>NC_140590.1:1450584597-1451784597 GCF_964204655.1 Triturus cristatus
ACTCTTAAGACTGCTTTCCTGGTAGCCATCACCTCGGCTAGACGGGTGAGTGAGCTCCAGGCTCTATTGTCCAAGCCTCCTTTTCTATCTGTTCATCCGGACAAGGTTGTCCTTCGGCCTCGTCCTTCCTTTCTACCGAAAGTGGTGACCCCCTTTCATCTTGGGCAATCTGTCACCTTGCCCACCTTCTTTCCGCCTCCGCATCCTTCCAAAGAGGAAGAGCGGCTCCACCGTCTGGACCCAAAACGTGCGCTCTCCTTTTATTTGGACCGCACAAAACAGTTCCAAGTGGACGACCAGCTTTTCGTTGGCTACGTGGGTGCAAAGAAGGGGAAAGCTGTGCACAAACGGACCATCTCCCGGTGGGTCGTTTTGTGTATAAACATCTGTTATTCCTTGGCAAAAAAGGACCCGCCTGTTGGGCTGCGAGCCCATTCTACTCGGGCCACAGCGGCTACTACTGCTTTGGGACGGGGAGTCCCTTTACAGGACATCTGTCAGGCGGCAACCTGGGCTTCGCTGCACACATTTGCTAGGCATTATTGCCTAGACAGCCAAGTCCGGAGGGATGGCTTCTTTGGCTGTTCTGTCCTCCAGGACTTTCTGGTGTGATCTTGGTTCGCAGACCCACCACCGGGGTTGGTATTGCTTGGGTATCTATTCTAAGGTGATGAATCTAACTAACGTGTTTCTTTCAGATGAACAAGTTACGTACCTTCAGTAACGATGTATCTGTAAGAAACATTAGTTAGTTAGATTCCTCACCGACCCACCCATCCTCCCCTTTCTGCGAACTGACATCTAGGGTTAAGGCTATCCTTTTCAGGGCCCTAGATTTTTTGGCACCAGTGTCGGTCTCTTGCATGGCTCTGCGTTCCTGGCGCGGAAAGCTATGTACAAGAACTGACGTCAGCGCGCGAGGGCGGCGTCTAAGTACTCCGACGTCATTCCGGCGCACGACGCCAACGACGGACGCGGAGCCGCAGACGACGCCTAGCGACGCGCAAGGGGTATTGCTACAAAAATCTTCCGGATCCAGTCTGACGCCTGGGGATATTCTAAGGTGAGGAATCTAACTAACTAATGTTTCTTACAGATACATCGTTACCAATGGTAAGTAACTTGTTCAGCTTGTTTTGAAGATGGTGCGGCCAGCAAGGGGAGTGAACGGAGTTCGGTTATGGCAATCATGACACCTGTTAGCTTAGAAAAATATAAAAAGAGTATAAAACCCTCATCTTGCTAGAAATACCTGCAATGTCCCTTCACATTCTTGAGACATAGGATCGATTTATCTTCTTTCACATTGCCATTTCTATTCTTCTACCAGTTGTGGTTAGACCAACTAATTTGAACAAAATTTTGATTCTTTGAGGTGCACCTCTGTGTCTATAATTTCCCTCCCCCTTCCGTACTCAATTAAAAGAATATTTTTTAACTCAAGTTTTGCCAGCTCCTGATTTACGAGTACTCATGACATCAACACATTATGCACCTTCCATCCTAACTGGACTAAATATTTCTGTGAGTATAGTGTATCATCGCCCGTAGGGATAGGTTTTAAGGTTGGAACCTCCAGCCTTTCTGAGGAGATCAAATGCTTTGCTTTTGGCCAGCCCACAGCTTGGGAAATGTCCTGCAATTTGAATTTTCCAAAAGGGAAACCTTTACGCCTCCTGCATTTTCTGTTCATTAACACAGCAAGGGGTTTCTGAATGCCCTCGCAGTTTCGCTTTTCCCAAGTAGGGCAGTACTTGTCTGTGATCTTTGACTGACTATAGGAAATGCTGTCTTATGGTTAAGTTGTTTATTTTTGAACCTGTGGACTTGAGTTATAATATCAGCTCAGGTACTTGACGGAAAATAGTATATTTCTGGTCAAATCACTTAATCGCCATGTGCCTGAAATTGCAAGTATGTGGGAAATGCAATGCAGTTGAAGAATTGTGAACTGTAACGTAATTCTAAATAGCTGAAATCTGCATTTTCTTTGCTTAGTTTTGTATTATCGCCCAATATTTCCTATGAATGTAGAGAAAGAAACCTGTAGCTCCCCAGCTAGGCTTGTGCTGTATAAATACATAAGTATCCATACATGTATACAGGTTGGTAATGTCATGAGTGGGAAGGAGTCTGCCATCAGAGTGTTGCCTTTTACTTGCTCTCACATATTTCTGGATTTTTTCCACTCAGGTTGACAGGCTAATGGAGCTGCATTTTAAGTACCTGGATGCCATGCATGTCGCAGACAAGAAGATTGAAGGAGAAAAACATGTATGACTTGCCTTCTTTCTAATATTGCATCAAGTGATTTTGATTTTAGTCTTTTTCCTGTTTAAGACTTCTTGGGCCTTTCAATCAACCTTTGTTTTCTGTCCCATTAAGGTCTCTTCATTTAGATTGAAGCATCTTCTGCCATACTTTCTCTTAACTATCTTATTTGAAATATTTTACGTTGAGTGTTAAAATAGCGCAAGTTTACTTGTTGCGCTTAGAAAGCGCGTGTAAGCCAGTGAAAAAACAAAGGGAAAACATTTCAGTGGAGAGTAGGCTGACGAGGAGTTGGGGGAAGGTCAGTGCTTAATTTGTAAAATTTTAAGTGCCAGGGTTCTGGCCAGGAGGCCACTGCAGCTTGCACCACACATCGCCCTTGTCATTGCTGCCAAAACAACCACTAAACATCTCTCTCGCCTGCAAGTGCGACGGCTCAGATTATTCCAGGTCCCCAAAGCTAAAGGAATGACTGGGAGGCAGGTATTAGCAATTGTAATGTATATTGTATTCCTAAACAACCATTGTTCTGCTCCTCTCTAAATTAGATTAACAGCGCCACCATGTAGTAGACTGTCCTATGTATGGCGTTGACAATTATGTGCCGAGCACCGGAAATCAATTAAGTGCCAGTGCTTCGCACCATAAAGCACCGGCTCAAATTATGCTTTGGAGAGGGTATGCCTTATAATGATTTTATCATAAGGAGTTTTAAAGAGGTAAGGCTTCTCAGAGTAGTGTGAGTCTTGATCTACTTACTTTTGTGATCTGTCGCAAAATTGAGTGCAATCAGAGCTAGGAAAATCCCAAAGGTAAATTCATAATGTTTTTTTTTTTTTTTTACAAAATATTAAATTTAGAGAAGGAACAATTATGACTGTGAGTTTTAGGTTTTCTAGTCATTGTTTTGATTTTGAGATTTTCTCCAAGCATTCTGCTCGTAGTTGCTATGAAGGACTCAGAAGTTGAGGGTCCCTTGATGCTGCGTTTGAACTGTTCTGAATGTGGAAAAAGGGGGAAAGAGAATATAGATGATCTAAATTCAGCCATGCTGCTTACTGATCTGCAGTCATTCAAGGTCTTCAAGCTAGTACAGGCTGCGGGTGTGATACTTCTTTAATTCCTTAATACAGTTTCTGGTTGTTCAAAGATGTTGGGGTGCATGGTCTCTACCAGGCAGGTATTTTTAAAGAGTAGCCTTACCCCCACTCGCTACTCTATTACTCTATTACTTTTCCAACAAAGTGCTCCTGTGCATCTCACAGGTTGTAGTACGCCCCTTTCTGCAATGGAACGGAAAGGAACTGTATGATGAAGCATGCCACCAAGGGGTATCACTGGTGTGTGAGCATTCTTTAAAGCGAAAGGATGCTCTTTCCCTTAGGTCAACGGGAGGGTTCTTAGATTGATCCAATCAAGCTGGCTCTATAGTTTGTGTAAAGTTAACAGACTAGATAAACAACTGAAATACTTATGGCACTACATGTCATAGGCCCATGCTTGACAGACACCTCTTTTTTTCAGATGGACCAATAAAGACTCAGTTGCAAAATAATTCTATTTGCAAAATATTTAAAATAAAAAGCAGAGCTGCAGCCTATTTGTGTGGTTCATCTGTGTTCTTACACATACTGTACACTACCCACTTGCATTTCCTAATCCTATATCTCAGCTTGGACCTTAGACTAAAGTATAATGGTACAACCATACTTATTTTTGTTCACTTTGTTAAAAATAGCTTTAATATATTCAGGCAGAGTTTTAAAATCTGACACAAATGTTTTTGTAACTGGTTTTGCAAAGTGAGATTTAGTACTTCCTTGCTTGAATTTTGATCTACCTGCTACCATTGACTACTAAAAGTGCTAGGCATGGGCTTAAAGGTTTTGCCCTGGTTGTACCCCTATTTTTCTCAAAGTTGCTACATTGAATGCAAAACGGGGTGAGCATAAAGTAATACATAGACTTAAAATAGACTCCATTAAACTAATGTAGTGATTTAATTAGTGGTACAAAAGGGCACACCTACCTGCAGCCATTTTGATGCAATTTCTGATTTCATTACGTAGTGCTATTGTTGCACATACAAAACATTGATATTGTAATAATCTTAAAGAAACACATTAGTTATAGATTCCTTACCTTAGAATTATCCCCAGGCATCAGACTGGATCCGGAAAGTTTTTTCGTCAGTAGTACCTCTGCGCGTCGGAAGGTGGCGTCGGTCGGCTCCGCATCCATCGTTGGTGTCGTGGTCGCCAGGATGACGTCGCGGTAGCTACTTAGACGCCGCCCTCGCGTGCTGACGTCAGTTCTTTCATTTTCCGTGCCAGCCAGCGCAGATCTGGGAAGAGCGGTACCTCCAATCACTTTTTGACTGACTTTTTTCTCGACTTTTGTTGACTTCTTTTGCACGAGGGATGCCCGGCTTCAAGCCATGCAGTTCCTGTCATCAGATGATGTTGCGACCGATCCGCACGTGTCTTTTACGCCTGGAGCACAACCAAGACCCCAAGTTGTGCTCCGACTGCCGGTTGATGGCGCCGAAGGCTTTCCGGGAGCGGCCCCGAAAGCTGCTTGAGCACCGGCAGTCGGCTCCACACCGTTCGAGATCCCGGCCGCGGGGGAAGTCGAGGGACCGGTCGCGAAGCCCCCACCATTTGTCTAAGTCTTCGAAGTCTTCGCACTAGGGGTCGGGTAAGTCGAAGCATAAGAAGAAGTCAAAGAAGCATCGTCGCTCTTTGACTTCTCCTCGTCGGTCGGCCGATCCCACGAGGGACGCGGGTGGTGACCCACCCGCGGCTCCGCGTGCGGAGCCCGATGAGTCGACTCTGTGTTTCCCTCCCTTTCCAGGACCCGGTTCGACTCCCGCCCAGCTTTGTACATTCTACGAGGCGATGCATGCCGGCTCCGTGCAGTGCTCTCCCATGCTGACGCCGCCGGGAGAGGTGAGGCAAAGTTTACCATATGTTGTGGGCTGGACACCGCCGACTCTGTGGGCAGGACCATTTCAACGTCAGTAGCACTTCATCGCTACGCCTGGATGAGGTTGACTGGCTTTTTAGGAGATGTCCAGAACACCTTGATGGACATGCACTGTGATGGCCGTCGCTTTTTTGGTGACAAAGCAGACAACTCTCTAGAGCGTTTCAAGGACTCACGGGCTATGGCCAAGTCCTTGGGCCTCTCCACCCGCCCTGCGCAGTCTCCTTTTCGCCCCTTTTGTGGCTATGGAAGGGGTGCCCCGCTACGACCAGCATAGAGGCAAAGGGCACAGCAAGTTACCCAACCTTTGTGTGGCCGGGGATGTGGGACAACCATCGGGGGCCAGGGGGTTGGCCCGTCCACCAACCCCTACCCTGCAGCAGGCTCCAAACCTTCCTAGTCCGACCTTTCAGGCCCATCAAACGCCAGTGGGCAGCAGGATTCACCATCACCTCTCCCACTGGCGCACCATCACGTCGGACAGGTGGGTTTTGCAAATGGTCCGAAGGGGCACTCCCTCCCCTTCAAGACAACCTTCCAGCCATGCCACCAAGATCCCACCGCATGTCGGAGGATCATCTGGCCCTTCTCCAGCAGGAAGTTACTTCTCTCTTGGCCAAGGGAGCCATCGAGCGCATTCCTGTCCCAGAAGCAGTTTGTGGTTGTTACTCCCACTACTTTCTGGTCCCCAAGAAGGACAAGGGATGGCGTACTATCTTGTATCTCAGGGACGTCAACGGCTTCTTCCGAAAGGAGAAGTTAAAAATGTTGACGCTTGCTCAGGTCTTGTCTGCCCTCGACCCGGAAGACTGGTTGGTAGCGTTGGACTTGCAGGACACTTATTTTCACATCCCTGTTCTGCCGGTCCACTGGTGTTACCTACGGTTCACGGTAGGCTACGAGCATTTTCAATTTACTGTGCTCTCCTTTGGCCTTACGCGCGCCTCTCGGGTGTTCACGAAAGTGATGGCAGTGGTCGCAGCTCATCTGCGCAGATCAGGTGTTTCAGTCTTCCCCTATCTCGACGACTGGCTGTTGAAGGAGGGCTCGTCCCAGGCAGTTTTCTCCCACCTCCAGGCTACGGCCGACCTTCTGCATTTGCTGGGGTTCTCCATCAATGTGCCGAAGTCACACCTGATTGCCTCTCAGAAGCTCCTCTTCATTGGAGCGGTTCTGGACACGACGCGCTTTCGAGTCTATCCTCCCAAACAGCGAGTCTGGGATATTCAGGCTATGATTCCGATCTTTCAGCCTCTATCCCGGGTTTCGGTCAGAATGACTCTGAGGCTGCTGGGCGTCATGGCCTCCTGCATCCTGCTGGTCGATCATACCAGGTGGCATATGTGGGCTCTGCAGTGGGACCTGAAGTATCAGTGGGCGCAGCATCAGGGGAATCTGTCCGATTGCGTCCAGATCTCGGAGGGCACTGCTCAACAAGTGCAGTGGTGGCTCGCAAACCAGGATTGGGTCAATGGCAGATCCCTCTCCCTTCCCCAACCAGACCACACTGTGGTGGCGTACGCGTCCCTTCGGGGATGGGGCGGCCACATGGGAGAGGCAGAGATCAGAGGCCTTTGGTCTCCGGCGGAGTCCGGGCTCCACATCCACCTTCTGGCGCTCCGGGCGATTCGTCTTGCACTGAAAGCATTCCTTCCCTCTGTCCGGAGAAGAGTAGCACAGGTGTTCACGGACAACAACACTGCCATGTGGTACTGCAACAAACAGGGCAGGGTGGGGTCGTGGACCCTATGTCAAGAGGCCCTCCGCCTCTGGACATGGCTGGAACATCAGGGCATATCGCTGGTGGATCAACACCTGGCAGGTTTTCTGAACGCCAGGGCGGAGGAACTCAGCCGCAGGTGCATGATGGATCATGAATGGCGTCTTCACTCGGAGGTGGTGCAAGGTCTCTTTCAACAGTGGGGAGAGCCTTGGTTAGATCTCTTCACTACCGAAGAGAGCGCGCAATGTCAGCAATACTGCGCGTTGGAATTTCCAAGGCGGCACTCGCTAGGCGACGCTTTTCATTGCGAGTAGAGTTGCGGTCTGTTGTACGCCTTTCCGCCTATACCACTTCTGCCCAGAGTGCTGAAGAAGATCAGGCGCGATCGGGCCCAAGTCATTCTTTTGGCTCCGGATTGGGCACGAAGAGTCTGGTATTCCGAGCTGCTCAACATGGCCATTGATCCTCCTATCACACTGCCTCGTCTGGAGGATCTTCTGTTGCAGCAGCAGGGTACAGTCCTCCACCCGAACCTGTCCAGTCTCCACCTCCTTGCATGGAGATTGAGCGGCGGCAGTTGACGTCTTTCGACCTGCCTCCTGAAGTCTGTGATGTAATCTTGGCAGCCAGGCGTCCCTCCACTAAGACATAATACGCCTGCCGGTGGAACAAGTTTGTGGCATGGTGCACAGCGAAGGCTGGGGATCCCTTTCTGCCCCTGTTTCCGAGGTTCTCTTGTTTCTTCTTTCTCTAGCCAAGCAGTGCACAGCTCTGGGCACTATCAAGGGCTGTCCTTCGGCTTCCAGATCAGCCTTCCCTTTTCAAGTCCCCGGTTATAAGTCGCTTCTTGAAAGGCATAACTCATCTCTGTCCTCCTATTCCTTTCGTTATGTCTCAGTGGGACTTGAACCTGGTTTTAACTTATTTAATGTGCGATCCCTTTGAGCCACTTCACAACTGTCCTTTAAGGCTCTTGTCTCTCAAAACTGTGTTCCTGGTGGCCAACACATCTGCCAGACGAGTGAGTGAGCTCCAGGCGCTTTCTTCTAAGCCTCCTTTTCTCTCTATACATCCGGACAAAGTTGTCCTTAGGACTCATCCATCCTTCTTGCCCAAGTTGTCACTGCCTTCCACATCTGGCAGACTATCACTTTGCCCACCTTCTTTCCACCTCCGCATCCTTCGAAAGAGGAAGAGCGGCTCCACCGTCTGGACCCAAACCGCGTGCTTTCTTTCTATCTGGATCGCACAAAACAGTTCCGGGTGGATGACCAACTCTTTGTTGGCTATGTGGGTGCCAAGAAAGGTCGGGCCGTACACAAGCGAACCATTTCTCGATGGGTCGTTTTGTATATAAAAGCATGCTATTCTCTGGCTAAAAAGGAGCCTCCAGTGGGGCTACGCACCCATTCCACTAGGGCAACAGCAGCCACTACTGCCTTTGCGAAGAGGAGTTCCTCTAAATGACATCTGTCAGGCAGCTATGTGGGCATCGCTGCACACATTTACTAAACACTACTGCCTGGACAGTCAAGTCCGGAGAGATGACTTCTTTGGCTGCTCTGTTTTCCAGGACTTTCTGGTGTGGTCTTGGTTCGCAGACCCACTACCGGGGTTGGTATTGCTGGAGTATCTATTCTAAGGTAAGGAATCTATAACTAAAGTGTTTCTTTCAGATGAACAAGTTACTTACCTTCGGTAACGATATATCTGTAAGAAACATTAGTAAGTTATAGATTTCTTACCGCCCCACCCATCCTCCCCGTTCTGCGAACTGATTTCTAGGGTTAAGGACATCCTTTCTGTGCCCTAGTTTTGTGCACCAGTGGTCAGTGTCTTGCATGGCTCTGCATTTCTGGCACGGAAAGTCATGTACAGAACTGACATCCGCGCGTGATGGCGGCGTCTAAGTAGCTACCGTGACGTCATCTCAGCGACCACGATGAAGACGGCAGACGCGAAGCCGACCGACGCCACCTTCCGATGCGCAGATGTACTGCTGACGAAAAAACTTTCCGAATACAGTCTGACTCCTGCAGGTAATTCCAAGGTAAGGAATCTATAACTAACTAATGTTTCTTACAGATATATCGTTACCGAAGGTAAGTAACTTGTTCTTTAAGGATTGTGCTAACACTTCTATAATTGTTTGATTTGTATTACGTTTACTTCCTGGCATTCTTATATTTTCAAACTGTACCCTATATCGGCTAGTGGTGAGACCGAAAATTGTGTGGCTAGTGCTGCCTTTATATGAAGACTTGTATCAGGCCATGTTTCGTTGTATTCCCTCTCCTATTCCCAAGTTGAACAGCGTAAACTTCAATGTGATTCTTTCATATAATGGATCCTTGCAAGATTCTGCCCCCAGCATTTGTTTTTTGTGTTCTACTTGTTTCTTATAATTTCCTTTTTTTATGTGGTTATTGCTGCATAAACTGCTGTACTTTTATCATAAGTCATGTAGTTAGTGAGCGGTTTGGAGGAGGATACCCACACTCCTGCATTTCCTGCCTGGGCAGCAATCATCTAAATGTCACCTGAACTTTGTTTCTGTACATCGGTGAGAGATCTCTGAAGAGTGGGTTCGAGCTAGTGGGCCTTAAATTAGAAACATTTTATTTTCAAAAAGAGTGTTTGATGTAAGTATTGGTATGATATCTAGCCCACCTTAGTAAGGAGGGAAGCACTAAATTAAAAACAAAACTTAAGTGAAGAATACCCTTAAAGAGCAACCACAATGGATACTAATTATTCATGCAAAGGCTTGACACCTGGACCCATATTATGTTATACCCTTACCTGGAGGCATCGAGTGCAGACCAGGTCAGTGTGACCTATTACAATAAAGGCACCCAGCTGCAGATTTGCACCTGCCATGTTGGCAGCTCATTATCGAAAGACTAACCGGCTGCTTCAAACAAGCCATTGTCTTTCGATGTGTGCCCAATGCTCACAAAAATTCCCTCTTCATAGTAGATGTGAGTTGCGCACCTCTATCAGCGATAACTTTCGGTACACCTTCATGTACAAACTTCTCCTCCAGGAATTCTAGTACAACAGTCATCCCTCTCTCTCTCTCTCTCTCTCTCTCTCTCTCACTCACTCACTCTCTCTCTCACTCTCTCACTCTCTCTCTCACTCTCTCTCTCACTCTCTCTCTCACTCTCTCTCTCACTCTCTCACTCTCTCTCTCACTCTCTCACTCTCTCACTCTCTCACTCTCTCACTCTCTCCCTCTCTCCCTCTCTCACTCTCTCACTCTCTCACTCTCTCACTCTCTCACTCTCTCACTCTCTCACTCTCCCTCTCTCACTCTCTCTCACTCTCTCACTCTCGTTTTTTGATACACTCGATCGAAAGTACCAAAACACACTATGGGGACCGGTTCTTCTGACTCACCGGTCCTCACAAAGATGGTGTTTGTCGTTCTGACAAGGTTAGCCCACGCTATGAGGAACGAGCCGGTCGCCACAGAGTGTGTTACACATGCGCGCATGCACCTCGCTCCCTCGTCACAACCTATTTGCATGTGTAATCAACCAAAGTTAAAACTTATCTCTCCTTGGATTGCAGTGACTCACAGGGACCAGTTATGTCCAGCCCCACTTTGACCCATGGATCTCTAGGCACTACAATACATGAAAAAAGGGAGTTGTACTTACCTTCTTAGATTTATCACTACTTGCGTATTGCACACAATGGTGGCATTAGAATGAGGATTCTGGGTATTCAGTCCTCATTCCTCCCGCAGTACACAAGGAGTAGTACATTGTTGCTTCTCGGACAATTCCCAACTCACCCAGTGGAGATGTTTAGGAGATATATTCTCCATTCCTCTTTGCACCACGAGAATCCTCAATTCAAAGGAGAAGCGCCACAACAACAGGAACTGACTGGTGAATGGCTGTATAGGGGAAGATGTTTGTGGCACACCCTCGATTATGAACTTTGATAGTCTACATTAAGACTGCCATCAGCCCACATGTGTTTTATTTCATGGACTTCCAGTCCGAGAATGCATTGGTAGATTTACTCACCTGAGTCTGATTGATGAAATAAAGGGAGATCACTGGAAAGTCTACCTGCTGGCATTCATTTTGTAGCAGGTAGCCTGTGAAGAAGGGCGAATGCCCGAAACGCGCCAGGTCACTGCTGGCGTTGGGTGTGCCTGGCTTTTCCCTGACCTTATCGACGCCAACAAGTGAGTGAGCCCTACCCTTTAGGTAACGTGTGGATTTGGAGATATATATATAGATGGACTAGGTCAGAAAATTAGAGTTTCAATTGAAAGGTTCTGGAAAGTGTCTTTGCTGGCTTGTTTTCATAAGTATGTTGATTTTCGCGCCTCAGTTCCCGAATGTCTCAAACATACTTTGTCCTATTGCTGTACTCTTTAGTAATTTAAATTGATAGTGCTTGACCTTGATGGGCCAGTGTCTAATTTAGGGACCGGTTTTAGAATACTGTAAACTGGTGCCCCCTCCCATCCATAAGTTAACAGGTATATACTTGTCATGTGTGGTTGACACCAGCTCCACCGCAGTTTGTGATATGTGTTTCTTTGTGTGTCACCTGCGATCAGTCGAGCTTGTCGATCCTGCCTCATTAGAGCCGTTGGAGCTCATTCTGCAAACCCAGGATCCCATCTCAGAGCTGTCTTCTCCCATCAGCCAGAGGCTTCTCAGCAAAACAGGCTGGCAGATTGGTACTGGCATTCAGACGACTCTTTAGATGTGTTCACCTTGATGGCTGTGAAGGAAGGCGGTAGAGCGGGAGGAGGTGACCAGCCGCATGACGGTATATACCGCATCTGCTGAGCCTCAGAAGTCTGTAGGAAACATGAATTTGTTGGAAATGTTGACAGCGTACTTTACTTTGTTCGATATTGGAAACTGCAAGAGATACGGCTCCTGATTACCTCAGTAGCAATTCTAGTATATAGCATATAGTGGGAAAGCAATAGATGGATGATTTTATTATTACTACATTTAATCTGGAGGCTAGAAGTTCAAGTCCTGCCAGGTCTTTTTGAAAGAAAGTTCCTGTCCTGTAGAGATTTAATTGCCTTCATTCAGTAAGTTTGAGATTTGAGGCATTCTCCTAGTGAGCAAGTGTTCATTTACCTTTGTGATGTCTCAGTAAATGTTTTGTTAAAACAAATGGTCGAGACTCCAGTAAATGAATGGCCAATGACATGCCTACATCCCCTCGCAATTCAAGTGAATCATGCTCACTCGCCCTGTAGCTGAGATCAATTCAGTTTTTGTAGCAATGGAATATATATGTTATATGGTTGACCTAGAAACGCCAATTATACGGTGCAATGTACATTCTGTAGGTGTAATGCACATTCTGTAATTGTACTTCACCTTTTTCTCATTTTAGCACACATTAATACTGCCTGGGCAGACATTTTAACTCATTAGTAGCAGTTTAACTCATTAGTACCAGTTTAACACTTGACCATAGTATATAGCAACAGAAGGTGAGCTGTAAACTAAACGGACTGCTGCTTTTTAAAGTACATTTTAACCTGAGCTACAAACAGCTTCTTTTGTTGAAATCCATAAATTAAGCATCAGACTGTGGATTATGTGGCAAATATGGTAAATCCACAATTATATGGAAACTGGCACATCCGCAGATGTGCAAAATTTCAGTGCCTCGACGTGGAGCACACTATCTAAATATTCATCATATAGGCACTGGGTCTCTGCTTTTAACACTATCTACTGAGTAACCAGAACCCATATTATCCCTGGCAGTATATTCATCATGAGTGGTGGAAAGCATCCTAGACCCCACTTCCACCGTTACTAGGGTATTGAATACTTGTCGGTGACTGACACCAGAATCTTTTAGAACCCCCTCTTGGAAAGCGGCCAAAAGCACCCAGCAGCCTTAGCATCAGTGAGTGTTGAAATGGGTGACATTTGAAGGCTGTCAGTGACGGAGAACTCTCGAGGGACAAATGGACAAAGTGGTTCCACTCTATGCACGATGACGAAGCCCGTACACCAGTGAAGTTGTACATCTGTAATGGAAAGCAAAGATCGCATTGGATGGTTTTTGGTGACCATCGTTGCGCCATTGGACCGCCCACCTATAGAAATTGGTCAGATACATTTTGGCACAACCATTTTGCCCCATTTTGTGGGGTGAATTTCTTATTGAAGATCGCATTCCATATATTAACATTGTTCACTTTCTCAAATACATTTAAAATGAGCACTGCAAGAGGTACTTGGACGTATTACTAAATGAGGACGGGCATGTGAGTGGCTGAAAAAGCTGCTTTTTTTTATCCTTTTTGTTTTGCTGTAAGTAGAAGTACTCAAAACCTTAAAGGAAGGCCCTTGTCATGCTTTTGTCCCGAAATAATGTATTTAAAGAATTTCCTCTTTCTTTGTGATTGTTCCTTTCTAGTATATTGTGTGCCAACACAACACAGCGTTCACCTCTGTCACATGGACATGCGGGCATTTCCAGGGCAATAGGGTAATCTGATGAGCCTCTGTCATTCTAGCATGAGGTAGTTTTGCCTCTGTCTTACAACCACACAGGCTGGCTTGGAAGCACACATGGTAGGAAAACTTAGATGAGGCCCTTTGTAGTTATTGTGACTTTCTGCGGATATCACTTCACTACATTTGGCCAATATAAATGCAGCCCGACCTAAGGGGAGTGAGTCTTGGAACAGGTTGTTCCCCAGTACCTTCTGCACAAACATTTACATATGTCAGTGTGTGGACGTGCTTACTCTGTGTGCCTTTTCTCAGGAAAATGTTGGCATTCGGTGTTCCTTTTCTCCCAAATCGTCAGAGCCTGCAAATCCCAAGCTCTTTTTGCAAACACTGCAATGCGCACTGCTCCGCCGGAACAAATGGAAGCAATTTCCATAAAACAGTAAGGGGTTGTTCAGTGTTTCAGTTTATGCCACAAGAGTAAAAACTGCGCTCCTCCTGGGAAAGGCCAGCGCCTCCGCATTTAGAACCCCGCATTCTGTATCCAGAGCGGTTAACGAGTATTGAGAGGTGCTTACGGCTATGATGAGGATCTGTAATGCCACCTCATTTAGTACGAAAGCACCAACATTTGTTCTATTTTCAAAATAGTTCATTAATATTTATCTATTAAAAAAATAAATGCAGACAGTGTAAGCACTCTCAGTAAATTGCAGCGCCCAATGATGAAAAGTGTCACTTTTGTCCTCTCAAGTTAAATTTAGCAGTAAGAGGGAATTTCTTAAAAGTTATTGATAGAAAGTACTAGCTATCCTCACCCCAGAATCTGAATGCAAAGCTTTCACGCAACTCACCACATGTCAACCGATCATGGCTTATGCGGACTAGTTTAAGGTCTGACAGTATCAATTCACCAGGGTTGTTTTAGGCAATAGCCTCCAGGTCAAAAGATGTGATTTAAATGCAAGCACTGGATGAGATACATGCAACATAGTGCTGAAATCAGTCACTCATGCAGTGATCCATACTTGAATACTTTCTTTGATAATCAATGAATTTCCTGATGATTGGCAAGTCAACACCGAAGCCAATGTGTACCCACTGTATACAGGGAGCAAAGTCCATCCATAACTCGTTGCCGCTCACCTGATTTAGGACGTGTTTGTAATTTACCAGAAGATCACATGATTCTAATCTGATTCTGAACATGACTTAATTTGCTTGATTTTACCTCCTCCTGCGAAAAAGCCATGATTAATGTGATAAACATGCTTCATCCCTTTGGAATGCTCTACTCTCATATTTAGGACTAGATTTCCTCAATTTTCACAGATGTCTGAACCTCAACATCTTCACATAGGTCTATGGCTACCCTTGTTCCCACCATAGTAAGTCAACTTTCTCTCTGAGAAAAAACAAACCAAGACTCTTTCACTAGTTGATTGCTGAACATCTGGATGTCCAAAATCAGACCGCATCTTCAATCAAACCTTTGGCTGGTTACTTATTGTCCCTTGGTTTCCTTCCCCCAAAGTGTAATTTGTTCTGTTATTTGCCTGTTTGCTTCACTGTAGTCTTGATTCAACCATATTATGTAGCTTTACCCCAGCATCCACCCTTCAGCTACTACTGACGGAATAGCAAGGCTCTAATGCACTCTCAATTTTTACCCTAATTTCATATTTGTTTATGCTTCGCGGCTAATTTACAGGGAACCTAACAGTGACTATGAAAAGGTGCTTGCAGGTTACGGTCTGTCTCTTGTCACCACCTCTCCTGTCACCATCCCTGCTTCTCTTGTCACCAGTGTGTCCCCGAGTCAGACATGGGACTGGACTGAAAAAAATGATTGGCTATAACGCCAAAGTCATAATCTGATCATGCGACTAAGAGTCAAATTTTGACACACACATTTTTAGGTCTCGACCTGCGTAGGCTGCGCAGACATGCGCAGTCTCGCTGGCGAGATTTAATGAGTTAGGGTAGCTTTCACTAGCAGGGTTTAAGCCCCGCCCCTCTTTTCCATTGGCTGGCATCACCGTTTATGCTAAACGGTGGCTAGCCATTGGGAAAGAGCTTCCAGTGACGTACACTTTTCTCTTTTAGAGCCGTCCCAGTTGGACTGGCTCGCTTGACTTACCTGTGTGGTAAAAGGTTTCTTATCTTTATGGGGCCAAACACATTGCCCCATAAAGATAAGAAACCTTTTAGCAGGCGAGGCCTGGGACGGCAGAAAAAGGGGAAAAAATGCCACGTTCTGCCTTATGCTCCAATGCGCTTTAGAGAGCCGGGATGCTATTCGTCAATAGAAAATATATTTTAAAAGATCAACATAAACTTTTTCCCAAATCAAACCCAAATAAAAGCAAGATTGTGACGTTTTCCGGTATATCCTCTTAGCTGTACGTTGGTGTTTGGAGGAGTCCGATGATATTGGCAACAGTAAAGTGGCCGTCTCAGATTTCTAGAGGAACATCAGGAATAGTAAGATGGCGTCAGGCGGCTTCCCGAGATGCTTCGGGAACAGTAAGATGGCGGCTGGGAAGCTCTGAATGTCAGTCGAACGGTTCGTGGGTCGTGGCTCCCAGGATGTCCGAGCCGGAGCTGGGGGTACGGCGGGCCGAGTCTGAATGGGCACGCCATGCCGAGCAGCTGCGGCGCTGGCGGTGCTCTGAGGCAGCGTCGGTTGCCCCGGAGGAGAGCGGGGAGCGGCTGCCCCGGGTGCATTTTGAGGACGGCGCCGTATTTTTGGCTGCCTGTTCCAGTGTGGATACCGAGGAGGTGAAGCGGCTCTTGGCTCGTGGGGCGGACATCAACACTGCCAATGTGGACGGGCTGACCTCCCTGCCCCAGGTGAGAGTGCGTGACTGGTGGAGAGTGCAGAACCACCTCTCTTATTGCACTCTAAACGGGTACCTGAGTGAAAATGATTCAAGAGCTGAAAAGGCATAGGTCTTGGGTATTTTAGCCTTTGCACCTGGTGTGTCTTCTGGTAGCATACCCCACACCAGGTAAAGTAGTATTCTGCTTTCATGTTCGTGGTACTATCTTTTAAATTAGAGCTGTATTTGCTAAGAAGGCGAATAGCCATACCTACAAGCCGATGGAACAATACAGCTAAGAGATGCTGCTGCTGTGTTCGGTGCACCTGTGCACAGTGCGGCCCCGGACTTCACTAGTGGTGGTGCAAAGAGGGGGAGGGGGGCCGTTACAATCACGAGGGAGCGACTGGCGACACTGGGCCCATTTGACGTGCCTGCTGTTACGTTTGCTCACTAGGATTTCAGCTCATTGCACCCATGCAGCGCCATCAGTTCAGGTTCTTTTATCTGGCAATCGGCAGCATTGTGTGCAGTGAGACTGCTCTTGGAGCCCTGTGGTGCCATATCCGAGGCTACTTACATTGTTAATAGCTGATGGGAATTAAGAATTTGCTGTGTGCTAAACACCTACACAGTAAAGCACTGTGACTAAAATGTTAAGAGAGTGCACCGGATGCTCGGTAAGAGGTGCGCACGGGTGTGATTGATAAGTAAGTGGGTGTGAGGTTGGGGTGGTGGGTTGGCGGCCTAAGGGTGGGGATGCTTATCACCTGGAACCAAGAGGCCTAAGATCTAGTCTTGACTTTCCCACTTTGCCAGTGTTGTGAGAGACTGATCATTCACCTGTGTGCCTAAGTTCCGTTTTTTTACCAAGATTTGGAGTGATTTTAAACCACCTAAACACCAGTATTTAAGTAGATGTGTACAAAATTGTCTGCTGTCTTCAATTTCGTGAGACAAGAACTATGTGAGGTATCCAGTGTGTCTTTTACATGCGAGGGCAGACTTCCAGTAGAAACATCACATGGGATACCGGCAGGAGGCTGGTTTGAGCACAAAATGTCTCTCGATGACACAGTGGGCAAAAACGAAGTGACCGACTGGTGCAAAATTTAGCAAAAAGCTAATTTCACTCATTTTGGAAGTTTAATTCAAGTGTCGCCCTATGCCTAGTATAAAGGATGCAGTTCATTCTGTTGCACCATTGAAGCCCCACCTGTATCTGTGTTCAACTACCCTCCTCCTGTCTCCCACTTCCAAATGTTTAGAGGGGGCCTGACAGAATACACTGGAGTGAGTGAGTTAGGTGAAACCTGAGTTTTCTGCTAGAGCCTTCAAAGAAAGTCGGCAAGGAAAGCGATCTAAACCGAATTTTACTGCTGTTAGTGCAACTTGCAAATATTGGGGGAAAACTATGGCTCTGAGCGCTGTATTTTTTTGTTGATTTGCTTCTATTGGCGGGTGGATCATGGCAGGAATTGTTGGAGGTTTAACTTCTTGTGATGTATTGTTTTCCTTTACTCTTATCAATTATACACTTTTTGGGTTAACCACAGGGCGTGGGCAGCTTTCAACTGGCGGAGGTGGTGAGGCCAGCCCTGGTCCATCCTGTACTGTTATGACCATAAATGTTTCAGGAGATCTATTACAAAAGGACAACCACCAGCTGAAAGCATGTAATGCACCATTTAACAAGCATTAAAAATGCAATAGGTCTTGCCTTTCATTAAGTTAAAGCGATTTGCTTTCCTATACAATACCATTAGCAAAGGAAATGGCTTTAACTTAATCAAAGGCGAGACCTATTGCATTTCCAATGCTTGTTTTATATACCTTTTATGTATTGCCTGTATCTCCCTTGTTTTTGTAGTACAAAATAAGAGTACATTTTTAGAATATTACTTCCTCATGTCATCCAGTCTCCTGGTTGAATCTAACCCACCCACAAAAAACTTAATTGAGGTGTTTTACGCCCTCAAAAAGAATTGTGAAGAATGGAGTCATCACAGTATTTCAGGTATTGAGTTAAAAGTACACATTTTTTACAGTCATAATTTATCTTGTCACCACAGTTTTATAAGTGGTACACTTGGAAGGTAGCTTTTTCTGTCCCTTCAGGTGGGTATTGTGCGGAGATGCAAGTTGTGTCTGGCACATGCTGTCTCCTTGCTGGTCTTGCTGAGAGTTAGGAGAGAATCTATTATTAAGGGCGCGGCCATCAAGCAAGCATTGATGGCTCGGATGAGCAGAGTCACAGCAGGACCAACACTCACAAACTGACTACCAATGACTGGCTCCTATAGACGGCAGGAGATGGCAGTAGCTGATGCGCCCATTTAATCCGTAATGCTCAGGTCGGTTTAGTGCCTTGACATGCAGTTGTCTCAGGGTGAGAAAGGAGTTGGTAGAAGCCATACACTACTCCTTTTCAAACCCTGACCCTTGCACTCTCACATGACGTGCAGGGAGAGAGCTGTACTTGTGTGAGTGCAGGTGGAGAAGTGTCAGTCAGTGAATAGAATGATTTGTGCCTTTGTGAATTCACTGTGAGAAGTGTGCATTTGTCCTGGGTGAGCGGTGGCCTTTGTCCCTGCTGTGGTGTGCTTGTGTAAGTGCAGGATGTGCCTGCAGTAGGCAGTGTGCCAGTGCTGGGTGCAGCACATTAAAACAGATCCATTGGCATTGCCAGTGCCTATTTGTTTTTGTCCTCATTCTTTCAGCAATAGCAAATCTCAGGCAGATAATCTGCTTTCTACCGCAGACCAGTGATATGCAAACTGTTTAAGCCAAGTGTTATCATTCCCTTGATAAAATAATTTGGTCACACTCCTCAAGAATATTCTATAGATTTTTTTACAATTATGACGTAAATGTAAAATATTGTGAGCAAGCTTAACCCCTTCAGTGCCCATGACGAGCTGGACTCGTCATGGGCTGCGGTGGCGCTGTGCCCATGACGAGTCCAGCTCGTCATGAACTCCGCCCGCTAATGCAAGGCGCGGCACTGGGCGGGGAAAGGGGCGGGCATCCAAGGGGTTAAACATGGTGGGGGGCGCTTGCGGCCATGTCCTTACAGAAGTAGACAAGCATTCAATAGTGTCTTTCAGTTTATCACATAAACAAATGCTGTATAAAGTAATAAATATTAGTCAACACATTGCAATTGGATTGAAGAAAGCAAACTGAATTAAAAAAAGGTTTTTTTTTGTAATACATCCATGAAATTATAAACACACTGTAAGGAAGGGAACCAAACCCCATCAGAACAATTGATTATCCTTATGGCTTATTTGCAAAAGCACATTTTGCCAAGTAAGTATATCTGTAAAAAAAAAACTTCCTTTTGCCCCCTATTCCGTGTTAACCTTTTAAGATGATTGCGCACAGTCCTCATTGCGTTTACTTTAGGGGATTTGACTCTCCCCTTTTCTTTCTCTGCAATTCACCACAAACCATACACGCGAGAAAGTTATATTTGCCTCTAATCCATTTCCAATTATAAATGACATTTTACGCCATTTGAGAAAAAGAAATAATTTATAGTTCCCTTGGCTGCTCATTGAATTGGCACCTTAGCAACATTATTACCCTATACTTAATACCCAGAGAAAATTATAGTTTTCTGTTTCCTCTTGCAGAATGGACTTCATTTTCAGGTCTGTCAGAATCAATATTAGTTCAAAATCTTACGCTCAGAAGTAATTGTGATGGTCCAGGCTTTAAGGCGTGAGGGTGGTTTGCTCTTCTAGGCTTAGCAAAGTGCCTACTTATAATTTGATGAACGCCCTGGATGGGCGTGGGGAGGGCCTACCTTTAGAGACAGAGAGGCTCTGCCTTTATTGTGAAAAATGTTTCTTTTCCTAGACGAGGTAAGGACCTGCAACTATTTTAGTTTCGTGACTGATAAGGGAATCTCTCAAAAAGGGCGCACACATAAAGCGGGTACACGCCATTAATGGGAGAAACAAAAATGCTCTTGTAGTGGTTGAGGGATCTGCATTTAGTGATTGTAGTAGCCCCTTTGCATAGTGTGGTCCAAGGACATAATCTAGTTGGTGAGGATCTGGTCCATGAACATTAAACCAAGGACCTGCCATTACTCTGGGCAAAGGTCCCTTTCTTTCAGTCTGTGTGGGAAATCATGGAAGCAAATAAAATGCTGCCTGTGATGGAGGAGGTATTTGGGGCCCATGACAGAACAGTAGTCCGATGGTGGAGGATATGTTTTTAAAATAAAGCTATACACCTCATCAGTGGAGCTGTGCGTCTGTATTAGTCAGCAACCAAGATTCAGCATAAAATAATGCTGAACACCAAAGGTGCTCCATGCCATGTCTGAGCAACAGCCTGGATTATTTGTCCAGACCTGAAATGGCAAGATTGTATAATGGTGTTATTTAAAGCAAGAGGTCTGAATGTGGCAGTGCTCAAAATACTCCCATTTTTGGCAAGTGGGAGTTTTTTCAATTAATCAGATAACAAATATGTTTTGATTAGAACATTTGTGAGTTATGTAATATCTGTGCAACAAAGAGGGAAGTGTAGGTAACCGTGTACGTTATCAATGATTGTAGCTTCATTAATATGTCTGGTTCCACTCACCAGTGGACTGATGTAGGTCATGTTTAGCGGCAGATAACTTGTAATACTGGAAAATATGTCCTCTCTTTTTTTATTGAGATTTCTTTGCAGAGGAAGGCAAACAAATAACACAACATACAGTTTCTCTGAAGTAGTAGTGTTTGTGAGCTAGAGTTGCGGCGCATTGCTGTCTAGTGGCTTGCACTCCTCTGGCCATGCTTCAATGTAAAATTCCCTATTTCAATATCTGTATCCCCGCCGTCCCCTAACTTCAAGTATGTTATTCCTTCCTTTGTGAAAGAAAAGATTTCTTAATTGTCGGGGTTCTCTCCACACCTTCCATTTCCCTTCCTTTAGGACATGGTGAAGCGCGGTGAGATCCTCACTGATGACATTGAAGATGAGTTCTACTTGCGAAGGCTCGACGCTGGACTCTTTGTTCTGCAGCTCATTTGCAACATCATGGCCGAGATCAGCAATGCTGGCATCCCCCAAGTAAGAGACCTGATGTTGCACATCCAGAGTGGTTCCACCAGTTAGGATTACATTTTGTACAGCTGGAGTACACAACATCAAAAAACACTTCATTTGCTATGATTGGCCTTTCCTTTGGTGCCTACTAGGTAACATTAAGGACAGAACATTTCAGCCATTTTTCTTCATAAAGTTGACCAAAGTTTTCAGTTTCTGGGCAAAGAGGCTATCTAAGTTAGGATTTTAATCCCCTACGTATTCTACATTCTTTGTCGTATGTTCTTGATATCTCCCTTGAGAACAGAAACTTATAATCTCGCTGTGCAGTTGAATTTGTGATGGATGTCTAGGACAGGCAGTATTGCCTTACAGATTTACATTACTAGGTTATGGCTTCCCCTCGATGAAGGCTATCTACTTTTCATTGGTGCATATGTGCAATTGAAGAAGGAGCCCCTTCACCTTTGAGTTCTTGTAAGTGACCTAGTTAGTGTGGACAAATATGTTTCTTGGTGTGCTCACGCATTTCTATGCTGTGGGTAAGCTCCCTGGCCCATTGGTGTGTTAGTAGTGTTTGCAAAGTTTTGCAAATGCCAGCACCCATAAATGTAAATTTACATAGTACCATTTAGGATACAATGCTCTGTATATCAGAAGCTAATAAGTAAAATCACATAGAGTAGGAAGGAATAATGCTTCTTTATTCTTATTGAGTTGCTTTTTCAAGGCATGGTCAGAGTGATTCTTTGGTCAAACCTGTCATTCATCGGCACACCTCTGGAAATCTACTTGAAATGACAGTACACTTACGTATTTCAAGTGTACATATGGCCATAGTCTTTATTCTCCTAACACAATTTCTTGACAAATGTTCACCCTTGTTAATGTCACAAATACCAGTGACAACTGAAAAAATCCTGCTTCTGTCAATCACACTACTTGACTCATTTGTTTGAGGATCTTTTGACAGCTGTTAAGTTTATATGAGCAGGATACAAATACAATGAATACAATGCTATCTTGACAGCATGGTTCAAGTAATGAAAATCGAATTCCTTAAATCTTGGATGTGACTCAGAAGGGATGCCAAAGAACTGGTGGTACTGGCTCTTTGCATGTTAATCTTTTAATATAGACAGTAACTCCTAACTGACTCCATTGGCCAAGGACCACTTTTATCCTTCTGTGTATGCAAACATGCCTTCCTTTTCACTGGAGCCGAACAATTACATGGAGTTAATATCACACGAGGGTAGAGTATATGGCTCAATCCCCCCTCTAATTATAAACACTTAATAGACACAACATTAAATAAATAATGACTATCTTAACACAGTGCCAGAAATCTTAATTAGTCACAGACCCCTGATATAGCCACCTTCTCAAATACATCTTCATAGTACCAACTTATCCTTAGATGAGGTCAGGAGGTGTCAGCCATACATATGTTGAACCCGGAGAGAGCCTTGGTGTGTCTGTGTCCTGCTGGGTCACATATACAATGAGTACACTCTGCGTAGAAGGCAACTCAAGCCCCATTGGAAGCTGGCAGTAAAAAGGATGCTGCCACACCATCGTTTCTCCATGGTTTCACAGGAGCATAACTAAGAGTTTGTGAAAAACTATTTTCTCCACATTGCCATCTACTCTACGAGGTCGAGTGCTGTAGTTCAGAGCAGTAAAAGTATTATTTGCCCATCAAAATTCCTGCAGTTTAAATGCTGATAGTTCTCAAAGTATGGGATGTTTCTTTTTTTTAATTGAATTCTACATATAGGATCACTTACAAATTATCAAACCTGTGTTCAATGTATCCTACTTGCAATGGTTCATCATTTAACTATGGTATCCATCTGTTAACATCTAGAGTACAACAATCCTCCTTTTTTCACCATTCAAACTGTATAAGCATTAAACATACCCACCAGTCACAAATCTTAGACTCTCTGTATCAAATCAAATTCATCCACATTTATTAATAAATACCATAACGAGCAACCTAAAGTTCCCAACTCCCTGTCTACTATTTCGTCGCATCTGCAGTAGATTGCTTTCAGCAGCTATACACCATTCCATATTTGCTTTCAGCAGCTATAAACCATTCCATATTTGAATAGTACTCCTCAACTGTTGGTGTCTTTGAATTGCCACATTCCCAGGCCTTGTCCTTGAGCACCACGCCAAACCCACAATTAGCATGAGTTCAGAATATCTTGTCTGCGTCTGCTAATCCAAGATAGTCCATCAGCAGTACGTGCGAGGCAGGTGGAAGTTTCCAGTAGATCTCTGAACTTCATACCGAATAGCTCAATTTGTAGGCCAAACTGTATGATGGTAATCATTATTTCTGACACCTTATTAAGATTACAAACACCAAAGGACAAACATACCACAGCAGATATGGCTGTCAACTGTGGAAGCCAGACAACCTCATTGGTGAGTAATTTACTCAATTCGGTACCTGGTGACAGGACCCTGGGGGTATTTCCCAAAAAGTACGGTATGGCCTCATAGACCCCCAAGTGTCTTGCTTCATCATTGGCCATCCCGCACTCGCCAGAGAATGCTCTAGTGCTCGTGCTCAAAAATAGTCTTTTACTGGATGGGTGGTGTAGGGTTGATTAAAAAAGGTTATCTGACACTTGAGCCTAAATTATGCTGTAGTGCTCATGCTCAAAATTTTTCATTTATTAGATGGGTGGTGTAGGGGTGATTAAAAAAAGGTTATCGGACACGCGAGCCTAAATTGCGCAGCTCATGTCCTATCTAGGTCGACATGTTTCAGCTCTGCAGAGGCCCACGGATGTGTTTACACCAACACAGTGCACACGCATACATACTGTACCAGTTCCTAATGGCTGGTCAAGGTCATGAAATTGTACTTTGTCATTGGTAGGGTCCTATAAAGACAGAAGAGTTACGTAGACATACATAAAATGTACCAGTGTTGCATTTGATAGAACAGTACATTGTACAAACACCAGTAACTGGGACGCTTATTTTTTCAGGGATGATTCGCGAAATGGGGGATTTAAATTGGGACAAGCAGGATTCCTGTGGAAAGCCCTGGACTGACCCGTGAGCCTCTGCAGGGCTGAAACATGTCGACCTAGATGGGACATGATATGTGTATTAGACCCTGAGGTGCCCATAACCTTTTTTAATCACCTCTACACCACCCACATAATAAAAGACCATTTTTGAGCATGGGTAGGTGCACATGGTTTTTAGTTGCCTGGATCCCCCATTCCCTGTATCATCCCTGCATAGTCCCTCTAACCACAACAAGGGCTACCCATCACTCTGGCGAACGTGGGATGGCCAATAATGAAGCAAGACACTTGGGGAGTGTGTGAGGTCATCCCGTTCCTTTTTGGAAATACCCCCGGGATTCTATCTCCAGGTACTGGGACGCGAATCATCGTGAATTGAGTAAATTACTCACTAATGGGGATGTCCGGTTATAAACAGTTGTGAGCCATATCTGCTGAGCTATGTTTGTTTTTTGGTGTTTGTGATATTACAAGGGAAAGTACAAACATATACCCATATAACTACCTCTCTCATTCCCCCAGCCCTATAAGTGACAAGAGTATTGTGTATGACCGTATTACGATTATCCAAACCCAATGGATGTTGGGTCTGTTAAATTTGGCTGGGGCCTCAACAACCCTCCCATGAATGCTGATTCAGGAATCTCTCCTGCCCTTTCTGTTAGTGCACCACTTTACCAGGCACAATCCAAGATTCATTGGGGATGGGCCTCTCTTATCCCTCTGGGTTCACTGTCCTTTAACAGACAGTCCTCAGGCTCATTATCTAAGATGCACCATCTGTCAGTCTTATAAACAAGTGATTGCCGACAGCAACCATGAGTCTTGTGGGCCTGCTGCTCACTTGCCCTTCTCTTAGAACAGTGGAACTGAAGCTGTCACTGAGACCGGCCACCTTTGTATTAGTTTGTAGGCCCACCAGACCAAGCTTAAGCACTAGGTAGGTGCCTCTGTTATTCCATTAAGACTGCTTTTCACTCTATACGGAACCCAACAATTTGTGAGGTGTGTCTTTTTACGTACATTTCTGTTGGGAGGCCTAGCAGACAGAGCCCAGTGAATTGCATGTCATGTAAGTTTGCATCAGATCACCTTGAAGATCATCTGTGCAGAGATCCCAAAGGGAGAATACGTATGGATTGAACTATTAGCCCTATAGTCATTCTCGAAAAGGCAGCTGATGCACGTCTGGTCCCACCGCCTTAGGAGATGTTTGCAGACAGACATGATACAAAATTGACACTCTCCTAGACAGATTGTTTTAATTTTTTATCGTGCACGATGCAGCTTGCACCACTGTTGTATCAAGAGTTGCTCATTTTCTCGTAGTGAATTTCCCTTTTTCCCCAGCACCGCATTCAAAAATATAAAAAAACAAGTTCCTGTTCTAGCTGTGTGCAGGTGTGTGTGGGAGATGAGGGAGGGGTGGCTTTACAATGCTCAAAGAGCCGAATGCTCCAGCAGTCTCCTCACATCCATTACTTATCTTGCCGTCTTGCTGAGTAAAACAGTTATGTAAATCTCTTAAATAATTTACCCTGTGTGCCAGGCTATTTTTAGGCCCTCTGCATTCTGTGTGTTCTTTGTGGGAACATTAGAAAAGGTTTTATGCACCAATGTAATGGGGGTTTAATGAGTTCCAAGCCAAAGCGTGCCAGTGTCACGAGGGCAGTGAAGCGGTCACAGGCTGGCTGTTAATGGAAGAGCGGCGCTGTTGTAAGAGGTGTTGTGTGTGCGTGTGCAGATCTCATTGTCTCTGTCTCCTTTCTCCCCCCACACTCCTCTAGATTCGACAGCGAGTGCATCAAATTCTGAATATGAGAGGCAGCTCCATCAAAATCGTTCGGCACATCCTAAAGGGTTGGTATCTCTCTATGCAGATGTTGTTCGATCTGTACTTTCTCCGTCCTCCCTCTCTTCAGTGCATGTCCTCTTCTTCCTTCTTTACTGGCTTTTCTCCAACCTCTCCAGTACTCTACCGAGTGCGCACTTCCCTCTCTACAACCTCTCTTACCTTTACTGTGCAGTGCACCTCTCTCAGATGCCCCTCTCTCTGCACTTTGATATCTTTGTCTCTGACTTTTTTTATAGACATAAATCTTCTAAAAAATAGCAATTGGTGTCCCCATTCATTGCCCTTTCTTTCTCCTTCTCCACTGTCCTACTTTCTGCAATCCCTCCCGCTTCCCATCGCTCAGAACCCAATCCAGTGTACACTTTCGTTCAGTGATACCCTCTCATTCCCTTGCCACGTGCCTTTATTATGTCTTTGGTTTGGGCACCTATTTCCTCCACGCATTTCTCTGTCCTCCTCACCTAACATCCTATTCTGTCAACTCTCTTCTCTCCTCCACTCACTTCCCTCTCTCCTAAATCCCCATCCCGCTGTTCTCTCCCCCACACCTCGCCTCTTATGTTTCTGCTCCCTTCTCTCCACGTACATCTTCTCTTTCTTTCTTGCCGCATCTACACCTCGCTTCCCTATCATTCCTACATATCACTACTCTTGCCCTTTCTTGTAAGTCTACCCCCTCTTCTGCTCAGACGTGTTAACATCGACCTTCTAACTACTCTCGTCTTTACACAATGCCGCTTGTTGGGAATTTGCTTCTTGTTCTCCATTCCCCCTGGCTTGTGTTCGACATTGGCCCTGACTGCTCCTATCCAGTCTTTCCCTTTGTTCTGGAATTCCAATCTTCTATTTGTTCTAGTCCCTCCTACCTGTTGTTCCTTAAACCCTACCTTTTGTTGTTCTCCTGTCCGTTTGACTTGTTTTCCAGCTCTCTTCTAGTTCTCCAGAACCTCCCTCTGGTTTTCTCCATCCCTTTGATTGTGTTTTTCTCTAGTCTCTCCCTCCTGTTCTCCTCTTACCCGGTCTCTCAATCCCTCCTGTTACCCAGTCTCTCCCTCCTGTTATCCAGTCCCTCCTCCCGTTTCCCAGTCCCTCCCTCCTGTTGCCCAATCCCTCCCTCCTGTTGCCATCCTTCCCTTCTGTTGCCACCAGTCGTTCTCTGCTTTTCCTTCCTAGTCTTCCTCCCACCATTGTTCTCCATTGCTCTGTGGTTCTCCCCTTCCTCTTGTCATTCGCATTTCCCTTTCTCCCGTTGTTATTTCTCTTGTCCAGCATACGTGTCTCCTACCATCCTGCTCCATGCTCGCTTTTACTTGTCCTTTATTTGTGTTTAATTTATTTTTGGCACCTGGACTCTACATATTTAATTTTCCTACATCCTAAATTTGAGGTTTTCCTTATTGTTTATCATACGTCCCTGCTCTCATTGACTTTGGGGAAAGTATGATAGTTCGATCCCAAGAGGGACCACTGTGGAGGTAGTGTTCACTTCATTGGTCAAGGTACGCAGGAAAACACAAAATTATCTCTGGGTTTGGGGTGATGCTCTTATTAAAAGATGGCGACCTCTTCAATGATGGGGGTTGACCTCCACACCACTGATGTTAACATTGCTGTTTTTGGTTTAGAAAGGGGTAAGACTGCAATACAATACAATGCAGTCCCCTCAGGTAAATCTTGCAGGTATTGTTAGTTATGAGTCCGCGAGACTTCAGTTTGTTTAGCCGGTTAACCACTTACGTTGACTGCTGAGGTCCAAGCTTCCTATTGTCTCTCACTTGCTTGGAAGCATTAGGTTTTCTGGATTTCGTTCCAGGCTCTCCCTGCATCCGATGGAATCGTGGTTAGTGTGCATGCATTGACTGCTGCGGAAGTTCATCTCATCTTCCCAGCCCTTTCTAAGAACGTTGTGCTTCAGTTGGTCTATGATGCGGATGTGCATATTGTGCACAAGCCCAGTCCTTGATGCCAGTCACTATACAATACACTCTTTCTAGCAAAAGTCAATTTACGTACACCTAAAATGTTGTTTTCTTTTCCTCCACTTATTGCACATCACAGTGTCCCTTACTGGTTTCCTACGATGTCTCCTCGATATAATATATAATATCTCCCAGTGGCAGTCACCATTGGATAGTTATAGTTAAGATTGTGTTTCAATAGGAAATGCCTTTTTTGTGTTGCTAATTCCTTATAGAACAACACATAATGTAGGTTGGGAAGGGGATGCGTGGCCCTCCTCCCTGAGCTTTGCTGATGCCCCAGTGACCCCATCCCAGGTCAGATGCTGGAAATGTCAGGAGGGGGGCGCACAGCCTCCATTCCGAATCCTTTTAAGGACCTGGAGATCCCATCCCCGGGGCCAGAATGCATTATAAAGGGAGGGGGACTATGCTGCTTTCCCCTCCCAAAGCCTAAAAAGGCCCAGGGGACTCCATCCCCCTGATGTCAAAATTATAATGGAAAGGGCGTGGCCCCCACCTCGAGCCTAAAAAGCCCCCCTGGGACCAGATCCCCAGAGCCCGTAAAGCTAATTAAAAGGGAGGGCTGCTGCTGACGTCCCCCCTTGAGCTTTAGAAGACCCCTGGGACCCCATCTCCTGGGGCTACACATATGTTTTAAAATGAGGAGTCTGTGAGCCCCCCCCTTCCTTATTGAGCATTTAAAGCCCCCAGGGTCCCCATCTCCCAGGGCATGCTCAGTTACTGTTTGCCAGGGGCCCACCCCAGGAAACAGTAGGTTGCCTGTCCAAACGGGAGCAAACATGCAAGTGTGCTCCCACACGACTGGAGATTTAAACATCCTCCCATTGACTGGGAGCAGACTTTTGTTTTGTTTCCCAGCCTGCACTCCTGCTGGCAGGGAAACAGAACACATATTGCTCCCGCCCAGAGGAAGCAAGCAGAAAACAGCTGCTCCCTCTGGCTGGAAACAATGCCCGCTCCCACACCATGCAGGGAGACGGCAGGGGCTGTGGGACTGATGGCTACCCTGAGTGTGCTCCATTATTAAAAGCAGTCCCTGTGAGATGGAGTCCCCTGTGCTGTAGTATCACCCCTCATCAGCGAGGCTAGCTTGAATCCAGTGGCACAGTAGGCCCAGGACACACGTCTGGGCATACCCGGCGCACTTAGGACAAGAAAGTAAAAGACACACAAATGATGGATGTAATGTGCCGGGTATGCCCAGCAGTGGCTCCTGGGATCACTGTGCCACTGGGTTCAAGCTAGCTTGGCTGATATGGGGTGATACCTCGAAACCGGTCCTGGAAGGCTTGTTTCTTGTCCAGGGAGGACCTGGCTTGGAAGTTCAGGCTGGACTGTTTCCACGATGAGCAGGGTCAAGACTTATTTGCATATGGCTGAGTCTAAACTGGGGTGGCTTGTTAAGCAAAATAACAATGGATTTAAACCAGATTTGTTGGCTAGGAGTGAATGTTTGATTTGTTCCGCATACTGTCCATCATTTTTTTCTCTTTTACAACTGAAAGAAAGCGGGGGTCGAGCAAAGCCTCTCAGTACTGTTCAGTCTCCCTGCAGGGATCTCTCAGGCCTGCGCTCAGTGCGTTAGCGCCTTTCGCATTAAACTAAAAGTATTCTACAGCATGATCATCTTGGTCTCTGAGATGCATTCTTCTTGCCAAGTTTTAAATCAGAGGGGGAGATTGTACACTGTGTGTGAACTGCCATCTTGCTCATTTTGTGACTTTTAATTATTTGTTAAGAATCTTTAGACTGTTTGCAATGTAAGTGCTGTATGACTGATATACCAGCCAGTCATACTGTGGGGAGTTTGCAGCAACAGTTTCATCTCATGAGAGCCTCTTAAGAAGTGGTTCTGCTGTCCTGAACAGGATGTAATCTCACTCTGCAGTTCTTCCACTAAGAAAAAATGAAGCTTTTGAAGTAGGAGTATTAACTATGCTCTTTCAGTGCCTTTCAGATGGAGGCGTAGCATGGTCAGTAAGATTGGGAGGGTGTTGCCTTCAGGTTTTCCTACAATCAGGCTGGCATATAATGTTAAAATACATTGCACAGGCAAGGTCCATGAGAGGGGCCTAAGGGGTAGTGGAAAGGGAGAGGAATGCGGATTGGTAGGTTACTAAGAGAGAAAACACAATAATTTGTAATAACCAACATTTTTGAGGACTTTAAAAACCGAGTAGGAGAGAGAGTGTGTGTGCGTTTTTGTCAGTGTGTATGTAAATATTCCTGGTGAAATCCGACAGGCATCTCAGCATTCCTGACTGGCTAAACACCTGCACCTCACTATTTATCAGAAAGTACATTTATTAGAGGCATGTAACACTTCAAGCACCCCCTGGAATTGTAGTTAATTAGCTGCAGTTGATTGATTGACTCCACCATCTTCAACTGTCCTACACCCTGCTCCTTGATGTCTCTACAGTCATGTTGACTTCTAGTATTTAATGATGTAGGAGCCACTGTAGCAGTGTTGAATGTGTACCATATTTATCTTCTGTACTTCGTGGTGAATCCACCTTTTGGTGGGGGGGGGGGGGTGGATTCTGCCTTACACTGATTGGAGAGAGAAACGTGAACAACAGGTTCCATAGCCGTCCAGGAACATCAGTGGCATAAACCAGCACGATTTGCAGGCAGTTTAGTCCAAGGTTATGCATAGTGGCCACATTGACCACCCTTCCAACCAGTCAGAACAGGGTCCTGTGTGTAAAGGGTTGGGTCCTACGTCCCCATGCACCTAAAGTAATCATACAAGACACACTGGTATGATATCTGGAACTGGCCCAATCACGTGCACCTGGCTCCTTTTATTGGCAGAGTCAAATGTCCTGTGACACCTGTGTTGGATGGGTGTAGGGTGAGTGTGGAAGCCAGCCCTCTAGGAGTGGCTGGTGGAAACACATTTATTAGGAACACTAGAACGTGACCAGCTGGTCACTACATCCCTCCCAACGTTTATAAACAAGCATTTGCAATGCAGTAAGTCTAGCATTTACGACACTTTGAGCTACTCGCACTGTAAATGCCAATAGCTTAAATTCTCGCAAATGCAAGACCTATTGAATTGCAAATAGACGTGGCTCGTCTAAAGAAAGGGGTGTGGACTCTATTACGTGCAAGTGCGGCATGGGGCACTTGGAAACAATCCCCCCCAAAAATATGTGTAAAGCAATAGGTCTCACATTTTCAAGAGTTTAAGCTATTGTCATTTACAATGGCAATAGCTCAAACTCTCCTAAACGCGAGACCTATGGCGTTGCAGAAAAACGGCCGCCATTGTCCCGGCTGCTTGGATAACGAAAGCGCGCATGGCGCGCTGAATGTAAGGAGAGCACTTCGTGCTGAAACCAAGACAAAACTCACTAAAGAAAATAGTGCTCACAGAATAAAGAACACAGACGGTGTACCCAGAGGAGTAAACGGGCCAGTCCATATGGGAGGTTACAAATGTAGACCAGGCGATACTAAGGAGGGGCTAGCAAGTCGATTACCGAATCAGAAGCCAGCATTTACTAATGACAATGACACAAGCCAATAAAAAATATGAGCAGAAAGTGGGCAGAGCTTCAAGGTCATACTCTAATACAGCATGCCTCGCAGAGCATGAGCTACCCAGGCTCGACCTAAAAATGGGACAACAAGTCCAACCTGTGGGAGAGAAAAAAATAACACAACAACAACTCTACTGAGTCCATTCAATTTGCTGGCAGGACAGGATATGTGGACAGTTGCAGCTGGGAGCACCAGGCATCACGGCATGCCTACGCTGTTTTAACCAAACTTGCCTAGGCACGAATGGCAGTGTAGATCAACTCTGGATTTCACTCTCACCAGTTTGAATTGTCACAGTTCACCTGGGCACTGTGTGTCCTGTCACACCTGGACTCACTGTGAAGAAGTCTATATAAAATGCTTGCTGTGAGGGTGCATGTGGAGCAGTAGTGAAGTCTGTGGCTGATACATTTTCAATGACGCCCCGGCTCCATGGACAGCAATCCTCCAAAGACTGATGACATCCTGGTTACTGTTGACGAGTCTTCCTCAGATGCTGCAGTGCTTCCAGCTGCCCAATGGTGGAGCAACCTCAAACTTCCTTCTCTCACCAGGATTCCCCTCTTACCCGAGTCCCTTGGGTTCCTCTTCACTGGGCTTTCACGGGACAGTGTGGACTTCGCCGTGTTGCTCCAATGCCATATTATAGGCCCGTGGAGAAATCACTACGAGTCCCACCTTCAAGTCACTCTCTCCACCTCACAAGATAATTGTTTTCTGGTCGTGCTACTCCTACCAGCCTGACTCTGGTACAGCAGCATCAGTTGGATAGTCTTTGGGGTAGCCAGACTCCGACTCAGACCTTCGTGCTTCCTGGTACCTGCTGGTGAGCTGCTGCAGACACATCTCTCGTGTCGGGATTCCTCTGTCTCAGGTAATCCCTGAGGCCCTTGCCCCTGGATTGCCACAGGCCAGTGTGGATTGCTAGGATCCTCTTTTAGGCCCCACGACAGAGGTCACTCAGAACATCCAAATAGGACCACAACCCAGTCTCACATGCAACCCCAAAGGTGGATTATACAAATGGTCCCCTTGTTCTCTTCCGCAGGCTTCAGGTTCACTTGGTGTAGTTGAGGATTTCTGGGCGGCCAACCTCTCATGGTGCCAAAGATGCCACACTGACCTCTGGGTGTTACATAGGTACAGTGCTTGACTCTAGATGTCCAAGGCACTTGAGATGTTCTTGGGGATGCACTTGATTACAACACCACTCACAGTAATATTCTGTACTTGTCAGGGTGCCAGATGTCTACTACACACCCTTCTCTAATTCTTTCTTTGGACTTGTAGTACTGTAGCCTCGTGCCACACTTTTTCCCTTTCATCTTCACCCTCTAAACGATGCAGTCTGACGCCACCTTGTCATACTCTTCTTTCTTTTGACCAGGCCTCTTCATGTGACGTGCACTTCACATGGGTCTCCATGCCCATGTCCTTACCCCTAGGATTGAGCCTTCTCCTTATCCATTAACCAGACTTGTCATTGTGACCTTCTTTTCACGACCTCTCAAGGTCTTCTTCTTGGGCAACTCATAGGCCTCATCTTTTTCAACCTTTCACAGGTCTCTTCTTTGACCTCTCACATGTCTTTTCTTCGACCTCTCACAGGTCTTTTCTGCGACATCTCATAGATCTTTTCTTCGACCTCCCACAAGTCTTTTCTTCGACCTCTCACAGGTCTTTTCTTTGACCTCTCACAGATCTCTTCTTCGACCTCTCACAGGTCTCTTCGACCTCTCACAGGTCTCTTCGACCTCTCGCTAGTCTCTTCTTCGATCTCTCACAGGTCTCTTCTTCGAAGTCTCACAAGTCTCTTCTTCGAAGTCTCACAAGTCTCTTCTTTGACCTCTCACAGGTCTCTTCTTTGACCTCTCACAGGTCTTTCCGTCGACCTCTTACAGGTCTCCTTTTCACTGGATGATGCACCCCTTGCACCTCCAGGCTATGCCGTCGTGGCACTCTTTTGCCTTCACTCAGGCAGGCTTCGCTGGGTCTGCCACCCCTGTGACAATATGAGCCCTCTTCCAAGCAGGGCTCTAAACCCAGGGGCTCCTGCCCATGCAGTCAGTTTCTCTGATGGGGTCTTCGGCGTGCTTCTGACTTTGCGCCCTCTGTCCTTCACTTCAGCTGCGCCGTCTGCTGGTGCCTTGCGCACCCAATTCCTCCTCTTGTGGTTGTGTCCTCTCGCCACTGGGGGAGCAGTCGGCGCTCTCCTTCGGAACGCGGTGGCGGTATACAACCGCAGAGGGTAGTTATCGCCTACCTTTTTCTCCTGAAGGCTTTCGCTTGTCTGGGGTTTCTTTGCTCTGGCAACACTCTTCCTGCCTTCTCCCGGGGCACCCAGTGTGTGGATATGCTTGCGGGGATTCACAGTCCTCCTTTTTTCAAACTGCCTGGCAGTCCTCTTGGCTTGACAGTGCTGTGGTCCTTTGGATCAATGCTCCATCTCTTCACTGCCCATGGCCACCACCTGCACCCCTGGGGTGCTTCTTGTTCCTGGCTAGTGCAGCCTCAAGCTTCTTGGTGTCCTTTTCAATAGTGGCACATAATTCTGCATTCCTTCAAATGTCCTGCTCCTTAGTGCTGCCACCAGCTTCAGCCCTGTGCCAGGTAGCCCTCTAAACACTGCGGTCTCACTCTTCCACAGGGATACTTTACTACTGCAGTGATCACCCATGGCCACTAGGTGTCACTGCATCATTTTTGTATGCCCCTGCAGCTCTGTCCACTGAGGTCCATGCAGGTTATTTACTGTGGGGTTAGGGCTCGCCCTCCCTACAAACATGGCCTGGAGACATAGTCTCAGCTGGGCTGCCCCTTCACTTTATGCAGAGGCACATTCCTACGACGACTGTGGTCCGCACCCGTCTTTCCTGTGCAGCAGGCTCTTTCTCAGTGCACCATTACTATTTTTTTTACTGGCTGCCGCGTACCTCTTTCGACCACTAAGTGGCGCTGTCACCGCTCCTCAGTCTCGGCCTGAAGGCCATGACCCCATCCAGCTAGGCCCCTGCCGGAGTCCTCCTCTTTACAAACGGCAGTTTCTCATCCTCGCGGGGGCCTTCCACAGTGCTGGAAGCCACGTTCAACCCAGCACCTTTCTCCTGCGGAGAGAACAGCGGCTGGTAGTCACTGCTCTCACTCCTGTGGTCCTAAGGGCAGCAGAAGCTGTTATTACTGGAGCATTGTTTGCCTAATGGTGAATGCAGGGTTTTTGCCCACGCAGGCCATTCAGTTGTGGGGAAACGGCACTGGGATGGCAGCCGTGCCACACTTCCCTGGAAATATACACGTGCTCAACTTGGCCGTTGCAGGAGACACTCTTTACTTCCTCAGGTAAACAGGGGGGCATTCATCTCCCGCTGCACCTTTCTCTGTCCTCTACCCTCGGTGATATGACTTGCAGGGCTGCCGGTACAGGACTCCAATCAAATTGTGCATTGGTGAGAAGGCTTTGCTCCATCTCCTCTCACTAGCCCTGGTGGCAGCAGGGGGGGAGGGGCACTTGAGGGTACTTGAGCAACTCGCTGTCCGTACATGCGCCGGCCCTTGCTTACTTTAAGGCTTCTGGGCTGCGTATTCATATCGGCACCATTCCTTTTGTCACTGTTCCCTCTCGCCTTGCTCACGGCCTCACCCTGCCATCACTGAGGCTCACCTTACACCCTGTGACTGAACGGGCAGTCCACCTTGTCCGCAACAGCCTTGCAGACAGGATCCCTCCTTGTTTCTGGGGAGAGGCTCCTGTGCGTCACCAAGGCTCACCATCAGCAGCTGGAGCAAGAATATGCACAGGTGGGCTTCAACTCCTTTGCTCACCTCAGGCCTCTTATTGGCAGGGGTGCCCCAGACAAGGTCTATACTTTCCGCTCTCCAACCTGCATTGCAGCTGCCTGCCTACAAACTGGGCTGACCCACTCATCGCCAATGCAAAGGCTCCCCCATGCACATAAAGTAATCACACAAGACACACTGGTATGGTATGAGGACTGGCCCCGGGCACGTGCACCCAGACCCTTTTATTGGCAGAGTCACATGTCCTGTGACACCAGTGATGGATGGGTGTGGGGTGAGTGTGGAAACCAGCCCTCTAGGAGTGGCTGGTGGAATACATTCATTAGGAACACTAGAACATGATCAGCTGATCACTGCATCATGTGTGGCCACTTTCAAGGGCCGCGGCCTGTTAGAATAGTTCTGGACATAATCAGCAGCCCAGAAGGGTGTGGGTAGTCCAATCAAAGGTGGTTTTCTGAGTTCAGGTCTGAATCCACCCATTCCTTCGGTCTGCCTACAGAGCGGATTTTGCAAGTTTTCGAGAAACAAATTGTTATGCGGGCAGACTAAAACGACAAAGGATGGATCTCGAAACGTTTCATTTCAGAAAAAAAGATTTCCCTCCCCCTACTAGTAATCCTGCCTCCTGGACGTACTCTGGACGTGTTGTACAGAGATCCGCAGAGAGAGCACCCGATGAAAGCTTCAATTACTTCCCCAGCATTTTCCCAGTACAATTCAGCAGCTAAACGTCGAGGTTTAGGTTTTTACTAATCAGTCTGTTTCCGGAATCCATCCTGCTAGTGTGCCGGGGCCATCACCATACTAATAAACCTAAATCCCGCTAAATCCGTACATCGGCGCCCTCGTGTAATCCCTCAAGATCTCTCTTTCGCAGAATTCTAATCTCCTTGGAGGTTGTACGACTTGCTAATTAAATGGTGCCTTCTTCACCTTTTTGCCTAATTTTTTATTTAATGAGCTACGCATTTTTCGCGTCTTCTAAGTGCGGAGCTCTTAAGCAGTGGGGCTTCGTAGAATAGTGTTGAAGATGCTGAGCATACGGGTGCTTTGTATTTATCTTGATTTCCAGTTGATGCAAACAAATTAAAGATTCTGTATTGTGTAGATCCTACCTTGCATTACGAATACTATCTCTGCTACAGGTGGGGCGGTTTTGACTCATTCCTTTCCCATGGCATGAAGAAATAACGGAAAGTTTGTATTATATATTTCGGGAGCTGGAACAAAAATAGCAAACTAATATTGTAACTTTTGAAAATGGCAAAGAAACATTTCCCTGGGTGCTTAGTATGTAAAATGGTGGTGATCAGTAGGGCCCCTGTTTTGTCATTCTGTCATTTCAAACTGGAATGGCATGGGGCGCAAAAAACGCTGGATTTAGGCCCAGATCTCTGTACTGGGGTGAATGTATGACATTGTTCTGCATTCTCTCCCTCAATTATTTTTTTTGCATTTGTCTCCCCGAGTGGGATGGGTATGCCCAGACGAGGGTCCTGTGCTTTCCATGCCACTGGAGTGAAGTTAGCCTGGCTGGTGAGGGGTAAAACACCGAAACCGGTCCCAGGATGCTTGTTTCCAGTCCAGGGAGGACCTGGCCTGACAGTTCGGGCTGGACTGTTCCCATGGGGAGCAGGGTCAAGAGTGATTTGCATATGGCTGGGTTTAAACTGGAATGGCATGGGGTGCAAAAAAACGATGTATTTAGGCCCAGATCTCTGTACTGGGGTGAATATATGACATTATTCTGCATTCTGTCCATCAATTGTTCTTTTTGCATTCTGTGTAGTCTAGCACACTCTCCCTCAGGGTCCCTCCCTACTCTGGTGACTTTATGCCACTGTGGAGTTGAGCTAGTCATCCACCCGATGATACCTCCCACACCTGTCCCCTTCTGGACTAAACTGATGCAACTCCGCACATCCTCATGAGCACAGAGAGTCCCATTCCACAAGGCAGGCAAAGTCTGAGAATGGCACGGCAAACCTGTGCATTGAGAAGCTGTGAGCTCTTTTAAGGTCTTTGCACCACCTCCAAACACGCTTTATTGACTAAGTAAAGGACGCAGGCCTGTGCGAAATTTAGATTACACCGGCGAAATGTACGAGTTTCAAGGTATGCAACATTTCTCAGAATTTTACATTACACAATTTTGTGTACTCTGCGCTCGTGGAAGCAGGGCCGGACTGGCCGTAGCGGGCACCGGGCAATCCCCCGGTGCACCGCACGGGTGGGGGCCTGTTTTGGCCCCTGGGGGCCGTTTTTGTTACAGGGCCGTTTTTGCAGCATAGCTGCAAAATCGGCCCTGTAACAAAATCGGCCGAAAACGGGCCCCTAGCAAAGAGCTCGGAGGCACCCCCAACCCCCCCCCCCCGGCCGAGCACTTTGCCAGGGCCGGTTTTGGTTCCTAGTCCGTCTCTGCGTGGAAGACTAATTTGTGCAGAACAAGACTAACCAAGCGACATTTTGCTCGAACGAGTCTCCTGCTGGAATCTTGTGATTTCATGTTTTTTTTTTTTACCAGAATGTCGTTTGACGATTAAAATCAAGGGAAAGTGACAGCTGAACCTTAACGCTAAATTTATCAAAATGTTAAGGACATTTTGGTGGGGGGACATCTAGATGTTTTGAACAACCTTAAGAAACAGTGCAGGGTGCAGGAGGCAGCCAACAGCGCACCCGTAGCTCTCCAGCTCAACCACCCTTGCCAGCCAGCTTTATTCTTTGTTTTTGAGGACAAGGGTGGGCGTCGCCTACAGTGTCTGTAGCTGCCTGCTCCCTTCTGACGAGAACATACTCTGCTGTCGCGATGGTCGTCCACGTGGAATCGAACGCCCCCGGTGAACAAGACCCCCACAGACCGCCCGCCGGCCCGAGACGCAGTTACAGGACAGCCTCGCTTTCCCGCCTTCCTCCCTCTTTACATAAACAGAAGCGTTTGCATTCCGCTGCCGACTTCGGAGTTGCTGTCAAGGATCGCCTTTAATATTTATGTGTGGAACACAGGTACTGGCTTCTGAGGCGCATCAAAGCTTTTATTATAAGAGACTCGGAAAAGGCTGGGGACAGAGTGACGCCGGCTGGTGTGCCTTCCCTCTCTCCCTGCCAGACTCTCTCTGCAAAGCAAAGAGAACTCTTTGCCCAAAGCCTCCGGGAGAGATTCCTTTAATATTTATAAACTGTTCTAGAGGAGCTGTAATAACACGAGGTGACTGGAGGCGCCGAGCTGCCACTTGCAGGAACGGTGCTAACACAATCCGGCTGGTACCACAGAGCTCTCGCAAGCGGGAGCCGCAGTGACAGGGGTTGTCTATGTGGAAGGGCACTGTTGTTCTGCAACTATGTAACAGGATGTGACGTGACCGCATAGCGCTGCTAGACCGGATCTGTGGTAATAGGAGACCATGAGGGGCCAGTGTTCTGCAATGGAGTCCGTACTACACAAATGGAAGATGCAACCTCGATAATTCTTGGCTTAGCGCACTTCAGTGCATTCTTGAGTGATATCACGATGAAAGATCAATTTTTCTTATAGGCCACTATACAAACGTATGCCTCGGGTGTGATAATCATAAGGTGTTAGTAAAAGCATGCTTCGCTGTTAAAAAAAAATATTTTAAAAAAAATAGTGTAGTGTGGGCAGTGGCACTGATGCACTTTCTAGTGGCGTAAATGTATTCGTCACAGCCAAACGAAGGATCAGTGTGTAGTGGAAAGTGAGTGCAAGTGAGCCATCCTGGACAACAAGGTAGTAGCCTACAACAGCAAAGTAGATTTTAGTAGTGCACAGGAAGCAGTTTCACTAGTAGAAATATCATGTTATTTTTCCACTCTCTGTGCCCAGCACCAGGTATGGCTAATCTGCAGTACTGAGTCCACTTCAGGAGGCCACATCATTTACAAAGACTGGCTACAGAGATTGTAGAAAGGCTACTGAAACAGTGCATCGTTTAAACAGTGGCTTTTCCCAAAGAAACCTTCTGCCGACCCAGGAGAACCAAAGAACTAGCAGCACATCTCCCTGCTCCCCTTTCCAGCAAAGGTCCTCAAGAAGGCAATCAACCAGCAACTCACTGAACACCTGGAACAAAATAACCTCCGACCCCTCTCAATCCAGATTCCGGGCCAACCACAGCACTGAGACAGCCCTGACTGCAACCACTGATGACATTGGAGCCCTCCTGGACCGCAGCAAAATGGCAGCTCTCACCCTCCTGGACCCGTCAGTCTCCTTTGACACAGTCTCACATCACATCTTGATCAGCAGACTCCACCACATCGGAATCTAGGGAGACGCCCTCAAATGTATCACCTCATACCTCACTGGAATAACCTAGAGAATCTGTCTCCGTCGTTAATCTCGTAACCCAAGAAGATTATCTGCGGCGACCCCAAAGGATCATCCCTCAGCCCCACCCTATTCAACACATACATGACCCCCCTGGCCTGCGGCGTCCCCCAAGGATCATCCCTCAGCCCCACCGTCTTCAACACGTACATGACCCTCCTGGCCAACTGTGTCAAGCTCAACACATACAAGACGGAAGTACTCATCTTTGGCAACAAGACCTCACCATGGAATGATGCATGGTGACCTGCTGAACTCTGCCCTTCCCCTGCCTTACAGATCACGCCCTCAACCTCTGCATCATCTTGGACAGCAATGCTATCCATGAATAAACAGGTAAACGCAATCTCATCCACCTGCTTCCAAACCCTACGAATGCTTTGAAAGATCTTCAGGTGACTCCCAGTCAACACCAGAAGGACTGTCACGCAGGCTCTTGTCACTAGTAGGCTGGACTACGAAAACAAGCTGTACGTAGGAATCACTGCACGCCTCCTGAAGACTACAGACGATTCAGAAATCAGCTGCCAGACTCATCCCCGACATCCCCAAACGAACCCACATACCACAACACCTCAAACGGGCACACTGGCACCCGATCAAGAAGAGATGCCAGTTCAACATGTTAACCCACACCTACAAAGCCCTGCACAATGAGGGACCAGTGTTCATCAACAAATGCATGATCTTCCACCAACCGACCAGACACCTATGATCTGCCTCCCTCTTCCTCAGACACACCGCTAAATCTGCCGAGGCAACAGCAAATGACGCTCCTTCTCACACCTGGTGGCCAAAACTTAAAACAACCTTCCTCTGCACCGCAGGACCGCCCCAACGCTCCAACAATTCAGGAGAGGACTCAATACCTAGCTGTTTGAATGAACAGATCATCACAAAGCAGCTAGCAATCCCATGGCCTCGAGACCCTCACGGGTGATTTGCGGAGCATAACAAATCCTGATTGATTGATTCTCTTGGAAGATTATAAACACTCCAAAATTGGATGCACCCAGGGGTGTAGCCCCAATTAGTGCTGCAGCAGGTGCAGTGGCAGGGGTCTGAAGGCCAACTGCAACCCAGTTACTACTGCTTTTTAACTACACACCTGGGGTTGTGAGCCAATTTTCCTGATTGTATTAGATTCCGTGTTACTCTATGCACACGGTGCGAGAGAAGCCCTCTGAAAATTATTAAATGGTTGGATTTTGTTTTTCAGATGAAAGTCCCTAGTATCCAGTTTCTGGGCAGTTCGAAGACCAAGAGAATATGCTTTGATAGAATGGGTTATGTATGCATGGGGCAACCACTGAGCAAAACTGGTGGAAACAAATAGTAGTTACGTTGTAAATTGTAGTTACATTATCACATAGACAGTGGAATAGTGTTGTAAATTAAGGCTAGAGCCACATACTGCATTGAGCCTATACCTGAAGGCGAGGCATGGAAATTGGCATACCGTGTAGGTCTGGTGCTGCTTATGTGCCTTCTGTTACTTTTTAGATTGTTTAGTAATGAAGAGCTATTTTTTTACACAATCTGTACTGACCCACGCCTCTTGGTTCCACGGTGCAGTGCTATGCAGAAGATCATGCGGTCTCTCTAGGGACAGAGCCCTTCGATGCAGACGTGTGTGGTTCCACTCATTTCATCCAGAACCTATAACTGGATAGTTTGTGATCATATACCACTTAAAACTGGGGTACTGCAGAGCTTCTTGGTACCATCTGTAAATAAAACTACTTTTAAATGTCACTGAATTCTTTAGCATAAGAGAGTTGTTAGACATTGGTGAAATTCCAGATGAATTTGTAGGGAACTCCTACATCTTGGCTTCCAGGGCTTTATGTATATGATTGAGTAGCCAGGGGAAGTAGAGGCATTCAATCTTCCTAGCCCAAGGCTGTCCGTTGTGTTTCCAGCAGGGCCGAGTCCATACTTATTTTCAGGATGCCTCCTCGTATGTGGATGGTTTCCATTTAAATTCCCTGTATGTAAATTTTGAACGTAGCTATCCTGAAAATATGGCACTTATCCTGCCTTTTAGGTCTCGCCTACGCAGCGCGCATGCGTTGCATAGGAGGGCCTTTAGCCGTCGCTCTGCTCATTTTCAAGCACTACACTCGTGGCGGCATCCACCTTGCGGGAGTGCGCAGCGGCGTGCCACAAGCATGAGTGCAGTGCTTGAAAATGAGCAGACAGCGCAACATGGGTATGGGGCCGCGCCACGCTCCCTCACTCTTGTTCTTCCCATCCCAGTAGCAGGCACTGTTGTTGCTGTCTTCCGGGTCTTTCACACCGGGTCCAGCCCACCACATTTCAGGGCTGCTCAGGGTCTCTTCACCTTTTTGCAGCTCCCTCTGGAAGTCTTTACTTGGGCTCAGCACTCGTCTGTACTCCTCAGGAGGCAGTGGAGAGGCCGAGCGCCATCTCCCCACCTCAGTTCCTCTCTCGTCCTCCTCCCGATGCTGCACTCACAGTTCCTGCAGCTGTGGGGAGTGATGCACACCACAGATGGTTTTTTTATGTGTACAAATGTGCAGTTTATGCAGAAAATGATGGATTATGTGGCAACATTTATCATTATGTGGAAAGTGCCACAGAATAAGAGATATTTAGCTGTTTATGTTCTATAACGTAGCTTATAACATTGGCAAAGCCAATAGCTCTAGCTAAACACTTATAAGGTTCCAAAGGCGAGACCCATTGGCTATGCCAATGCTTGTTGAAGTCATAATGGGCACCCTGCCCTAATGTTACTTGTTTCTCCTGAATGTCTTGTAAAGTAACTGTCTTTATTTACTTCCCCACCCAGTTCCTTCTCCTTAGATGTTACATGCTTGTCTGATGTTTTTGTTCGTTTCTCCTTGCTTCTCTTCAGACTATGCAGAGAACATCGGTGACGGAAAGAGCCAGGAGTTCCGCGAGAGCGAACAGAAGCGTATCATTGAGCTCCTTGAAAATTTCTAATGGACTTGTGGGAGCACTGACTGGTTTCAAACTGTTGATCAAGCTGCAGGGCTGTGACTGCCTCATGAATCCCTCCAACTTATGTAATAGATATTGTGCCTGACCCTTGCCACCACGATGGCAAAAACCAACCATATGCTAAGTTTGGAAATTGTTTGACTACAAGGAGAAATAGTTTTTTTTAGCCTCTTTTTTATATTTTGCCCCTCTACCCCATTTTTCCTGAAGAAGCCCCTTTGATCGACCCTGGCTCTCCCACGCAGCCTTCTCCTGGCTACCCCATGGCACATGGATTGTGGCATTCTGGACTCAGACTTTTTTAATGAAGATACTTTTGGAGACAGTTTCCCCAATATACGACTCTTGTCTCCCTTATGAGAGCATCTGAGCACCAGGCTGATTCAAGCGACATTTCTTCAAGAAAGTCACCAATTTGTTTACCGGATGGAAAGACAGAGCACCGAACACTGAGCCCTAAGGACTATTGGCACAGGAGTCGGTCTAGTTTGCAGAGAGTAGGAAGTGGCTGCTTCTCTCCTCAATTCCAGGTTGTCAAGAATTGATGCTGCATTTGTTATTGGAAGCTTTTGAGGCAAATGTTGGATGGCACTGTCAGAATTACCCGAATTATTTCAAAAGCTTAGATCTGGGCATGTATAATAATTACTGACGTGACAGCAGTTGCTCTGTCACTTTAGTGCTTGTAAAGAGATGGTCAGCAGAAATAAGAATAGAGATATTGGGTAGAGGTCAAAATTAATACGTTTCTTATAAAATTGCTTATTTCCTGTTGTTTTCTCGTTAAAATAAAATTTGGAATGATATCACTTTACAAGATGAACAGTAAAATAAATAGCAAAGATGAAATCCAGAAATGAGAACATACAGGAAACAGCCTTTTAGAAAATGTGATAGCTGAAAAGCCGACACAAGCACCCAAGACTGTTCATTCTGAGTTTTTGGGCACGCTGGTACCAAATCTTGAGAGCAGCACTTGAAATGTCCACTGGTTCCGCCTTCACAGCTTTTCGTTTTACTACATTGGGTCTAAGCTGCCCAGCCAACCAGATAATCTGAAGAGTTTTTCCTAAAAACTGGAGTAAATGATAGTTTTTAGTCCCATTAGCTCTATTACAGCACTCTTAAAGTCAGTGAGGGTTATGGAGAATTGGTATGTGTGCTTTCAGTGACTTACAGTGATGTACTACCTGATAAGCACTGTCCTACACTTGAAGTTCACCTACCTTGTGCGAAAGGATACTCAACAGGGGCAGTATGGTAACAGGAACACGTTTTTACAAGTTTGTGAGCTAAGGATTCAAGGTAAGTGCAGAGACGTTGTGTTTCTTGGGACATTGTGCAGCTGCAGAACTGTGGCCTGACTGAAAAACCTGTATGCATACATAGTAGAACATCCACTGCTGTTGGTATATTTTGGCATAAATGCTGTTCAACAAAATACACAGTTTTCTGCTCAAAGTAACCACACATCTCTCTGCTCCTTGCTGTTATGTAAAAGATGAGGAATACAGACGTGTGCCTGAAAATTGGACCTTAAAAATGCTATAAATAACATTTCAGTCGTATTTCCTGCTTTTTTCTGGCTAATTTAAGGAGGTAAAATGGTGTACACTTTTGCTACTTATCATTCCAAATGGTAGACATAGGAAATTTGCTACATCTAACCACAATCACACGTCAAATCAATGGCCAGAGTTCCTATCTTCTTCCCCTTGTGCTCTACGACTTCTGAGAGCCAGAGTGTCTTGCCAACATAAAAACATTTTCTTCCCACTCAAGACGAACTTCAATGAGGATAATACAGCCTTTGAGGTGTCAACTTTCTTGCTGACCACAATAGGGAACTGCAGGGTGTGCTTCCACACACTGTTAGTGGATCATACAAACATGGCCTACAGCAGGACCTCCCTAACAAGGTAAATGCATTAGGGTGAAGGTATGCATTGTGAAAGAAATACATAACAAGATGAGAGTATACATGTCAAGGACAAGCTGACCCAACGCCAAGTAGGAGCTATAGTCCTTGGCGAAGGACCATGATCATGCCTGCAAACCTGTAAAATAATGTACCAGTTTCATGAGCTTGCATTTTCAGAGACGACCATCATCAAGTTAGGTAAGTTGCATACGTCTTAATGTAGCAACTTAAGTCAACTCCTTCCATTGTTAAATCATGCGTGCATGCATGCAATTCTAACACACCTAAGCAAATCGAACACTTGCAGCACAAAACATGCAGTAAAACACAAGTAACAATCCACCTGACTGCTCATCCACAGCTCCACTGAGGCAGCCATTTCATATCGCCACAACAATTTCCTTTGGCTGATGGGCAACTAGTTAGAACTGTGGGACTTATTCATGTCCCTGGTAGACCTGAAACAGAACCACCCGTATGTGTCACAACACTACCCACCCATCTGCTTCCTCAAAAAAAACTGATCCAGATCCCAACCTACAGTGCATAGCCAGGAACGTGGAGGCCCATACACCCCCCTTCCCACTTCCATCCCATTGAACTCATCAGAGAACACTCGATCACTAAGCTTACACCACACACACACAGATCCTGCACCCCTTCTTGATTGCGCACACTTCACAAACATTTACATGTGACCTACCAGCACTCCATGTCACCAAAAAGTTTTTTCATAAACCGGTATGGCTGCCCCCCCACGCTTTGGTTTAGTAGTGTCTATAGAACTAAGTGATAATGTGTGCAAGATGTACTGCCATTGGCAAACCCAACCTCAACAGACATTCTTACACAAGAGGCAGCCTAGGAGCATGAAAAGGAAGTTCAGTACATTATCTTTAAAGAAAAGTGTTACAGCTGTTTTATGTGGTATCATGGTGCCACAGTGTCTGTACAAAATATGAAATTAAAAATAAACTTAGAAAAATACTGCAGAGTGTAAAAGGTCACCCTTACCCCTCAAATTATCTCCACCCACCCAAACCTAACAGGGTGCTGTCCTGAGTTCAGGATAACATTTCTTCGCTATCCTTCTCTGTGTCTAATGAGACAGTGAATGAAACCACCTATTTGGATGTGGGCTCGTCTACAGGTGGTTTAGGACCATATGTCTCCTCTGGAGTAACACACATAGCAGCAGGGTTAATGGTTGTGTGAGTCGAACTGACAGAGGAACAGGGCAGGAGACATGGGTGTGGTCTAGGAGATGGTATGAAGGCACTCCTAGTCTATAGGAACCTTGCCCTTTCCCTGTGGTGGGCAGCATGTACATCCAGCAGGGCTCCAAACCCATTATCCATTGAAGGAGGCCTTTCATGGCCTGAAGAATGGAATTCTGTCAGTTACTGACTGCGCCAGTGGCCCTTACACAGGCTCCAGGGTGACTAAGTTTGGAGGAGAAAGATGAGAGGACTTAGGAGTGTCCTTGGCAAAACTGGTAATTGATCGCTGGTGACCTGATTGGAAGGCGCTGCTTATGTAAGAGGTGAGACATGAGACTTAGGCACAAGCTTTAGTATTGTTGCCTGATGGTCACCATCTCACCCTCCTGTCCAGAAAGGACCACTTTAGTCTCCTGGCATGAGATGGTGGTGTTCATGAACATCCTTTCCCCCATCTTCGCAAACCTCCTGGAGATGTTTAGAAGAAAATTGTGTGTCTAGGGCAGAGAGGTGATTGACTCACCTTCAGAGAACGAGGCTCATCCATGGTGCTGGTGACTGTCTGCCCTGCAGCTCTGAGTAATTCTTATCTGAAAGAGACAGTTACTTATAGATACCTTACCGTAGAATTTCCCCCAGGCATCAGACTGGAGCTGAAGATTTTTTCTTAGCAGTACCCCTGTGCATCAGGAGGTGGTCGTCGGTCGACTCCACATCCATCATGGTTGCCAGAATGGCCTTATGGGGCTCCTAAGACACCTCCCCTGCATGCTGACTTTCTTTCTTTTTCCGCGCCAGCCTAGCACAGATCCTGAGAGAGCTACCCCCTTGGTCACTTTTTTCACTAAGCTTTTGTTAGACTTTTTGTCGACTTCTTTTCAAGTCCTCGACTCCTGGTACACGAGGGATTTCCCATCGTCAGATCGGCTTCAAACCCTGCGAGTCCTGTCACAAACTGTGCCTGTGGTGTCTGGAGCGCAACCACTTCCCGAAGTTGTGCTCGGACTGCCGGGCCATGAATCCAAAGTCTTTGCAGGAGTGGTCCCAAAAGCTCTTGGAGGTCCGGCAGTCTGCTCCACGACGCTCCCTGTCTCGCTCGAGGGGAAGGTCTCGAGACCGCTCGTGGAGCCATCGCACCTCATCCAAGTCTTCGAAATCTTCTGGTAAGTCGAAGCACAAGAAGAAGGTGAAGAAGCACCGGCACTCTTCGCCTTCTCTCTGTCGGTCGGCTGATGCGACGCGGGATCGGAGGGTCGTCGCTCACCAGCACCGTCTTCGGAGCCTCCTTCAGGGACAACTCCGCACCTCCCTCCATTTCGTTCACAGCATCTTTGGGCAGCCCGACTCCGCTGGTGTGCCTTCGGGACCCGCAGGGCCAATCGAGAGTCCTAGGGCTTCAATACAGGCGGCACTGGCGCCGGAGGGCCCCCCAGGGATCCAGGCCTGGATCTAGATCAACGCCAGTCGACCTTCCCTGGCGACAACACTCCTGGCGTCTGCCATGCCCCCAGCCGGTGCCATCCCCATCCTCGAGATGGGCCCAGAGCCAGATCGACGTCGACCGACGTTGAATCCGACACCGGAGGGTACTTTTGTTCCCTTGTTCATCCCTGGTGTTCCCTATCGCCCAGAGGGTGGTGATGAGGACTGGGTGGGGTCATCAGACCCTTTAGCAGGCCAGCTTGAAGAGCCGGACTGGAGAGAGGACCTGGGTGACGCCAGCATGCTTTCTCCCCCTACTGTGGCTACAGAGGAGGGAGCGTCTTTCGCTGTGGTTGTGCAAAGCGCAGCCGAGGCCTTGGGCCTAGAGCTCCCTTCGGTGGCGGTCAGAACTAATCTCCTGACAGAGGTGCTTCAGCCTGCAGCAACCTCCTCTGAACCCCTCATGCCCTTCAATGAAGCCCTCACTGACGTCCTTCTAGGCACCTGGTCCAAGCCCAGCACAGGGGCTCCTTTGGAAAGGAAGATTGCCTGCCGCCACAGCCTGGCCCAAGATAACCCAGTTTTCCTCACCCAACTCTCTTCACCCGAGAGCTTGGTGGGCCAAGCCTCTTCATCCAAGGGCGCATTTTAATATGCTCCCCAGACAGGGATTCTAAGAAGCTGGACCATCTTGGGAAGCATGTGTTCTCTTCCTCCAGCTTGGCGCTGCGGACAATGAATACCACATGCCTCTTGGGCCGATACTCCCATACAATCTGGTATACGGTTGCGCAAGTGCTGCGTCAGTGCCTGGAGGAGGCCTGGGTTGTTCTCTCCCAAGCGGTGGCAGATGGGAGGGACACAGCGGAAGCGACAAGGTGATTGTAGATTTGCAGTGTTGGCTCCTGGCTTCTGGAACTCCCTGCCACCAAACATCGAAGCATGCACGGAACTCATGAAATTCAGGAAGCTTCTTAAGACCTGGCTATTTGCTCAAGCCTATGATTAATTCATGTGTAGGGCAGATTAACACGACCTCAGTTATCCTAAATCTAGCGCCAAGAAACCAATCGGTGAACGTGCGCTCTATAAATAATTGTTAACATAACATATCTGAAAGAGACACGTTAGTGATGGATTCCTTACCTTAGAATATCCCCAGGCATCAGACTGGATCCAGAAAGTTTTTCTTCAGCAGTACCCCTGTGCATTGGTAGGCGCCGTCGTACGGCTTTGTGTACATCACTGGTGTTGTAGCCACCGAGATGATGTCGTCGGAGCCACTTAGAAGCGCCCACGCGCGCTGACGTCAGTTCTTTTCTTTTTCCGCGCCAACAAGCGCAGATCCGAGTGAGAGCGGTACTCCTAGTCATATTTTTTACTTGTTTTCTGAGACTTGTTTCTCTTGTTTGTCGAGTTCTCAACTTCTGGTGCAGTAGGGATGACGGGTCTCAGTCCTGTAGGGACTACCGTCCGAACATGTCGGTGGAGGACCCGCATGTCGTGTGTCTCTTCTGCTTCGGGCACGTCCACCCGAGACGTGCCCCAGTTGTCAGGCCATGGTGCCGTAGGCATGCGGGAGCGTTCCCGACAGTTGTTTGTGGCCCGGCAATTGCTCTGCGCCACTCAAGCTCCCGTGCCCGTGGGCGGTCGAGGGGCCAGTCGCAGAGCTTACACCATCGTTCGTCGGCATCCGGCAGGTAAGTCAAAGCGCCATGCCAGGTCGAAGATTTGGCGTCGCTCTTCGCCTACCCCTCACCGATCGCGGGACGCGGTGGAGGGGGCGGGTGGTCACTCCCCCGCAGCTCCAGTGGAGCCTCCGTTGTTGGCAGCGGCCTACCCGTCTTCCCAGGGGCCGCACGTGACTCCAGAAGGAATACAAGTGTTCCTATCACACATGGGCCGTTTATTTGCCCCTTTGGGTCCCTCCGGAGCGCCTTTGGGCCCCGTGGAACCGTTGGGTGGTTCTGCCCCTGTGCCGCCGCCTTTGGCCCCGGCAGCACCGGCAAGATACCCTGTGGCGCCGTTGGCCCAGGCCTCGGCCACGCCGTTGGCTCCTGGCCACGGACCCACCGATGGCTCCGGCCTCGGCGCTGCGCTGTCTCCGGCCTCGGCGCCGCAGAAGTGGGTCACGGGGCCAGCGGCCTGGTCAGTCCGCCGCCACCCCTGCCACCACGTCCTCCAAACCTTCCTGGTCAGGGGTTTTCGGGCCCACCAAATGTCCGTGGGCGGCACGATTCGCCATCGCCTCCCCCACTGGCGCACCTTCACTTCGGACAGTTGGGTTTTGCATAGTCCGAAGAGACTATTCCCTCCCATTCCGGACTGCCCCTCCGGCCGTGCCCCCTCCTTACCACCGCATGTCGGGGGATCAATTGGTGCTTCTCCAGCAGGACGTTCCGGCCCTCTTGGTCAGAGGGGGCCGTCGAGCGCATTCCGACACCAATAGTAGGTCACGGTTGTTATTCCCACTACTTCTTCATTCCAAAGCAGGACGAGGGCCTGCGTCCTCTTTTAGGCCTCCAGTATCTCACATACTTAATTCGGAAGAAAAAGTACAAAGTGCTCCCACTTTCAGTTCACCGTACTCCCTTTTGGCCTTACCAGCACCCCTCGGGTGTTCACAGAACTGATGGTGGTGGTCGCAGCTCATCTGCGCATGTCAGGGGTTTCAGTCTTCCCCTATCACGATTAATGGCTGTTGACGGTGGGCTCGCCCCGAGCAGTCGTCTCACACCTCCAACCTAAGGCCGACCTCCTGCATTTTCTGGAGTTCTCCATCCACGTGCCGGAGTCGCATCTGGCTCCCTTTGAGAAGCTCCTCTTCATCGGAGCGGTTCTGGACACGGTGCGATTTCAGGTCTATCTTCCCGAACAGCGTGTCCATCAGCAGCAGATCCCTCTTCCTTCCCCAGCCGGAGCACACAGCAGTAACAAATGTGTCCCTCCGGGGATGGGGCAGCCATATGGGGGAGGCGGAGATCAGAGGCCTCTGGTCTCCGGCAGAGTTCGAGCTCCACATCAATCAGTTGGAGTTACGACGATCCTGCTTGCACTCAAACCATTCCTTCCCTCGGTCAAGAGGACAATAGTGCAGGGGTTCTCGGACAGCACCACCGCCATGTGGTACTGCAACTAGTGAGGCAGGGTGGCATCGTGGACCCTGTGTCAGGAGGTTCTGCACCTCTGGACGTGGCTGGACTGCCAGTGCATTCTACTGGTGGTTCAACACTTGGCAGGTTCTGTGCACGCCGGGGCGGACAAACTCAGCCGCCGGTGCATCTTGGATCACGAATGGCGTCTTCACTCGGAGGTGGCACAAGGTGTCTTTCAGCAATGGGGAGAACCTTGGTTAGATCTATTCACCACCAAACAGAACGCGCAATGTCAGCAGTTCTGCGCGTTGGAGTTTCCAAGGCGGCACTCGCTCGGAGATGCTTTTTGTTGCGAGTGGAGTTGCGGTCTGTTGTACACCTTTCCACCTATACCACTTCTACCCAGAGTGCTGTAGAAGATCAGACGCGACCGGGCCCAAGTTATTCTTGTGGCACCGGACTGAGCTCGAAGAGTTTGATGTCCCGAGCTACTCAGTATGAGCGTGGATCCTCCGATCCGACTGCCTCTTCGGGAGGATCTTCTGTCACAACAACAGGGGATGGTCATTATTATTATTATTATATAAAATTTGTAACGCGCGCAGTTACCCAGGGGCATCCCGGCGCTGTGAACACAGACACGAAAGGTTCTTACTCAATCCTACACTGGAAATAAGTGTGTTTTAAGTAGTTTCCTGAAGTGCAGGATATTGGGCTCAGCGCGGATCTTAAGGGGCGAGGCATTCCAGTGTGACGCTACTTGCACCGAGAAGCGTCGGCCCCCGGAGCGAGCTCTTTTTACTCTTGTGGTCTGCATCAGATGTCTTTGATCCGAGCGCAGTGGGCGTGTGGGCTTGTAGGGGCGAGCCATAGAAGACAGAATAGAAGGGCCCCTGCCGTACAAGATTTTATGGGCCGTACATAGCGCCTTAAATTTCACCCGCTCCTTAACAGGGAGCCAGTGGAGCGCTTTCAGGGCGGGGGCAGCTGATTGTCTACGCGGCACTTCCATTAACACCCTCGCTGCTGCATTCTGCACCTGCTGAAGGGTTTTGAAAGTTGCTTCTGGGGCGCCCAAAAATAGTGCGTTCCCGAAGTCAAGCCGCGACAAAATTAGGCCGCGAATCAAAAGCTTCCTGGAAGAGTTAGGGAGCAGAGGTAGCACTTTGCGAGCAGATCGCAGCAAGCCAAAGCATACCCCCGCGATTTTCCTAGCATGGGTCCTGAAGGATAGATCTTCCTCCAACCAAACCCCCAAGCTCTTGATTTCCTTCTTGGGGGATGGTGGATCACCCAGGGACCGCGGCCAGCAACTGGTGATGAGAGAGGGACAGGCCTTGCCCAGCACCATCAGCTCAGTCTTGTCACCGTTGAGCTTCAACGCGGACTGAGACATCCAACGATGAACATTGGAGAGACAGTCATGAAGGACTTCGGGTTGTTCTTCCAGCTGGGTGAGGCCCACAACCAGCTGCGTGTCATCAGCATAGCTGATGATCTTCACTCCTGAAGGGGAGACCACTCTTTCAAGGGGAGCCATATAGGTGTTAAATAAGGTAGGGCTCAAAGATGAGCCCTGCGGGACTCCACATTGAAGAGGGAACAAGGTGGACTGTTCTCCCCCTTCCCAGACTTGATAGGACCGGTCTGAGAGGAAGGATTTCAACCATTTAAGGGCCATCCCTTTAACACCCACCTCTGCCAGCCGTTGGAGGAGCACCTGATGGTTAACGGTGTCAAAGGCCGCACTCAAGTCCAGGAGGATCACTGCCACTGACCCCCCTGAATCGAGAATGCTCCTTGCTTCCTCCACCACTGCCAGTAAGGCTGTATCTGTCCCCTGACCAGGGCGAAAACCCGTCTGGGAATCCCCTAGCAAATGGTGGTCTTCAAGATGGCGAGAAAGTTGGTAATTGACCAGCTTCTCTGCGACTTTAGAGAAACCGGGCAAGAGTGAAATGGGCCTAAAATTGGCCAGATTAGACGGATCTAGTCCCGGTTTCTTCAAAAGTGCTTTGACAACAGCGGATTTCCACCTTTGAGGCACTATTCCTTGTGCAAGCGAAAGATTAATAAGATCCGCAAGCGGAGTGGAAAGAACATTTGCCACCTGTTTAAGGGATTTCATAGGCGCCGGGTCACTTGGAGACCCACTCTTCATCTTTTCCAGGACCTTTTCGACCTCCTCCTCTGAGAAGGGGCCGAACGATAGCAGCTCAGCGGGATTTATTGTTGAGCTGATGTCCATTTCCACGCTCTGCAACATCGCTGGCAGTGAGGACAGAATCTTTTCGATTTTCAAATGAAAGAAGTTGGCGAGCTCCTCACATTTCTCCTGCGGGTTGTCATGGACAACTGGGGGAACCGGGGCCTTCAGCAGCTCTTTAAAGATCTTAAAAGATTCCCCTGGGGAATTGCTTGCCTTCTCGATCCGAACACTAAAAAAGTTCTTTTTAGCCTCCTTCAACGCCACCTTGTACTTCCTCATCCCTACCTTGTAATCATTCCGATTTTCGTCGGTCCGCTCTCTTCTCCAAGCGCGTTCTAATATTTTGCATGAAGTTCTGAGAACCCTAAGTTCGGGCGTATACCAAGGGGCAGAGCCAACTCTTCTTTCTCTGAGAGGTCTCCTCTTTTTCGGGATCAGGGAATCCAAGGTGTTAGTGATCCAATTACCCACCTGCTGGTCCGCCATAGTGGGGTCAGTAGCAGGGGGAGGACAGGTTCTTGCTAACTCGGCTGCCCAACTTCCCACTGGCAGCCTCGACCAGATACGTTCCACAGTATGCCGTTGAGGTACCGGGTCTCTCCCTTTCACCCACTGCCAATTGAAAGGAACCATATGGTGGTCAGTCCAGGGAAGAGCCAAGGGATGTAGGGCAAGCAAATTTTTTGAATTCGCAAAAATAACATCCAGCTGATGGCCTCTCTCATGGGTGGCGCCGACGTTAACAAGGTGAAGGTCAAGTGCACCCAACATGCCTTGTAAGTCTTTCGCCCATCTATCATGAGGGTCATCAAAGTGCACGTTCAGGTCTCCGATAACTAAAAAATTGGATGATGCCGCGGCTAAAGGTGTGACTGCTTCGATAAAAGAGTCTACAAAGTTGCCCATAATAGCAGGAGGCCGGTAAAGAAGGAGGCCTGATATAGAGAAAGTGGGGGATAGTCGTAACACGAATTGGCAGCTTTCTGAATTATTAATGCCGCAATCCACAGCCTTGCACATGAAATTGTCTCTGTATAGGATGGCTACCCCTCCCCCCCTTCCATCTGGCCTGTCCTGATGAAATATAAGGTATCCAGATGGAAGGGCTTTTACAATATCCGGACCAGAGCTAGAGGTTAACCAAGTTTCTGTGAGAAACAACACATCCAGCTTATGGTCAATGATCAAAGAGTGGATTTCAGTGGCATGACAGGGTATGGACCTACAGTTAAGCAGCGCCATGGATAACAGTGTTTGGTCCCTGGTTACACGGGCCGCACCACAGAGAGCACAGTTCAAATAGGGGGTACCCTCTACCCATCGATAGCTACAACCCAAACATCTAGGGGCATGTAGTGACATCAGATCATTCCTAGTGTACCTGATCCTAGGACCCATGTGTTGTACAGGAATGAGCAGATTGCCATGCCCTGAGCCCGGCTGAGCGCGGACGGGCGCAGACGGGCTGGACTCAGGCGCGACTCCGGCGCAGGTCCGGCGCGTCCGCTGCCCGCGTCCGCTGCGCGGAGGCATGCCTAACCGTTTAAGTAGAGCGACTAGAGCGCTCGTCCAATCGCGCCCAACCCAAGATGTCCGCCAACTGCAGCAACTCGGGACCCGGTAAGCTTAGCCTCGAGGACGGCCAAGCCCCCCTGGGAAGCGAGGAGGAATAATAAAGGTGCTAGCGTGACTTGTAAATAATATCAGCCCATAAGGTGTGCTAATCTGGCTCGAGGGGGGGGGGGGGGGGGGACGGACACAAAGGGAAATTCTATAGAGCAGTAGCAATATTAAAATTTTTAAAAGTTTTAAATTTTAAAAGGAGCGACCGCTCGGGAGCAGCCTTAAGCGTCTGTGAAAATAATCGCCTGCTATGGAAAATAGCCCCTCCTTAAGTAGAGCGACTAGAGCGCTCGTCCAATCGCGCCCAACCCAAGATGTCCGCCAACTGCAGCAACCCGGGACCCGGTAAGCTTAGCCTCGAGGACGGCCAAGCCCCCCTGGGAAGCGAGGAGAAATAATAAAGGTGCTAGCGTGACTTGTAAATAATATCAGCCCATAAGGTGTGCTAATCTGGCTCGAGGGGGGGGGGGGGACGGACACAAAGGGAAATTCTATAGAGCAGTAGCAATATTAAAATTTTTAAAAGTTTTAAATTTTAAAAGGAGCGACCGCTCGGGAGCAGCCTTAAGCGTATGTGAAAATAATCTCCACCTGAACCTGTCCAGCCTCCACGTCCTTGCGTGGAGATTGAGCAGCGACTGTTCATTCCATTTGACTTGCCTCCTAAAGTTTGTAATGTGATTCTGGCAGCCAGGCATCCCTCACCTAAACTGTATACGCCTGCCGGTGGAACAAATTTGTGGCATGGTGCACAGCGAAAGCTGTGGACCCCCCCCCCCCCCCCGTTCTGCCCCTCTTTCTGAGGTCCTTTTGTTCCTTCTCTCTTTGGTCCAGCAGGGCTCTGCTCTGGGCACTGTTAAGGGCTACCTCTCTGCTCTTTCAGCCTTTTTCAGGCTGTTGTCCTTAGATTTCTCAAAGGCATTACTCACCTTTTCCCTCCTATTCCTTTTGTGATGCCTCACTGGGACTTGAACCTGGTTCTCACATACTTAATGTGTGCTCCCTTTAAGCCTCTTCATAACTGTCCTTTACCGTTATTTACTTTGACAACTGTCTTCCTGGTGGCTATCACTTCTGCTAGGCGTGTGAGTGAACTCCAGGCTCTTTCATGCAAACCTTCTTTCCTGGTGGTTCATCCGGACAAGGTTGTGCTTCGGCCACGTCCCTCCGTTCTACCAAAAGTAGTCACTGCCTTTCATCTGGGGCAAACTGTCACTCTGCCTGCCTTTCTTTCCGCCTCCGCACCCTCCCAGAGAGGAAGAGAAGCTTCACCGTCTGGACCCAAAACGTGCGCTTTCATTGTACCTCAACTGCACACAACCGTTCCGGGTGGATGACCAGCTCTTTGTTGGCTGCGTGGGCGCCAAGAAGGGCCGTGCTGTGCACAAGCGGACTATCTCCCGCTGGGTTGTCCTGTGCATTAAAGCCTGTTCCTCTCTGGCTAAAAAGGAACCTCCTGTAAAGCTGCGCGCTCAGTCTACCAGGGCGACGGCAGCTACTACTGTATTGGGACGCGGTGTCCCCCTGCAGGACATCTGTCAGGCAGCCACTTGGGCCTTGCTGCATACTTTCACTAAGCACTATTGCCTTGACATTAAAGTTCGGAGAGACGGCTTCTTTGGCCGTTCGGTTCTCCGTGACTTTCTGGTGTACTCTTACTTCGCAGACCCACCACCAGGGTTGGTATTGCTTAGGTATGGTATGGTAAAATAAGGTAAGGAATCTCTCACTACCGCGAGTGGCATTACATCGCAAGTCGTTTCAATGACTTGCGCTAGGGGGCACGCTAGACTTAGGAATAGTATTAATAACTATGCCTACTCCAGTTAGCACAACAGCAGGAAAGGTGTTGGATTTAAAATCCAACACATTCCTGGTGTTGCACGCCACCTAGAGCAAGTCGTTGAAACGTCTTGCAATGTAATGCCACGCGGTCATTGTAACAACCGCGTTGTTACCTACCTGCGTGGTATTGACAGCGTTGTAAACACTGTTTCCCCTGGATACAAGGTCTTGTCCCAGATCTCCGGAAGGGACACAGCCCCCCCAGTGAGGCTCACAGACACTGTCAATAATGTACCCACTAGTGAAAAACTGGTTTTTTTTTTTTTTACTCAACACCCTGCCCTTGATTGGTGGAAGAGGGGTGTGATGGGTAGTAGATAGGGGGCTGTAAGGGGGGAATCAGGACACCCACTTGAGTCTACACTTCATGCTAACATATTCTTGTACAGCACCGCACTGCCATCAATAGGGAATCTCACCAAAACTTTTTGTTAAAGGAATGGTTTCCAGCTTGTGCCAAGGAGGGCTGGATTCTTGCTAGTTTCAGGATAAGCACTAGCTCTGTTAATGAGTTTTATTTAGAGTAACTGTATGTGCACATATTTATGTAGATTCATGAAAATTTTGAATGGACTCCGTTCTCTCCGTGGACCTGTGCTGGACACACCTGAAGGGAGTGCTGTAATGCCTGTACATCACTTGGCCTTGTAACACTCTGTAACATGGTGCAGTAACACCACCACAAAGGTGCAAACATTCTACAAATGTCGTCAACCCCGATCAGCATCTGCCAATGTCGGGGCAAAACAAAGATTACGTTACCTTTTCTGGCACTTTTTTATCCTATCTGGCATTTTCCAGAACATTGCATGTTAAATAATTGTTAATATAATGTGGTAATAGCAGTACAATGCACAGGCACACATTCCATTTGATTCACATCCATCCTAGTACAACAATGTGCATTGATAAATTCTACGCACATGAACTCATCTTGAATGTTCTTCAAAAGACTGCAGACACCAGTCCAGTGTAGGACACTACATGCATTTCACTGGTTTATTTTGAATCAAAGTGTTGTAATAACAGCACGCTACATGCTATGGGCACCTGATGCACATTACTCCACTTTGTGGTTAAACTAGTACAATGCACAGGAGTGACCACACAGAAGCTGGGCGGGACAATACAGCAACTGACTCCAAGACCACTCTGACTCCCTGCCCACCTTCCTGGTACTACATCTATCAAAACACAAAGAACTGGCTGAGGACTGGATGAGATATATGGACAATATATCCAAGCAGGCATTTTGCCTCACATAGTAACAACAGGCACTGGGACTCTACGTACCAGAACACCAAGGCTGAATTGAGAAAGCGATGAGCTTCTCCCCTCCCTTGGCTTGAAACAGCTTGTTAGCTGTAGCACTAATAATCCCAGAATACACCGTGTTTCACCCAGTAAAGTCAATTTACATAATACAGCATCCTAGCACCTGTAGCTTCAGCCCTGTTGTGGTCAGCAAGTTGACGGACAGCGGGAGCAGAACTGGACAAGCAACAGCGACGTGTCTGTTTGATTATTTATATGATATGTGTATCTGTCTTGGTTTCTTTTTAAATCCACATGTGCCTGTCTGTGTTTGTGTGCAGGCATTGTTACATGTGCATGCATCTCTGTGAGTGTCTGCATGTCTCGCTGTCGGTAACTGGGTGTGTGTTTGTGTCTGGGTTTTATTGGTGTCTGTGTCCACATGCAGCCATATATATGCCCTTTTCCTGGTCTGTCTGTGTATGCATTTATGTGTCTGAGTGTATGGTCTTTGTAAGGATAAGACTGGGCGTGGGCCTATACGTGTGAGTCTGTGTAATTGGCCAGTTATGGGTGGGTGTGCTGGACATTATTGAAGAATGTAGACATTTCAACAGAAACAAGCCAGGGAGTGGTGCTCGTGCGCGCTAAAAGGAATTTTGAAAAAAGCCCGCAAGTGGTGCGCGCACTGCAAAGAATTTAAGGAATGCAGCAGCCGCAGTGCGGGGCTGCTGCTCACTCCCGAGCTCCCTAGGCCAGGGGAGAGAGCAGGCGGGACATGCACCAGCCTTTGGTCAATTGAGTGCTGTCTTTCTTAGAAAGACGCACGCAAAGGCCAATAGCGTGTGAGCAAAAAAAAACACGCAGAAGCGTGTGGTCCTAGTTGGAAGTCCTTACTAGAAGCCTCGCAGAGCAGTGCATGCGCGCTTGCTCAGGCGAGACCTGAAAAGGAATAGTATGGAGTGAAAAGGGATACGATTAAATAAGGTGTTGCTTGACTCGCTCCTTCTTATCATTTGTGCCCTCAACTTCAAGCAGCGGAACACGTCAAGTCCCATCTCCAATAATTCATGCTCAACTTAGGGTGTATATTTCACCAAATGACTAACAGGATATTTGGTTCTCAATCCTTTGATGCAGACCACAGAAGCGTTGTTGTTTTGTTTGGTGTTTTACACAATGAATCAAAGGACTGGTATTTTGTGGGGATTAAATGATTACGATGATTCATGAATGCGGGTGAACGCAACAACAGCAAACTAAGGAGTTGTGAGGGGAAAACAGAGAAATTCTGAACCAGGAAGCCCCCTCTTCTATTTATGTACTTGAAAAAACAACCTTTCTTTCCCAGCCAGTACCTTCAAGATTGTCACAAACATCCTCACTTTAAAGTCAGAGAAAGAAAACACCAAGCTACCCTGGAAGACATAGCCTGACATTTGACCTCTGTCTTTGAATGCGCATCAAATGTGACAAGATAAGAACAAGATTTAAAGACCTGTTTACAGACAACAAGCACTGACGCAAGAATACAATAGAGTTTAGGCAACGGAAGGGACTAACTCGACCTGGACAGCCTGAAACAAATCGAGCCAGAAAATACAAAGCATACAAATGTGAGTTCTAAACCAAAAGTCAATGGTAAGCAATGGTTGGGAAGCTATCCGAGTGTCACTAAGATGCCGTAAGCTTCGACCTGAAAAGGGTTAGTCTTTATGAAAAATACTAGGCAAGCCCCAAAGAAAGTCAAGCAGTCTGTCCTTTAAAACTATTTGACAAAAATGTAGACGCCCTTCAAGGAAACATTTATACAAACTTGGATGTAATTTTTGATCTTTACTTGGTATCATCGTGTATTCAGCAAGGCAGGCAGTGACAGTGTAAATCTCAATTCTCCCAAAGCTAACGGGATGGTCCCTAAATCCTGCCCTACCTACACTCTACCATCTCTTCCCGGGTAGTGCTGTGGCACGGTGCACCAAGCAGTGGGCTCAGTAAGTTACTATGAGCTGTCGTAGTACCAGACTCTTCCCACTGCCCGGCCATAATGCCCGTAGTGGTGGGGCTCAGGAGGCTGGCAGGCAAGGTAATAAGTGAAACAAGCATATAGGAGAGTGATGTCACTTAGGCAGTGCGTCTGACTCTGCAGCCCAAGTTGGCAGTAGAAAGGAGAGAGCTACACCCACAGCGGTACCCTGACAGCACCAGACCTCCTTAATCTCAGGCATGATATCAGAAAGTCAGCAGTTGCACTGTCAGTGTGGAAGAGCCATGTTAGTGCTCACATGTAATTTTTAGGTTTCCCTGCACAGCTTTTGCGCTGTGCTTGTCAAATCTCTTGTATTTAATATATCTTAAAAGGGGGCTTTTATCAGTTTACATTGTCGAATTTCTGTGTTCATTCTCTTTTGTGTTGATTTTTTTTGTTAACATCCCCTGGCTGCACGCATTTACAATAATTCTACTAAAGCTGTTCAGACTGTTTGAGCCCCATTCATTGTCAAGATAAGATATTTCGCCACAAAAGAAGGCAGACCGCTTCCAACAGTATGCTAGAATGCTTGTATTTTATTACTTAGTTGTGTAATGCAGATGCTTTAGCCTTAGAACATTTGGATGTCAAAATAAGTATGTGTATGCATGTGTGTGTGCGTGAGATTGAGGCCCAGATTTACTATTCTTTGACTCAAGGCAGTGCTGCACCAAAGTTGCTGCTGTGCCTTGCATCGAAGGCAGAGAAAAAAGTGCCATATCTACTAAGATATGGTGCCCCTTTTCTTTACCCATGTGCTGTTGCACTTTTGGCAGCCATGCACTAATGCACACACACATGTGCCATAGTGCAAGGATGTGTGCTGTGTGTGTGTGCTTTCTCTGAAGCATAGGTTTTGTACTGAAAGCAGTCCCCTTCAATACAAAAACTATGCTTTAAGGTTTTTCCCACTTTGCATGCATGCAAAGTTAGAAAAACAATGAGAGTTGTCCACATTTTTTCTCTTTTATGCCTGCCTCAAGGATACATACGATTTTGGCACAAATTATTGTGTACCATTGTTTGTACTTAGGGACTTGCATCAAAACCCATGGTTGTTTGCATGGAAATGCCCATGTACCACACTGGGAACACCACCTAACGCAATATAACACACAGCATTATACATTACATTAAGATACTATCTAACACAAATCCTTATTCACGCTGGATATTAAATCTTACCCCAACACTTTGCACAGGGTTTGTGTCACAAATGTGACGAAAGCCGGGCACAAAGCATTAGTAAACCTAAACCCAAGTGCCAGAAAGTATGAGTGAGTAAGAATGAGTGAGATTAAGAGTGAGTGCAAGTGAATGAATAAGAATCAGTGTAAAGTGGTGCAAGAGTGTAAGAATAATTGAGTGTGAGGGAGAATGTGATGTGATGCTTCCAAGTTTGTTGTTGACCCTGGCATACTGAAGGCAATTATTGTCTCATAGAGATAACCAAGGATAAATACTGGTGCCTGCATACTTTCAGCAATTCGTAGCATGACAGACACCTGTGACAAAATACTGGCACTTGCACATTGGGGGTTATTCTTGGCATTAAGGCAACCAAAGGTAAAATACTGATACAGCATACTAGAGAAATGTTATCGTATATAGGGCACCCATTAAAAAATACTGGAGAACTTGAAGAAATTCGTGGCATGTGGACACCTGTGGCAGAATGCTGGTACTACAACCATGGGGGTAATTCTTGGCATAAAGGTGGACAACTGCCAAATGGGGGGTACCCACCATGACAAAATGCTGACCCTGATATAGTGCGGTAATTTTTTTTTTTATAAGAGTCACATATGGTATATGGACAGCATCATTTACATGTGCTGAACACAGTAAAGCCGTCCGGTGCAACAAGAAGAGGAAGAAACTCTAGAGTCCCTAGACAAAATGAACAACAATCTGAACCACATCTACTTAAGTTTGCCACAAATTTCATTTCTCCCCAAAAAATGTTCGTTCAGTTGAACCTAACTGCAAGATCATCTCCTCTCCGTGAACACACAGATAAAGACAAATTCTAAGGCATTTTACACAGATAAAAAAAACGTTTCAAAACCAATAAACAAAAATGTATACCAAGCATTGGCATAGCCAATAGGTTTCGTCTGTGTTAGATCTATTGGCTTTGTCAATTTTCTTTTTTTACATGTTACACAGCAGCATGAGCCAGTGCTGACCGCAACATAGCGATTTTTTTTCTTTTCACTTTAAGCCATGTTACACAGCAGCACGTGTGCAACATGTAAAAAACATTGACAAATCCAATAGATCTCACTTAGGCGAAATCTATAGACTTTGCTAATGCTTGTTTTTACTCACCGTGGCATGGAGGTGTTTTACTATTTGCTTCCTTCCCCTCAAACTACTCTCAACAAATAACAATCACCTCCCAAAGGCAAAAAATGAATAGGTTGAAATGTTTCAGTCTTTAATAAACATCTTTGAGAGAGGTATAATTTTGTTCACAAAGCCACATTTAAAGTGGCACTGCCTTTAAAATTATTTACATAGCCCGAAGATTTTGTTAGAGCATACTGACTTGTTTTAATGATGAGCATTGGCAAGGCCAATAGGTCTCAGCAAGGTCCGAGCTATAGGCTTTGTCAATATGAATGTCTTTTAGCCATGTTGTATATTAGCGCATCTGCTGTTCAGCGTGACTGAAAGTCACTGAAAGACCAGACTCATAGAATATTAAGCTGATGCCAAGTCACTTTGCTCCACCATGCTAGGTTTATTGTTCTGCGCCTCCTAACACAAAAAAAGCTTTATGACGTGGTCTGCACTGGCCGCATCATAGTGCTTTTTAGAGTGACTTTCAGCCATGATGAACAGCAGATGTGCTGCTAGACAACATGGCTAAAAGACATTCACATTGACAAGGCTAATAGCTTGGGCACTGCTGAGATCCATTGGCGTTGCCAATGCTTGTTCAGTGTTGACGGGGTCTGGCTGAACAAATGTGTAAGTGATAGTGAGACACAATTGAGGAGCTTTGAAGTGAAGCAAGGATGTGGCTTAAAGGCCAGAGCTGCAGACATGGGAACTGGGGTACCCAGTTTGAATCTTGGGGTCGATTGAACAGTTTGTGATTCTGGGCAAATCACTTACGCTTCCCCTGCATATGACAATGATTGTGTCATTGTATAATGTAAGTGGTGAGCACTTAAAGCGCTCCAACGCCATTAGCTTGTGTTAGCACTATGGCACGATGGAGGACAGAACAAGCGCTCCAATACAATCAGATCGTGGGGAAAAAAAAGCAGCAGCAACGAGGGAGGTTAGGGGGGGGACATGTCAAGCAGGGAAGCAGGAGGTGATAGGGAGACTGGCAAGCAATGACGGGAGAGGGCTGGAGGAAGCAACAATGAAGGAGTAAATAAATACCTTAATTGAAGCAGTATCTGCTATAAAACTGAATGTCTCATTGTGGAATGTAACTAGTGAGCAATTAAGGAGCTCCAAAACTATCTGTTTGTGATCACGCTATGGAAAGACGGAGGGCAGAGCGGGCGCTCCAATACCATTGGAGCATGCAAATCAATAAAATAAATAAGTACTGTTTATGTTGTAACATCTTTTTAAGAAATGCATTTATTTATGTACACACGCATGCATTTTAGTGATATGTGTGTATATGTACAAAGGAGATATCTGAAAACACAAGTACTTCTATGGAGTGCTTGAAAACAAAGACAAAATAGCTGTGCAAACTGGGAGCAGTGTAAAGAGGCATGTACTTGGTCGATGTGCTATGGGAGGGCCAAACAAGAAGAGTGCATGACAACCACATGTCATGACGAATGGGTCAAAGAATATGAGTGTGACACTGAAGTTTACTAATGGTAGGAGATGGTAGGCCTATAAGCCCAGAGATAGAACACAACACGTCTCTTTGAGACATCAAATGCGCTGCCTAGCAGAGACCTAAAAACAATAGATTTCACACTGGCAAAAGCTACTGGCTTGCCAATGCGTGTTCTGTTTAGAAACAGGGAGATTAAGTGATTTATCTGTAATCACAAAATGTGGAACTGAGGCCGAAGCTAGGGAAATGATATGGTGTCCTTTTGGGAAAGGGTGTAGTGTAAGGACCAGAGCTGGCGACTATGGAGCTGGTAAACCAGGTTTGGGTTTCGGTGTCTGCTTAACGTCCTTGATTTTGGGCAAATTACTTAACAAGTGTGTCCTTGTGTAATGTAACTGGTGCCAATGTAAAGCGCTCAAATACCTTTGGGTGGTGTTGGCGCTTTTTAAAACAGCACAAAAAAAAGTAACTGGTGCTTATGTAAGGCGCTCAAATACCTTTAGGGGGTGTTGGCGCTACTTAACATTGCACAATAAAATTGAAAAATAGAGTCGGGGGAGGGGATCTGTGCAACGGAGTTCAGCGGGGGCAAGCAGCATTGTGCGGGGAGATTAAGTGATTTGCATGTAAGCACAAAATGTGGAACTGAGGCTAAGGCTAAGGAGACGAAGTGACGTCCTCTTGGGTGAGGATGCGGAGTTGGGGCCAGAGCTGCCGAATATGGGGCTGGGAAACTTAGTTTGAGTTTCGGCATCCTTGACTCTCGACAAATCACTTAATCTCCCAGGGACTACAAAAACGAATGTGTCCTTGTGTAAAGTAACTGACATGTTGAAAGCTAAAGCACGGGTGCCACAAAGGTCTTGCATTTGCTACAGTTTGAGCTATTGGAATTGTAAATGGCAATGCCTTTTATTTATGTGTTTACAAAACCTGTAAGCTGTGTTCACGCACCGCTTGCAGGTTTTGTAAACACAAAAATAACAGGCATCATCATTCACAATGCCAATAGCTCAAGTACTTACAAATGCAAGACCTTTTGCATTGCAAATGCTTGTTTATTTACTGCTTCAAGATAAAAATCTGTCAGTACATTTTTTTAAATGGCATCTTAGTGCCATATGCTCTAGCACAAGGGCAATGCATGCCTGAATTTATGTCACACTGCTGAGCCAATGTGTGGTCGAAGCATACACGTGTGATGACGTCTGTGGACCATTGTATTTTGTTTTTGCTGATCACCATCGGGAAACAAGTATTTTTTCTATTTTTACTAATCAGCAAATTGTAACCAAGCATTTTTTTCTCTTTTTGTTCTATGGCAAAATGCGTTAGCAAAATCAATTGATTTGTATTGCTTTTAAAAGGAGACACCGATTGTCTCTGCCAATGCTTGTTAAAAAGTTCCTTTTTCCTCGAGCACAGCAACCTTTGGGCCTAAACAGCATCTTTTATTAAACAGTTTGGATGAGTGAGTAACCGCTAGTGACACATCTATACTAAGGGATCTCTGACATCGGAGATATAAATAGTTCCTACCTGCGTGAAAAAGGAAAAATCTTAATTTCATGCCTAGCACCTCGCTGTTGAAGAGCGAAGTATCTGGGAATGCTTTTATTTAATATAACAGGAGACCCCCCACAAGGGGTCTGGCGTAATTTTGCTGATTCTACCTGTAATGGGTAAAGACAATAAACAGAAAATGATTATATATAAAAATCAATTGTTCTATCCGAATGTCTGTGTTCTCTTTTCTTGAAATAAATTCCTCCTCCTTGGACGAATGATGTACATCCTCATAGTACACACTACACATTGAATCTGATAGATTCTTCTAGCCGTAGATTTCTTACCTTAGAAGATTCCTCAGACTGCATCTAGAATTTTTTTTAGCGATCCCCTTGTATGCCTCTACATGGTGTTCTTGGACTCTGCGTGGCATTGTTGAAATCCACGCCAGAAGTGACGCATGCAGTGCCTACATAGGGGCTCCCCAGCATGCTGACCTCAGTTCCTTTGTTTTTTTTCAACATTTTGTCGAAGAGTGGTGTGCCTTTTTCCAGTATGTCCCCGAAGAAATCTACACGGGTTCAAATCTTATGGAGGTTGTAATCGACAGATATATATCAGTTTTGACCCTGTGCCTCATAGGAACAGTCCAGCCCGAACTGCCATGCCAGGTCCTTCCTGGACCGGAAACAAGCATCCTGGGACCGGTTTTGGGGCATCACCCATGCTAGCTTGAATCCAGTGGCACAGTGAGCCCGGGACCCACATCTGGGCATACCCAGCGCACTTAGTGCGAGAAAGCAAAAGACACACAGATAATGGACGGAATGCAGAGCAAATCAAGCATTCACCCACAGTCAAGAGATCTGGGTTAAATCCATCATTCTTTTGCTCACCATGACACCCCAGTTCAGACCCAGCCATATGAAAATCAGTCTTCACCCTGTGCCTCATGAGAACAGTCCAGCCTGAACTGCCAAGCCAGGTCCTCCCTGGACCGGAAACATGCATCCTTGGACCGGTTTTGGGGCATCACTCCTCATCAGCCAGGCTTGCGTGAATCAAGTGGCACAGTGAGCCCCGGACCCACATCTGGGCATACCCGGCGCACTTAGGGCAAGAAAGCAAAAGTCACATAGATAATGGATGGAATGCAGAACAAATCAAACATTCACCTCCAGTCAAGAGATCTGGGATAAATCAATTGTTCTTTTGCTCACAATACCACCCCAGTTCAGACCCAGCCATATGCAAATCAGTCTTGACCCTGTGCCTCATGAGAACCGTCCAGCCTGAACTGCCAAGCCAGGTCCTCCCTGGACTGAAAACAAGTATCCTGGGACTGGTTTCAGGGCATCACCCCTCAATAGCCAGGCTAGCTTGAATCCATTGGCACAGTGAGCCCGGGACCCACGTCTGGGCATACCCCGAAGCACTTGAGGCGAGCCAGAAAAAGAAACACAGATGATGGACAGAATGCAGAGCAAATCAAACATTCCCCCAGTCAAGAGATCTGGGTTAAATCCATCATTCCTTTGCTCACTATGCCACCCCAGTTCAGACACAGCCGTAGTCAAATCAGTCTGGACCCTGTGCCTCATGGGAACAGTCCAGCCGGAGCTGCCAAGCCAGGTCCTCCCTGGTCTGGAAACAAGCATCGTAGGATCGGTTTTAGGGCATCACCCCTCATCAGCCAGGCTAGCTTGAATCAAGTGGCACGGTGAGCCTGGTACCCACGTCTGGGCATACTTGGTGCACTTAGGGCGAGAAAGCAAAGGACACACAGAGGATGGACGGAATGCATGGCAAATCAAACATTCACCCCCAGTCAAGAGATCTGGGTTAAATCCATTGTTCTTTTGCTCACCATGCCACCCGAGTTCAGACCCAGCAATGTGCAAATCAGTCTTGACCCTGTGCCTCATGGGAACAGTCCAGCCTGAACTGCCAAGCCAGGTCCTCCCTGGACCGGAAACAAGCATCCTGGGACCGATTTTGGGGCATCACATCTTTCGCAGTGGTGGTCCAGAGGGTAGCTGAGGTCTTGGACCTGTTGCTGCACACCATTGAGTTCAAGACTAACATCTTGACAGAGGTGCTTCAGCCAGGGGTATCCTCCTCAGAACCCATACTACCCTTTAACACGGCCCTCAAAGATGTCCTGTTCAAGGCCTGTGACAAGCCCTGCAAAGGCACTCCTGTGTACAGGACCATTGCTTGCTATTGCCTACACCCACAGGGCCCTGAATTCCTCTTACTTCACCCGAGAGCCTGGTGCTCCAGGCCTCAACCTCCTGGATAAATCCAGGTGTGTTCCCTACCGCACCAAAGGATAGGGAATCCAAGAGCTAGATACCTTTGGTAAGATCATTTTTTCTTCCATCAGATTGGCAATGAGGTCCGTGAACACTGCATGCTTATTGCATACACAGTGTGGGATACAGTTGCTCAAGTTCTGCCTATGGTCCTGGATGAGGCCCAGGCCAGAATCTCCCAAGCTATTGTTGACAGGAGAGATGTGAAGTTCACATTAACAAGTTGATTTAATGTAACTGACTCGCTGTTCAGAGCCATTGCTTCAATGGCACTTCTACGCCACACCTGGCAGGGAAATACTGACTTTTCGGGGGTTGTCCAAGCCTTCCCTAAGGACATGCCGTTGGACAGGACTCATCTCTTCAACGACAAGGCGGATTCAGGTTTTGAAAGATTTAAGGACCGTAGGGCCACTGCTAGGTCATTGGGTCTCACTATGACTCCATGACAGCCACACTCCACCTGCCGTCACTCCTGTGGCTATGGTAGGAGCTATCCTCTACGTCCATGTCCTCCTAGCAACCCTGGCCAGCAGGTATCACACTCTTTTTGAGGCTGCGGACATAGCTCCCACAGACCTCGTGGTCCCAGAGGTCAACCCAGTCCTCCTCCTCCCCTCCACCCCCCGGGCAACCACAACTCAGAATCTTCTTTAGTTGGCCCTCGTTCCACCATGGGCACCCAGTTGGTGACAAGATTGCTTGCCCTCCCATTCCAACAGAGCACACACCCATTGCCACTGTCCTCCAATCCACTGACGGAGGACCACCCCTCACTCTTACAACAGGATATTTTGGCTCTTCTGACCAAAGGAACTATCAAGAGGGTACCACCATTAGAGGCAAGTTGAGGTTGATACTCCCAATACTTTCTGGTGACGAAGAAGGATGGAGGCATCCATGTTCCATATTAGATCTACGTTCTATGAACTACTTCCTAAAGAATGGAAAATTCAAGATACTCACATTGGCTCAGGTCCTATCTACCCTCGACCCTGAAGACTGGATGGTAGTGCTGAACTTGCAGGATGCTTACTTCCATATCCCTGTCCTGCATGCCCACAGACAATGCCTGCAGTTCAAAGTGGGTCACAAGAACGTTTGTTCGCTGTGCTTCCCTTTGGCCTCACTACGTCGCTTGGGTGTTCACCAAGGTGATGGTGGTGGTTGTGGCACATCTGCGGAGGTTATGGGTTCCAGTTTCCTCCTACCTATATGACTGACTGATGAAGCCAAGATTTCCCTAGTCAGTCGATTCCTACCTCCAGACTAAGGTGAACCTCCTGGTTTACTTTAAACTTACCAAAGTCACACCTGACTCCCTCTCAGATGCTCCTTTCATCTAAGCTGTTCTGGATGCAGGGCAGTTTTTGGCTTATTTCCACAGGAACAGCGAGTCGAGGATATTCAGGCTATGATTCTGATGTTTCAGGCTCTATCATGGATTTAGGTGAGACTGACTTTGAGGCTGCTAGGCCTCATTGTCTCCTGCATCCTGTCAGTAAAATATGCCAGTTTACATATGTGGGCTCTGCAGTGGGATTTAAAGATCCAATTGGCACAGAATCAGGGGAATCTCTCTGATCTGGTCCAGATATCGAGGGAAACTGCAAAAGCCCTGCAGTGGTGGCTCACAAACTGAGATTGTGTCAGTGGCAGAGCCCTCTCCCTTCCCAACTCAGATCTCACAGTGGTGAGAGAAGCATCACTTTTGCGTTGGGTCGGCCATCTGGTAGACGTGGAGATCAGGGAACTCTTGTTTCTAGTGGAGTCTCAGCTTGAGAGCGATCCATTTGGTGTTGAAAGCATTTCTTCCTTCCATCAAGGGAATGCTAGTTCAGGTGTTCACAGACAACACTACCTCCATATTGCAACAAGCAGGACATGCTGGGGTCGTGGACCCTGTGTCAAGAGGCCTTGTGTCTCTGGACATGGCTGGAACATCAGGACATTTTCCTGGTGGTTCAACATCTGTTGGGTTCTATGAACATCAGAGCAGACCAACCCAGCCATCGATGCTTTGCAGGTCTCGAATGGTGACTCCATCTGGAGGGGGTGTAAGGTCTCTTCAGAGATTGGGGAGCACCTTGGTTAGATCTATTTACCACAACTGAAAATGTGCAATGTCAGCCCTGCTGCACGTTGGATTTTCCAAATCGGCTCTTGCTCAGAGACGCATTTCATCTTTTATGGAGCCCCAGACTCCTGTATTCCTTGCCACAGATACAACTCTGTCCAGAGTTCTCAAGAACAACCGGGCCCAAGTTATCTTAGTGGCCCCCGACTGGGCAGAGACAGTCTGGTATTTACTGTTTGTTCTATCCCCAGCTCAGCAAGACTTTGCTTTGGGTATGGATAACGGGTAGCTTTCCACCATTTCTACCTTCCTGCCATTACCGAACCAACCTTCCCTGTTCAAGTCACCGGTTGTGACTCATTTCCTTAAAGGTTTACAGTGTGTTTCCTCTTATGCCTTTCATTATGTCCTAATGGGACCAGAATTTAGTTAATCAACAAAGAGGGGGACATAGGGCATTTTGAAGAGGTCCAGCATACGAGCCCGTATCATAAACTCCAAAGAAAAGGTATGCTGTTCCTACAGGGTTAGGTTGAGAGAGAGATACAAGTGAATGTCTAACGGGAAGATGGTGAAAACCCGACACCTTAAACCAGTCGTGTTGGTCCGGGAGGGGAATACCTTCCTTCGGAACTAGGGCCCTCACACACCCAGCCAGCTAGGTGTCATGCTTCATCATTGGGCCTGCTCCTCGTTGGGTTGGCGCTGCAATACCCAACGGGCACCCAATGAGGGGCTCTTTGGCGGAGATCTTTTGTTCCTTGCCAATAGATGTGGTGTGAGTGAGGGGCCAAAAAGTGTAGGTGTAAATTAAATGTGAAAGTTAAAACAGGTTAGGTAAACCAATAATTGTTATTAGGATATGGTTCCTACCTGATTAAAAGAAAAAGAGGAAGGCGGTTTGATCTGACTAAATGGATCAGAACAAAATAACGCTCTATTCCAAAGGGTCAACATGTTTCTTGCCTTAACAGCCCTGCTGGGTCTATGGCAATTCATCAGGACCAAAAAAATATCTGAAGTGTGAAACTACCTACACACAGTGGTAATGGTGGACAGACTACCTACCACGTAATAGTATTGCTGTTGTTTAGATACTCATGCATGTTGAAGGGATTTCTGCAAAAGAAAAAAGTAAACAGCATATACAAAAGTTAGGCGTATGCTTGCATTCTGTATCTCTCTCTTAATATTGATAACATAAATTCAAACCCTTTTAAAACGAGGGCTTATTAACCCATTGTATTAGAATTATTGTTAAAAGAAACCCGTGGTATGGTCTCCTAAGGTTTCGAAATGAGCACGAAGCTCACAGTACAGCGTAAACACCCCGGAAGGACATGGACTCACCAATTAACTAGATGACGCCTCGCCTAAACAGTTTCCGGCGGGCCGTGACATCAGAAGATAAGGTGACCTGGAGAATGCATATGGTTAAAAGAAGTTGTAAGCAACCTTAGCAAACACAAATACGGGGCACTGAGGGGAGACCCAACCACTCGGTTTCGCAGAACGCGGAAACCAAGGTAAGTCAGGAAACCGACAAAACTCTGTTGAAGGACTGCTTCTTACCTAAAGAAGATGTCGGCGAGCTTGTAACCTACCCATCCCCGTCGGAACTGGGTGATGGCAGCAGTCGTCTCTCATGCAAAGAAAAAGTATCCGGAAACGTGCAGTGCCCGAAATACGGAAGTGACAAAACGTGCGTCACATCAGTCTAGCACAAGAACGACTAGAACGTTAACCCAGTGGGGTTGAAGCGCAAAAAAGGTCCCCATGTTGGTAAGGGGAGGTCCTAGAGTTCTAGGATTCTCATTAATGTCAAGAGATAAAGGGACACCTAAATGTTGGCGTCGAGTGGAGAAAGGAGAGTACATGTCCAGACCGGGGAGCCACGTATACGGCTTAGTAGCCTAGAGGTGTTGTAATGTAGAGTTAAAAAAGGAAAAAACCAGGAGAGGCCATTTGCATCACTTGTTAACCTTAAATTAAAATATGGGCCAAGAGAAGCTATTTGCGTCTCTGGTAACCTGTAAACATATCCCACGGGGGTTAACCCGTGCATTCTATAATCAACAAAGAGGGGGACATAGGGCATTTTGAAGAGGTCCAGCATACGAGCCCGTATCATAAACTCCAAAGAAAAGGTATGCTGTTCCTACAGGGTTAGGTTGAGAGAGAGATACAAGTGAATGTCTAACGGGAAGATGGTGAAAACCCGACACCTTAAACCAGTCGTGTTGGTCCGGGAGGGGAATACCTTCCTGCGGAACTAGGGCCCTCACACACCCAGCCAGCTAGGTGTCATGCTTCATCATTGGGCCTGCTCCTCGTTGGGTTGGCGCTGCAATACCCAACGGGCACCCAATGAGGGGCTCTTTGGCGGAGATCTTTTGTTCCTTGCCAATAGATGTGGTGTGAGTGAGGGGCCAAAAAGTGTAGGTGTAAATTAAATGTGAAAGTTAAAACAGGTTAGGTAAACCAATAATTGTTATTAGGATATGGTTCCTACCTGATTAAAAGAAAAAGAGGAAGGCGGTTTGATCTGACTAAATGGATCAGAACAAAATAACGCTCTATTCCAAAGGGTCAACATGTTTCTTGCCTTAACAGCCCTGCTGGGTCTATGGCAATTCATCAGGACCAAAAAAATATCTGAAGTGTGAAACTACCTACACACAGTGGTAATGGTGGACAGACTACCTACCACGTAATAGTATTGCTGTTGTTTAGATACTCATGCATGTTGAAGGGATTTCTGCAAAAGAAAAAAGTAAACAGCATATACAAAAGTTAGGCGTATGCTTGCATTCTGTATCTCTCTCTTAATATTGATAACATAAATTCAAACCCTTTTAAAACGAGGGCTTATTAACCCATTGTATTAGAATTATTGTTAAAAGAAACCCGTGGTATGGTCTCCTAAGGTTTCGAAATGAGCACGAAGCTCACAGTACAGCGTAAACACCCCGGAAGGACATGGACTCACCAATTAACTAGATGACGCCTCGCCTAAACAGTTTCCGGCGGGCCGTGACATCAGAAGATAAGGTGACCTGGAGAATGCATATGGTTAAAAGAAGTTGTAAGCAACCTTAGCAAACACAAATACGGGGCACTGAGGGGAGACCCAACCACTCGGTTTCGCAGAACGCGGAAACCAAGGTAAGTCAGGAAACCGACAAAACTCTGTTGAAGGACTGCTTCTTACCTAAAGAAGATGTCGGCGAGCTTGTAACCTACCCATCCCCGTCGGAACTGGGTGATGGCAGCAGTCGTCTCTCATGCAAAGAAAAAGTATCCGGAAACGTGCAGTGCCCGAAATACGGAAGTGACAAAACGTGCGTCACATCAGTCTAGCACAAGAACGACTAGAACGTTAACCCAGTGGGGTTGAAGCGCAAAAAAGGTCCCCATGTTGGTAAGGGGAGGTCCTAGAGTTCTGGGATTCTCATTAATGTCAAGAGATAAAGGGACACCTAAATGTTGGCGTCGAGTGGAGAAAGGAGAGTACATGTCCAGACCGGGGAGCCACGTATACGGCTTAGTAGCCTAGAGGTGTTGTAATGTAGAGTTAAAAAAGGAAAAAACCAGGAGAGGCCATTTGCATCACTTGTTAACCTTAAATTAAAATATGGGCCAAGAGAAGCTATTTGCGTCTCTGGTAACCTGTAAACATATCCCACGGGGGTTAACCCGTGCATTCTATAATCAACAAAGAGGGGGACATAGGGCATTTTGAAGAGGTCCAGCATACGAGCCCGTATCATAAACTCAACCTAACCCTGTAGGAACAGCATACCTTTTCTTTGGAGTTTATGATACGGGCTCGTATGCTGGACCTCTTCAAAATGCCCTATGTCCCCCTCTTTGTTGATTATAGAATGCACGGGTTAACCCCCGTGGGATATGTTTACAGGTTACCAGAGACGCAAATAGCTTCTCTTGGCCCATATTTTAATTTAAGGTTAACAAGTGATGCAAATGGCCTCTCCTGTTTTTTTCCTTTTTTAACTCTACATTACAACACCTCTAGGCTACTAAGCCGTATACGTGGCTCCCCGGTCTGGACATGTACTCTCCTTTCTCCACTCGACGCCAACATTTAGGTGTCCCTTTATCTCTTGACATTAATGAGAATCCTAGAACTCTAGGACCTCCCCTTACCAACATGGGGACCTTTTTTGCGCTTCAACCCCACTGGGTTAACGTTCTAGTCGTTCTTGTGCTAGACTGATGTGACGCACGTTTTGTCACTTCCGTATTTCGGGCACTGCACGTTTCCGGATACTTTTTCTTTGCATGAGAGACGACTGCTGCCATCACCCAGTTCCGACGGGGATGGGTAGGTTACAAGCTCGCCGACATCTTCTTTAGGTAAGAAGCAGTCCTTCAACAGAGTTTTGTCGGTTTCCTGACTTACCTTGGTTTCCGCGTTCTGCGAAACCGAGTGGTTGGGTCTCCCCTCAGTGCCCCGTATTTGTGTTTGCTAAGGTTGCTTACAACTTCTTTTAACCATATGCATTCTCCAGGTCACCTTATCTTCTGATGTCACGGCCCGCCGGAAACTGTTTAGGCGAGGCGTCATCTAGTTAATTGGTGAGTCCATGTCCTTCCGGGGTGTTTACGCTGTACTGTGAGCTTCGTGCTCATTTCGAGACCTTAGGAGACCATACCACGGGTTTCTTTTAACAATAATTCTAATACAATGGGTTAATAAGCCCTCGTTTTAAAAGGGTTTGAATTTATGTTATCAATATTAAGAGAGAGATACAGAATGCAAGCATACGCCTAACTTTTGTATATGCTGTTTACTTTTTTCTTTTGCAGAAATCCCTTCAACATGCATGAGTATCTAAACAACAGCAATACTATTACGTGGTAGGTAGTCTGTCCACCATTACCACTGTGTGTAGGTAGTTTCACACTTCAGATATTTTTTTGGTCCTGATGAATTGCCATAGACCCAGCAGGGCTGTTAAGGCAAGAAACATGTTGACCCTTTGGAATAGAGCGTTATTTTGTTCTGATCCATTTAGTCAGATCAAACCGCCTTCCTCTTTTTCTTTTAATCAGGTAGGAACCATATCCTAATAACAATTATTGGTTTACCTAACCTGTTTTAACTTTCACATTTAATTTACACCTACACTTTTTGGCCCCTCACTCACACCACATCTATTGGCAAGGAACAAAAGATCTCCGCCAAAGAGCCCCTCATTGGGTGCCCGTTGGGTATTGCAGCGCCAACCCAACGAGGAGCAGGCCCAATGATGAAGCATGACACCTAGCTGGCTGGGTGTGTGAGGGCCCTAGTTCCGAAGGAAGGTATTCCCCTCCCGGACCAACACGACTGGTTTAAGGTGTCGGGTTTTCACCATCTTCCCGTTAGACATTCACTTGTATCTCTCTCTCAACCTAACCCTGTAGGAACAGCATACCTTTTCTTTGGAGTTTACCAGAATTTAGTTCTCACCTTCCTCGTGTACTCACCTTTTGAGCCAATACACAGCTGCCCTCTAAGACTGCGGACCATCAAAACTGTCTTCCTTGTGGCAATCACATCTGCGAGGAGGGTTAGGAAATTAATTGCAAGGGCTTTCTAAAAACTCCCCATACACTTCCTTCTTCCCAGACATACTGGTTCTTATAACCCGAGCATCTTTTTGCCAAAGGTGGTAACACCTTTTCATGTTAGGCAAACTACCACACTGCCTACTTTCTTTGCCCTACCTCATTCTACAATGGAAGAGGAAAGTCTCCACCGACTGGACCCAAAAATAGCGCTGACTATTTATATCGATTGCAGCAAACATTTCTGGGTGGATGGCCAACTGTTTGTTGATTTTATGGAAGTGAATAAAGGCAAAGTAGTTCACAAAAGGACCATCTGCTATCTGCTATGCAATGGCTAAAAAGCAGTCGCCTGAGTGCTTCAGAGCTCATTCTACCAGAGCTAAAGCTGCGACTACTGCGTTGGTGAGCGGGATCCCAGTTCTGGATATCGGTCATACAGCCACGTGGGCATTGCTGCACAGGTTTGCCTAACACTACTGCCTACACAGTCAGGTCCGGCTTGATGAGCATTTTGCCCATTCGCTCTTCCAGGACTTAGTAACACAGTCCGCAGAACCACTTCCATGGAGAGATTGCTTTGGTATCTATTCTAAGGTAAGGAATCTGTGGCTAGAAAGCTCCGTTAGTTGAACAAATTACTTAGCTTCGGTAACACCTTATCTGGTGGAGACTGTATCTAGCGGCAGATTACTTACTGACCCTTCCATCCTCTGCCAACAGTACGCCATTTGAAATTGATGAAGTCCTTCAGGATCTCACTTGGGACACTAGTCGTCATTCCTCAGATTGGCTCTGTGCTTCTGGTGTGGAAAAACAGCCAAGAATAGAGGTCAGACAGCTGGTGCCACACCTTTATAGGCATCATGCACGTCTCTTCCGGCACAGACAACGCCAACAATGCCATACAGAGCCAAACAGCACCACCTACCGGTGCACAAAGGGGTTGCTCAAAAATTCCTAAATCCAGTCTGACATCTAGGGAGTATTCTCAGGTAAGAAATCTGCGGCTAGATAGTCTCTACTAGATAAGGCCTTACCAAAGGTAAGTAAGTTGTTTGTCTCTAGACTGTGACGCCTAGTTGGCTAAGAAGCGTCAAAAGGGAGATGAAAATGTCTAGTAAACAAATCAATCATTTGACGAGGAGCCATTTTAACAGCGGAGTGAAATCTAAGATGTGAACCCTTTGTTTAATGTTCTCAGTGCAGTTTCAGTAGTGGTGGCCTGCGTGAAAGAATCTCCAAACTCCCCTTCTCAACCTCTTGCATCGTGTGGTAGACCATGGATTTTTCCATGGATAATGTAATTGTCTATTGTGGACCAAGGAATGAATCTTGAGAGTCCTCTATAATGGCCCATCACTAGGTGAGGCTTTAAGTAACAGGCATAAGATAATAAACTTGATGCAAACTTTCACTTTGGGAAACAGCCTTTACAACGAGGTAAATACATCGCATGCCTTTGCCTCGGATTGTTTAGCATGCATATTTTTACCGCGATTTTGCATTTACCTCAGGTGCCAATACAACGCATTAAAGGTAAGTTGGGTCGGGTGGGGGGGTCTCCCCCTACCAATACATTGTTTTTTAATCTAAAAACATTGCCTGATATTGGCATACGATGTAAATGCATAATCAGGGAAAAAACATGCGTGCTAAAAAATGCGAGGCGAAGGCATGCGATGTTTCTATCAGCGTCGTACCGTCGTACAACATTCACTTTCAACGTTTTTAGTTGTTTATGTCCATGTGAAATATGTTGTATTTTACAGACACCTAAATCCAATCTTACTCCCACCTTCTGAACCAGTTGCGGTTTGTGGATTAGGTTAAAGAAATGCCTCGATAGAGGCTATGATCATACTCCAATCTTGAACAGGCAACGGTTTAGACCACAAGCTGCCTGCAATGGGGGAGGTTGAGAATAAAGTGAATCATATTCCGAGTAGAAACAACTAGAAGACTACTCCTCCAACTTCTCTAACTTCATAATCATCATCTCCAGTTGTATATCTAATTTAGCTCCAACGTTTTAATTGGATCGAGTGTCTTATTGCCCGAAAGAAAAAAAAAGTCTGGTTTTTAGCCTTTAGGATATTTCTGCCTTAGCTCCATTTAGCTGGAGACAGTTGGTATTAACTGTATTGTGTCCCCTCACCATTAATCTTGAGCAGAAGTTGTGCATCATTGGCATCAGACTGAAAGACCAGTCCTCGTGGCAGTTCAAATTTAGGACAGGCCAGATGTATACTGTAAACAGTGCTGGTGAAAGGGTGGTGCCAAATGGAACCCCACAGCTTAAGTTCCAGGGTTCAACACCGCTCCGATACGATGGAGTCGAACCAACCTAACTCCAGCACCATCATCCCACTCATGTCTTCCAATGTGAAAGAAGCACCCTGTCATCCGTTGTGTCAAATGCTGCAAAGACATCCAGGACTACTTGGGGGGCTACATCACCCCCTGCTGTTCATCGATGGAGTCCACCTTCATAAGTGGCCAATGTGAAGAACTAACTGAATAGTGTACAGTAATTCATGCTTCCCCCTATGCCCCTGCAGCTGGAGGAAGATTCCAATATTGTGCTCATGATACTGTATTGTAGTTATATAGGACTTCATACCTATGATAAGGAGCCACAGCCCTTTTAGCAGACTTAGCATGCTATTTCAATGTTTGTGCTTGAATGTAAGGGTGTGGGGTTGCAGCGTGCCTTATGTGGGAAGTTTTTGGTGTTGCGGGAGATGACCAGAGTTGGGCCCTTAGCAGGTCACATGTAGCTGTGCTAGAGCATGAATGGGAGTGAGCGATGAAAAAATTGATGGTGGAAAGGTCACTTTGATGAACATTCTAAGGTCCTACGACCTACTAACTGACTAACACACCCACCACTCAAATAACTTTCATATTTTCACTATACTAATTTCCAACGAATCCTTTATGGGTTCCGAAGTAGCATGCTACTCACCGACAAAGCGCTTTAACACCCATCAGGGGTAGCAAGTGCTCTATAAATGCAAACCTTTTCCCTCTTCTATCCTTCTGCTATCCTTCTCAAGCCAAATAACTGACTAACATATCCACCACTCAAATTACTTTCATATTTTCACTATACTAATTCACCACTAATCCTTTATGGGTTTCTGAAGTAGTGTGCTAATTGCCCAAAAAGTGCTTTTGAGGGGTAGTAAATGCTATATAAATGCAATTACAACTCAATACAATACCCCAAGTGATATTTCAGAGATAAGTTGAAAGCAGCTAGGATGGCAAGAAACATTCTCTGAGTTGGAATTATAAGCATTTGTAATAGTGTACAGTTACTAACGACATGGTGTTGAGATATGTGGACAGGCAGGAAGGTCACAGCTGGGGCACAGAGTCATCCTGTCATAGCACTGAATGTGGAAAAGCCATTATCTTGTGAGCCTCATTCTCATAACATTGTCTGTAGGTGAACACGTCATATTTGGGCTTACAGACATTGAGTTCTCTCTCCTGAGGTGAAACTGATATCGCAGGTGGAGGAAATAGTGTGTGTGTGTGTGTGTGTGTGTGGAGGAGGGGGGTAATGCTAATGCTGTGGTGTGTGAACTACCCACCCCGCCTCAAGGGGTTTGTGGTGTTTGTGGGAACTGTATAGGGTTTAGACTTGAGGAGAGAATACAGAAGCCAGAATCAATGAGGAGGCACAATTAAAACACACAGAAGGTAGAAGTATCAGAAGGCTAGTCAGGCTACTTCTGAACCCTGGGTAAGGTCTTCAGCTGTTGCAATAGGTGTGCATGTCGATGGATGGGGTTAAAGAGTTGTTCTTAAGTCTCCCTGTTGTTGTAAATACCTATTGTGGACAAAACCAAAACATACAGGGGTCTTTGTGCCACCCCACTGATTAACATTGGTTGTCTTTTTTGCCAATCTCATGTATATGGTCCTATTTTATGGCTTTACTTCCTAATCTTACGCCTGTCTCTCCTCTGGAGCATAATGTCTTTATCACCCTTTTGACTGAATGACTTGTATCAGTCCACTGTTTTATATTCAGGGAACTACTTTTTAGGTCTCGCCTACGCAGCGCGCATGCGCTGCTTAGGAAAGAGACCCCATGAAATTGATTCAGCTTTGCAGGCAAAAACGTGCATGCGTTGCATTGCTTTCAATGCAACGCGTGCACGCTTGGCGATTCCCTTGCGGGAGCGAGCGGCGCCATATTTTAGCAATTATTGCGCTCGCTCCTGCAAGGGAAACGCTACTCACCCTTAGTTTAATTTGCTTTGATTGTTTGTAATTAGGCTTATGGTTCGGCTTCTCTTATTATATTCTCTCCCATCATGTGCTGCCGTTCTCTATGAAGTGTCTTTCCGTCATAATCCAGCTTTGTATTAAACATGAAATTAAAATAAATGAAACAAATATTTAGGTTCCACTCGCCCGTCTCGTGTTTCAACCACATCTCTCTTCTAGCTCTTAAAATCTAAAATGCTGCCTCTACATCTCTTTGCTCAGCTACCACTCTGTGCTCTTTCCACATCCTCTTAAAACATGACATAGTTGTCTTTGACTTTCACTCGTAACTCAATGATGCTTCATGTTTTGAACTTTCTACTTTTTTGTGCTCCATCTTTGTCATTATTACCAAGCAGTCTGGCAAAAGTGTTTTACAAATCAAAAAAAACCAAGCCGAGAACAAAAGCATGTCAGTTCTTTTTTCGGCTGTCTGATCCTGCAGTAACCGGACTGGAAGCATTTAGATCTTTTGACATCTGGGCATTTAATCCAGATTTAAGAAAGGTTGTTCGGTTTATCGGGGAACAAGTCGTTGAATCTCTGACAGCTAGTTGTAGGCATGGCTTGATATGGTTAATGGAAAAATGGTTCCATAAGATCCCCGACACACTGCCGATCAGAAAGCGAACACCAAATAAAGAAAGGACACTCTAGTGTATGTTCTGGAAAAGATGGAATGCATAGAGAGCGTGTGGCCTAACGGGCTAGGGCGGTCGCTCTCAACTCTGGGGAAAAATACTGTGCCTAATAAAAATGACTGTGCTCTTGTGTAACGTAACTGGTGCTCAAGCGCTCTGATACCTTTGGGTCAAGTTTGCGCTACATAAAACTCTGGAAAAAATACATTTAGTTTCTTCTGAAGTACCCAGAGCACCCTGCTTTTACCTCTTTTGTGCATTCTATAAGTTAGAGGTGCGTTGTTTACAGTGGCCCCAGCAGTGCTAAATTTGTAAAGTGAGTGAATATGTGCAGGAGTCCAATTTTGCTTTTAGAAACCTACTGCAGCTGCGAATTCCGACGATAAAGAATACCGAGGCTGACTAATCTTGAGTCCACCTCATGCCTCTTCCTTCCTCTGTCGCTGTTTTTCTATCTATCTTTTCCCCCTTCTTTCTCTCTTTTGTGCCTTTCTCTTTGCTGCACTTATTCAAAGTCAGATGATGAAAAGTAAGTGCTGTTTCAAAAAATGAATGCAAGGCAAGCTAGCGAACATCTCACAAAGATATAACTAGAGTCTATTCGAATGTAGGACCGACTTCAATGTATGCAATGAACTGCACACTTTCAGAACTGGTCGTTCATAACATAATGACAAACATATTAATGTCTTATTGTAGTGTAGCCCAAATGCAGCCTAAGGTTATGTTACAGCCATCTTCGTGTAATTTTTCACGTGATTGAAATTCATTGTCAGAATCTCAAGAAAGTGGTAATGATGATGGGATCCAGTAGCCAATTAAAACTACATTTACAGGAGTCAAAGGTGCCATTAGTTAATTGGGTGCGTCCATTGGTTGGTACAATGCTGGGCTATGTCTGTGTTCTTTTTCGGTCTCGCCTACGCTGTGCGCATGCACTGCATAGGAGGACCTTTTGCCGTTGTTCAGCTCTTTTTGGAAGCACATACTCGTGCTTGTGGCTGCATACAGCTTGCGGGAGTGCGCAGCGGCGCGCCACAAGCACGAGTATGTGCTTCCAGAAACAGCCAACTGCGCACGCATGCACGCACCACTCCCAGGCTTGTCTCTCTCGCGCGCACATCGCACATACTTTAAGCAGCACTGCCGGCGCCGCTGCTTTCCCCTATAACCCAGACTTGTTTGTCTTCTGATCCGTCTCTCTTGGTATGGCATCTATGATGCACAACGGCAGCATGATTTAATGCCACGCTGCCCACATTGCGTCGTGTATGCCTTCCTTTCGATATCCGAAACCTCGCTGGTTTAATCTCCCTCAGCTGCAACTTTTCGTGCCTTATTTTAACACTCACTTTTTCTTCCCCCCTGGCTCCAGTGGGATCGCAAAAGTACGATTTACAGTCGCTGCAAACCTAAGGCTGCGCCTTCCACTCGCTCTCTGCTGCTCTGGGATTTCCAACCTATTGCTTCTGTTTTATTTCACAAAAATGGTGCCATGTCCCTGTAGATGTGTGTCTGTACAGAAAACCTGGCCTGGATTCAGGGGGAGTGTGGGCTATTCTGAACGGTTTACGTCGAATTAGAAAACAGTGTTAGCTTTTGCAAGCTGCGGTTCACGTCACAAATATTAAACATGATTCTATTTGCCTAATAGTCCGCAAATATTAAAAGAACTTCTAAAAGCATTTGCAAAAAAAAAATTGCTGTCTATTACAGACATTTCCTGAAAAATATGGCATGCATCTGATTAATGTTTTAGTATGGACCCAACCCTTGCAGCCTTAGTGCTCCCCTGAACCCCTGCCACCCCTATGGCCTCAGTGCTCCCTAACCTGTGGCCTACGGGCTCCCGAGACCCACTCCCTACAGCATCAGCGCTTGTTTTATTCTGTAAACGGGTCACTCGTAAGAAGCTGATTTTGGCTTGCGGGGACTTATTTCTATATCTTACTTTGTTAACAGATTTGTTTTTTGTTTATGGCTTGCCTTAAGAACCAGAATAGACGTATTAATTGAAAACAATAACAATATCAACGTGCTTAAGCTCAGCCTATCCCATACAGTGCAGCCTGAGAATAAAGTTGATTATCTTTTATATCATTTTTGTGTATTTTTTATTTATATCAGATTGCAAACACTTTGCTCCTGCGCTCTTTTAAAAATAAGCTCGGGCTGGGGCTGGAACAGGCTGTCGTGAATATGTGCCAAAGTTTTTTTTTAAAAACATGTGTCTGTGCCAAACACAAGCAAACACCGGCACAAATTAAGCACTGGTAATCGGACACAGACAACTCTACAGCATCTCTGAATGCAAACATATTACCACCCTCAATCTCTCTTCACACGTGTTTCTGCCCTCAACATATCTCTCAACCTTTTAAGGTTTCGCTCCTCTTATATTAAATGCGATGGTTCTACTTATTCATTCCCTTGTGCCTTGAAGGATAATTTGGAGGGTCAAGGCATGACATTATCAAAGTGTTGTACATGTTAAGCTACATATTTTAACGATGTAAATATGTCTATAATGTGTGTATGCATGCATACATGTAGATTTATACAGTGCAAACCTGACCACAAAACAGACCGCTGTAATCCTACAGAAAGACATATTCATGTGAATACACTTATTTTTGTATGTTTAAAGCAATGAGTAAACCTACAAACACAAGCATACTGTATGAATATTTTCAAAAAAATACTCATATAGGCTAACATTATAAGTGCATGTACATGTTCATTTGCATGCTGAAACACAAATTAAGGCATGCTTAAGCTGCTTACGTTGTTTTTATTTGTATTTCAACCTATCTTATTGATGTCAGAGACACATAAAAACATGTGTGACATGGTACATTACATTTGTAATCAGGTTATGTTATACTAGCGTTTAAAGAAGCGTCTTGAGTGCTGTATAAACATGACATGACACATTAACTAAATGCAGGAATGTGGTAAGAACATTTAGATTTTATCAACTCTAAAGTGCGTGCAAATGGTTAGTTTAGCTTAAAAATGGCTGTGCTTTCCCCAGCAGTTTGTATTTTTACAGCGCCGGTAAGGATTAGATGTTAGTGCCTAGGTTAGGGGGAGGGGTGACCTTTACTTATGCTAATCACTTCATTTATCACATTCATATTTTCCTCAACAAACAGGCACTTGCCAACGTTAAATGGGTGTGGGATGAATGAGTTTCGCTGCCCCTTCTATCTCACCGCCCCAGGTACATCTCGGAGAGTGTTATTTTAAAGGCGTGCTCCTTACACCGTTATGTGCAGTGGGGAGATGCGTTCCTGTCTCGCTGCTCAGCAAACGCTGCCTCCTAGCGGCCAGTTATCAGCGGTTTCACTTCCACTTTGCCACCAATGAAGACATTTTATCAACGGACACCGAGTCCTGTCAAAATCACCTAATAATGTCACACTGTGGCTGAAAGGAACAAGCAAGTGTTTAGCCATGCAACAGTTGATGTTGTTGCACCGAGGATATTGTGCTGCATAACTAAATACTTATAAGGTCCCAAAAGCGAGACCTATTGGCTATGCCAATGCGTGTTTGTCTTTCCTTTCAGTACTTCATGGGAGAGTATGTATTTTCTTGCTCTTTCCCCCGTGCTGCTCCCCCTCACATCTCGCCAGGCGCTCCGCATTGCCCCCCCAATCTCATCTGTTGCTTTCCGCACACCTCGCTGTCCTGTTCGTTCAGCTTGTCAGTTACTTTCCCGAAAATCCAGGTAATGCCAGTTTCACTGTGGCGCACCCACTGAACTGCTTCAGTGATTCAAAGCAAATGCTTTGAAAAATGGCACAACCTGAAGGCATGATGGCTTAAACAGGGCCCGTCAAATAACAAAAAATGGTTTCTGCTAAAATGACAACTAACCAGCCCAAAGACTCAATCAACAACACCTATTCAACACATTATATTGACAGATATTCGAAATTTTCTAAAACAAGATAAATTCCTAGTAAAATTGGATGACATATTCTGCCAAAAAAAGACATGCTATTGCATGCAGTTGCTGATATTTTAGGAAATAATGGTGTGGTGTGCTGTTTATTCAATGACAGAATGCGACCATCTGAGGTACTTAGGGTTGGTGGGAAAATTGTGCACAACATTTGTGTGGAGGGCCGAGGCGCTCCGGGAAGCACTTTTCATCAGCATGCCATGGAAGTAAACCTTGTGTGTTGCTGTGATATCTTGGAAGTCACATTTGATCTCCTTCTGAAAATGAATTTCCTCAAATAATTACAGGAGTCCCAGAACATGCTACCATAGAACTTTGTTGAAATTAAAGAAGAACGCCTGGCAGGGAGAAAGTCCCCTGGTTTGACCCAAAAAGGATCCTGTGAATTAAGTAAGCCCTTCATGAGTGAATAACAGATCCCAGAACATACGTCACTACATCATAATAAATTGGATGGGCTGCCAATGGTCCACCTTATTTCATTATTCAGTGCAAAAGCTACCCGGCTGAAAGCAATCAGCACATGTAACCTTGGCGCTGCGTAAACCAGAAAGGGGCTTTATCCGAAGCCCATTGAAAAGGGAGGTAGGTGCAGTGGGTAAGAGTCAAGTTGAATGAACATCAGTCAACGGGCATCAACAATTAGCTGCAAATTCAGCAAACAGTTTTCAGGCTTTTAGAGATCATTGTATTTTCCAAAAATGAGCAGAACTTAAAAGATAATTATTGTAAATTCTGGCTTTGGAAAGTGCGAGGAAGGAGCTTTTCACCCTCCTCTTCATCTCTCCCAGCTCTACAGTAACCCGTGAGAATTTAGGATGGGCCTTTGTAGCATTGTCCACTGAAGGGCTTGATGATTGTGAGGTCCTGATCAGCAAAGCCCTTTTGATCAGATATAGTGCTTTGAAAAGAACTCCGGATTACGCGTGGCCTTTGAAAATGTCTACCTCCCCTCATTTTTAGGTCTCGCCTGACCCAGCTCATGCGCTGGTCTGGCGAGACTTTTTGAGAGGGCTCCAAAAAGTGCTATCAGGCCAGCCTAGAGCTACAGTGCATGTGCGCGCGCGCTGCGCTTGACCGCGATTACTTTTGCGCCGCACGGCCGCTTTGATGGTTGATCGCGATCCCTTTCGCGGCCGCACAGCCGCTTGGCATAGCCAATAGGTCTCGCTTTTGGGACCTTATAAGTATTTAGTTATGCAACTGTTGCATGGCTAAACACTTCTAAGGTCCCAAAGGCGAGACCTATTGGCTATGCCAATGCTTGTTATCTTTTGCAAATTACATGCAGTATTTATGTAAATCTGCTCACCTGTTAAGGATTCCATCAAATGATGTAGGAGGTAGAAACTCAATATGTTCCATTGAAAACCTAGCCAATGTGCATTTTTTGTACTCAAAACAAAACATTATGTATAAAAAAAAAGTGCAGAGCATTCCATCAAGACCTGAGATTTCGAACCTTGCATTGTACCGGATGCCTCTGTGTTTCTTGAGCAACTAAATCAGTTATTGGTTGAGTCCTTAAAGCTTTTTTATGAGCTATCTGCTTTTTGAATTAGGAGATGGTTGTCCATATCATATACAATTACGGCCCCTAGGGGGTAATGCAACACGGTATCCCTAGATGTACTCCTCAATAGGCTTGCTGGACAAGATGCCTGTTTCCCCAGATTAGGAAGCCATTCCCTTAACATTACCTATGTACTGAAAAGGCCTGCGCCCTTCCATTGGAGGCATCTTATTTTTCTTATGAGGATCTATATTTAGCGTGATGACTCCAGTTATGGTCTTGGCCATAAAGTACCATGGGTCTTTCAGCAAGTACTCCTGTTGTACTTTCACAGGCTATTGACTACATGTTCTACTGCGCCTTAACCCACCACAAGTTTACCATCTCAAAAAGGCTGATTATTTATTGGAAAACTCTGCCTGTCCACCCCAGAGAAAGTGGTTTGAGTCCGCATTAAACCCTCCTCCCTTAATATGCCACCCCTCACCCATGGTTGTGGACTTTGCACCAACTGTTTTGCATTGTTTTATAGAATTTTGATAGCGGGGCATACTCCTGTTAATGCTGAAAAGAACTCAATTCACATCTCGAAAGGTGTATAATTTCGGAATGCGTGGTTGATGGGATGTGGGTTGTTATTTGACCTATATGAAATGAGATTCTTATAATGCATTGTCTCTCTACCGGTTTATGCTATGTTGGCCTGTACAATGCTCTCTTGTTGCCTAAACTGATGAAATGAACTTTGCATGTTGTTGGGTAAACTGTTACATTTTCAAACATGTTGATATGGGTGGGATAATGGGCTGCAGATGGCTCGATGAGTATAAGTGAGAAGATATTTCCATTTATATACCATTTTATATTTGTTTTAGGATTGTGTTACGTGTTGGCTGTATTGATTTAAATAGGTGCTATTTACTGGTATTTTTCATGATATTTGTAATTGTATGTCAATTGAGTGGATAATGTACAATATTTCTGTAAGAATGTATTTCTTGGAACTAAAGAATCAGATCCGATATGATCTATATAAAAAGGTGTTGGTGAGGAGCCTGAGGATCTAAGACATACTCCAATCATGGTGCGGCATATAGGCCACATGTAAGAATGAAGGGTTGCAAAGGAGTTTATGAACTGCTTTCGCCCCACATGTTTATACTTTACTTTAAAGCTCTCAAGTGTGGGCATCTTTTAGCCATCTGTTGTTGAAGACCTATTGTGGGCAATATCTACATTTATAGTGGGCTTTGGGTCCGCCCATTGCTTACCATTGTTTGGCTTACTTGTTATTCTCCTTTGCTTGCTTCTTACTCAATTGCTTCCCTTTTTAGGTCTCGCCTACGCAGTGCGCATGCGCTACATAGGAGGGGACCTCTTGGAATCGATTAGCTTTTTTGCCCAAAAACGTGCACGCTTTGCATTGGTTTCAATTGCAACGCGTGCATGTTTGGCGTTTCCCTTGCGGGAGCGAGCGGCACCGTCTGTTAGCAATTATCACGCTCGCTCCGCAAGGTAAATGTAGCGCGTCCCTCCTCTCGGCCGCACTCCCCCCGCCGAGAGTGAGACGCATTTGTCCTTGTTTGAGTTGGTTTGGGTGTCCATGAATTTCTTCCTTCAACTGTGTGCGCGTACAGATAGATAGATATTAGTACTCTCTACGCATACATTGAAATATGAGTAACTTTCTTCAGTGTTTTGCGTTATTGACATCTGTTCATGTCTCCGGAGAGTTAAATATCAGTATTAATATGAATTTACACTATTACATTGCGATCTTCTTTGATCCTGTGTTTAATGTTGTAGTCTAATTTGTTCGACTTTAGCTTCTGTTGATTTCTGTGTGTCCCTCTTGGTCAAAACAATGTCCTACGGCGTCAACAAGTCCGAATAAAAATGACATGTTCCTGTTTCGTTTGGTTCCCTTCAGTGATTCGATGTCGCCGTTCGGTGAAATCTGTGAATATTTTAATCTGAAAATGTGTGAACAGACTGCTGCAGATCAAAGGCGTTTTTTTAATAACAACACCTCCAAACAGGGAGCTGGATTTAAAGTTGCGTGGATTGAAACTGACGGATATTAATAATAAGGAACAAGTTGGAAAATAATGAAGTCACAGAGGAGCGAGATATAAGAATAACCTGTTCTGCGGCGGATTTTGTAAAAGCGGACTTGTGCTGCGCGTGGCCAAAACAACCTACAAAGCGGCGTGCCTCATTATTTTGCAAATACCTGATATGTTTTCTTCATAACAATCTTTTTTTCTGCTCTGGAAATGATTAGAGTGGGTCAATATGTGGAAGGCCGCAGACATGAAGGGGGGGCTTGAAGTGTATGAAGGACATCCCCTGGTGGACCCACACTGACAGTAACCCCATAACACCCCCACAACACCCGGCACTGAGCAATGCCTTTACACAACATAATGGAGCCCCCTGCGGAATGTAATGAGGGGCCCTAGGTGTCGATTGCCTCACAGATATCCATGGGCATAGAGGTTTAAGGTGTGGAGGGGGGGCGTTGGGCTGCTCCCATGGGCTGCAGAGGTCGGCTTCCGCCCCTAACTATATGCCGCTTCGTAGAATGTCTTCTGGGTGACTTTTGCATATACTAGAGACTCTCATATCTTTGTGGCAGTGTTGTGTGTGAGTTTTTTATACTTGCAGTTTTATATAGTGCGAACTGGACCCGAAGGTATCAGAGCACTTTACATGAGCACATGTTGCATTACAGACGGGCACATTAATTTTTAGGCAGGGGGCGATGAAGTGATTTGCCCAGAATCGCAGGATGTTTGAGCCTTCCGCTAGACTCGAACCTGGTTCTACCAAAGTCGGCCACCCTAGCCTTTAAGTCACTGTTCATCTGTTTAAATGGGGTTTGAGTAACACCTCTCTCCCTCAACCCCCCCCTCCCCACACACACTAAACCTGTGAGCAGTGTTATCAGGCTGTTCCGACTGAAGTCGTCTCTTCACTCGTGTGATCTCTTGTCGTGAGAGCCGCGGGTCTTCCGGCACAAGTGCCTCGTGGTGGTACCAAGTGGCCAAAGACACTGCCACGGGCCGCTTCTCGGCTCATATCTTTCTCCTCACAGGCAGTAGGGCGTGACACCCGGCAGTGAATGAGGGCAGAGTTCATGGGTCCCCGATCCCCATCCTGCCCTTGCATCCCTCTCTAGCTCCCATCCTCCACAGCTGAGCCTGATCCACCCTTCGGGGTGAGAGCTGCGCGTGCAGTCTGAGGCGGAAGCAGAGCGGCCCTCAGTGCCGGCAGCGGGGCAGGGTGTGTCAGGAGAGCTGTGCCTCTGAGGTGAGGGTCGCAGCGAGCCGGGGGGTGACGAGAGAGAGAGAGTGTCAGTGGACAAGAGAGCGACTGACTGACTTACTAAGAGAGTGGTCGAGATACTCTTCAGTGGGCATGAAAGTGACAGTCAGAGTGAGTCAGTCACTGGCCTAATGAGTAACTAGTGAGTGAGTGAATGCTGGGTACCTGATGCTGCTGAATGTGAAAGTCAGACAGTGGACTCTAGTGTGAATGTGTCCTCGGGTCCCGGAAATGACCGGGCATGGCTTGAACAGAGCTTTATAAACTTTAAGGAAGATTTCACAAACATACATTATAGGGCACCAAGGTCATGTGTGTGATGACCTGGGGCCTCACAAATCATGAGGATTTTAGCAATATTCTATAGTTTCTGCTTCAAGTTGGCTTTAGTTTAAACCACATATTGTTGTCGTAGTAGGCGCATATCTCGACACAGTTCTCTCGGAGACAGATGTGAAAAAAAGGAAAAGCAAAAATGTTTCCAAACAATTAAAAAGTAAAGTCGCGTGGGTGTCGCCTTCTCTCTCCTTGCTGGGGGCACACCTCTGGAAGGTGGATTTTGAGGCAGCCCTGTGTAACAGTAAATAATAGGAGAAGAAACAGTAAAATATTCCGGGTTGTAAATCGAAAGTTTGATTCCAGTGTGACAGTATTAGGTGTGAGGAAGGATGGGGCGATGGGCCTGAATAAAGTCACATGTGCCAAAGCTGAAGGGAAAATCGTATACATCTTGGAAATCACGTTATATTCCTTGCTCCAATCTGGGAAGATGTGCAATGCAGATTTGTGTAGTATGAAAATATGTGCCACTTAAAAAAAAAAAAAAAAACTAAGCCCTAAGGTACTTCCCCCATTACTTAAGCTATCCACTAGTCTGTTAAATGTAGGGTTTAACAAGACAGCACACTCCTGGTACAGCAACTCCTGTCTGGGATCTACCGGTGCAATAAAATGTCCTCTGCAAAGCCCCTCGTGCTCCTTGAAGCTAGGGTTGCGCTATATTGCACAATTAAAATCTATAGACCCGTCCCGTGAGCACTGCAGAGGTCTCAGCATAGAAAGCCGTCCCCAGGTCAAGCTTCAGGCGGCATTTGTTGAGTATCACCTGTACAAGGGAGAGGATGTGGAGCGAACTTCGATACTGTGGAACCAGGATCTAATCATGGCGTCGGCTCAACACCCTGTAATTCTGGGGAAATCACTTAATATCGCCGTGCCCAAAAAATAGAAAAATTAAGAAATGTGACCTTGTGTAATGCAACTGTTATGTAAAGGACTCCATTAACTTCGGGTCGAGCTCACGCTATATAAAACTGCAAGGTGTCACACGCGTTTGTGCTCGCCTGTGCTGGGCATGTGTGTTCATTCCATAGGCACACATTTGCAATCTCAACGAACACTTTTGCTCTGCCTACCAAGCCACAAGTTTCGCGCCCAGTAGTGTTGCCAGATTTTGAGACCCATCCGAAGCCCAAAGCTGTCCAAGTATAAGCCCAAATTCAGCCCAACACAAAGCAGTATCAGACCAAAAACCAGCCCAATGTTGCAACTCTAAGGTTATGCACAAATAGCGTTCAGAAAACATTTTACTCTTGATGATGTTGCCCATAAGCTCTCAATGTTGCAGCATGTGACCTCAATTTTCAGACTTTTTTATCTGGCGCCCCACTTACTTTATAGTCACTAAAAAACTAACAACTAAACAACTGTAACTAAACACTTAAAAGGTCCCAAAGGCGAGACCTATTGGCCATGCCAATGCTTGTTCTTCTTGTGTTAGTCCTTCCCATGGTGCACAGCTTCTTTCCCTCATTTTAAATGTATCACTTGTATTCTTCCACTAATCCTTTTCAGGGAACTACTTTTTTCTGCTCCACGGGAGTGCATGTGTTTTATTTCTCGCTGCCTAATGTGCCTGCTCCCCTCAAAAACTCACCCACTTTAGTCTCCATGTTGGTCCCTCCCATTCCCGCTCTCCCCAGGCTGTTTCGTCACTTCTTTCACCCCCGCCTCTTTGGCCTTTTTAAAATTTTTATTTTCTTCTTCTCCCACCCCATAGCTCCTATTTGCTCCCCCACCCCCTCCCATGTTGACTTCTGCTCCATTCCACTCTTACGGTCACAGCCATCATATTTTTTAAATGCTTTTTAAATATATTTGTGAGGTTCGGCAGCTGGTATTTGCTACTGGAACTACCCTTTTGCTCGATGCGCTTTTGAACATTTTTTTTAAATTTCCACCTCTAGGAAAGGTAAATTAAAAGTAAAACAAATAAAAATCTGCTGTCATGATGCATATGTGCACTTGCATGGTGAAGCATGCACACATGTCATCGCGCTGCAGCAACTCTTTTTACACAATGCCATCCCGCATTCAAAATTAAGCATGTTTTTCTCTTAGCCGAAGTCGAAGAGCATCAGTAAAAAGCACTGGCAAAACCAAAAGTTCAGGTAATGTAATTGAAAGGTAGGTGCGACCTTCTGACTTTGTCAATGCTTCTTTTTTCGGTCAAGTTTAGCATGTGTATCTGTTGGTCAAGCGCTTGTGGCAGAACTGATTGCAGTGCGGTCATTGTTCCTTAATGTACCAGAAAAAAGTGTGTGACTCGATACATGCACAGTAAGGACATTTCACTCCCAAATCATGTGGACTAACGCCGGAGCTGCCGACCTCGGCACTGGGGAACCTGCTTGGAATCACGCCGTCGGCTCAACATCCTGTGATTGTGGGCAAATTGCTTCATCTACCCATGCTTAAAAAAAATCAAAAAGATGAAGGTTTCTTTATGTAATGTAACTGGTGATCATATATTCGGGTCGAGTTCGCGCTTTATAAAACAAGAGATAAAAAATGAACAAATACGCTTCCCACCACAGAAGGTGGCGGCCCTCAGTATTGGAATGCAGACTACCGGCAGGTGTGCTTCCCTCACCCACGAAAGGCTGATGGACAGGCTATAGCAGCCGGCGTGGGCGACCTTTTGATTTGTGAAGTGTATGCTTTTGCTTGAATGTGTGGCTGAAATGTTGCTTGCCTCTGCGCGTGCCCTTCCCCACTCTGGTAAACCATGCCTGGAGACCCTGCGAATCATTAAAAACAGATCATTTTCCCTGCCAGCCTCGCATCTCTCTCTCCCTCTGCTCGACACGAAGACACGAATCAACCCCGTGCCTCAGGGCGATGCGCGCGCTGCCGCTCGCTCCGAGGTTGGGGCCAGCTTCGAGCCCACCTGGGCACCTTCCTACTAATTAAGGTAATTACAAAGCCTAATGTGTGTCTACTGGAGCCCGGCCTCACGTTGCAATAATGTTCGACACTCATTAAATTTCTCCCTGGCGCATGCGCAGCTGGGCTGGCGAGATGCTTGTCTGCTGAAGGTAAACATCAATGCTATAATTGGGGCAGATTTGCACATCTCTGATAATTATATGGCAAAACATCTGATCTAATAAAGCAATTAGCGGGTCTCTAAGTGGGATGATTGACGTGTGGAGCCTCTTGGTTGACCTTCTCGTTGGACTTCATCCCGGCTCTAATTCTGCGGCCCCTGCTATTTAGAGCCACCCTTTAACGTATTAGAGGTGAGTTGGATGGGAGAGCCCTGGAACTAGCATTATTAGTTGACAGCGTGATTGGGAGACAGAGGGGGATAACAAGCCTGCTTCTGACTGGCTTTTAGATTTGATCACAGGACCCTAATGAGATGGTAATGATAAATGTGCAGCTCACTCCCCCTCCCTTCCGTACAGGGAGCAGTCAGATCTGAACATCTGTCTGGCTCCCATTTCCCGGTCTGTGCCTCCTGCCTTCTCTTTTAGATGGATGGGTGTTGTTTGGAGCGTCCCTCCCAGCCCGGGTACATGCAAATGAGCACGCCGCACACGGAGCTTGGTATCACACGTCTTTCTTCCTCAGGGTGTAACTGTTAGCTGAACATTCTACATCATGAATTCCATCACCCACATCCACGCACTTACGACGCTGTTCTAAGGAGTCTGTCAGGAACCACAAGGGTCCCGTCATCTCCAACTCACAAGACACTACATCTCCCCCTTTATGAAATAGAACGTTCTAATAATACATATATACATTCCAACAAGTCGTTTTGGTGCTCGAATCAATCTCCCAGATCGGGTCATGCGAGGCTGCGGGGATACATGAGAAATGTCCATGGCTGGCACTGGTGTCAAAGGCACTGGTTCAGTCATTGGGCTCGCCGGATTCTCAGGTGGATAAGTCTCACTTCTGACATCTGTAGCTAACGAAGGTAGAGGAAGGTGCTTGAAATGCGAAGAATCTCGCGTAATAGGCTTTCCAGAACGGCGAGCAGTCACCATGTGTTCTTTACGAGTCACAGACTTCAGTGGGTTAGCATCAAAAGGAGCATCAGACCTGTGTTTCCGTTTGTGCCTGACGATAACTTGGTCTCTTCTGTTGAGCATAGTGCTCAGAGCACAGCGACGGATGTCTGCATAGGTCTTCATTTTGCTTTTGTGTGATGAATCGGTAATGCGAAGTTGATCAATGTCAATAGATCTTTCATTGGTCCATTGTGGCAGTTTGGTTCCTATGGTTCTCCCAAACAGTAAGGTGGCATGGCTTTCACCTGTGAAAGAATGCAGAGTCAACCTGTAGGCCTGAAGCGTAGACTGGAGAACTGATTTGAGTTCAAGCTTTTCCAGTGGAGCATGCTGAACGGTTTTCTTGAGGATGCTCATAAATCGCTCGACCACACCATTAGCCTGTGGGCAAAGAGGTGTGCCTTTCTTATGCTTAACCTTTAGATGAGTGAGAAAATCTTTAAATTTCTCAATTATTGAAAAGCAGACCATTGTCAGATTTCAAAATCAAAGGGACACCCCATTTTCCAAAGATACTTTCTAAACTCTCAATGGCTATGTCGTAAGTAGTAGATGACAGACCTTCCACAAGTGGAAAGCAAGAATATTCATCAACAATTACGCGTAGATGATGTCCATTGTCAAGGGGTCCAACGAAATCAATTGCAATCTTCTCCCATGCATGCTTTCGAAGATCAGACTTGTTTAACAGATGTGGGGTTGTCCTGGTTGACAAGCTGTTGCACAAATGACATACCTTTAACTCTTTTTCAACTCTTTCATCAAGATGAAGGAACCACACTCGGCCACTTAGGGTTGTTTCATGACAAGAACTCCATGGTGTCTCTCATGAGCCAGTTCAATAACTTGTTGTATAAGAGTCTCGGGTATGACAATTCTCGAACCTCATACAATGATGTCCTCTGGGATAACTGAAAGGTCTTCCTGCACATTTTTGAATTTCTGGTATTCAAGGTCATCATGAAGAGGTTGATTGTGTTTTCGCCATGATTGGTGTGTAATAATTTTTTTGAGTATTGGCAAATCCCTGTCAGTACTCGTAGAAGCAATGATTTGTTCTGCCGATATGATCACAGGGGTACTGGACTTCACAATGAAGTTAATATAAGCATCAGCCGCTTTAGAAGTAGTGCTATGACACTGTATTGACCCACGTGAGAAGTAGTCAGCAGGGCTTTGTTCTTTTCCTGGACTACGCACAAACATATAATCATACTTCTGCAGTTGTAACCTCCACCACTTAATGTGAGGGGTATCTTATCTTTAGGATTGCCAAAAATGGCGAGCAATACTTGGTGACAATTGTGAAATGCCTTCCTATAGGAACATATGAAAATGTTCACAGGCCCACACCACAGCGAGGCTCACTTTTTCATGTTGTCAATAGGAACTTTCTGTTGATTAAAGACTCCGACTAGCTTACACCAGAATGTGTCCGGGGGCATTGGGATGTCTAGTGTACTGGGCAAGGAGGGCACCCAACCCCACTGGGCTAGCATCAACAACAAACCCCCATCAGAAAAGATATGACCAAAGAATTTGAATTTGGTTTGATGAAACTCACACTTTGCCGCATTTAAAGTGAGACCTGCATTCGCAAGTATACAACCAACTTGTGTAAGAGCTTCATCTTGTTGTTTCATGTGGCCCCACAAACTAGTATGTTATCACTGTAATTGAAAGCATTTGTGACTGTCCGTACTATTTGACGAATGTCATCCTGAAAAAGTTCTGTAGCTGATGACACTCAAAAACATAGCCTTTTGTATCCTAATAAACCAACAGGAGTCGAAAAGGTAGCAATGTACGTGCAATTCTCTTTCAGTTCAAGCTGGTGATATCATTTGTTCAAATCAAGGTGGGAAAATAATTTGGCTCTATTCAGCTGCATAATCATATCAGCAAAGTGCGAACCTGGATGCTGTTTGCTGGATGCTGTTTGCTTTCAATCGCCTTGTTCGCTTGGCGCAAATTCATGCAGATGTGCACAGCTCCTCAAGTATCCCTTTTCAGCACTACCACTTTGGGTGTTACCCATCACGTCGAACCAGTGGATCACTCAATAATGTTGTGCTTTAATAGTATCCCAAGCTCTTTCTCAACAGCCTCTCAAGATGTGGTAAATATTTCGTTACCGGTACTATTTTTTATGCGGTAAAGTCTATTAAGAACAACTCAGTAAAATGAGAGGCAGAATCCGTGGTATTAGAGGGTTTAAAAAGGCTTTATTCCTATACAAAGGAATACAATTCGAATTGTAGGCGTTCTATTCCATCACCACGAAAGTTCAGGAAGGAAGGGCATATATTATTGACAGGTAATCATTTTTATAGAAAAGGCATTACAGTAAAACAAATGCAGTAGGCGTAACAACTGATAAAACAAAATAAAATATGCATGCGTAACTAGAAAAGGCGTAACTAGAAAACGTCATTATACATGATGTCACAAGTGGGTGGATCCATAAGAGAATCCTGCAATGTCAGCAGAAATAGTTGGCAGAGATGCGCGCGCAGCCGCATGACGTGTGATTGACGTACAACTAGAGGGAGAAGGGGACTTGACATTTAGCTCTACATGTAGAGACAGAAGTCTGGGGTTATGTCAACCTAATCCCAAATCATATCTAATATCCTATGTTTAAAGAACTGTGTTATCCAAAAAGAGAGGTCTCTTAGGATAGAATCTTATTCTATACTAACTATACTGACTGTTAGTGCGTGTACAAGCGTCTAAGTGTCTACACTAGATGCGAGGGGGTAGGAATATTCCATGGTAACAGGGCTATGAATTACTTGCATGAGGACAGCGAGGCCTGGCCCTTTGCACGGTAGCTGGAGGAATGTTTACCTAAACAGCTAGACAGGAATGCATCGGATGAGGGGCGGAGAAGATAATCTTGAAGGTGAAATACAGTTTTTGGCAGGCGACGGGCTGGATCAGGCACCGTTAGCCGCGCAGGGAGTGAGACAAAGTTCATGGTCACAGATGCAGGCTCAGACTGGAGCTTTCAGAGGCAGAAGGCAGGAAAAGGCTTGATGACAGAATTCGGGCCTACTCGCCTGAATCTGTAAAATGTGGAAAGTGAACCACATAAAGTCGGTGGCCTTTCATACTTAGAAAAGGAATATCTGACCCATTCATGGTGGATCTGAAAGAGGACATGTTGACGGTGGACGCACATATATTTGCGTCTTTAAAACTGGAGCAAGAGGGAACATACATGTACGTATAGCATGTACATGGAGCCGTTGGGGTCTACGATAGGGGACATAACTGATCACAAAATTCATATTTCCTCATTCCCTCCTTGTCCCCTTCGGACCCTTAGGAGATATCAATCTTCATCAATCCATCGATCTGTTCATATAGCATCATTTGCTCTTCTTTCTTCTTCCGGGATCTCGAACGAAAACTTGGATGTGGGATACACGAGGTGGCACACAGACCACAAATCGCTGGCCCACATTGTAGACATAAGCAGCAACTGAATAGTATGAGAAAGCCAATACCTAGGAAGGAGAGCATTCTCCATCCCCAGGCTGACAACACGCCCCAGAACCAACCGGACCAAGTCCAGGTGCCTGGACTCTGGTGTATCTGGCTTACAATCTTATGAAGGCGGGTTATGGCTTTATATACTGACGGCGAATTTTCTGGTATGAAAATGCAACAACTTGATCCGATGACCCTACAAGCTCCGCCCCTATCGGCCAAGATGACGTCAAGGACAAGACGATTTTGAAGCACAACAATCCGCATAGCAGACTGCTCTTCTGTTAAATTGCCTAAGGCGGAAATAGTTTCGTTCACTACTGCTTCAAGGGTTCTGGTTAATCTACGTATCAGCTTACTATTAGTGACTGTACCTATATAGGGGAAGAAACCTTTATTGAAATCTGTGTATTTTTCCCATGCTGTTTCAGTGTAATCAACAATTGGGAGATCTCTCTGCTGTCTATTGTGTACTAAATGAGTATTTCTATGATAATCAGGAGGAGCTAGGAAAACAGGTGGTAGGAGGAATGCTATGTAACAGGTACCATCCCAATCTAAAGGTAGACGTATATATGCGGTCTGGCCACATATAAAGTAGGAATGACGAGAAGCTCTAAATGTAGACTTGCCTTGATCACTGAATTTTATTACAGTGGTGCATTTACTATGGCCCATGTGTATGGAACCATTCTTTCTTATACATAATTCCCCTTTTACTGGGAATACTGACATGGCGGGCAAGATTGGTGTAGCTTCAGATTCAACGTTCAGGATCATGAGGTTAAGTGTAAAATTACCTAATCCATATACTTCATTTTCTAGATCAGTTCCTGTTCTTTTGGGAAGTCCCTCCTTGTTAGGGTAGCAGACTTTAAGCAAAACTAAGTTCAGGTTTCCCCATACCCAGTTATCTTGATGAACTGCGGAATTCGAATCTAGGGAATTAATCAAACTAAACCATGCTCCACAGGAGCCATTGTGTGTGAACGGATAGGGAAAGAGGGGCAAAACTCCCTTATAGTTCTGATAGGGAGGGAGTCGGCCACATATCCAACAATTTGTGGCATTGCTGGTTTGATGGGAATGATGTAGCATACTAATGAATGTGTTATTGCGCAGCGCAAATCTATAGGACAATTCATGTGGAGGTAATTCACTAAAAGAATGTTCTGCAGTTATATTATAAGCACGCTTAGGAATAGGATAATACATGTGCAATAGGATGCTGACAATGATGATCATAAGACTTAGAAAAAACAAAATTAATAATGTTACTGTACAGTGACTACGAAATGATTTACAATACGCATGCTTCTTGAGCAGCATTTGATTATTTCTGTCTCTATTCCGGTCCAAAGGATACATGTCAGAGACAAATTCAACCGATTCACCTTGGAGAGGACTTAAACAATCAAATTGTCTGACTTACTGGACCTCAATTTTAGTTTATACAGTTCTGGTTTCGTTAATTCAGCCAAAGGGAGCTTTGAGTCTGTTTGTGAGGGAATACAGGGTTGAGTCTCTACGCTGGATGGTAGTCCATAAAATTTCTTGATATGACTCGAGTGCAACCACCCTTTCCTTCCCTCGATTTTCACAGCTGTCCTTGTGGTAAGTAGAACCAACTTCGGTGACTTCCACCTAGGATCCAGTTGGGTCTTCCGGTCGAAATTCCTGACCAAAACCAGGTCACCAGGAACCACGTCATGGGGCTTCACCTCAGTATTGTCGGGAAAAGCTGCGGATACCTGTGAACGACAAGATTGTAGTGCAGACATCAAGGAAGCCAGGTAATCTGTCAGCATATTACAGTCAACGTCAGTTATTTTACGAGGTATAGGCGTCCCCCACATATTTGGTGGTCTACCGAAGATCACCTCATACGGGGATAGCCCTGTTCGAGAATGTGCTACCATTCTCATGTAAAAGAGCGCAACTGGTAAGGCTACTATCCAATCGACTCCTTTCTCTCTACATATTTTGGACAATCTAATTTTCAGAGTTTGATTATGGCGTTCCACGAGACCTGCCGCCTCGGGATGTCGGACACAGTGGAATTTCCATTGGTATCCTAATAGAAGGGAAACGTGTTTCATTAGTTCGGATGAGAACGGCTGGCCGTTATCTGAGTAGACAACACGTGGTAAACCGTACCGTGGGAAGAATTCTCGAACTAGCTGTTTGGCAGTAGTCGGGGCAGTGTAATCTGAAACCGGGTATGCTTCTGTCCAACGGGAAAGAGCACAGACAACTACGAGAACATATTTGAATCCTCGACATCGTTCCATCTGGATATAATCCATCTGGAGGACTTCAAAAGCATGATCGGGAGTTTGGAATCCACCCTGTTCTACGGGGATGCTTTTACCTGGATTAAACTGACAACATATCATACAGGTACGAACTTTTTGTTTCGCTGCGGCTCGCAAGTGTTTGTTGAACCAAATGTGTTGAATGCTGTCTAGCATAGCTTTTTCTCCTAGGTGCGCTGGACTATGTATTGTGTTAATGATGACTTGGACCATTGAGTCGGGAAGAAACCATATAGATTTTTCCTTCGTCATCCATCCTTGATCTGTTTGGATCCCTCCTAATTCAGTCCATTTCTTTATTTCTTCTGGTGTAGCATGTGTCTGTATGTCAATTATATCAAGGGCGGGATCCTTAACTGTCATGCAATGTGTTGGTGTCAGGACTATTGTCTTTGTCATGTCAGTTGTGTGAGTCTGATTCTGAGCAGTCTGTTTAGCTGTTCTGTCAGCTAGGTCATTACCCTGAGAAATGATATCGGTAACTTTTGTGTGGGCTTTGCATTTCATAATCGATATTGCAGTAGGTAGATGAATCGCATCTAATAGGGCTTGAATGAGGGGTCCGTGTTGGATGTGGGCACCGTGAGAAGTTAAATAACCTCTCTCTCGCCACAGTACGCCGAAGTCATGGACGACTCCGAATGCATAACGTGAATCTGTGTATATGTTGACTTTTTTATTTGTGGCTTGAATACAGGCTTGTGTCAGAGCGATGAGCTCTGCTGCTTGAGCTGACAAAGTGTTAATACAATTTGTTTCAATGACTTCAGTGTCTGTTGTGACTGCGTAAGCGGCCACTAACTCTCCTGTACTTGTTCTCATACATGACCCATCTACATATAATGTCAAGTCTGGATCTGACAAAGGGATGTCTGTCAAGTCTTGTCTGGGTTTCGTCGTGATAGTAATGACTTCGACACAATCATGTGCCAATGGATCTGTTCCGCCTACTGGTAACAGTGTGGCAGGATTTAACGTATTACAACGTCTGATTTCTATGTGTGGCTGAAACAATGTCAATTCGTAACCGGTGAGTCTCGCTATAGTCAAGTGTTGTGTTTGTGTGCGGTTCAAGAGAACCTCTACTGCGTGTGGTACTTGTACTGTCAATTGATGTCCTAACACTATGGCATCGCTTTGTCTGATTGCTAAAGCTGTTGCTGCCACTGATTTCAGGCACTCTGGAAGTGCCTGAGCTACTGGATCTAATGTACTAGAGAAATAAGCACATGGTTTGTGTGATCCTGCTTGTTCCTGAGTGAGTACTGACAAAGCAGTACCTTCGCGTTCTGTAACAAAGAGTGTAAACTGTTTACTGTAACATGGTGTTGCTAGGACAGGTGCTTGACATAAAGCTTTCTTTAAGCTTTCAAAGGCATGTGTATGTTCTGGAGTCCAAGGGAGGACAGTCGATGTGGCTGCCTCCTGTGTTGTCAACTGGATGAGTGGTTTTGCTAGAAATGCATATTGAGGGATCCACTGCCTACAGTATGAAGTGAGGCCTATAAAAGCCCGCACCTCCTTTTGTGTCTTGGGTGGTGGCATGTTAGCAATTAACTGGATGCGATCGGGTGTAAGCTGCCTTCCCTCCTTGGACAGCGAGTGCCCAAGATAAACAACTCGCTGGACACAGAATTGCAGCTTAGAAGGGGACACCTTGTGCCCCTTGTCAGCCAGAAATTTTAAAACCGTCAGTGACGCTTTTTCACATTCATGTTCGCTTCGGGCGGTGATCAGCAGATCATCGACATATTGAAGCAAGGCAGTGTTAACTGGCATGTGGATACTGTCAAGTTCTCGTTTCAATGCTTGGCTATATATGCTGGGGCTTTCTGTAAATCCTTGAGGTGCGCGTGTGAATTTAAAACTTCGTCCATTTAAACTAAAACCGAAAAGATATTGACTTTCTGGATCAATTGGGACACTAAAGAAAGCATTCTTGAGATCAATTACAGTGAAAAACGTTGCTTCTGAGTCAATAGCTGTGAGTAATGAGGAGATATCTGGGACCACAGGGTATTGTGGTACAATGCATTTATTTAATTCGCGCAGATCAATAACTAATCGGTATACTGGCGGAGCTTTTGGATCCGTTCTTTTAAGAATCGGAATTATCGGGGAATTACATACATTGGAGTCAGTTTCGACAACCACTCCTTGTGCAATGAGCTCGTCAATGATTTGCAGTAAAGCCGTTACAGCATCTGGAGGTAACTTGTATTGTCGCATTCGTGGTAGTACCACTCCTGTCTTTAGTGTGACTCGATATGGTGTAATGTTCATGCAACCAACATCAGTGGGGCCTTGTGCCCATAAATGTGTAGGTAAATTCTGTAGTCGGTGATCCATGTCTCTGGATACGTAGTGACCTTTAAAGTCACGTAAAAATAGTCGTACTCCTTCCGGAGAGCAACATATTATGGCTCCTAGAGCTTTCAATGTTTTTATACCTAACAAGTTTTCTGGACATGATTTAGTAAGCAATAAATCTGTAGTACGTGTTAATGGACCGACTGTAAGTGGAAGAGGTTGTGTTACGTCATTTATTATCGGTTTTCCCGAGAATCCAAGGGAAATATTTTGTGAGCCTGAGAGGGGTGCCCCTGGAACTTCACTGCGTCTTATAGTTGTTCTGCTTGCCCCTGTATCAAGTAAAAACTTTCTGTCTTCCCCTAATAGTTCACTATGTACATAAGGTCCCTCTTGGTCTACAGGAACCTCTATAAGGGGTAAGCCAACTTCCCTCTCTAGGCTATCTCATGAGTATCGCTGATAATCGGGATAATCTATTTGTGCGTACTGATACATCTGTTGTGTTGTTGCTTGTGTTGCAGCGACAGGCTGCGCTTGTGGTGGTGCTACGGTCTGTTGTGGATCTGCCTGTTGCGGAGCTAATTGTTGCGGAGCTAACCTAGGTTGTGCATGCTGAGGGATTTGTTGTTGATTCTGATCCTGTCTAGGTGGACGTGGTCTCTCATGTGTTCTACCTGTGGCAATATTATGTTTCAGGACTGGACAATCGTGTATATAATGACCTGGTTGTTTACAATAGTTGCATGTCCCTTTCGCAGGACCTGCGGAATCACCCTTTTGATGACTATCGGCTGGAACTGATTGTGCAACAAGCATTTTCATTTTTGTATCTTTCATACGTCTTTGTTCGTGTTCTTGTTCTTCTCTAATTCTATTGTGGTGATATTGTAACATCTGTAGCATCTGTGATGGGGTATTACCTTGCCAGGTACTTTCGAATTTCAATACTCTATTCTTGACTTGTAGCAGAGAATTTTCAACTAATTTTGTCACAAACAGATGTGGATATGACTCACTACTGGCTTTTATGCCACTGTTTATACTAAAACATTTTTCAAATCGGGAATAGAAATCACTAGTGTCTTCATCTGGTTTTTGTTTACAGGCTGAGATTGCACCCCAGTCTTCCTTTTTCGTAGTTAATAAACGTGGCAGTACCTGTATTAGTAATCCTGCTAGTGCTGTAGTCTTTTCCCCAAGCCCTGCTCCTGCAGCTCGGGCCTTTTCTTCGTTTTCTAATGCTGTCCAATCTATCTTTTGGTCTCCCACCTCCCATTCCTTTTCTTTGAGTTTCTCATAAACACCGGCAGGTAATAGGACCTTTAATATTTTCATAATGTCGGGGTAGGTATACTCTCCCATGAGTAGCATGTCTTTTATCTCACGGTGGAAACCTGCTGGGTCCTTGTCATGGCTGGGTACTACTTTCTTCATTTCTAATAATTCCAGTTTAGTTATAGGCGTGTACACAAACACGCGTGTAAAATTATCACCGGCACCTCTGATTGGGTGCACTTCGCGTAACGGATTCTGTCTATCTATGTGATACATCTTTCTTCCCATAATGGGAACTGAAACGTGTTCTGGGCATACGAAATTTAAATATTGGTTTCGGGATTCTAGAATTTCCTTAATCAAATCAGTACCTGACCCTCTCCATATATTCGTGAGTAGTTCTGTCAATATGTCAGGTAAGGGTCCTGGATCGGAGTGTTGGCCTTTATATATTATAAGGAGGTGTTGAATCATGTATATACTAGCTAAACGCTGTTCATATGGGTCTAGATTCAGAAACGTGTGTGCAAGTACATCGTCATTGTATTCGCCGGGACTGTCAGCCCATTGTACTGCTGACCTGGCTAATTCTTGTTCGTCCATGGAATCAAGCACGTGGTACCCCCTTCGATCTCGGAGTAATTTATCAACGGCTTGGAATAAGTGTTCAGGGGATTTTGTATTTAGCATAGGGTTTGGAAGATGTCTATTACATTCTGGACGTTTTGGACGTATTGGGTCGTTAAAACCTCTGGTATTATTATGGGATCTTCCTCTACCTACATAAGCTATTGTATCTACTTGGTCTGATTCTTGCTCCCCCTCCTCTCTGTTTAGGTCAGTGGCGTCTACCTCTAATCTTTCTTCGTGCATTCGTTCTACTTCTTTGCGGATCTTTCGGTACATAGCTACTATACATAACTGTTTATCATGTCTCCCTTCTGATATATTCTGGCCCCAAGTGACAAGTTTTTGCATTTCTTCCGGATTTATCCCAGGCCGGTCTTGATTTCTGATTACACAGTTTATGAGGAAACGTAACAGTTGTCCCTGTACCTCCGCTTTCTGGTACTCCATAGCTCTACTAATACTTTCAGGACCTCGTCCTGACTGGACAAAGTGATATATATTTTCTAAATGTGTAGCCATTCCTGGTAGCTTCGTTAAATATATTGCAGCTCGTCGAATACGTAATGATGACAGCAGCATTTCGTCCCGTTTACCGGGCACAGGATCATATCTACAATCTACTAGAAGTTCCTTGAGCATGTCGGGAGTTGCTAGTTTGGGCGTACGTTGGTGTGCTAATTCTCTAAGGGAAAATTTATTTCCTCTGGGTGGCGTAGAAAAAATGTCTGTCGTACCTCCTGTAGCACCATCTGGGGTGCTGGACGTGAAAGGATTTGTTGAAGGTGAGACAGCAACTGTCGTTGCGGGAAAAACGGTAGAAACAGATGTGCTTGTCGGAATGTGTGTCGGAGCTGGTTGTTGTGGAGGTACAGACGGAGAATCTTGGCGATGAACATCATCGGCAAGCGGTCTATGTGGTGCGGTATTAGCATACTCGGGAGCTGCGTCATCTAAATAAGAGGAAAGGAAAACATCTTCTGCGGTTCTGGGATGCCCCTTGGGATGTGCTTTTATCGGAAACAATGGAGGTGGCAAGTCTTTTGGTATTTCCGGAGTAGCCTTAGGTAGCCCTTCGGCCAGAAGTGGATACATACCATTCATAAGGGCATTTCTTTGTCTGTCTATTTGTTCTGATTTTACTCGGGTACCTTCCTCAAGTAATAGATTTTCTCGGGTTTTATTTGAATTCTCTCTACCTTTCTCTTCCTGTCGGAGTGCTTTTTCCGTGCGTCTATATGATTCTTTACGCCATAATTCAATGGCATCTTTCTGTGACTGTCTGGCTTTCTTTTTCCATAATTCTTCTTCTACTCTCATGATGCAATCTGCATCCCAGGTCCCCGCTGCGGGCCATCTCTGACTCTCTGGTAATTCTTTGGTGTAGTCTACCCATAAATCAAGAAATAATACGGCATCTAGGCCATGCTTATGATACATAAAGTACCCTGGAGTGTCCCTAGGTGGGATGGGAACAGCTTCTTCGAGTACACCTTTTCTAGTTTTGATCTGTCTTAGTTTCGAAAAGAGCGGCATTTTTAAACCTTATTACTAGAACACACTTTATACAAGAAAACACAATAATGAACAGTCATTCACACCACAGTATATAGAACGTATTTAAAACATTTAACACTTAACAGTTTTACGAACAATGATAACTAATAGAAAACTAGTTACTGACATTATACTGACACTAGATAATACTTATTTATATTTATTTATATGCAAAACATACTATATATACTGCTAAACAGTACAGATACACTGCTAAAACAGTGCAGACCGGATTTGTGTACCCAAACCCGTCTTGACCGGCACAGACTATGTGCACGTTAAATGCCTCCCCGGTAATGGTACTCACCGGGTAGCTCGGAACGGAAGGCCTCGGAACGGAACTGAAACTGGACTGGACCGGACTGGACTCGGAACTTCGGAACCTGGCGGGTCTCTGTATACCTCGGATCTTGCTCTCTCAGCTAGGCTCTGGTCGGGATACTTCGCACTTCTCACCGCCTCGTCTGGGTGTTGATCGCAGCCTCAGTCGTCCCCGCTTGGCCGGAGGGAGATACAGGAAATCCTGCAGGTACGCGTTTTTGTCCGTTCAGCTGTGGCAGGAGACCGGGCCTGCAACGCACCGCCGGCGCGTGAGATGAGAAAGTGTCCCTGTTCGGGCGCCAATTTATGTGGTAAATATTTCGTTACCGGTACTATTTTTTATGCGGTAAAGTCTATTAAGAACAACTCAGTAAAATGAGAGGCAGAATCCGTGGTATTAGAGGGTTTAAAAAGGCTTTATTCCTATACAAAGGAATACAATTCGAATTGTAGGCGTTCTATTCCATCACCACGAAAGTTCAGGAAGGAAGGGCATATATTATTGACAGGTAATCATTTTTATAGAAAAGGCATTACAGTAAAACAAATGCAGTAGGCGTAACAACTGATAAAACAAAATAAAATATGCATGCGTAACTAGAATAGGCGTATCTAGAAAACGTCATTATACATGATGTCACAAGTGGGTGGATCCATAAGAGAATCCTGCAATGTCAGCAGAAATAGTTGGCAGAGATGCGCGCGCAGCCGCATGACGTGTGATTGACGTACAACTAGAGGGAGAAGGGGACTTGTCATTTAGCTCTACATGTAGAGACAGAAGTCTGGGGTTATGTCAACCTAATCCCAAATCATATCTAATATCCTATGTTTAAAGAACTGTGTTATCCAAAAAGAGAGGTCTCTTAGGATAGAATCTTATTCTATACTGACTATACTGACTGTTAGTGCGTGTACAAGCGTCTAAGTGTCTACACTAGATGCGAGGGGGTAGGAATATTCCATGGTAACAGGGCTATGAATTACTTGCATGAGGACAGCGAGGCCTGGCCCTTTGCACGGTAGCTGGAGGAATGTTTACCTAAACAGCTAGACAGGAATGCATCGGATGAGGGGCGGAGAAGATAATCTTGAAGGTGAAATACAGTTTTTGGCAGGCGACGGGCTGGATCAGGCACCGTTAGCCGCGCAGGGAGTGAGACAAAGTTCATGGTCACAGATGCAGGCTCAGACTGGAGCTTTCAGAGGCAGAAGGCAGGAAAAGGCTTGATGACAGAATTCGGGCCTACTCGCCTGAATCTGTAAAATGTGGAAAGTGAACCACATAAAGTCGGTGGCCTTTCATACTTAGAAAAGGAATATCTGACCCATTCATGGTGGATCTGAAAGAGGACATGTTGACGGTGGACGCACATATATTTGCGTCTTTAAAACTGGAGCAGGAGGGAACATACATGTACGTATAGAATGTACATGGAGCCGTTGGGGTCTACGATAGGGGACATAACTGATCACAAAATTCATATTTCCTCAGTAAATGAAATGCAATTTCACAATGTCTTTGAGCAACAGGACGGATGTCCTCATTTATGTGAAGTAGCACTCTCATGGTCTTGACTTTGTAGTGGCGTAGAAACAGCTCACGTATACTCTTTGCTTTTCAATGAAGTTAAAAGGGTCACCGGAGACAGTACATTGTACTTTTCCACTGTCATAATGTTTATCAATGAGCCACTGTCTATTATAAAAGGTATGGAGCAACCATTCACTTTCAGTGTGATCTTGGGACAGTGTCCAAATGAATTTCACACTTTCACTTGTCGACCTAGTTTTGACCTGCATTCTTGCTTGCATGAGGATAATCCTACATGTCCATGCCGTCCAGCAATCAACAGAGACATATCACACCCATCTTCCTTACTGCCCCTTGACAATTACGGTAATGACCTTTTAGATGAGGAATTTGATGACAATCAATGTAATTAAGTTTCTACTTGCCTCAACTGATGTGGTCGCTGGGCCATGTGGGCGTGTGTAGAGTGTCGCATCTGGAATGTTCTGGCATCCATTTTGTTTTTTCGACGTGGCGCATTTGATGTTTCCTACATTTTGTTTACTCGATGTGGCACACTTGATTTTTCATTCGCTTTGCAAACCGCTACAAAATGTTTCTCTTACTCGCAGCCTTTGCATATCTGTCTAATAGCGGGACATTTACCTTCACGTGGAAAGGAAAATCCCCATTGAAAACACAACTTCTTTATCTTTGGAGACATTTCTTTATGACCTTCTACCTCATATTCCGACTTGATTTTCACAATCAGCGCTGATTCATTTTGGACCCTTCCTACCTCCATGTTAGCTACTTGTCAGTCAGCTCTTTCTTGCACTCTGGCAGCCATGAGTAGTTGCTCCAAACTGAGCGTCTCGTCTGAAAGAATCAGAGAGACAACCATCTATTACTCTGAGACGCAAGGCCTCTTCATCATTAAACTTGTTGAACTTGCAATGCTTGATGAGCGAATCAAGTCTTTATGCAAACCCATCCATTGTTTCACCAGCTCTCTGCCTTTCCTGACTAAAAATGGACCTTTCATAGTCATCATTTGCCATACAATATGAAAGGTCTGCTTGTAAACACATGGTGCAAAAGTAGTTGGGTCTGTTTCTTTTTACTGCAGTATTTCTGATCTCCATCCACCAAAAAAACAAAGTGCCCTAATAATATGCTTTCCAACTAGGGAGCACATTACCTATAGTTCAGAGTGATTCCTCAATTCCAGGTGACCGATCTTTCCCCGTCTCTGAGATTAGGACAGTGAGGGCATTTGCCTAAAAGGAATGGCATGGCCTCACACAGCCCCTGGGTGTTATGCTTCATCATCGGACATCCCACGTTCGCCAAAGAATCCTCTAATGGCAAATGGCCCCAGTCATAATAATGAGGGACTGTCTAGTGGAAACTCACAAGGGTAAGGGATCAAGATAAAAAATACCTATTACCTAACTAGCCAGAAAAACGAACCTTTTATTGGAATGGGAGTGAAGGGATGGTTAAAAAGAAGTAGTAGGACCCATGAGGCTATATGAGGCAGCTCATATCCACAATGGTCGACATGTTTCAGCAATGAAAAGGCCCCCTTCATAGTCTGGGGCTCTCCTCAGCACCTGAACCCTATTATTCCTATTTAAATCCTTAGTCATATGCTCATACACACACTCCGCGCACATGCACACAAACAGTATCAGATACTAATTCCTGGTTACTCCAAAATTGGCATTTCATTTTTTATTTGGCTAGGGTCCAAGAAAAAGAAACATGCATATACATAAACACTGACATTACTGAGAAGAACTGAAAGATCAAATAAAAAGTTTAAAGAGACAAACACCCTATATAGTGGCTGGGATAAAATGTTGGTATTTATGGAAAGCAGGCATGCTCCAATTTTGTGAAATCAAGATGTGCCACACTTGTGATATCACAGCACAATGTATCACATTATCATGCATGTGTAAGCCCACACTCCAAAAACTTGCATTGAACAACAAATGTGAAATGCTAAAGTGGAAACTGCACACATGAAAACCTACTAGAACTAGCTCTCACTCTAACTTCGGGACATTAGTACCCCTTTGAGGAGCAGATGGAGGGGAGCCTTGTAGTCACACTCCGAAGTGGAAAAAACAAAGTTTTTAATTACATAGGCCTAAATGACCCCCAATATCTTCTAACATGTCAGCCTGTTCCTGTGTCATGACTTATTTCATCAAAGGTCTCCCCTCATAGGCACATCTATTTTGGATCTCCTATCTCCTCCCGACACTACTGCACATGGTGGCAGCTCGGATTTAAGTATAGTGGTGACATACGTATGCTAGTGCAACCTTCTCATAGTGCAAGGCATGCTGGGAAACGTAGTATCATGAGGCTCACCTGGCACGCTGGGTTGGTCAGTCAAGTAGGTGTGTCCCATTGATACAGGCATAGTTAAATGGAAACCTTCACATCATGTGATGTATTCCGGCCAACTTCGAGAAAACCTAAGGCCGTGACCCTGAATGAAGTAGAAATTGAACGATATGCATCAACATGCGACCGTCGCTTGCCTCGGAGCTTGCTGACAATTGAGGTTAGAAGAGACACCCTGTATGGCACCATTTGGTGAAAATGTGTGTGTGATGGCGTGACCGACGCCTGCCTCAGGGCTTGCTGAAAGTTGTAGTAGAGATGGGGCTACCTGTATGGTCGCATATAATAATCCAAAAGAGAGGGTAAAAACAGATATATATTTCAAACCACATAATACAAGAAGCAAATATAAATGATTCTGCAGTGTTCTAAATGTATATATGTATCCCCTTTTAATACAAATCTCCATTTTATTGTATTGAGGTGCAGAGTTGCAATACCATGGCAGGGCTTGTGGAATATCATGTACCCCCTTAATGCCCTGTGTCCAATGTTACATGCACATATATGTCTGCTCATGTATGCTGAAAAACTCACTGTACAGAGGGTCAGAAAGTCATTGCTGTACTTGTAACTAGGGAGTATCAATATTCAATCCCTGCTCATGGGCCTTCAACCGGTACACCCACATTTCTTCCCTTTCAAGAATATGTTTTGACACATCAATGTAGGGGCGGGGGATGACTGTCTCCAGTATAACCCAAGTGAGATCCTGATCTGTGTGATGGTTATCCAGATAATGCTTGGTCATACGAGTAGCACTTTTTCTGCACCGGATAGTACTATAGTGCTCACTTATTCTCAAATAAATTGTGTGGGTAGTCATCCCAATGTACTTCAGGTTACAGGGACATGTAATCATGTATACCGCTTTTTCAGTATTGCAATTAGTGTGATGTTTAATCACCCAGGGGCAGTCAGTGCCTATATCAATCAATTTAGAATGCTTTGTGTAAGGACACACTGAGCAATTCTCACAAGAGAAATGTCCCACCACTGGAGTAAGCCCCCATAAGGTACCAGGAGCTTTTACTGCAACGTTGCTGCGTGTAAAACATATATGGACTAGTCTATCCCTCAAATTAGTGCTTCTTTTGAAGGAAAAAAGGAGAGGAGACAACTCATTGCCTGCCCTCTTCTATATACTCCAATTTGAAATGATCCTTTTTACCCTATTCAAGGCTGGTGTAAACGTGATGGCACATGTAAGTCTGTCACCATGCACCTTCGGATATGATTTCAAAAGTTCCTCTCTGTTGTTATCACGGGCACGTTTCTTTGCACAGGAGATTAGTCTAGCTGGATCTCTGCGTTCTTTGAGCCTGTCTTCTAGTCCATCTGCCTGCATATTAAAAGTCTGAATATCAGAGCAATTCCGCCTGGTGTGCAGAAACTGACCATGTGGTATGTTCTTCCTTAAAGACCTAGGGTGATGGCTGTCAAATAGAAGGAGGCTATTCTTGTCAGTGGGTTTTTCGTGAACCATCGTAGTTACCTTACCCCATTGCCTGTGATACAGATATTAAGGTCTAGGAAAGTAATAGTATCTTTGGCTGTGGTATGAAAGAATTTCAAGTAAGGGTCTTTCGTGTTGATCCATGCCTAGAAATCCGCAGCAGATTCCATATCTCCACTCCAGACAACCAGGACATCATCAATGTATCAACACCATAGTTTAATGTTAGCCAAATAAGGGTTCATAACATTATAGATATGATACATCTCCAACTGGTGGACATAGAGACATGCCAAGCTGGCAGCAAAGGTCCTCCCCACTGAAGTCACCTTCACCTGATGGTATATGGTGTTATCATATTCCAAAACGTTTTTCATAAGAGTTACCCTGGCACAGTCCATTATGAATTTAATGGATGTGATGGTGTCAATGTCATTGTCTTTAAGAAGATTTCCAATGACCTCTAAGGTTTGTTCTTGCGGTATGAATGTACACAATGCATCAAATCCATTGTTAGCAAAAGATCCGTATTAGGGTCAAAGTTCAAATTGTCCAAAAGACAAAGGACATCTTTCGTATCTTTTAGAAAGGAAGGCATATCTTTGACCAATGGCCTAAGGAGCCAGGCACGAAACTGCGAAGAGGTTACAGGATGGAGCTAATTCTCGAAACAATGGGCCTGCCCAGTGAGGGTATTTTTTCTTATGAAGTTTAGGCAAGATGTAAAATTGCGCCATCCTAGGATCTTTAGGCTTCAAAAAGGCTGCTTCTTGTGCTGTAATCCACCCCATAGCTATAGCCTCCTCTACCATGATCTTAATGGCCTTGGTGAGATGAGGGGTAGGGTTTTATTCCAATACCTGGTAACTATTTTCATCTGATAAAAGCCGCCTACATTCCCTGTCGTACATTTCACCAGGTAGAATAACAGTAGCGCGTCCCTTGACAGCACGTTTTATAATAATCTCCTGATTTGATTCCAAACCTTTGAGAGCTCTCCTCTCTTGTGTCGACATGTTGTTAAAAACCTTAAAATTAGTAATATTGATGGCTTCTACCTCCTGAATGACCGCTGGTTCAAAGGTTTGGAATACTGTGGGGGTGGTCTGTGTAAGGGGGAAAAAGCCTGTGTTCCTGAACTCATTGGCAGCTGTGGAGAAATTAGCAAAAAAAGCCTTACGTCTTAGTTACCTGAAAAACTCAACCAGTTCACATCCCAACTGGAATTTATCTACCCTGGGAGTTGGAACAAAACCCAGCCCTTTGTTCAGGACTTCAAGGTCAGCAGTCATGAAGGATACTGTGCTTAAATTTACAACTAGAGAGGTACTTGGCTGTGGCATCCCAGGAAGTTGTCTCTGATTGTCCGCTAAGGTGTTACCCGACTCAGCTCTTCCTGGTTGCTGTCCTTGTTCATGCTCCTGGTTACCATAGATTTTGGCTCCGACCACTGTACTGTTGATCCACCTCTTTGTTTTTGCGTTCCTCTTCTTAGTGATCATCCTCTCCATAAAAAAGGGGGTCTACCGTACTGAAATGGAAGACACTGTTGAAACTGTGGGTATGGTTGGGGCCAAAAACCTGCAGGGAACCCTGGATTGGGTGGAGCCATTGGTGGTGCGGTAAGAGACCTTCCTTGTCACTACATTAGCTGCTGTTACTACCAGAACTGGAAGACCAATCATGTGGAGTTGGTTGTCTCTTGTAAAAGCCCTTTCGCTGTTGGGATTGCTGTTGTAATGCACGGGTATATTTAGAATAGTATTCATCCGTTACATAGGGAGAAGTTGTCTTGTGACTAAACTTCCTGATGTCTTTTTGAAGTTCATTAATTTTGGACTGGGTAAGAAATTCTCTATCCTGGGTCATTTCTTCATTAACCTTATCCAGTCTTTTTTTATAGGTGGTAATGAGAACAGTAGTTTTTAAATTGCCCTCACTCGTCTGGATCTCGATAAGCATCTGGTCTGATATCCTTTTTCCTGTATTAACGATTAGCACCAACCAATCCCTGTTGCACTTCCAGGTGATGTGTGACCATTCCCTTCGGAAGGTTGAATCATCCAAGACAAGAAAATCTGTGGCTCATTAGTCACAATCAAACTGCAGCGTGCCACCTTGGCCTGCAGGTATTCTGCCAGCATTGCACCATGCAGTGCGTATTAATCTGTTTTTCCTTATGTTGGGTAAGTGACTCCCTGTCACTAACTTCACCTAATGTCTGTGCTACATTAAAATCACCAATAGGGATGGAGTCATCAGTATATAAGTGACAACTTTATAAAAGAATGCTAGTTCATTAGGTTCGGACATGTTTTTAGGAGGGACTAGACCCAACGATGTCCAGTCAAAAATGGATTGTCAAGTATATCACAGCACCCTCTGGATGTTTATCCCTATGTTGGTAATGGCCGCAAAATTCACACATGCTTCCCACGGCTATCCACTGCACAGAACTGTATAACACAAAAGCCATCAATATCTAGAGGGCTGGAGGAAGGAGAGAGTTTTTGGATAAGGGTACACGTTTGTGCTCTCCCGATCAATAACCATCCACCGAAAAACAAACGTGCCCTAATAATATGCTCTCCAACTAGGGAGCCAATCACCTATAGTTCAGAGTGATTCCTCAATTCCAGGTGACTGATCTTTCCCAGTCACTGAGATTAGTACCGCAAGGGTATTTGCCTAAAAGTAACGGGATGGCCTCACACACCCACTGGGTGTCATGCTTCATCATTGGCAATCCCAAGCTTGCCAAAGAATCCTCTAATGGTGAACAGGCCTGTCATAATTTGAGGGACTGTCTAGGGAAAATCGTCACTCAGCCTATTGCTTTGCTGTGCTGGCATGCTACTTGCTGCTTCTGTCCTGGAAATGAAAGGACTGGACTTGGCTTGTGTGTGCTTGCTTTCTGTTAAGAAGTCTCAGGGCCATCAAAGACTTCACCTACCAGTGCTTGGGCTCTTCTGCTGAGAGCCCTGACTTGTCATGTGATTCTAAATCCAGTTCCTGGGCCCTTGGATGTTAATCCACACATCGACTCTCAGTGCCCGTTTTTCTGATGCAGCACCGCCGTGTTGCTGAAGAATTAAAGCAGCACCTGTGGTGCGGCTGGTGAAACGGCGCAGCACCCAAAGTGTGACTAAAGAATCAAGACATCGCCTGCTTTGCGGCTTAAAGATCATCGCATCGTGAGTCCCGAGCACTGCATCACCGATGTCCATGGCATAATGCTCTGACGCAGCACCCTGCACCATGGCTGAAGAACTGATGCATTGCCTCCTTCGTGGCTGTGAAATCAACGCAGCACTTGCATCGCTGCATCACATCTGGATTTTTGACACATTGTCCTGTGACGCCGTCTCCTTATCAACGCTGGGTCGTAGTAAGGAACTGAGCCTGCATTTCCAGAACACAACCCATCACCTCCCCTGGCAGTGAGTAATCGATACAACACTTTCTCTACCCAGCAGTAAGGAACTGACACCTCACCTCCCCTGGAAATAAGGAATCAACACATCGCTTTTCTTGTCCAGGACTTCACCTCCCCTACGCCTTTTTTGTATTTTATTTTGATGCATCTAAGGTACTGTGATAAAGCAACCTCATCCATATCTTTCTATGGAATTCATTGATTTAACATTTTAAAAGTGATATCATTGCTTGTGTATGTTGGAGTTTTTTCGTTTTGATCTTCTGTTATTCAGATAAATATTGGTTATTTTGCTAAAGTGGTGTGAACTCATTTTGTTGTGTTTTCACTGTGTTACTGCGTGTGTTTGTACAAATGCTTTTAACATTGTCTCTGTGATAAGCCTGAATACTCGTGTCAAGCTACCAAGGGGATGAGCTGGGGTTATCTTTGCTGTGTGACTCCTTTACCATGACTAGAGTTAGGGTCCCTAATTGGACAGGGTGTAAACCACTGACAACTAGAGACCCCATTTCTAACACCTAGGATCACACAATGTGGTCAAGTGGGGAAGCTGGGATTGATCCCAGGTGCAATTCAGCCACTAGATGTGCATGTTCCGCTTCCCCTACGCCCATCTTCCACCCACCCCACTCCTGACCGCCACACTGATGGGATCAATACGGCCCCGGTCACACCGCAGACTGAACTTTTTGACCCTTCGGAAAATGTTAGTGAGTACCCATGTTGTAGATCATCTCCCCCACGGAATGTACAATGCTTCATAGCTAGGTTTGTGCTATATAAAATACCAATACATACATCCACCAGATGCTTATGGTCAGCCGCCACAATGTGCTATCACTCCATAAGTGAAAGAGAGGTGTTTTGGGGAACAATCATAAAGTTGTTTTTTTATTTACTCACTCTCTTGTTCCTTTATTTTCTCTGTTGGGGATCATATTCCCATTCACCATTACGTCTTTCTGGGCTTTATAGCAGCCTGCTTGCGACACAAAGCGCTTTACAACCAACCAACCTAAGCTCATATTCAATAGCGAAATCTAGATCAGAGACCCAGTGCTTTATTTGTAAAAGCATGAGTATAAGGGCTCTCGTCTGTAGGCCACTGTAGCGTGTGCCACACATTGTCCCTGCCATGCTGCCAATGATAGTTACAACATAACTACTAACCATCACACTTCTACAAGTGTGACAATTCAGACTATTCCAGGGCCCCAAAGCGATAAGAATGGCTTGGGTGGAAGGTTTTAGTCATTTGTAATGTACATTGAATTAATAATTAACTGTTGTTGTGGCACACTGTCAAAAGCTCTTGTATTGACAATTAAGTGCCGGTGCCGATCACCAGAAACCATCCGTTCAAAGTAAGCACTTAGAAGACCCTTCTCTCAGGAGTCACCTTCTCAGCTTAACTTTCAGTTCTCTTTTGACTCTATTAAACACAAGTAACCGTGTTTAGAGGCCTCAGACTTTACCACTTTAGTAACTAAGTTGAATTCACACTATGGCCAAAGTCTCAACTCTAAAGGTTACTGCTTCTATGACATACTTTTTCTTCCCTAAAAATCAGAGGAGGCTACAGACTGGATGCCAATAAAAGCTAGGCAGCTATTTCTGTGAGTTTTATGTGAATATAACACACATTACATTAGAAACTTTGTCTTTGAGAAATCGATCCTGATAGGTCAAAACAAGGAAGGCCGATTTTGACATCTTTAGGTGTTGCCTTTTGCCTGGTGTGCGGCGAGGTCACGCTGCTGAGCGCCGCTTCGCTGCTGCCTGCTGCATGCTGCCTACAACTCCCATCACCCTCTGCGGCAGGCCTGGAAGCCGCTGGCCCCTCATCCGCGCCTGGAGGCGCTTAAAGATCAGCCGTGCCGCTGACAGAGTGGGCGAGTCACTTCCCTACCTGCCACGCTACCGGAGGAGGTGTTGCCTTTTGCCTGGTGTGCGGCGAGGTCACGCTGCTGAGCGCCGCTTCGCTGCTGCCTGCTGCTTGCTGCCTACAACTTCCATCACCCTCTGCGGCAGGCCCGGAAGCCGCCGGCCCCTCATCCGCGCCTGGAGGCGCTTAAAGATCAGCCGTGCCGCTGACAGAGTGGGCGAGTCACTTCCCTACCTGCCACGCTACCGGAGGAGGTGTTGCCTTTTGCCTGGTGTGCGGCGAGGTCACGCTGCTGAGCGCCGCTTCGCTGCTGCCTGCTGCTTGCTGCCTACAACTCCCATCACCCTCTGCGGCAGGCCCGGAAGCCGCCGGCCCCTCATCCGCGCCTGAAGGCGCTTAAAGATCAGCCGTGCCGCTGACAGAGTGGGCGAGTCACTTCCCTACCTGCCACGCTACCGGAGGAGGTGTTGCCTTTTGCCTAGTGTGCGGCAAGGTCACGCTGCTGAGCGCCGCTTCGCTGCTGCCTGCTGCTTGCTGCCTACAACTCCCATCACCCTCTGCGGCAGGCCCGGAAGCCGCCGGCCCCTCATCCGCGCCTGGAGGCGCTTAAAGATCAGCCGTGCCGCTGACAGAGTGGGCGAGTCACTTCCCTACCTGCCACGCTACCGGAGGAGGTGTTGCCTTTTGCCTGGTGTGCGGCGAGGTCACGCTGCTGAGCACCGCTTCGCTGCTGCCTGCTGCTTGCTGCCTACAACTCCCATCACCCTCTGCGGCAGGCCCGGAAGCCGCCGGCCCCTCATCCGCGCCTGGAGGCGCTTAAAGATCAGCCGTGCCACCGCATCGCGGGTCCGCGCGCGGGTCGGCGCCGGGAGAAGCCCGGGACAAGGGCGGGACCGTCTGAGGCCGTCCAGGGCCGACCAGGCCGGGCTGGGCCCCCCCCTTGACATCGGGCGCAAGAAGTAAGTCATCGCCGATATAGACTCTGGTTTACTGACACTTGGGTAAACTGTGCCTGTCGTTATTCATTGATTTGTTTGGTTCCGTGACAAATGGCTGGAAAGGGTGGAAAGGGTAAGCGTCTCACGGCCCCCCCCACAGTAACCGGGACTATGGACCAATTCATTACACGTGCTGTCTCGGTATTGGAACATGAGATAGCCATCACTGAAAGACGCCTTTCGTTAGATCCCTTGTTTGGTAGGCGCTCTTCATTGGGTCCGCTAGCTCTCGTCAAATCACCAAACATCCCCAGAGAGCAGCAGCGGGAGGAGGTATCATCACTTTCCACGTCTGATTCATCTCAGCACCTGTTATCTCCATCCGGGAGGTCGATAAATCTCCCAGTTATTACAGATGTAGTGCTAGAGGAGGAAGCTGTATCTTCACCCGTTCCCAATGTCCCCCGCCCTCAGACTAGAGCAGGGGCTAGATCTACCACATCCACCAGTGCAGCTAACCAGAAAAGGAAAAGGGGAGGGGTTAAGGATGGTGGTAGGCAGGCGAAAATACCCAAAGCATCCAAGAACACGGTACTCCCTGACACCTTAAGTACTAGTGCCCACCACTTTACGACTGAAACTAGTTTACTTGCTCCCCCTTCACCTGATACTAACAACATAATCTTTCAGCTAGAACGCATAGTACGATCCTTAATCTCTCCATTATTGGAAAGGATCGAAAAGGTTGTAACTAAAGTCGATAAATTGGAACAATCCATCTTGGATAATTTTTGTTCGCTAAAGAATGTTGTTAAGCTGTGTACCAGGGATATACCTAAAACTAATTGTACACACGGAGCAAAATCTACTCTTGTCGTTCCATCCTCACCAGGTATACCCTCTGCCCCTGTTCTTACTACTACAGGTATTGGTATAGCTACAAACCTTTCTACGCCACCTCGAAATACTCAACAACTACCACGGCGGGAGGGAGCGCAACAAATCAGTCAGTCCCTGAGGCAGGAGGGTTGGTCAAGCAAAGTACCCTCGGGCATTAACACCACGAATTTAGAAAGACCGAGCACGATTATTGATATACCTCCCCTAGGTAATGCAATCAGGCCACTCCCGACCCAAATACATTTACCACAAGAATCTTTTCCCTACGTTGTGGTACTAACGGGTGTCCCCGAACTCCCCAATAACAAAAATGAATCCTTTGAGCAATTAAAAAATAAAGTAAGTCATTGGCTTAACATCCATAGACCAATCCCGACTGAACTGAATGGTCGGATTCTTTTTGTTAGAAGGGTCCACTGGATAGGCTCCCAACCTAAAAACACTCAGGGTGATTGCATCATTGTAAATTTCAAAGACCCACGCCTCCCTAGGTTTATCACTGAACACACATCCTATGGTCCTAGATCTGGCATAGAGGCCCACAACTTAAACTATTTTTACACTCGAGGTTTTTGTCACTGACAATTGCATAGTTTGACATCCCCCTTACGACATTGAGGGCAAATGTTAGCCCACCCTCAGATGCCCAGGTGGTCATTCCCCTGGCCCGGACAGGTACACACACAACACCCAGAGCCCTATTGACGTCTCCTTCCGGCCTGAGCGAGAGGGCAAATGTACCTAGCAAGACTATTGTGCACCACACCATACGGCCTAGTAACTATTTTGGCACTCTTTTGTCGTGGAACCTGGCTGGTATTAAGACTAAATTTGACTCACCCGAATGGGTCAGCTTTGTTAACAACTATGATGTCTGCCTACTGCAGGAAACATGGTCCCCCGAGGCTCGGTTTATGCCGGGATACTTGAACATTTATGTTCCAGCAACCAAAGGCCCGAAAGGCCGTCCTTCTGGTGGACTAATCATTTGGGCTCGCCAGGATCTATTTTCACGTGCTGTTGCGATCGACACTGGGTCCCCGGACATCCAATTAGTGAGATTAACTCTTGACCACAAGGGCACTTTGGATATTTACAATATTTATCTTAGGGGCACGAAAGGGAAAAAGTCAAGGGAGTTGGACATTTTAACCACACTCATTGAATCTAATTCGTGCGAGAGGGATCTGATTGTAGCCGGGGACCTCAATGTTACTTTCGAACCCCTTCTAGATTCTGATTCAGAATGGGGCTTTGACCCCGACGAGGACCGACAATGGGGTATCCCAGTACTTTCGTTACCCCCCATTAAAAGGTGGTCCACGGCAGCAGTCCAGGCAAATGCATTTTGCCTTGAAAACGGCTTACGGGCACTGAATGGCAGAACAAAAGGTGACAAGCTGGGAGCACCCACCTCTGATAACGGCCGCTCAGTCAGCAGGATTGATTACGTCCTTTGTTGTTTGAGGCTGTGGTGCCACCCTATAGACATGGTGGTGGAGAAAAGATTAGAGAGTGACCATAACCCCATTTGCGTCTCCCATTGCTGGTGGGGTACACCCCGCTCACTGATCAAGGAACCAACTTTGGATCCCTTGGCGTGTGTGCCATCAAACGATATGCGGAGGCTAAAATGGACCCTAGTAAAGACCAACGCCTCAGTAATGGCCCATATTGATACTACCCTCTCTGCAACTAATGCGAATCTTGAAGAAATTTTGAAAACTAAAGATCAAAATGTACAAGCAACTAAAATACATGAGTCATTCTTTGAGGGTCTACGTGCTTTCTTTTTTAAGCAATCAAGAAAGGGCACTATGCCACCGTCTAAGCAACCTAGGTGGTACGACAAATAATGTAACGACAAACAATGTAAAAGTGCAAGAGGCACCTTGGCCCAAGCCCTTTCTAGTGGGAGTATACCACTCAATCTGCCAGATATGCTTATAGGAAAAGCCTTGCCCAAGCAAAACGAAAATGGGACGTTCTGTTCTGGCTTGAATTGAAGGATGCTTGCTACGCCCGGGACACCAGACTATTCTCGAATGTGCTAAAGTGGGGCAGAGGGGGCGCCCCTGAAAACCCCGCAAACCATGTCACTCAAGAAGATTGGTTGGGGTACTCAAACCCCAATATGCACGAGACCCCATTACAGAAACGCGGGCTCAATTCCACATGTCTTCTATTCGTCGGGGCCCTTTTGTTCTAATGATGTTTTAGTTGCCTTGTCTTGTGTAGCCGCAGGGCGGGCCCCTGGTTTGGACGGTGTTCCATCTGACCTTTTCCTCGATAATAAAGCTTCCTGGAGCAAGTACATCACCCTAATTGCGAACGCCGTGGCTGAAGGTGCCCCAGTACCTAAATCCTGGGGGGGTGCCATTATAATTCCAATATACAAAAAGGGTGACAAAACCCTCCCAGGGAACTACAGGCCCATCAGCCTCATTGACACAATTCAAAAAGTCATTGGGAGGATGGTACTGAACGAGGTACTCATCTGGATAGAAGCTAATAAGATCCTTTCTAATCTCCAAGCGGGCTTTCGCAAATTTACCAGCACTGTGGACCAGGTGTTTCGCTTCAAACAATTGCTTTGGAAGGTTGTCGAACTAGGCAAAGGCAGTCTCTACGTCACCTTTGTGGATTTAAGAGCAGCCTTTGACCTTGTCCCTCGAGAGCAACTCTGGAGGGTTCTTGAAAAGCTCGGTCTACCCCTGGAGCTCTTGACTCTAATTAGGAGACTCCATGAGCCTAACTTCGCAAAAATACAATGGGGTGGTCCGGGGGAAACAACCCCCGAGTTTCCTGTCGAGCGAGGTGTGTGCCAAGGATGCGCCATGGCCCCTACACTTTTTTCTTTGTATATCAACGGAGTAGTTGATTATATGCTTCAAGCTAACACCGACGCCCCCAAGTTGGCAGGAGCCCCTATACCAATACTAATGTTTGCCGACGACACCCTTATAGTGTCTAAAACACCGCGCGGCATGCAAAGGGCTCTGTCAATTTTTGAAAATTTTTGCAAAGACTATGGCTTGGAGGTTAATGTGTCAAAGACTAAGCTTATGACATTCAACCCACACCCAAGCTACAGAGCTGGCAAGCTCATAATGAACGGCCAAATTCTGGAGGAGGTAACAGACTTTCCCTACCTGGGCATTTATGTCTCCCATAATAATCGGTGGAACAGACATTTGGAATTGTCCACGCTGAAATTTACCCAGATCACGGGTGCGCTGGTTAAAGAGCATAAAAAATCTCTCACCAAACCTGTTGAACCAGTGCTACAAGTATATGAGGCAAAGGCCCTAAACTCAGTCCTGTATGGGGCAGAGCTCTGGGGTTTTGACTCATCAACATCCCTAACAGCCGTTGAAAATAAATTTTTTCGTTACATTATTGGCTTACCACAAAGTACGCCAATGGTCCCATTGCGCTACGATCTAGGTAGAAAGGCCATCAAGGACTTGGCCAGTCTCCGTCCGGTTTTATACTGGAGGAGACTATGGACTACCACGGAGCTCCAATCTTACGCATTGGGTATCATGGACGTAATTCAGGTTGACAAGTTCCACAAGATTGGGTGGTTAAGGAATCTTCGTGAATCTTTAAAAGCTCTGGGGTTGGAAGATCTATGGAACGACCCAGTTGGCGCCGAGTTTCCAGCCAAAAAGCTATTGAAAACATTATATTGGGAACAGGTAAATCACAGGGTGTGGGGTACCTTTTCTGCCCCCACAATGACCAGCCGTTTTTTAGAGGCAAAGGTCGTACCTTTTTTAGAACCTTTTTGGGATTTGATCACTTCGCCAAGTGATAGGAAACTCTACTTCCAACTCAGAGCAGGCTCCCTCCCACTTAGGGTTTTAACTTGCGGGTGGTTTGGTACAACTATATGCACCTGTCCTGTTTGTGGTGCTAAAGAAGAAACCATCGCCCACTTCTTGTTTGTTTGCCCTGCATATGCTACCCCAAGACGTCACTGGCTCTCTCCTTTATGTAAACTACTGGGCACAAGGAGATCTGCCGTAGTCATCAGAATCTTACTTACAAGCACTTTACCATTCCACTCAATAGTCTTAGCTAAATACTTGGGGTGGGCATGGTCTCTCAGACTAAAAGCCCTCCGGTCCAGTGAAAAGGCACATAGGTAGGGCCTCAAACACCACTATTATTTGCCTATTAACTCTATTTTTAACATTGTTTTATTACTGATGTGTAATGTATATCATCTTGTCTGCTTCAATGTTTAATATCTCTCTTACTTACAACTTTTATCTATTTATTGGAAAGATTTTAGATTTTATATTACTTAGTGATTGCCTCATTTGATAACTGTGTTTTTGTTTGTGTCTTGTATGAATTATCTTAATTCGAATAAAGACTATGATGATGATGATGATGATGATGACATCTTTAGGTCTCGGCTAGACAGTGAATGCGCTGTCTCTTCGAGATGTATTGTTAGCTTATAGTGGGCATAGTGTCGTCCCAAAACTTACCATTGGTTGGCCCCATTCTCACTCTCATTTCTTTATTTCTTAGTGGTTAGCTGCTGTAGGAGTCCTTCCTGTTCGTGTGTTCATCCATGCCTCCGGAGCATGGATGCATTACTTGTGTCCCTCAATGGCTAATCTTTTTAGGCACTACTTTTTCCTTGGTGTGGAAACACACCATCAGTGTGCATCTTATTCAGCAGGCTCCCTTGTGTAGTTCCCCACTCAGGCGCGCAACGCCCATAGGGTTAATAGGGCTTCTGCCCAAGTCGTGTGTCACAGCCCGGGCAGTTGCAGCTCGAGCTGCTGTGGGTTCGGCTGGGCAGTGTCTGGAGTCTTATCTCCGGCACGCCCGAGTTTTTCACATGTCTTTAAAGACCATTTGAATATCTACATACCTTTGTAAACTGGTTACAGAGGCTTCGTTTTCTTTTCTGGTTCCAGTACCCCCTGGGCCCACACTCTGCCTATTCTTACATTTGTATTTTACATTTACTGCCGTAGTGTGAGAATGCATTTCATGAAAAGGAATATAAAGTAGGGTTGCCAAAAGAAAAATGCCAGCTATGTGTTGTTTAAAGAGCCTGAAAAGACTTCGTCTTGACACTAAATAGGGTTAAAAATGAAAAAGTATGTATTCATTTGTAATGTGCCTTTTCTGTCCTTGTTCCCTTTAATTATCAGTCAAAGATCGTTCAGGCAGCCCTGCAACACAAATGTGCTTTCTATTTATATTTGCTGTTTGAAGTATGGACAGATAAGTGCTGAAAATACGGCTTTAGGTGACTGATTATTTTTGTACCATCTGGACATCAAAACAATGACCTGCCAACCCTAATCATAAGACTGGAAGTTTGTTGCAGGATCAGCACATTATTTAGTTCCTACACCATCAATCCCTGATTAATGCCAGAATAGCAATAGTTTAACTTACAGCTGAAACCCTACGCCGCCATCAATAACCTTACTGAGTCACTTCAAGTGTCTGGGAATGCACCCTGAATTCAGAAAACTCGCTCCTCATTCTCACCCTTCACTTTCACACTCACCCTGCACTCAGACAACTCACTCCTCATTCTCGTGCTTCACTTTCACACTCACCCTGCACTCAGAGCGATCACAATGCACTCACACTCATCACCATTCACTCACACCATTCACCCGCTCACCCTGATCACTGCACTCACAATGCGCTTGTGCTGTTCACCCTGTACCTCACCCTGCAGTCACACAAGCACACTACTCCCCCTGCACTCACGTGACACTTCACTCACCTGTCCCCCTCACTGCTCAACCTTCAATCTCACTCAAACAAGCCCATCACTAACCATGCATTCATTTGTCCCACTTTGCACTTGCATAAGCACCCAAATTCATATGGTTACATCACTCACCCTACAGTCACTCCTCTTACCCTACCCTCACACTGTCACATCGCTCACCCACACAGCGCAGAGGCTTAAGGTGCCTGCTACAAAGAACGTGGAGCATGCAGATCACAGAACTGAGTGTGAGTAAACTATGACTAGCGCTATAAAAAAATGAAATATTTGTCAGAAGGTGCTATAGAGGATGAGGTGCATTGTTGGTGAGTGGTAGTGAGAGAATTTATGGAGAAGGAGGAAATAGGGGAGGGGGCACCAAAAAAGACTGTTGCACTGTGTGCGACCAGTACTAGGACCAGCCCTGGCTGGAAGTGTAAGCCCCTCCTCCCGAAGTTTGGGTCTTGTTGCGCCCCTATCCCCACTTACCTCCCGCCCTCTTTCCCTGCTGTTGCCATCTCCCACTCACTGTCCCTCCTTCTCTTTGGTTATCTGTGATGATACCCTCGATCCCCCAACCACTCTCCCTCCCTTCCATTGTCCGTGATGTTACCCACTTCTACGTATTCATCCTCTTAACTCTTCAAGCTAGTAGCCACGGGGCCAATCGTGCCCAGCCAGTCCATATTTTGGTCTGCCTCCCCACCCCATCCCATGCTGAACTTTATTTTCTTTTTTCTTTTATTCTTTGAAGATTGATATAGCACAAACTCGAAACAAAGGTATTGGAGTGCTTTACATAAGCACCAGTTACGTTACACAAGGACACATTTATTTTTAGTAGCCCAGGGAGATTAAAATCATTCGCCCAGAATCACAGGATGTTGAGCCGACGCTGAGACTCAAACCTGGTTCAAAGTCAGCAGCTCTGGCCATTACGCCGCATTATTTTCCCTTACGCAGAAAGTTATGCCTGGGCTGATAGCATGCTGTTTAAAAATACTTCCATTTTGCATTGTGCTTGAAAATCTGTTGCCAATCAGGAGAAAGCTCATGGCCATTGTGTGTGATGGCCAGACTCCTATGTGTGCCTGATATCCTGATTGGCTGTACCCTTACTGCAGTGGTGTAACATAAGCCTGTGCGGTGCAGGGGGGCCCCATCAGCAAAAGTTGCAGATGGTGGCCTGGGGAGGGGGGGCATCCGTGCACTTTTCAGGGGGGCCTTCTCATGTTTTGTTACACCATTGCCTTACTAGGTCATCCCTGTTTCCCCAGGCACTCTAGTTCTGTTTTCTTGATGAGGTCTCATATGAGACTGTCTCACATGCACCCTGCAGCGCCCACAGGTCTGGTGAAGTTAAATGAAAACTGTTGGACATTTGGGGAATCGTGCCGGGTACCAGCCGCGGTCCGTGCAGGTAACAACGGTGGGGCGGTGGAGCCACGTGGGGGGGGGGGGGGATTTCGAGGGACAATGTAGAGGGAAAATTAAATAAATAATGAATATTCCCTCTGCATCGTCATTAAAATCCCCCCCCAACGCAGCCTCACCGCCCCACCGTTGTTACCTGCACAGACCGCGACTGCCGGGTACATTTTTAAGAGAGTGCTGGAGTCTAGTGCTGTGTGCAGTCTATTGTTGGGAACACAGCAGATTTATAAGAGACAAGAAAGGAAGGCAAACTTAGAGAAAAGTCAAGTTGCAGGCAGGGTGCAATGAAATAAACAAGGAGAGTGAGGCACGGGCGGCAGAGCACCATGAGAAGGAGCGACCACAGCAAGTGAGAAGTTATCAATAAAGAGCACAGCAGGTGCAGTAGCACCGGGGTAAATTGTTGTGAGGGCCCCATAGCAGAGTTGTTTGGGCTGTGTTCTACCCAGAGGCAGGGATGCACGTTTCTGTGTTTGCATTAGGGTCCATACTATCCTTGCTATGTCAATCTACCACCACAACACTGTGCGTGTCCACGCCTCCAAAACCACAGCTTCTTCAATGGGAAAACTGCCCAAGCACGCACAAACACCCACAAACACACTCTGCGATATTGGAATTGTCCACCAAACTAAAAAAGGGCCATTCACAAAAGTCTATTTTCCATTACTACGTGGACCCTCAAACAACGCAAAACCATGAACACAACATGCCTCGCCTCAAACACACAAACAACTAGCCTCCAGCAGAAGAAATTTACAGAAATACATACATCCCGCTAATCACCTGACCCCTTCTGCTGTACACCTCTGGAAAACCAGATCTCCACTTCGACCCAATAGTTCAGTCAGCCTTCTTCTACCTCATCCTCATAAACATAGCTATCTCCCCTGCACCCTAACAATCCAAGTACCCTTATCCCTTCTCTTAGTGTAGGAAGAGACATCCCTCACACATTGGAGCTGGAGCATGGAGCAGAAGTCCTGGCTCATGGTGCAAGCTTTCTGCTCCATATGCAGCACCAATAAAACTCTGTCACTCTCACTCATGGGGCCTGATTCAGAAAGGTAAAGTTAGAAGAAAGTCTGACTTTACGACTTTTGGTATTCACAAAGGGCATTTACGAGTAGTAAAGTTAAACTTTTGTCTCAGTTAAACTTAAGTTTGAGTGTTAAGTTTAACTGAGACCAAAACTGAGACAAACGTCTGTCTTCACTACTCGTAAATGCCTTTTGTGAATACCGAGAGTCGTAAAGTCAGACTTTCGTCTATCTTTACCTTTGTGAATCGGGCCCGCTGTGTCTAGCAGCGGAGTGTACAATAGTGCTTGGGGCAAATTGCTGCTGCACACTCCTTCATTCTACTCATACGTGTTACAGTGCCCAAACTCTTGGGGGCATGGTGTATGAGGCATGCACACAAACCCACAACCACACACCCTTCATCTGTGTACCTGGCCTTCCTAGTTCACGAGGCATACAAGTCATCATGGGATATCCTCCATCTTACCAGGTGAGATGCCGTAAGTGTGACGGGAATGCTCAGACATAGGTCCCATTGCTCACTACGCCTATTCATTCACTCCGTTGTCTCCCTGTTTCTAAGTGAAATGCCTTAAGTGTGACAAGCATGCCCAGACATGGGTGGTATAGCTCACTGTGCCTACTACTAAACATGCATTATTGATGAGGCCAAATACAGCTGAAACTGGTCTGGGGTTGCTTCTCTTCCCCTTCTAAGGACATGGCTTGGCAATGTGGATTAGACAGTTCCTACTGGAGGCTGATTGGCACATAGCTCATCACTTGCCTTTAGTAGCACAGTGAGCAAAAAAATAATATTTTCTATTGCGGGTCAGAGTAAGTACAATTGACTGCACCCATCTCTTTTTTGTTTTTTTAAGTGCTTCATCCTAGTTCATGCAACAGCTCCTGTGGAGCCATGCATCCTGCCTAAGAATGATAAACTCTGAAACTCACAAGTTTCCTCAGGAACCCACCAATGACATTGCTGAATACCTGGGGTGCTGAAGAGTGAGGCTAGCCGGTCTATATTCTGTCTCTCTCTTCTTCTATCCACCTCCCTGCACTTCCGCTCTGTTGTCTCTGTTTTCCTCAATTTATTTTCCTTCCTTGTCCTTTATCTGTTTTTCTTTTGCTCTAGTTCAACGGCTGATGATGAAAAATATGCCCAGATCCCGCAAAATTAGTTCTGGTGACCAACACCAGCAAACACCTACACAAATTAAGCACTTTTGGAAGAATGTCCCTTGGTCACCATCTGCTTGTTGTGTAGTGTATCAGCCATATGAAGAGATTTTTGATACTTACCCAATAGAGCTTTCACAAATTTTGGGGGCCTTCCAGGCAATGGACTGAATGAAGAAATGTCTAAAATCTTCTGTGTGCATCCGTGTTTTGTTCCATGAGGAAATGTGAAAGGGGTTTGTATGCAGACTATGAATGTGGTGCAGGATGGCACCAGGAGCCAAGGTCACACAGCTGGTGAGGCAGAATTGAGCCCGCAGTTTTTTTCCCAAATGTAAAGGCGTTCGGCCTGTGAACATTAGGGCCAAGGATGGTGTTCAAGAACCTCCAGCGATGAGGCCGGGCGTTGGAAAAAGGATGGAAGTGTGTTTTGTTACTATCAGCACTGCAGGGTTCTTACAGAAAGAGAGTAAAGCTTTCTGATCATGTGGCAAGATATTTCCATGTCATCAGTACTCCACTTTTCCAATTGTAGAGTTGGTAAGCATGGAGAAATATGGTCACATCATATGATAAACAGAACGTACGATCACAAGTGAACATAGCCCTTCAAGGTATAAGCCCTCATGACTTCAATGCACTAGACCTACTTCCAGGCTGACATATTAGAAGATTCCTTCATCCACATGGTGCCTGATTCAGCTGCTTTTGTAAGCATCAAATCATTTACAAGATAGAGGGGCAGATTTACAAGAAAGTGACACATCAGTAAAGATGCGTCACTTTCCCTGCGCCACCCTGAGAAACCTTTGCGCCACTATGGATGCGCCGTATTTACAATACGGCGCACCATGGTGCAAGGATTGACAGATGCGTCAGATAGTCTGACGCATCTGTTGACGCAAAAGTCACGCATTGCTGGAGTCGTGTCACAAGCACGATGCAACTCCAGCAATGCAGAGGGAGGCCTATCCTCCTTGTGCTGCGTCACTCCATACGCCTGCTTCAAGCAGGCGTAAGAATTTGACGCAGTGGCATCCTAGAAGTGGAGCAGTGAAATCTTGTAGATTTCACTGCGTTACTTTTCCGAGGCTTCCTTGCGACGGAACGCCCACCCTGCATACATTATATCTGACACAGGTATAATGTGACGCACGGCTTTACAACGCGTCACATCTCCCTAGATGCGTCACGTTGTAAATGGGCCGCATTTTTACGCTACCGCTGCGTCACAAACAGTGACGCCACGGCGGCGCAAAAATGACGAAAGGGGCTTGTAAATCTGCCCCATAGTTTATTAATATATATATTTACTGAGGGAAAATTAAGGCAAGTGTTATTGTCCTTTGATGAATGTAATTCTTCTAAAGTGATTTAGTGGCAAATGAATCGGCACGTATATCCAGATTTGCAAATTCACAATTACCCTTTATAAACAGTTATTGTCTTGAAAACAATCCTCTTGTAATACGGCAGACGAGAAATCCATCACATTTTTGACAGAGTATCCAGTCCATCAAACCCTAAAAGAGGTCCTAAGTCTTCTTGCCTTGTATTCCACCAGATTTGTAAAGTCATCTAAAATGAGTGGCCCCGCGTGGCCAAGATGGCGGGGTGAGCGGACGCTTCCTCCCGTAGCTCCTCCGGCCCGGCCAAGCTTGAGCCCTTTTCTTATGCTTTTCTCCCCCCGCTGAGGCTCAGCGTGGAAGAGGAGCGTGGCGGAGCACCTGGTGCGCACGTTGTTGCCGTTTTGGTTCTGATCGCCTCGGGGGAAGCCCCCAAAAAGTCCGATCAAGCTCGAGGAGCGAAGGAGGGCCTGAGGGGCGGAGCGCATCGGAGTGCTGTCTGGGCGCCTCGGCTGGGCCTGGTGCTGAAAGTTGCGATCTGGAGGGAATCTGGCCCGTCGTTCGACGGAGGGTGAAGGAGTCCTGCGGGAGGGGACCCGACGGTGCGGAAGACTTCGGACGGGTGCTTTGGCACTCGGACCTGTGTCGGCGACGCTTCGCACGGTGTAGGCCCCTGTCCCTTGGCCGAAGTACGGCGGACTCTCTGTTGGGGTCGGACCATCTGGGCCCCTGCGTGTGATAGACTGAAACCGGCGGTGGAACCTATTTGATTGCTGTGCGTTTTGGGGGCCCCGGTGGTGTCGCCGGGCCTGGTCGCTCTGCCCTGCCTCGCCCTGCCGCCATCTTGTCCCCGTGGGATCAGTGGTGTTGGCCTTCACCGGAGCCCTTGCTGGTGGATGTATGTGACCGCCGCTGCTGCCGGGCTGACTTTTTGGGGGATGTGCTGATGAGGAGCCCCCCACTGTAGCTTCCATTCCTGTCTCGGATGGGCACCCGCGGCTGGCGGTGACCGGGCTGGACCGCCATCTTGTCACCTGTGACGCAGCGACCCTGCTTGTGGGGGACACCCACGTCGAGCGCTTGCCAGCAGCTGGGCACCCCTGGGGCGGCTGGACCAGTGCCCGACCGCAGTGCTTGCGATGTCTGGAAGAGGAGGCTCGAAGAAGGGGGACCGCACCCTGCCGGACATGCTTGGCAGGGCCCAGCAACTGCGGGACAGAACGCAGCCTTCGCCGGGGACCTCCCGGGCCTCGGCGGACGTGACTGGGGGGGAGCCACCCGTCACGAGGACCTTTATGGAGGAACTGTTTAGCTCCCTCAGGGAGGACTTCCAGACACTGAAGCGGGAGGTGGCCAGCGAGGTCCGGGAAGTGCGCAGGGAAGTGGAGGGCCTTGGTGAGCGCGTTGAAACGGTGGAGACGGAGGCCCAACGCCGGGAGGAGGAGATAGTCCATCTTCAACAGGACGTTCTCCGCCTCCGGGAGCAGTGTGTTGAGCTCCAGGCCCACTCTGAGGACCTTGAGAACAGATCACGGAGGAACAACATTCGAGTGCGTGGTGTGCCGACTGCAGACGAGGGGTCCGATCTGGGGAGCTACCTGCGGGACCTGTTCCGGGAGATCCTGGGGGAGGCTGCGGACTTCCCCATTAGCATTGATAGGGCACATAGGGTTGGCCGGCAGCGCCAATCATCGGCACCTCCACCGGACATTCTGGCCTTCCTACCCGATTTCCCGCTGAAGGAACGCATCATGACTGAGGCCCGCAGGAAACAGCCCCTGACTTTCCGGGAGCGGCCGGTGGCGCTTTACCAGGACCTCTCCGCCATCACGCTGCAGAAACGCAGGTCCTTCAGGATTGCCACTGACTTTTTGCGCGAGCACGAGACGCCGTACTCTTGGGGTCATCCCTTCCGCCTGATCTTCCGATGGAACGGGGTGCTACACCAGCTACGCTCCTTGCAGGACATTTGTGGAGTCCTGGGGCTTACGGCGGCGGAGGAGGAAGGAGCTACACCGTCGTGGAGGGCCTCGGAGAGACGGAGCCGGCGGAGGTCGGCGAGGCGACGATCAGCGGCCAGCGCAGGGCGTCCTGATTCCCCTACCATCAGGGCGGACATGGCCGACGCTTTGAGGGCGGCGGCCAGGGACTCGGCCGGCTCCACCGGCGTGGCCTTGACGGCCTAACACTCACTCCGGGGGGAGATGCCTTTAGCTTCTTTAAATGCTGGGTTCGGGGCGTGGGGGTCGGGGGGGAGCGGCTGGAGGTGAGTGGCTGGACGTCCACTTCGTTCCTTTCTACGGACTTGCCCGTTTTGGGGCTTGACTGGGACAATGGGGTGTTTGAGTTTGCGTTTGGCTAGTTGCCAGGGTTGTGTTTCGGGTGGGTGTAGGGGTTGTTCTGGGGTTGGGGAGGTCCCGTCCGACGTTGTCCATGCCCACGCTTGGTCTGTTATGGCTTGTTCTGCGCGGCTGCCCCGCGCGCCCCACCCGCTGAGCCCCTGCCCATTGCACGGCGCTCCCGATCCCCGAGAGGAATGTCGGCCCTAAAGGTAGTGACCCTTAATGTTCAGGGTCTGAACAACCCCGTGAAGCGCAGGGCGATCTTATCTTTGCTGGAGGGGACGCAGGCGGACATTTGCCTTTTACAGGAGACCCACTTATTGTCCCGGGATTGCCATAGGCTGCGCTCTGCTAAGTTCCCTACCCAGTTCTTCTCCTCGGCAGCGAACAAGACGGCGGGGGTAGCCATTCTTCTAGCGAGCTCCTTTAGGGGGGAGGTTTTGTATAAGTGTGCTGAACAGAAGGGGAGGCTTCTTGCGTATCGCATGCGCTTAGGAGGCATAGCGTTTACGGTTGGCTCCGTTTATAGCCCAAACGACCACCAAGAGCGTTTCCTAGACTCCGTGTTGGTGGATGTCACTGCTTCCCCCGACCGCCACGTCATTCTGGGGGGAGACCTTAATATTGTATTCGATTCTGTGATGGACAGATCGGCTCAGCGCTTCCCGCAGACGGGGGAACTGTCCCAGGCTGTGAAGGCCCGGATTGCGGAAATGGACTTACACGACCTTTGGCGCTCCATGCACCCCACGGATAGGGACTACTCTTACTTTTCACACGCACATCGAACCTACTCACAGCTGGATTACTTTCTGGTGAGTGGACCGATGCATGCCGCTGCCACGGCGGCGGACATCGGGGTCCTGACCTTGTCTGACCATTCACCAGTCACCGGCGTTTTCCAGTGGCCGGCGGCCTCCCCCTCTCGGGGGGTGTGGCGCCTCCGGGATACCCTTTTACACAAAAAGTCTGTAGTCCAGCGCATTGGGGAGGTCATACAGGACTACCTAACTCACAATAGCAACACCGACACTTCGCAAGCGACACAGTGGGCGGCATTGAAGGCAGTCCTCCGGGGGGAATTTATCTCTATCTCCGCAGCCGAAAACAGGGAGCGGCAACGGAAGAGGGACGAGCTGACCGTTCGGGTCCGGGAGCTTGAGCAGGTCCACCGCCGTACGGGGGCGCCAAGGGTGTGGAGGCAGTTGAAGGCTGCGAGGAAGCTCCTGTCGGCATTGGATCTTGATAGGGCGGAGTATGCCGCCTTGCGCTTGAAACACGCCTTCTACACTGGGGGGGACAAATGTGGCAAGCTCCTAGCACACCGGCTCCGGGTCACGCAGCAGCGTGGCGTTGTGAAGGAACTGGTGGGCACGGACGGGGTGGTCGTCTCCGGGGACGCGGAGGTAGCGGAATCTTTCCGCGGCTTCTACGAAGCGCTGTATGCGGAGGAACCCCCCTCGCCACAGGATGCCGAAGGCTATTTGGAGTCGGTCACCCTTCCGGTGCTGGATCCGGCTCAGGCGGACCACCTGGAGCGGGATATCCATGTTGAGGAGGTGATTTCCGCTATCGCGCGGCTGAAGCATGGTAAGGCCCCGGGCCCGGACGGGTACACGTCTTTGTTTTATAAGACTTTTTGCACGGCTGTGGCCCCTGTCCTTACTCGGCTATTTAATTCCTTTTCCGAACCGGGAGCCATCCCACCGGATCTCCTGAGGGCGACGGTCGCGGTAATTCCGAAACCGGGGAAGGACCGGGCCCTCCGCGGTTCGTATCGACCCATCTCGCTCTTAAATGTCGACCTCAAGTTGTATACAGGGGTTCTAGCGTCCAGGCTGGGTCCACACCTCCCCGGATTGGTGGAGGCGGACCAGGCTGGCTTTGTACCCGGCAGACAGGAAGATCAAGGAGGAGCTTGGTCGCTGGAGCAAAGGCCTACTGTCCTGGCTGGGGCGAATCGCGGCGGTTAAGATGACGGTGCTGCCCCAGATACTGTATCTTTTCCGGGCCCTCCCTCTCCAGCCCCCGGTGGGCTGGATACGACAAATGCAGGCTGACATCTCCCGCTTTGTCTGGCAGGGCCGCAAGCCACGAATGAAGAGGGTCCTCTCCACGCTTGCTCCGGAGGCGGGGGGCCTCGGTATTCCGGACCTCCGTAGGTACTTTCAGGCGGCACAGCTGCGATATTTGGTGGAGTGGAGCAGGTGGGAGTCCGACAAACACTGGCTCTTTCAAGACCAGGCAGTGGCGGGCCGCACTTTACAAGAGGTTCCATTCTTGCGCCGCCCTCCTAACCTTTACGCTTCTTTTATTACGCGGGTCCCCCTGCGGGTGTGGGACGCAGTCTGTGAGGCTCGGGGCCTCACCACCTTCCCTTCGCCGTTCACACCCATAGCGGGCAACCCGGACTTCTCCCCAGGGATGGAGCCGGGAGTTTTCTCCCATTGGGTGCAGGCGGGCTGCAGGGCGCTCTTCCAGATCTATGGCCCGGAGGGAGTGACTTCGTTTCAGCAACTCCGCCAGGAGTTCGGCCTGACGGAGCTGGACAGATTGCGCTACATGCAGGTTCGGCATTGGGCCCTCCAGCCCCAGGTGCGTGACACCGCTGCTCGTCAAATTACACCGTATGAGAGGTGGCTGGCTACCCGGACCTCCGACGCTAAGCTAATTACCGATCTGTACAAGTACCTGCAACCCCCGCCGTTTCACTATTACAACCCGGGGAGGGAGCGCTGGCACAGGGAATTGGGTAGGACACTCAGCCACAAGGAATGGGACAAAATTGCGTATCGGGCGCGGCACTCTGCATATCACACGGGCCTTACGGAGACCTTCACTAAGGTGTCCACTTATTGGTATTACACCCCGGAGCGACTGTATGAAATGCATAAACACACTGACAAGGGGTGCTGGCGGGGCTGCGGGCAGGAGGGTACCCTCTCACACATTCTTTGGGATTGCCCGGTGCTGACCGCTTACTGGAAGGAAGTTTTGGACGAGGTGGATAAGCACTTTGAGATAGAGCTGCCGCGCTTCCCGGCGTATGTTCTGCTGGGCCTCCCCAATGACCTAATGTACCCACTGAAGTCCCGCAGGGGTAGGCAGATCGCGATTGCGCTGGGGTCTGCGGTCCAGAACATCCTTATCCACTGGCGCACCAACACTGTTCCCTCCATCACGGGTTGGTTGCATAGGCTTTGGCATGTGCTGGGAATGGAGAAGTTGTCGCTCACGGTGGCGGGGGAAATAGACCAATTTGAAGAGCTGTGGCAACCCTTTCTAGCGCTGCTGTCCACCGAATTCCGGGAGCTCACCTGTCCGAGGTATCTTAGGCTTCTCAGGCTGACGCCGCCGGTGATCCCGGCGGACTAGATCACATGTGAGACAGAGGCCTCCGGGGTGGGGGGGGGGTGCGGGGCTTTTTGGTGAGGACTAATCTGACGCGGGACCATAGGACGGGGGGGGTGGGGTATTGTTTTTTCTTTCTTCCTTTCTTTACTGGGGGGATGGGGGATGGGGGGGGGGTGGATTGTGCTTTGTCGAGTTGCTGCTGGCTTTCATTGCTCAGATTTGGGGTGTTGGATATGCACGCAGGGATTCCACAGTTTGCATCTCTAGCCTTTCGTTTACTGTGCCTTTCCCCTGGCCCATCGAGCTATCCATCGCCAACCCTCTTGAGTTGCACCTTTTTTCTTTGATTGTATTAACTGTACCCTAACCTCCTACCCCCCTCCCCCATGGTTTGTTTTGTTTCAATAAAAACGTTTTAAACATAAAATGAGTGGCCCATGACGTCCACAGAACCTGTTGACTCTGCCATAGGCCTCACAATTAGCAGCCACCTCATAGGCTATAAGAGTGCAATGCCATGTTACTGGTGTTTTGATGGTTTGACACTGTATACATAATGCTAATACTGTGACGCGAGTCCATCAAGTGAGTAGTATTTTTAAAGTACAGACCGCTTGGCTAGAATTCCCTCCTAACATGCCTGTTGCTTATTGTGGGTATTGAGATTTTCGGGGGTTCCTGTATTAGAGCCCTCTGTGGGGAACCGCTTTCACTGGCCACAAAGGGGACCACAGATCCCACACTGCCCTACTGCTGACTTTCGCGCCAGGAGGCGCCGCCGCCATTCTCCCGCGCCCGGAGGCGCATAAAGGTCTGCGCGGCTCCCGCTCCACGCGCGCCATGCGAAGCCCGGGCCAAGGGCGGGACCGTCGGTGCCCGGCAGAGGCTGGGCTGGGCCACCCCCCTGATTATCTTCCACTAAGGACAAAGCTTGTGTCTTAAGGTAAAGCGAGTTGTATTGCTTAATTGCTCGCCAGTGTGTTATTTAGTGGTAAAATAATTGGATCATCTTGTGTTTCTGGTATGACGAGCAAACGCAAAGGAGTAGCTGGGACATTAGACGCCTTCATTGTAAGGGCAGAGTCTCTGTTTACCCATGAAATCGAACTGACAGAGTGTCGTCTGTCCATGGACCCAGTTTCACTGCACTGTCGCCTATCCTTGGAAGGCCCGAACACTGATGGCGTAACACATGAAATCCCCCATGAATCAACCCCAATTGAAGCATGCCCTATTTCCTTAGACTTATCTCCGTCATGCTCAGAAGCCCCTAATTCGGCAGTCCCAGATGCACCAGGCATTAGTACTAGAGCACGGGCAGCAGGTCCCCAAAAGATTGACAAAGTGAAAACGCAACCTGCAAAAAGGAAGAGGGACGCAGGGATGACCAAGTCTAAAAAAGCCAAAGGTAGTTTAACAGGCAATAATGTAACAAACTCGGTGGTTATTTGTACTGCTGCAGTGGGCACACAGACTGATGTTACTTTTAATTATGTTAGTAACAACAGCAATATAGGCATTGAGGGTGATGTTGCCGCTCCCTCCTCTGCCCTGCAGTCGATTGAAAATGCCTTGGCTGACATTAAGAATGTAATTGACATGAAATTCAATTTGTTGTGGGGGAAAATGGAATGTTTGAACTCTGAATTGACCAACTTTATGTGCCGGAATGTTAACCCTGTTCAAATTAGTGACAGGGATGAAATGCCTACATTATCCATGAGCAACATATTCGGGCTGGTGTCACATCCTGGTTCTGTTTCCCATAAAGATAGTATTCCTGCCATCTCGCATACAAATTGTAGTAACAAAAATGCATTCCCTGGGTTAAATTTTTATAGTGAACAAAGGGTAAGTCAGGGTGTTGCCCTAGGAAATACAGGTAACTCAATCCCGGTCTTAGGAAGAAGTAGCCCAATCCCCAAACGCGCGAGTGTCCCCGTAAATGACATAAGCACAAGTAGGTATTGTCTCAACCGCCCTAGAAATGTCTGTGTGAGACCAAACACTGATGTGTTAAGTCTACCTTCTGCCTCCTGTCCCTATGTGCTAGTCTTGGCTGGGGTCCCCGAATTAGCTGGAGACCAAAGGGAATCTTGTGCAGATCTTCGCAACAAGTCCGTAGATTGGCTCTGCAAACACAAGAGGTTCCTTTCTTCCAATATGAGTGATATTCTTATGGTTAGCAGAGTAGGATGGGTTGGCCATTCTGAAAAGAACATAGACGGCAACTGTGTTGTTCTTAATTTTCGCAGGCCTTACATGGTTTGCCGATTACTGAGTACTTCTGAGCAACCCCCTACGCTAAACACCCACATTAGTGCGCTCCCCTTGGGCTATTTTTGTAAGCCATCCCCGGAACCCCTCAGGGATGCCCACGCTTTGCCTTTGCTAATTAAGAGGTTTAATGCATTTTCTGACTTAGATGCACAGGATTGACAACCACCACTGATGGCCCCCCAGTTGCCTCAGCAACATCATCTGGAGGATTCCCCTGCAACTATAGTAACTACAGACAATAATAATGATGCCCTATCCCCCACCAGAGCTAACAGTGGAGTAGACTTGAACATTCTTAGCTGGAACGTAGCAGGGTTACAGTCCAAACTTAATGATCAGGACTGGTTGCGCTTAGTCAAAGAACAAGACATAGTAATGTTCCAGGAGACTCGGGCCACACACGATTTAACATTGAGGGGTTTCACTGCTTTAATGCGGCGGCATCCCGCCATAAATTGGGCTGACCTTCAGGGGGCCTTTTCATTGGGCTTAACGTAGCAGTCGGTGGAAGTTTTAAGTTACTTCCAACTAATAGCTGTAACTTTCAAGTTGTATTGTACAAGAGAAGAGTTTCTTTTTATTTGGTAAATTTTTACAATAATGATTTCCTTTCTATTCCAAATAAGAATTTCATTGAGCTCTTTGATTTATTTCCAATTTAGATTACCAGCAAGGTTCGGGCACTATCATTGGGATTATTTTGGGAGGTGATTTTAATGCAAAACTCAAAGACACGCATTTGGGTGCAGAGCCACACAATCTAGTTCCCTCTTCTTGTAGTGGTGCAGAACTGGCAGTGCTCTTGAGGTCTCACAATCTGGTCAATGTTATGGACCAGATGGGCACATCACATGCGACCATTAACCATCACCCGACATTTAGAGGTAGGGGCCACCGTTCCACTATAGATTTTGTTTTTATTTCCCCTCTACTCGTGGACTATTAAATCACGGCGGAGGTCGTTGCCACTGTCCAAGGGGATCACAATCCTATTAAAACAGCACTGAGACTGGCCGCACGACCGGTGTTTCCATCTGAATGTGGGGCAAGAGACCTAACGTTATCGACAGACAATTTAAGATTAGTATGGAGGGGCATTGATAACGGGGATCTGTTCAAATCATTAGCTAAGGACAACCTGCCTCTCATTTGTTCTTGTCTGTCATTTCGAACCCCGCACCCAGAGGTAGTCCAGAACTTTTCCAAACTTTGTCTGGCTATTAAAACTTATTTGTCGAAGCCTGCATCTTTAAGAAGGCAGGGCCCTAGATGGTTCGATAACGAATGCTCGTTGGCTAATAGGAACTTGCGCAAGGCATTGTCAGTCGAACCCAGGTGTGCATCGGATGTGAAATTAGCCAGGCAGAAGTATACAGGGCAGTTAACGAGCAGAAGGGAGTACTCCTTAGGGACCGCTGGGAAACCCTATTGCAAGTTGCAACTGATAAAAATGGTAAATTATTTGGTCCGCTGTAAGGAATTTTCTATCTATGGGCCAGTTACTAACCCCCATTAGCTGTACTACATGCAGCCAATCCTGGGAAACCCACTTTTCAAATATTTATGCATCCCCCTCATTGGACATTGATTAGTATGAATATGGCCCACCTGTCAGCATTCAGATAACACTCGCTGAAGTAGAAGAAGCCATCCATCAGAGGATTGGGAATAAGGCTCCCGGCCCTGATGGGCTACCAACAGATTTTATCAAATGGAAGCCGGAGTTTTGGGCACTGCTTCTCTTGAATGTTTTCAACAATCTAATGCATGCCCCGTTACCTGACACCTGGGCTAAAAGCATTATTGTCCCAATATTTAAAAAGGAGGATCGGTCGCAGCCCAGCAATTATAGGCCGATATCATTGATTGATAACACCCTTAAAATACTGGGCAGAGTCTTATATAATAAGATATTGGAATGGACGGAGGAATGCAGTATCTTAGAGCCCTGCCAGCTAGGCTTCCATAGCAAGGTTGGTACCAACGAACAATGTCTTAATCTCAGCCTTGTAATTGGGAAATATACCATTGCCCGGAAGTCTCCAGTCTATTTGGCCTTCATGGATTTGTCCTCAGCTTTCGACCTTGTTAATAGGTCGAAGATGTGGGCTATCCTGTTGGCCTATGGCCTGGATGAGCCTCTAGTCCATTTCTTGGCATACCTCCACAAAGACCTCCAGGCATAAGTGAGGATTGGCAGAGGTGGCGAAGTTTCAGGACCCATTAAGATTGGAAGGGGGGTCAGGCAGGGTTGTGTCTTGGCCCCCCTTCTTTTTATTATTTATATTAACGGACTGAACAAATCACTAATATCTATGTCCCAGGATGTACCTATGAATAATGGGAAACCTCTCCCCGTGCTACTATACGCAGACGATGCGGTACTTATATGCCGCACCCCAAATTCTCTACGTATCTTGGCACAGTCCTTCGTTAAATATATGGACAGCCTGGACCTAAGAGTTAACTTTAATAAATCATTTTCAATGTCTTGTGGCCCCCGGAAACGCCAGCTTAGCTCCATTGCTGTTGGCAACCAAAAACTGATAAGCACTTGCAAATTTCCCTATCTTGGGGTGGTCTTTACTGCGAACTGCTCCTGGACTATGCATCTTACCCATTCCAGGAGCAAGTTCTCAAAGACCATCAACTCGATTTTTCGTCTCCCCCGTCCAAAGAATTCAGGTGCTAGTTTAGCTATTTTAATTTTTTTTAAATCCCAATGTGTCCCAGTGGCTACCTATGGAGCTGAGATTTGGGGTATCGCAAATAGTTCCTGCATCCAGCAGGAAGAAAACAGATTCTGCAGGAAACTGCTGGGCATCCCAATCTCCACTCCGCAATACATTTGCCACAAGGAATTGAATTTAAATTACATAATTGATTTTATACGTGCTCGCCCAGCCCTTTTCTGGTTATCGGTCTAGAAGAACGAGGCAGCTGTGGAAATATGGATTTTTCTGGTCAGTTATGTCCCCTATCTTGGACCCCAACGGTTCTATGTGCATGTTACAAGTACATGTATGTTCCCTCCAGTTCCAGTTATGAAGACGCAAATACATGTGCGTCCACCGTCAACATGCCCTCTGTCAGATCCGCCATGACTAGGCCGGATATTCCATTCCTAAATATGAAAGGCCACCGGCTTTGTATGGTTCACTTATGCCATTTTACAGTCCAGGCAAGTAGGCCCTGATTCTGTCATCAAAATCCTCTTGCTTTCTGCCTCTGAAAACTCCAGTCCGAGCCTGCATCTGTGACCATGAACTTTGTCTCATTCTTTGCGCGGCTCACGAAGCCTGACATCAGCCTATTCTCTGCCAAGAACTGTATTTCGCCTTCGAGTTATCTGCTTCCCCCTCAGCCGATGCATTCCTGTCTAGTAGTTTAAGTAAACATCCTTCCAGCTGCCAAGCAAAAGGCTCGGCTTCTCTGTCCTCATGCAAGTAAATCATAGCCCTGTTACCGTGGAATATTCCTACCCCCTCGCTTTCAGTGTAGACACTTAGACGCTTGTACACGCACGCACAGTCAGTATAGAATAGATTCTGTTCGAGAGTCCTTCTTTATGGATAACATAGTTCTTTAAACATAGGATGTTAGATATGATTTGGGATTAGGTTGACTTGACCCCCCAGACTTCTTGTCTCCACATGTAGAGCTAAATGTCAAGTCCCCTTCACCCCCTAGTTGCACGTCAATCACACGTCATACTGCTGCGCACGCATCTATGCCAAGTATTATCTTATAGATCCACCTATAGGTGACATCATAACCAATTATGTTCCTTTTTACTCCTTATTACACCCATTTTTTTGGTTACGCAGATAGATCGTCATTTTCCTTATCAATTGTTACGCCTATTGCATTCGCCTCATTGTAATGTATGATCTATAAAAGTCATTTCATGTCAATAATGTATGTACTTCACTTCCTGAACCTCCGTGGTGATGGAACTTGGAGCAACCGATTATAATCGATCCTTGGAATAAAGCCCATTCCGAACCTCTAATACCACGGATTCTGCCTCTCATTTTACTGAGCTATTTAATTATGTTTCTGCATCAAATTATGTCCAGGTAAAGGAAAATTATTTACCACATGAATGGCGCCCGAACAGGGACACTTTCTCATCTCACGCGCCGGCGGTGAGTTGCAGGCCCGGTCTCCTGCCACAGCTGGACGGACAATAACGCGTACCAGCAGGATTTCCTGTATCTCCCTCCGGTCAAGCGGGGGCGACTGAGACTGCGATCAACACCCAGACGAGGCGGTGAGAAGTGCGAAGTATCCCGACCAGAGCCTAGCTGAGAGAGCAAGATCCGAGGTTTACAGAGACCCACCAGTTCGAAATCAAGCCCAGTGTCCGACGAGTCGAGTCGAGTCCAGTCCGGTTCAAGTTCAAGTTACCGAGGCCTTCCGTTTCCGAAGCTACCCGGTGAGTACCATTGCTGGGGAGGCATTTCTGACGTGCACATAGGTTGTGCCGGTCAAGACGGGTTTGGGTACACAAATCCGGTCTGCACTGTTTTAGCAGTGTATCTGTACTGTTTAGCAGTATATCAAGTATTCCGAAGTATCTAGTTATTGGTCAAGAATCAAGCTTGATGATTAGTTATGCAGACGATCATCATTGATGATTATTTTAAAGGTTAAAAATGTTCAATGTTTAATGTTTAATGTGTTAACGTCCTGTATATTGTGGTATGAATGGTTGTTCATTACTGTGCTTTTTGTATTAAGTGTGTTCAAGATTAAGTATCGGATCAGTTGTCAATATGCCGCTTTTTTCGAAATTAAGACAGATCACTACTAGAAAAGGGGTTCTCGAAGAAGCCGTCCCTATTCCTCCTAGGGACACTCCAGGGCACTTCATGTATCACAAACATGGCTTAGACGCTATATTATTTCTTGATTTATGGGTAGACTACACCAAGGGATTACCAGAAAGTCAGAGGTGGCCCGCAGCTGGGACCTGGGATGCAGAGTGCATCATGAAAGTCGAGGAAGAGTTATGGAAAAGGAAAGTCAGACAGTCACAGAAAGACGCCGTTGAGTTATGGCGTAAAGAATCTCATAGACGCACAGAAAAAGCACGTAGACAGGAAGAAAAGAGTAAAGAAAGTTCAAATAAAGTTCGAGAAAATCTATCAATTGAGGAAGGTATCCGAGTGAAATCAGAACAAGTAGACAGACAAAGAAACGCCCTTGTGAATGGTATGTATCCCCTTCTGGCCGAAGGATTACCTAAGGCTACTCCAGAGATACCGAAAGACTTGCCAACCCCATTATTCCCAATAAAGGCACATCCTAAGGGGCATCCTAGAACCGCAGAAGATGTTTTTCTTTCCTCATATTTAGATGACGCGGCTCCCGAATATGCTAACTCCGCCCCGCATAGACCGCATACCAGGGAGGTCCAACGCCAAGATCCAGCACCCGTATCCCTACAGCAACAAATCGAGTCACAAGTTCTGGCAAGCACATCTGTTTCTGCATCCGCTCCTACAGCTACTTCTATAGCTGTGACCACACCTATAGTTGCTGTGTCACGTTCGACGAATCCTTTCACACCCGACACCCCAGATGGGGCCACGGGAGGTGCTACCAATATCTTTTCTACGCCGCCCAGAATAAATAAACTTACTTTTCAAGAGTCAGCACATTCACGTACACCCAAACTCATAAGTGCCCGTACGCTGAAGGAACTTCTTATAGATTGCCAATATGACCCTGTGCCCGGTAAAGAGGACGAAATGACCCTGGCATCATTGCGTATCAGACGAGCCGCAGTGTATTTAGGAAAGTTACCAGGAATGACTGCGCATCTAGATAATATATATCATTTTGTCCAAACAGGGCGAGATCCAGAATGTATTAACAGAGCTATGGAATACCAGAAAGTAGAGATACAGGGGGAACTGTTACGTTTCCTCATAAACTGTGTGATCAGAAATCAAGACCGACCGGGGGTAGACCCGGAAGCAATGCGAGTTCTCACAAGATGGAGCCAGAATATATCAGAAGGGAGACATGATAAACAAAATTGTATAATAGCCATGTGCCGAAAGATCCGTAAAGAAATAGAACGCCTACACGAAGAGAGATTAGAGGTAGACGAGTTCGAACAAAGCGAGGAAGAAGGGTCAGGACTGCCCACAGGACAGTCAGACACCATAGCCTATGTAGGTAGAAGAAGATCTTGTAATAATAATAGACGTCTTACTGACTCAATACGTCCGATATGTCCAGATAATAACAGGAATTTCCAAATACCTATAATTAATATAAGGTCTAACGAGCATTCGTTCCAAACCGCCGACAAACTACTCCGAGAACGAAGGGGTTATCATTTTCTCGATTCTATGGATGAACAAGATTTAGCCAGGGCAGCTGTCCATTGGGTGGACAGTCCCGGAAAATATAGTGATGATACAGTAGTACGCACATTTCTGAATCTTACCCCAGATGAACAGAGGTTAGCTGGGATTTATATGATTCAACAACTCATTATACTATATCGAAGTCAGCATTCGGACCCTGGTCCCTTACCTGACATACTGACTGAATTGCTTATGAATAAATGGAGAGGTGCAGGTACTAAATTAATTAAAGAAATTCTAGAATCAAGAAAGCAGTATATTCTTTTTGTATGCGCAGAGCATGTCTCATTGCCCGTCAAGGAAAGAACCACGTATCACATGGATAGACAGAATCCCTTACGAGAAGTGCACCCAATAAAAGGCGAGGACAACGAGTTCAAGCGCGTATTTGTATATACGCCCATATCGAAAATAGAATTGTTACAAATGAAGAAAGTGGTACCCAGTCATGACAAAGATCCAGCGGGTTTTCACCGAGAAATTAAAGACATGTTACTCATGGGAGAGTATACCTATCCCGACATTATGACAATATTAAAGGTATTGATGCCTGCTGGTATTTATGAGAAACTCAAGGAAAAAGAGTGGGAGGTAGGAGACCAAAAGATAGAATGGTCAGTGTTAGAAGCAGAAGAAAAGGCCCGAACTGCAGGAGCAGGACTTGGGGATAAAACTAAAGCACTGCCAGGTTTATTAGTACAGGTACTGCCACGTTTATTAACTACAAAAAAGGAAGATTGGGGTACAATTATAAGCCTGTAAACAGAAGCAAGATGAAGACACTAGTGATTACTATGCCCGATTTGAAAAATGTTTTGGTATAAATAGTGGCATAAAAGCAAGTAGCGAATCATACCCACATCTGTTTGTAACAAAATTAGTAGAAAATGCCCTGCCACCAGTAAAGAATAGAGTATTAAAATTCGAGAGTACCTGGCAAGGTAACACTCCATCACAAATGTTACAAATGTTACAGTACCATCATAATAGAATTAGAGAGGAACAAGAACATGAACACAGACGCATGAAAGACACGAAAATGAAAATGTTAGTTTCCCAGACAGTTCCAGCTGAAGGACATAAAAAGGGTATGACACGTTCCGATTCAGCAGGACCTGTAAAAGGGACATGCAATTATTGTAAAAAGCCAGGTCATTATGTACACGATTGTCCAGTTTTAAAACATAATATCACCATAGGTAAAACTCAAGAAAGACCACGACCATTTAGACAAGAGCAGAATGAACAAGGAGCTTTGCAGCATGCCCAGGCCATGCCAGCCGCACAACAGCCAATACAGTTTGTGCCAGCTGCACCACCGTTGCCTGTTGCTGCCACACAGACAACAACACGACAAATGTATCAGACCGCACAGTATGAATATCCTGAGTATCAGCGTTACGCATGAGCTAGCCTAGAGAGGGAAGTTGACTTACCCCTTATCGAGATACCTGTAGATCAAGAAGGACCTTATGTACACAGTGAATTATTAGGTCAAGATAGAAAATTTTTACTCGATACAGGGGCAAGTCGAACAACTATAAAACGTAGTGAAGTTCCAGGGGCACCCCTCTCAGGCTCTCAAAATATTTCCCTTGGTTTTTCAGGAAAACCTATTGTTAATGAAGTGTCACAACCTCTGCCACTTACGATAGGACCTCTGACCCGAACTACAGATTTATTGCTCACTAAATCATGTCCAGAAAACCTGTTAGGAATAAAAACATTAAAAGCTCTAGGAGCTATAATATGTTGTTCTCCGGAAGGAGTAAGATTGTTTTTACGCGATTTTAAAGGTCACTATGTATCTAGAGACATGGATCCCCGACTGCAGACTTTACCTACACGTCTATGGGCACACGGCCCTACTGATGTTGGTTGCATGAATATTACACCATATAGAGTCACATTAAAGGCAGGAGTGGTGCTACCACGAATGCGACAATACAAGTTACCACCAGATGCTGTAGTGGCTTTACTACAAATCATTGACGAGCTTATTGCCCAAGGAGTAGTTGTAGAAACAGACTCCAATGTATGTAATTCACCGATAATTCCGATTCTTAAACGAACAGATCCAAAGGCCCCGCCAGTATATCGATTGGTTATTGATCTGCGCGAGTTAAACAAATGCATTGTGCCACAATTTCCTGTGGTACCAGATATCTCGTCATTACTGACAGCTATTGATTCCGAAGCAACCTTCTTTACTGTAATTGATCTCAAGAATGCCTTTTTCAGCGTCCCAATAGATCCGGAAAGCCAATATTTGTTCGGATTTAGTTTAAATGGACGTAGCTTTAAATTCTCACGCGCACCTCAAGGATTTACAGAAAGCCCCAGCATCTATAGCCAAGCACTGAAACGAGAACTCGATAGTATCCACATGCCAGTTAACACTGCTCTGCTCCAATACGTCGATGATCTGCTGATCACCGCGAGAAGCGAACCGGAATGTGAAAAAGCATCACTGACAGTTTTACAATTTCTAGCCGAAAAGGGGCACAAGGTGTCCCCTTCTAAGCTGCAATTCTGTGTCCAGCGAGTTGTTTATCTTGGACACTCGCTGTCCAAGGAGGGAAGGCAGCTTACACCCGACCGCATTCAGTTAATAGCTAACATGTCAATACCCAAGACACAAAAGGAGGTACGGGCTTTCATAGGCCTCACTTCATATTGTAGGCAATGGATCCCTCAGTATGCATTTCTAGCAAAACCACTCATTCAGTTGACAACACAGGAGGCAGCCACATCGACTGTTCTCCCTTGGACTCAAGAACATACACAAGCTTTTGAAAACCTAAAGAAAGCTCTATGTCAAGCACCTGTTTTAGCAACACCATGTTACAGAAAACAGTTTACACTTTTTGTTACAGAACGCGAAGGTACTGCCTTGTCAGTACTCACACAGGAACAAACAGGAGCACACAAACCATGTGCTTATTTTTCTAGTACATTAGATCCAGTAGCTCAGGCTTTGCCTGCATGCCTGAAATCAGTAGCAGCGACAGCTTTAGCAATCAGACAAAGCGATGCCATAGTGTTAGGACATCCATTGACAGTTCAAGTACCACACACAGTAGAGGTCCTTGTAAATAGAACGCAAACACAACACTTGACTATAGCGCGACTTACAGGGTATGAACTTACATTGTTTCAGCCACATATAGAAATCAGACGCTGTAACACATTGAATCCTGCCACACTTTTGCCAGTAACCGGAACAGACCCACTAGCTCATGACTGTATTGAAGTTATTACTATAACGACAAAACCCAGACAAGACTTGACAGATGTCCCATTGTCAGATCCAGATCTGACGTTGTATGTAGATGGTTCATGTATGAGAACAAGTACAGGAGAGTTAGTGGCTGCTTACGCAGTCACCACAGATACTGAAGTCATTGAAACTAATCGTATAAATACTTTGTCAGCTCAAGCCGCAGAGCTCATCGCTCTGAGACAAGCCTGTATTCAAGCCACAAATAAAAAAGTCAACATATACACTGATTCACGTTATGCATTCGGAGTTGTACATGACTTCGGCGTGCTGTGGCGAGAGAGAGGTTATTTAACTTCCCACGGTGCCCACATTCAGCACGGACCCCTCATTCATGCCTTATTAGATGCAATACATCTACCCACTGCAATATCAATTATGAAATGTAAAGCTCATACGAAGGTTACTGATATCATTTCCCAAGGCAATGATCTAGCCGACAGAACAGCTAAACAGACTGCTCAAACTCAAACCCCCGACATGACAAAGACAATAGTCCCGACACCGACACATTGTATGACAGTTAAAGATCCTACCCTTGACGTAATTGACATACAGACACATGCTACACCAGACGAGATAAAGAAATGGACTGAATTAGGAGGGATCCAAACGGACCAAGGATGGATGATGAAGGAAAAGTCTGTATGGTTCCTTCCTGATTCAATGGTCCAAGTTATAATTAACACTATACATAGTCCAGCGCATCTAGGAGAAAAGGCTATGCTAGACAGCATTCAACACATTTGGTTCAATAAACATTTACGAGCAGCAGCCAAACAAAAGGTCCGTACCTGTATGATCTGTTGCCAGTTCAACCCAGGAAAAAGCGTTCCCGTAGAACAGGGTGGATTTCATCCTCCTGACCACCCTTTTGAAGTCCTCCAGATGGATTATATCCAGATGGAACGATGTCGAGGATTCAAATATGTTCTCGTAGTTGTCTGCGCTCTGTCCCGTTGGACGGAGGCATACCCGGTTTCCGATTACACTGCCCCGACTACTGCCAAACAGTTAGTTCGAGAATTCTTCCCACGATACGGTTTACCACGTGTTGTCTACTCAGATAACGGCCAGCCGTTCTCATCCGAATTAATGAAACATGTTTCACTTCTGCTAGGATATCAGTGGAAATTCCACTGTGTTCGACACCCCGAGGCAGCAGGTCTCGTAGAAAGACATAATCAGATACTGAAAATCAGACTGTCCAAAATATGCAGAGAGAAAGGTGTCGACTGGATGGTAGCATTACCAGTTGCACTCTTTTACATGAGAATGGTAGCACACTCTCGAACAGGGCTATCCCCGTATGAGGTGATCTTCGGCAGACCACCAAATATGTGGGGGACGCCCATACCACGCAAAATAACCGATATTGACTGTAATATGCTGACAGATTACTTGGCTTCCTTGATGTCTGCACTACAATCTTGTCGTTCACAGGTTACTGCAGCATTTCCCGACAACACTGAGGTGAAACCCCATGACGTAGTTCCGGGTGATTTCGTGTTTGTGAAAAATTTCGACCGAAAGACTCAGCTGGAGCCCAGGTGGAAGACACCCAAGTTGGTCCTGCTGACCACAAGAACAGCCGTGAAGATCGAGGGCCGCAAGGGCTGGATTCATTCAAGTCATATCAAGAAATTTCATGGACAATCCTCGGATATAGACATTATGCCCTGCACTCCCTCACAGACTGATTCAAAACTTCCTTTGGTTGAAAAGACTGAAACTGAACTTTATAAAATTAAATTGAGGCCTAGAACGTCAGACGATTTGATTGTTTAAGTCCTCTCCTAGGTGAAGCGGTTGAATCTGTCTCTGACATGTATCCTCTAGACCTGAATCATGGACAGTCGCGAAAAATGATGAAACAACAGGCGTATTGTAAATCACTGCGTAGCCATTGCATAGTGACATTAATAATCTTGTTTTTCTTGAGTCTTTTAATAATTACTGCAAGCATATTGTTGCACATATATTACCCTATTTCTAGACATGTTTATAATATTACTGCTGAACATTCTTTTAGTGACTTACCTCCGCATGAATTGTCTTATAGACTTGCGCTGGGCAATAACACTTTCATTAGTATGTTACATCATTCCCATCAGACTAGTAATGCCACTAATTGTTGGGTGTGTGGCCGACTCCCTCCCTATCAGAATTATGAAGGAGTCCTGCCTTTCTTTCCACATCCGTTTACACATAATGGATCCTGTGGAGCATGGTTTAGTTTAATCAATTCCATAGACTCAGACACAGCAGTTTACCAAGATCATTGGGTATGGGGAAATCTGAACCTAGTTTTACTCAAGGTCTGCTACCCTGACAAGGAGGGTCGCCCCAAGAGAACAGGAACTGATCTAGAAAATGAAGTATATGGATTAGGTAATTTTACACCTAATCTCATGATTCTAAAAGTCGTATCCGAAGTTGAACTAGTCTTGCCCACCATGTCAGTATTCCCAGCGAAGGGTGAATTATGTGTAAGAAAGGTTGGTTCCATACATATGGGCCATAGTAAATGCACTACTATAGTAGAATTCAGGGATCAAGGCAAATCTTCATTTAGAGCTTATCGCCACTCCTACTTTATATGTGGCCAGACTGCATATATGCGTCTACCTCTAGACTGGGATGGTACCTGCTACATTGCATTCCTTTTGCCACCTGTTTTCCTAGCTCCTCCTGATTATTACAGAAATATTCATTTAGTACACAACAGAGAGCGGAGAGATCTCCCAATTGTCGATTACACTGAAACAGCATGGGAAAAATACACAGATTTCAATAAAGGTATCTTTCCTTATATAGGTACTGTTACTAATAGTAAACTGATACGCAGATTAACTAGAACCCTTGAAGCAGTAGTGAATGAGACTATTTCCGCCTTAGGTAATTTGACGGAAGAGCAGTCTGCTATGCCGATTGTTGTGCTTCAAAATCGTCTTGTTCTTGACGTCATCCTGGCTGATAGGGGCGGAGCTTGTAGGGTCATCGGATCAAGCTGCTGCGTATTCATACCAGAAAATTCGCCATCTGTATATAAAGCCATCACTCGCCTTCATAAGATTGTAAACCAGATACACCAGAACCCAGGCACTTGGACTTGGTCCAGTTGGTTTTGGAGTGTGATATCGGCCTGGGGATGGAGAATTTTATCCTTCCTAGGTATTGGCCTTCTCATACTATTCAGTTGCTGTCTATGTCTACAATGTGGACCAGCGATCTGTGGTCTGTGTACCACATCGTGTATTCCACCACCAAGATTTCATTCGTCCCGGAAGAAGAAAGAAGAACAAATGATGTTATATTAACAGATCAATGGATTGATGAAGATTGATATCTCTTAACGGGCAAGTAGGGGACAAGGAGGGAATGTGGAAATATGGATTTTTCTGGTCAGTTATGTCCCCTATCTTGGACCCCAACGGTTCTATGTGCATGTTACAAGTACATGTATGTTCCTTCCAGTTCCAGTTATGAAGACGCAAATACATGTGCGTCCACCGTCAACATGCCCTCTGTCAGATCCGCCATGACTAGGCCGGATATTCCATTCCTAAATATGAAAGGCCACCGGCTTTGTATGGTTCACTTATGCCATTTTACAGTCCAGGCAAGTAGGCCCTGATTCTGTCATCAAAATCCTCTTGCTTTCTGCCTCTGAAAACTCCAGTCCGAGCCTGCATCTGTGACCATGAACTTTGTCTCATTCTTTGCGCGGCTCACGAAGCCTGACATCAGCCTATTCTCTGCCAAGAACTGTATTTCGCCTTCGAGTTATCTGCTTCCCCCTCAGCCGATGCATTCCTGTCTAGTAGTTTAAGTAAACATCCTTCCAGCTGCCAAGCAAAAGGCTCGGCTTCTCTGTCCTCATGCAAGTAAATCATAGCCCTGTTACCGTGGAATATTCCTACCCCCTCGCTTTCAGTGTAGACACTTAGACGCTTGTACACGCACGCACAGTCAGTATAGAATAGATTCTGTTCGAGAGTCCTTCTTTATGGATAACATAGTTCTTTAAACATAGGATGTTAGATATGATTTGGGATTAGGTTGACTTGACCCCCCAGACTTCTTGTCTCCACATGTAGAGCTAAATGTCAAGTCCCCTTCACCCCCTAGTTGCACGTCAATCACACGTCATACTGCTGCGCACGCATCTATGCCAAGTATTATCTTATAGATCCACCTATAGGTGACATCATAACCAATTATGTTCCTTTTTACTCCTTATTACACCCATTTTTTTGGTTACGCAGATAGATCGTCATTTTCCTTATCAATTGTTACGCCTATTGCATTCGCCTCATTGTAATGTATGATCTATAAAAGTCATTTCATGTCAATAATGTATGTACTTCACTTCCTGAACCTCCGTGGTGATGGAACTTGGAGCAACCGATTATAATCGATCCTTGGAATAAAGCCCATTCCGAACCTCTAATACCACGGATTCTGCCTCTCATTTTACTGAGCTATTTAATTATGTTTCTGCATCAAATTATGTCCAGGTAAAGGAAAATTATTTACCACACAGCGACTTTAACCAGAGATATTATTACTGACTGCATGAAGTGTGAGAAGGGGATGGATATCCCCTGGCTTTCTGGAGTCTATCAGAGCCTATGTAGCATTAACAAAGGTTGTATCTTTTTAAATCCCAGCGAAACTGAAACTCTGCACAAAAAAGAACTCAGAAGTGCCCTTTATTTGTCATATAATAAAGAAAGACTGGCGCTGGAATCGAAGAAACCATTTGTTTCCAGCTATATGTCCCGTGAGCGGTGCTGCCTCCCCCTATCAAATTATCTAATGCTACCTATTAGTCATTGGGAAAGGAGCCTCTTATTCCGCTTTAGAGCAGGGACAGTTAAATTTGCATTGTGTTTCCCTTTTGGCTACCACTCGAAACTTGATTTAATACCCTGCCCATGTGACGGGGTGAGTTGCCAATCTACCATTCACTTCTTGTGTTTCTGCAATTATTACACAAAGTATAGTAAGGGGCTCCTTTACCCTTTTTTCAGCAGGAGCAGGCCCATTAGTCTGGATTCTGCCTTTTTGAGTATTCTCGCCCTGACTGATGAAGAGCTTATTTTTCGTATTAGCACATTTCTGAGGGTTGCTACTCGGGCACGCAAGTCAATGTTTAATCATTGAGCTTTTAAAGTACGAATGGATAAATTTTACAATTGTTGCCAATGAATTTACAGTTTTTATTTCTGAGCGTGTAACATTGTGTTCTACAAATTGTAAATTTTTACTTGCTCTTATTGTTACTCTTCCCTTGTCTTTTATATTTTTACTATGTACTTTTATGGATACGATGTTTCTCAGAATAAAGTTTAATGAACTGAACTGAGAGCCCTCTGTGTTTCCTTTGTTTTAGCAGTTCAGATATAATTTGCGTCTGATTTAGTGTTCCTCTTCAAGTTTGTTCTGTTGTAGAGATCTCCTTTTTGGCTTGCACTTTGTTTTAGATAAATCTATAGATTTTTTATTCTAAAGTTCTCCTCCTTTGTCAAGTGTCCCCACTTTCTTTTGTTCAGTGTCTGTTATGGAGGACAGGCCCCATGAGCACCTTCTGCAGGTGCACCATACAAAACAACACTCTTGATAAATTACTTTGTTGGAATGGAAAGATTTCCTTTTCTCTTAGTATGCTAAGGTATTAGAAGTAGGTCCTTCACAGCCACCTTGAGCCTGCTACATTGTGCACATCATTAGTCTGACAAGGCAAGCGTAACTCTTTATCTGCTGGAAGTTGGTCAGTTGAGTACCATTACGTTTGGGAATAGTGAGATGCATTTTTTAGATCTACTAATACTTACTTTGAATAGCTCTGGAACTGTAGATCTGAACTCACCCATGGATCAAGTTTTCTTCTTCATTTTCATGGGGACTGTTCTTTATACTTGTAGGTTAATTGTACCAGTATATTTAACTATATGACCACGCAGGGCCTCATTTGGAGCACAGTAGTAATTGAAAATCTTACATTTTTGGGAGAAAATTCTAGCTCCGAAGTGGCCACTGTGAGGGCAAATGCCTCATAAAATAGGCATGCTAAGTTATTGAATGTTATTAAACCATTGAATGTACTTGAGCTAATTGCGAGTACATCCCTGATGTTTTAGTTCAAACATATAGGGTTTTTACTGCTCTTTTCAAGGCTGTCTACTCCTCTCTGTCTCCATGACACCTCATATAGACGCTTGTTTTTACCTCTGCAGGACTTTTTTTTTGTTTTTTCTCACTCAGTCTTTCCTATGTTCTGCCTTCAAGGCATAAAAGTAATAGCTCCACCAGCTTTGTGCCAAGGGGTTATATATTGTGCATTTGTGCACCGTTTACTACCATCTGTATGGCCACATAGCACTTTGGGAATCTGGACAGCCTTTATGGTTCTGGGGTACCCTTTGACTGGAGACAAAGTGGATGAATGGCTTTGTATTCAGGTGGGGGGTGTTTCAAATTCTTTAGAAGTGTGTCATACTGGACATGGAGTTGCACAACATCCAGAATACCGGAATTAGAAACCTAACCATAGGAAGAACAGGGATTCCACTGAACATGTGTGAAAAACCCTCTTTCCAGAAATATTTTTTTTTTCTAGAGTCCCCTCACCCACCAGGGTTACCCCTAGGTGGCAGGCTTCATCATTGGGGTCCTCTCAATCCACTGCAGATTGAGACATGCTGCGACTTGTGAGCTACGTAGGAACACTTCGTTTTTTTAGAAAATATGTGTGGTGCAGTGATGTGGAGTGGGAAAAATAGGTTAAAAATACCTAGCTAGTGAGCTAATATTTTATTCCTGCTCCTAGTCGGTATGTTTTTAAAATCAGGGGTTGATACTAGGGAAAGACCTAACTGTAATGAGTATGGTGTCCCTGGTACTGGACATGGACAGGCAAGATTAGAATGGTCTGTTGTGCATTATAATGGATAGTGATGGCTAGATCCTGTCATCCCCGTGGCAGTCATGCTTTCTATGAATGGCACTGATATTAACATAATCTGCTTTTGATGAAGTGCCCTCCAGAACACAACATGATGTCTCAACATGCTTGCGGCTGTGACAAGGCCTGTTCTTTGCCTGTACAGTCCTTCTTTTGCATTATTTTGTCACTGTCTCTTCACACACCTGCCTTTTCCTGGACCACTCCCTGCAAATCAACAGTACCCTATATAGCACGTTATGGCTTCCAATATAGGGAAGTGGTTTTGAGATGTACTAGGTATATACATTTTTGTCAGAGCATAAATCTTCCATAGAATTTACACTGAAATCCCTATTTTATAATGTTATTTTTGGTCATAATGCATCACATACCATATAGTTAGACCAAATAGTCCTTGGAAAAGATCCCCAACTGATACAAATATCTTTGAATTCAGTCCAATTTTCGCCATCTACTCTCCATTTATGAGCAGTTTTTCAAAACATCCTCATGGGAGGATCTCTGAATGCATTGATTAGTTGTATATAAGTTCTTTTAGCTTTTGACCAATGTTACTGTCCAGTACCAAGATGTGTACGCACGTTTGCAAGGTTTAACATTCTGACAATATCTTTACTGCTCCCAGAATATTCTCTGATTAGCTGCAATACTTGCAGAAGCATACTTGCAAAACTTTGAAAGCTATATTGATGATTTTTTGTCTTTGAAAATAAATTGTACACAAAAAAATGTACAAAAGATTGGTAAACTACTGTGCAATTTTAGATACAATTTCTTTGAAGTATCTTTAAGTGAATTGTGTTTGATGTATGCTAGTATTTCCCAAAAATATTAATTATGTAAAATTACTGTAAAGTGAGTTTTGGCATGATTATGGCAAACATGAAAATAAACTCTCATTGGCAAAATCAGTAGTCTGGCATTGGTTGTTAGCTTTATGGTTTTGTCAATACGTGCTTTGTTTAGACATGGTTTTTGTAAAAATGTATTGTTGTGGTAGCTGCTGGAGCAAAACCAATATAACTAAAACACTGGCTAAAGGCAAAACAGTTTTATTCGCTTCCAGAAAGCACAGGGTGCCCATAATAGAGCAAGGCACTGAAGGAAACTACTCTGTGTTCTGATGGCCCAACTGCTAAAGAGCACAATGCCATCACTCACAGTGAACTTAAACCTATATGGAGTTATGTATGTATATATATTTCTTTTTTAAACAAAAGGTCTTGGTAAACGATAGACCTAATTGTTAAAGAAAGTCAGACAATCGCACCCATGGTATAAGTCCTTGCATTAGTGCAGATTTACGACTTTCAGGAATTCACAAGAATTTACAGAAGAAGTCCTGGCAACCGTACTCCTAGAAACAGTCTGTGGACTAAATTTCAGCAAATTTGCTCATGGGAAAATCTCCTGAGCGTTTTCAAGTTTACTTACCCTACAACCCCTTTTTGCCTACCCTGGAAAAAGTTGTGCTTCTGCTCTTGGTGAGAGCAAATTTCCTACCTTTCCCAGTGTGGGAAAAGAATAGAGAAGAGTTGGTGAACACCCATAAACATGCATGCTTGTAGGTGTGCACAGACTCAGAAGAGCATTCCAGCACTGGAACTACCACTTCCCGCAGCTTCCAGCTCCAGTATGTAGATTTGCAGAAAGATGGCAGAATCAGGGCATTGCTAGAAACCAAGCTCTGCTGATGTATGAGTCCTGGCATAATCACAGAGGCTACTATCAGAGCTCTGATATGATGCGAACGCTCTCATAATTTGACACCTCACTGCACGGCATCAAAGAGGACAAGTAGTTTTGTGAAGCGTCCCGTCCCACGGAAAAATATATGTTTTTATAAATTTCATATCCTGCTTCACCCTTTATAGTTATTTTAGAATTAACTTTTGTTTTGAATCAAATACTTTAAGAAGCACTATTTGTCACAATTGTTGCCCAAAACGCCTTCGGATAGAATAATACCATAATCAAAAAAGCACTGGCATAGCCAATAGGTCTTGCCTTTGGGACCTTATAAGTATTTAGTTATGCAGCACAATATCCTTGGTGCAACAACATCAACTGTCAGCATTTTACACGTCAAGATGCTTTGTAACGTGCCAGAGATTGGCATTACTTCGACCCTGCTGCATGGTGTTGACATTCCTTCTGCTTTTACCGCCGAGCATGTAAATCCTACACTCAAGGCACTGTGTACTTGAACCCTACGGGAAGATTGCCGCGATACGGTGACTGTATTTTTATCTGAATGTTTGCTTTAGTATTGGCATGTGTAGTAACAAAAAAGCAGTTCCCTATTTGCCTTAAGTTTTGATGCAAGCAATTTAAAAACAGTTTGGACAATTAACTAATAAGCTGAATATTCGAAAATCGTCAATCAATAAAAAGAAAGAGCTAAGAGAGGATGTGGTCCGTCGGCTGCGCTGCAGCCTCTGGTGCAGGAAACCAGGGTTCGAGCCTCGAGGTCGCGTCCACATCCTGTGATTCTGGGCAAATCACTTAATATCCCCGTGCCTGAATGTGTAATGTAAATACGGTGCTATGCAGTGGCGGTGCGTCCATTAAGGGCGCTGGGGCGTTGCCCCACAAGCCGCCCGCACTGGCAGCTCCCTCTGCGTCAATCATGTCAGTCACAGTCAGCAGACAGCATGAACTCGGACTGCCCACCCCCTTCAGATTCTGAAGGGGGAGGGCGGTCCGACGTCATGCTGCTGAGTGAGTGACATGCAGCAGACCAGGGGTGGCGCAGAGCGCACAGCAGGCAGCAGTGCGCATGCTGGGTGAAGGAGGCGAATTTTCGCTCCGTGCCCAGTCATGCGCACTACTGTCTACTGTGGCTGGCGCATGCCCATTAGGAGAGCGAGGGTTGAGCAAAGGCTCAAACCTCGGTCTCCTAATGGGCAGGCGGGCGGTGAGTCACCCTGCTCTAAGCCAATGCTGGCGCTGCTGGAGCAGCGTCAGTATTGGCTTAGAGGGGTTGCCAACCAGTGCTGTTCCTTAGAAGAGGCGCCAACGGGACCCGGCCGAGAAGCAGAGAGGCGCCGCGCGGACCTGGTCTGGTAAGCTTAGCTTTCTTTTTTAAATTGTAATCTCCCCACCCCCGGCGACCTCCTACCCTCTCCCGCTAGTATTGAGAGTAGTAGTGAAGTTGTATAGTTGTATTGTCAAGCTGACTGTGTTTACATTGCCATTCGTGAGAGATACTGCCGAGTCAAGAAACATGGACATTGAGATGTTAAGATGCTGAATTATTCCCAGAACTGATCTCTGATCTACGTGGAGTTCTTAGAGAAGGTGCAGTAACACTGCACTCCAAGCATTTTTCGTTTGGATCTGGAAAACGCAATAGCTTATTTGTCGAGTTTAGAATATTAAGCAAACAATCGGGGAAGTTTGAAAGTTTGTTTTCCCGAAGTCGGATGACTGAAAGTTCGTTTATCATGCGATTGAAAGCAGCGCCAAAATAAATACACTTAATGTCAATTAAGAGAGACTTGTCAGTAGGGTTGGAGAACTCGCACATACAGAAACCAAAAAGACAATGTTCTGGGCAGGTTCTTTTACCCCTGCGCATGGCCAGCTAGCAACCTGTCATTTTTTTACAATGCATAGCATTACAGTATCGAAATATACTTCCGTCCATCCTATGTCTCTTCATATCTACCCCGGCAAACCAATACTTTGTTTGCCATTGCATAGGGAACTATTGTTTCATCTAAGGGATGGCTTAATGAAATATTTGATTTCACTTAATTTATATAATTCCAAATTTCACACTGGTTATGATTAAATCCCCTTTTTTTCAAATTTAATGTATTATTATAATTATTTGCCAGTGTCTAGAGTTAGCATTAGGGTAAGAGTTCCTTACTTTATAAAATGTTGCTGGGGATATTGTGAGAGGTGGGTTAGGATTTTGCAAGTAGTGAAGTTGTATAGTTGTACAGTTTATTTCCTAGGCTGATTTTAGGCTGATTTGTGAAGGAAAGGATGTCTGGGTAGACCGCTTTTTTAATAAATTGTTTCCTTGGTCAACCAGTCTATAATTTATGAGAGAGAAGACACATTGTTTTAACACTGCATAATCTTCTGCTGTACGGAATTTCCTTCCCTTAAATCGCTTTCTGTTTAGAATACACCAAGGTCTGGACGAGGTGCCTGTAAATCGTCTGCAGTATTATCTCTTCTGTAAAAAGGAACGTGTCAGCCGCATAGGGCACAATGTACACACGCTGCTTTTAGGGTTGTGTGTGAATGCGTGTGTATGAGTGCGTTCGGTTATATGCTCGGTGTGCGCGTCTGTGGCGAGTGTGTGAATGCAGGCCTCTCGAAGCTTAGAACTTTTTCAGCTTGTCTGTAATTGTATGTGTATCTGTGAGGGAACTGGGTTTCAGTCTGTGTTTTTATTTCTGTACCATTCAATGTGCATGTATTTTTTCCAATCGTTTGTGTTTGGACTGCAATTAATGGTTGTTTTTATGTCATCTATTTTTTTACTTTATTTAAAATGGCCGGTTTAGATCGGCTGTTTCCAAAGAACATGGAGAGTTTTATATATTGAACATGAAGTGTTTACACTGTAAGATTGTTGTGATATCTTACTGATACATGATTTTAGAAACCTTGATTTGACTGGGGGAGGGACCATATAAGTATTACTTTACTGAATGGCGCACTGAGCAAATTGGTTTTACACTACTACATTAAATTACATCACACAATCACTGTTATATAACATTAGGCATATTTCAGTGGTGTAGCGCGTGCCACCGGCCCTCATGTCCCGGAAGAGAAGAGCGTGCCCACACCCTCTACTCCCGCTGACCGCTGGCTGCGCAGTAAAATGCACCAATAATCAGGCTGCCGCCGTTCCCCAGACCTACGTGCCCCAGCGCCAATGCTCCTGCTGTCTCATTGTAAAGCAATGCCAATGCAGTAATTTTAGTTCTGAGACAGTGATATGTAGTGATTTGTCCGAATCGCGCATTTTTTATAACAAACTTCCAAAGCAGGAAATGGCGCGGAAGTGTCGCGGGTCAAATGGCAGGCTTGTCACCAAGCAACCTTTCTACTCTATGGTACGCATGCATGCACGTATTTTGCAGCTGCACAATTCTCCAGTGACAAGAGCACAGGTGTGTTGGAAGTGTGATGGAGTGTGTGTGCATGCACTAATGGTGTGCGTGTGTGTGTATGTGAAGTGGGCTGCTTATCTGTCATTACAACAAGAAACTGCAGTTTGCCATAACCTGTAGCAGAATATTTCAAAGCCATTCACCAAATCACGCTTGAAGCTCAGCAGTCGAAACACAACGGGAAAGTACTTAACAGCATTTCATTTTCTCATTTCGCTTGTTATGAAGAAAATAGCTGATCTATTGCAGCCAACCCCGGTAGATTTTTCGGGCTCGCTCGCTACACTCGCTCGCCTCAGTGCAGTTCCACGATAACTTTCCGCCTCACCACTTTCAAATGTCACCAGCCGCCACTGGTGCTATGTAAAGCGCTCCAATACCTTCGGGTCGAGTTTGCGCTATATAAATATGCAAAAAAAAATGTATTTGCAGATGTGTGTCTGTGTGCACCAGGACTGGCTGCTTTGTCATCTTGTGTTGATAAGAGATAGCGGTCTTATCCGCGGGGCGGGAGGGGCGCCCCGCTTTGAAGTCTCCGGGACTGGAGGATGCACGCGGGGTCAGGATCAGCACACGAGGTCACTTCTTCTGAAGTTATCCATGGAGTCATCGGTGCTTAGGAGGCTCCTGGACAAACTTCCATCCGAACCCCTCCCTTTGACCCTCTTTCACCTATGAACAGAATGTCTGTTTGATTAGCTAAAATGTTTGCACGAGTCACCCATCTTGGCGCCTGATCTTTAAAAAAAAAAAGGAAATGTACCAGTTTGTTTATAAGTGTGCTTGCGGTACATTTCCGACTTTTTAAAATTCTCACAGAGGATTCTCGGAGTACTCCTGATGCCCCGAGACTTGTAGTTGCCCTGCAGTCATTTTGGAACTCTTTTGAGTATTCCAAGTTCCTCCCTTGGGAAGGCATTTTATGGCCTTTCACATCCCATGCTGCAAGAGGTGTACATTTATTTTTGTGTAACGTTTTCACAATAATGCAACTACACTTTAAAACGTTATTGATTTTTTTTTTTTTTTTATTCTCGCTGTGGGGAATAATTTTCTGCGTAGATAAACCGTCTACATTACATTTCCTCCAATGTCGGAGATATTCCCTTCGCATTTTCACCTTGGATACAGATTTCTTTCTGCCATTGCAAGGGAATAAATATCCATCCGTTTCCGAGGTGAAAAGGGTAAATAGTTTTTGCATATCCACAAATTCACAAGTTTGTGGGTATACGCCTTCTTGCTAAAGCATCCCCCTCTCTGGCACTCCGCCGCCTCCCCACCCGTCAGAGCAGGTTTGCTCACATTTCATGTTAGACTATAGAGGTGTCATATTATGCATGAGTAAATCACATTGAAAGTGTAACATTCATTTTTTGCCTGTACAACACGAGAATTTACACTCGCAAAATGAGTCCTACATGCACCCAAGTCCAATTTGGGTATGGAAATGCCTTTGTGAATTAGAGCTTTACAGGAATTTGTATATCAGAGTGTGCACCTACTCACAATGTGTCCCTGTTGTGCCAGAGTTGACAAAGCATGTATGTAGCGCCTTAAGACTATCCACCTCTTCAGTGAGTGGGTAGTGTCCGTTTGTGTATTTACATCCACTCATGCTAGGGCATGAACAGGGGCTGAGGTACCGTAGTACTGAAGATGCTGTGTAAAATACTAAGGGAACACCAGTGGAGCACATTTCTACCAGTTATAAGTTCCAGTTAACACATAAACTATATGGGCAAAACAGCTTCTTAATTTTGAGTATGTAATTTACGCTTTGAAATTCATCAACAGGACCAGGGAATAAGTACTAATTGTGATACAACATTTGTCTTAAAGAAGCCGTGTGTCATCTTAGACAGGGTTTAATAACTTAACACATAACAATCTGTGAATTGTGGCTTGTAAAGACTCCTTGCAAGAAAATGCATGATTGAGGGATGTTATCGAAAAATATTACAATATAATTCTAAACTAATAATTCGCAAAGAATATGGGTGCCCCTAATTGCAAAGTTTGTGTGGGAACTTGTTCTACCTTTTGTTTGCTTACCTGCAGGGGGCACTATAACTGGAAACCTTGTCACTATTGCAGACTCGCGTTGTGTAGCGCTGGAGAACAACCTCTATCAGTTCTAGGCTGAGTTTGCCACTGCTATTGTCCCCAGTCATGTTTTGAAGTTTTTGCAGTAATATATTTAATCATTATGCGCTCCATAGAACATGCTACACATTACTACTATTTGCAGACCTCTTCAGTAAAAGGCACTAACTGATGTGTAGTGCCTACACTGTAAACAAGCATTGGCCGCGCGGAATGCATAGATGGGGGCTGCAGCGGGAGAGAGGCGGAGGGAGTTGTGTGCGCGCACGCTGCCCGCGAAAGCACTTAATGAGCCATGACGGCTCGTAACTGTAAAACAATGAGATAAGAAAGGCAGAAAAGGCAGATGGCGGCTGTGCGCGTTCACGCGCACATGCACGCAAGCTTTAGGCCAGGGTAGCACTTTGAAATCCCCCTTACTAAAGTCGAGCAAGCAGAGCATGCGCTGCTCTAGGCTCGACCTCAAAATGTGACATCACAGTGTGCTTTAACATTCTCAATAATACTGCGCACGCTTTCAAAAATATTCAAAGATGGAACCCCTACCACAACACCCTCCCTTCATGTTTTTAGTGGTGGGGCCATGACCGATTCCCATATAAAATAGTACTAGCTTCATGCCTGCTTCACTTCCATTGTCCGTGATGTTTGCCTCTCCTACCCTACTTCCCTTCTATTGTCCTTGGTGTTGGCCTCTCCCTCCCTCCTTTCTTCCCTTCTGTTGTTCTTGTTCTTGGCCTCTTTTACCCTCCTTCCCTTCCATTGTCTGTGGTGTTGGCCTCTATCCTTTCCTTCCCTTGTCCATGGTGTTGGCCTCTCCTACCCTCTTTCCCTTCCTTTGTCTGTGGTGTTGGCTTCTCCCTCCCTCCTTCCCTTCCATTGTCCGTGGTGTTGGCCTCTCCTACCCTTTTTCCCTTCCTTTGTCTGTGGTGTTGGCCTCTCCCCTTTCCTTCCATTGTCCGTGGTGCTGGCCTCTCCTACCCTCTTTCCCTTCCTTTGTCTGTGGTGTTGGCCTCTCCCTCCCTCCTTCCCTTCCATTGTCCGTGGTGTTGGCCTCTCCTACCCTCTTTCCCTTCCTTTGTCTGTGGTGTTGGCCTCTCCCCTTTCCTTCCATTGTCCATGGTGTTGGCCTCTCCTACCCTCTTTCCCTTCCTTTGTCTGTGGTATTGGCCTCTCCTACCCTCTTTCCCTTCCTTTGTCTGTGGGATTGACCTCTCCCTCCCTCCGTCTCTTCCATTGTCCGTGGTGTTGGCCTCTGCTACCCTCTTTCCCTTCCTTTGTCTGTGGTGTTGGCCTCTCCCTCCCTCCTTCCCTTCCATTGTCCGTGGTGTTGGCCTCTCCTACCCTTTTTCCCTTCCTTTGTCTGTGGTGTTGGCCTCTCCCCTTTCCTTCCATTGTCCGTGGTGCTGGCCTCTCCTACCCTCTTTCCCTTCCTTTGTCTGTGGTGTTGGCCTCTCCCTCCCTCCTTCCCTTCCATTGTCCGTGGTGTTGGCCTCTCCTACCCTCTTTCCCTTCCTTTGCCTGTGGTGTTGGCCTCTCCCCTTTCCTTCCATTGTCCGTGGTGTTGGCCTCTCCTACCCTCCTTTCCTTCCATTGTCTGTGGTGTTTGTCTCTCCATCCCTCCTTCCCTTCCCTTGTCTGTGGTGTTGGCCTCTCTCTCCCTCCTTCTCTTCCAATGTCCGTGGTGTTGGTCTCTCCATCCCTCCTTCCCTTCCATTGTCTGTAGTGTTGGCCTCTCCTACCCTCTTTCCCTTCCTTTGTCTGTGGTGTTGACCTCTCCCTCCCTCCTTCTCTTCCATTGTCCGTGGTGTTGGCCTCTGCTACCCTCTTTCCCTTCCTTTGTCTGTGGTGTTGGCCTCTCCCTTTTCCTGCCATTGTCCGTGGTGTTGGCCTCTCCTACCCTCCTTTCCTTCCATTGTCTGTGGTGTTGGTCTCTCCATCCCTCCTTCCTTTCCATTGTCTGTAGTGTTGGTCTCTCCCTCCCTCCCTCCTTCCCTTCCATTGTCTGTGATGTTTGCCTCTCCTACCCTCCTTCCCTTCTATTGTCCTTGGTGTTGGCCTCTCCCTCCCTCCTTTCTTCCCTTCTGTTGTTCTTGTTCTTGGCCTCTTTTACCCTCCTTCCCTTCCATTGTCTGGGGTGTTGGCCTCTCTCCTTTCCTTCCATTGTCCGTGGTGTTGGCCTCTCCCACCCTCCTTTCCTTCCATTGTCTGTGGTGTTGGTCTCGCCATCGCTCCTTCCTCTCCATTGTCTGTAGTGTTGGTCTCTCCCTCCCTCCTTCCCTTCCATTGTCTGTGATGTTTGCCTCTCATACCCTCCTTCCCTTCTATTGTCCTTGGTGTTGACCTCTCCCTCCCTCCTTTCTTCCCTTCTGTTGTCCTTGTTCTTGGCCTCTTTTACCCTCCTTCCCTTCCATTGTCCGTGGTGTTGGCCTCTCCTACCCTCTTTCCCTTCCTTTGTCTGTGGTGTTGGCCTCTCCCCTTCCCTTCCATTGTCCGTGGTGCTGGCCTCTCCTACCCTCTTTCCCTTCCTTTGCCTGTGGTGTTGGCCTCTCCCTCCCTCCTTCCCTTCCATTGTCCGTGGTGTTGGCCTCTCCTACCCTCTTTCCCTTCCTTTGTCTGTGGTGTTGGCCTCTCCCCTTTCCTTCCATTGTCCGTGGTGTTGGCCTCTCCTACCCTCTTTCCCTTCCTTTGTCTGTAGTGTTGGCCTCTCCTACCCTCTTTCCCTTCCTTTGTCTGTGGGGTTGACCTCTCCCTCCCTCCTTCTCTTCCATTGTCCGTGGTGTTGGCCTCTGCTACCCTCTTTCCCTTCCTTTGTCTGTGGTGTTGGCCTCGCCCCTTTCCTTCCATTGTCCGTGGTGTTGGCCTCTCCTACCCTCCTTCCCTTCCATTGTCCGTGGTGTTGGTCTCTCCATCCCTCCTTCCCTTCCATTGTCTGTGGTGTTGGTCTCTCCCTCCTGCTCCCTCCCTCCTTCCCTTCCATTGTCTGTGGTGTTTGTCACTCCATCCCTCCTTCCCTTCCATTGTCTGTGGAGTTTGTCTCTCCCCTTTCCTTCCATTGTCCATGGTGTTGGCCTCTCCTACCCTCTTTCCCTTCCATTGTCTGTGGTGTTTGTCTCTCCATCCCTCCTTCCCTTCCCTTGTCTGTGGTGTTGGCCTCTCCCTCCCTCCTTCTCTTCCAATGTCCGTGGTGTTGGCCTCTGCTACCCTCTTTCCCTTCCTTTGTCTGTGGTGTTGGCCTCTCCCCTTTCCTTCCATTGTCCGTGGTGTTGGCCTCTCCTACCCTCCTTCCCTTCCATCGTCTGTGGTGTTGGTCTCTCCATCCCTCCTTCCCTTCCATTGTCTGTGGTGTTGGTCTCTCCCTCCCCCCCTCCTTCCCTTCCATTGTCTGTGGTGTTTGTCTCTCCATCCCTCCTTCCCTTCCCTTGTCTGTGGTGTTGGCCTCTCCCACCCTCCTTCCCTTCCATTGTTTGTGGCGTTGGCCTCTCCTACCCTCTTTCCCTTCCTTTGTTTGTGATGTTGGCCTCTCCCCTTTCCTTCCATTGTCTGTGGTGTTGGCCTCTCCTACCCTCTTTCCCTTCCCTTGTCTGTGGCGTTGGCCTCTCCCTCCCTCCTTCTCTTCCATTGTCCATGGTGTTGGTCTCTCCATCGCTCCTTCCCTTCCATTGTCCATGGTGTTGGCCTCGCCTACCCTCTTTCCCTTCCCTTGTCTGTGGTGTTGGCCTCTCCCTCCCTCCTTCTCTTCCATTGTCCATGGTGTTGGTCTCGCCATCGCTCCTTCCTTTCCATTGTCTGTAGTGTTGGTCTCTCCCTCCCTCCTTCCCTTCCATTGTCTGTGGTGTTTGTCTCTCCATCCCTCCTTCCCTTCCCTTGTCTGTGGTGTTGGCCTCTCCCTCCCTCATTCTCTTCCATTGTCCATGTGTTAGTCTCTCCATCCCTCCTTCCCTTCCATTGTCTGTGGTGTTGGTCGCTCCATCCCTCCTTCCCTTCCCTTGCCTGTGGTGTTGGCCTCTCCCTCCCTCATTCCCTTCTATTGTCCATGGTGTTGGTCTCTCCATTCCTCCTTCCCTTCCATTGTCTGTGGTGTTGGTCTCTCCATCCCTCCTTCCCTTCCATTGTCTGTGGTGTTGGCCTCTCCCTCCCTCCTTCCCTTCCATTGTCTGTGGTGTTGGTCTCTCCATCCCTCCTTCCCTTCCATTGTCTGTGGTGTTGGCCTCTCCGTCCATTTCATTGTCCGTGGTGTTGGCCTCTCCCTCCCTCCCTTCTGTTGTCTGCACTGTTGCCACCTTCCATGCACCCTCCCTGCTTCCCTTCCATTGTCTGTGGTGTTGGCCTCTCCCTCCATTTCATTGTCCGTGGTGTTGGCCTCTCCCTCCCTCCCTTCTGTTGTCTGCAATGTTGCCATCTTCCATGCACCTTCCCTGCTTCCCTTCCATTTCCCATAGCGTTGGCGTTTGATCTTCCCAAAGTGAAATTTCTTAGCACCCAACGAAAGCTGTGTTGGACGCTAAACAAAGCCAGAAACTGAACATTTAGGTGGAGAACATGCCAAGTGCGCATGACGGTTTGGCCTGCCCAAAAGGGCTGGGCAAACTGCCATGCATACTTAGAGGAGTGCAAACTTCTCCTCATCTGCTCTGATGTCACAGAACCCAGCCCCGTCCTGACCTGGTTCTGAGTCCCGCATAGAAAAATAAATTGATAATAACGCCCTGTTATTATAATTTTATATTTAATTGTTGCACTGCTGAAATAGCAATTGGGCGGTGCTCCTTCGCCTTAGCGGAGGAGCCACCACTGTGGCAGATGCATCACATGTCGATATATCAGGGGCAGATTCAGTCAAATGTCAGGTGTAACCACATGAACCGCCTTACTGAAGGTAGAACCTTTGGCCTACAGTTTGTGTAGATTGGCTGTCAAACCTTTGAGCTATCAGGGAGTATGTAACCTGCAAGTTCAGCTGCGTGACAAACCTGCTGCAGAACCTGCTGCTGTTGGAGGGCGGGACAGCCGGATGTTACTCTTCGGCAGGTCCTTGCACTGGGCTCTCCCAGTCGACTGTGCTTTCCAATTGGCAGCTTGGTGAGGTGTGTTACACCAGCACTGCTGGGCATCCCATTCTTATTTAAACAGAACTATGTTATCCATATGTCTGCTGCAGTATCTGAAGACGGCTGAAGAGCGTGGGGTCCTTCGAAGAATAGTAGGACACATTCCTGCCGCGTGACACCGCTAACAGAAGAGAACAATTCATCTACCTAGGAATGCATTAACAAATAAATACATGGGTAAATGCAAGTGTGCATTGATAACTGAATGAAGGATTTAACACATGAATAAACAAATGCATTGAAGAATGGCTTCTTGGATGAGTGAATAAATTCATGAATGAATAAGTGAATTGTTAAATGTACAAATGAAAGCAAGCATCGATATTTAAATGAATGATTAAATGCACGAATAAACAGAATGACTGAATGCACGAATGAATGGTTATATTCATTGCTGAACAAGTTATTTATTGAATGCATGGATAAACAAACGCTTTGGTGATTGAATGAATCATAGAGAACATAAACAAAGGAATGCTTCAATGAATGCATGCTATGAAGGACCAATGAATTATTGACTTCATAAATGGGTGGATGAATTGATGTACATGCAACTAAATTATTGAATGCATTAATAAACAAATTCATGGATTACTTCTTGAATAGATGAATTACATTTTGATGGTAAGTATGAAATAATTGATTGTTACATTAAAAAATACATGAATAAATACATCTCTAAAGTAAATGATGGAATCCATTTGTGTAGTACACCTCTGCAAAGTCAGCCTCCTCGTGGCAAGGCTGGCTTGATGGATGGGCTAAGTGAACAATAGCAACAACACTGCTGCTCAGGGCATAGCTACCTCCCATTGTTCATCTTGCCCCCCACCCACATGCCCTCCCTCCATGTTGTCTCCTGTCCTGCCCTCCTTCCAGCCAGCAATGAAAAACAAACATTGTCAAAGCCCATAGGTCTCAGCAATACAAGAGCTATTGGCTTTGTTAATGCCTTTTAGCCATGTTCTATAGCGGTCTCATCACGCTTTTTCCCCTGACTTTCAGCCATGTTGAACAGCAGCCATGCTTCTACACAGCATGACTAAAAGACATTGACACTGAGAAAGACAATAGCTCTCGCATTTCTGAGACCTGTTGGCTTTGCCAATGCTTGTTCCTCATGTATTTACTTTTATATGTTAATGGAGGTACCCAGGGCTCACTTTCAGTCACCCCCTCTATCTGTACGTACTGTCTCTTTCTCTGACTGGCCACATGCTCCCTTCTGTATTTCTATGCCTTGGAAATGGGAATGACACCAGCAGTGCACGGCCCACAGTATAATCTTCTGCAGAGATGCTGGCTGGGAGTATTCATAGCTCTTTGACTTCACCTTTACAGCTGCTGCTGGGACTAGGCTGAGATCTACAGCACCTCAATGATTACTTACAATAGTTGTGGAATGTTAATCTGTCTCCAAAATGCTCTAGGACAGATGTTAGGATACTAAAGTAGTCCCCTGGACTATTTTGGAGAACATTTCACTTTCCATAAATATTCTAGGACTGGAACTACGGGGCATATCAGCAAGGCGGCGCTATAAAATTATCGTCGCTTTTGCGTCTGTTTTCGGACGAAAAGCGGCGATAATTTTATCACTTTATCAGCAAGGTCACGCTATGGCGTGAATCCTTGCCTTAGCGCCCCTTCCCGTAACACCCACCTTTGCATCTCCGTCCAAAAATAACTGGTGAAATGTCGCTAACTGACATTTCTCCAATTATCAATGGGCACGCTAACAAGCATAGCGATAAGAAAAGTAGAGCTAAACTTGGTTAGCGCTACTTTCCTTACGCCTGCTTTTCCTTTGACTAAACAATGTTAGCCAATGGGTGGTGGATTATAGGGCTGAGACCACCCAGCCCTATCAACAAGGATATCGCCGTTTTCCGTGGAACATCGCTGGAAAACCAGCGATGTTCCATGGAAAACATCGCTATCACAGGAATAATTATCGCCATTGCGCTATGCGTTGGTAATACAGCGCTAGCATGGCGATAATTATCTGCGATAGCCGGCGATAGAATTCTCACGCTAAGGGCGGCCAGCGATAATTATCGCTGCCGCTTGTTCATATGCCCCTACATTTGTTAGTCAGCACTACATCTGCTGCAATGCTGGCAAAACTTAAAGCATCTGGTCTACATCTCATGTGTCCCTTTTCCATTTCCCTTCATAGCAGAAGAAAGGGGGACTCTTTGAATAGCACTGCCTCTGCTGTGCTGGCAAATGTTTCCATGGTGTCAGACGCCAAAATCCGGTCTCCCGCTCTGCTACATTTTTGGGACTTGTCCGCTCTGATCACAACCTAGTATGGTGCCAAATTTATATTCAATGAAAGGCTCATTTCTCCATTTTTAGGTCTCGTTTGAGACAGCGCTTGCACTATCTTTTGTAAGACATTTTGCTAGCTTACAGTGGGTTAATTGTTGCTCTTGTTTGCCTGCTTCTAATTCTTTAGCGCATGTGGGCTTCACTTTCTCTACTTGGGTTTGTGTCTCCCCCCCTGAGCAAGGACCCATTACGTGTGTACTTCCACCACTGTTTTCAAGTGCTGCTCTTTTGTTTTTGTTTAAGCAGTCTGAGAGTGCATGTGTTTTCCTACTGTCTCCCTCATGTCTGCCTCGCCATCCACCACACTCACTGCCCATGTCCTCCCCCCTACACTTGTGGGCCTATCCCACCCCTGTGTTGCTTTTTCACTTGTGTACTTCACACCCAAACTCCACGTTGCACTGTCTCTTGTTCATTTACTCCCCCACATTCCTGTCTATCCTGTTTGCTTCCCCGCCTCTGTGTTTCTACTCCCACCGGCGGCCCCCTGGTTGTTACACGCACCCTCTCTTGTTGCTTCCCACCCCTCCGTTTTGCTTACTTTCCCTCAGGGTTGCGCCTCTTGTCCCCTCAACTGTGTGTTGCTTTCTCCCCACCCATGCAAATGTTTTTTTTATTTTTTTTTACCAATCCAACTTGGATCAGCAGACAGAAAAAACAGGGATTGCATCATTTTGTAGGCGCAAGCATACTTGATGTGCTTGCCTACAAAATTTTGCGGCCTACTGAGTATGGAATTTATTTTCTCTTTTAAAAGCCATGCTGCAGAGCATCAGGAATGCTGTACAGTACGGCTAGAACCATTGGCAAAGCCAATATGTCCTGGAGGCAAGACTGTTTGGTTTTGTTAATGCTTGATTACATTTTCATTGTGGAGGATTGTTCACAATGGTATTCGACATTTGGGGCCTCATTTACTACATTTTGATGCATGGCAGAAAACTGCCGCTAAAGCGGCGATAATGGGCTTGATAATATGCCGCAGAGAATTCCCATAGAAGCCCATGTTGATACCAGAACATGGGCTTCTATGGGAATTCTCTGCGGCATATTATCAAGCCCATTATCGCCGCTTTAGCGGCAGTTTTCTGCTGCTAAAGCGGCGATAATTTTAACGCCGTTTCTTGATAATATGCCCCAAAATTCCTCAAGATGATCTCAAGACAATTGTACAATCCCTAGTCCTTTCTAAACTGGACTATGGGAACGCCATCCCAACAGGGACACCAAAAGCTCACCTAGCCCCACTAAGATCAGTCCTTAACATGGCAACTCGACTCATAACTGATGTAAAAAGATTTGAACACATGTCACCAACCCTCAACGCTCTCAACTGGCTTCCCATGGAAGGTAGATGTATTTACAAATTGGCCTGCATCACACACAAAGCCCTTCATGCCCAATCTCCCGACTACCTAAAAAGCAAACTAGTAAAAGCAGGAAAATCCAGAAATCTGAGAGGCACCAACTCACTTCTTCTCATTCCTCCGAAACTGAAAAAGAAAATGACCCAGTGCCGGCCCTTCTCTGGTAACATACCCAGGATGTGGAACGCACTCCCCATTGACCTCAGATGCAACCCTTCCTTCTCTTGCTTCGAAAAGGACCTGAAAAATCCTTCTCCTCAACCAATACTTTACCGACCAAGTCAACCAACCTAGGCATCAATAACTTAATGGACTCCCCATCACTCTGACCTTCAAGGATGATGATTATCTGACTGTGTCAACCACCTGCGTCTTTCTCCCCTCACTGGATCCATAAGTATTATGTCTTTGCCTATATCTTTATGCATCCTCATGTCCTGCGATGTTATGCAATTTTTCTTTTCCTAAGTGTATGTAAAGCGCTCTGATACCAACGGGTCTAGCGAGCGCTATATAAAACATTATGAATAAAAAATAAAAAAAAATAAACCGACCTCGGAGAGGTGGGTGGGGCAGTGAGGGGTGATAGGGTGGAGCTGTAGCCAAAAAGCAACAGAGCAGCTGTTCTTGCAGGAAAGCATGTCGTGTCTGCAGTAGGAGAAACTCATTAAAGAAAATAGTGCTTACAGACATACCGTGGAGCAACAGAAGCAAAATGGCCAGTCCTCATGGGAGGTTACAAATGAAGACAAGGCGGTACTAAGGAGGGACTAATAAGGCTAATAACAAATCAGAAGCGAGCATTTACAATGGACAATGTAGCAAGCCAATGAAAAATATGGGCGGGGAGCGGGTGGGGCTTCAAGTCCATCCTCGAATACAGCATGCCTCCCAGAGCAGTGCATGGGCTGCCCAGGCTCGACCTAAAAACAAGGAGAAATAAAAGTATTTCTCCTCCTTGTGTCACTCCTACGCCTCCCCTGAGGAGGCATAAGATTCTGATATATTCCCAGCTTTATGAAACATTGTAAATCTGGAAATGTGTCAGGTTCCATGGATGTTGTCCGGGAACACCTACAGCAACACCCATTGAAGGCCCCTTTCATGCAGAATAATGCTTGAAAGGGGCCATATTTACAAGGCCATGAAAAGCAATGCAGGGTGACTTTACGTGGCCTTATAAATATGGGAAAGCTCATTGCGCTGTCGGTGTATCAAAAACAGTGGCACATCAGCGGTGCAATGGGCTTATAAATGAGGCCCCTTGTGCTTATTAGATGTATATCTGTATTTCACTTTCTCTTAAGGATTTAGGGGCTCATTTACAAGCCCCTTGTGCTGCCGGTGCGTCACTTTTTTGCTATATGGGAAAAAGTGACACACCGGCGGCGCAAGGGGCTTGTAAATAAGCCCCTTAAGGCCTAATGAGAAAATGGGATTTTGGAGGACACAAGAATGACATTCTAGTACCAGTGTTATAGCTAGACTTTATGCCACCAGAAGTCTTCCCTGCATTTCCTGCCCGAGGCTGGCGCATGTACGAGCGGGGGTACGGTGTGCTGGCGATTCCTGTGACGGCTGCCCCGCGACGGACTCAGGTAAGAGCAGGTGGGGGCTCACCATCCCCAAATTTGTGCCGTTCGGGGCAGACCGCCCCCTCCTCCCCCCTTGCTACGCCACTGTCCAGTACCATTTATGTGTACCAGGACACCCATTTAGCAGAAGAGGCCCATCTCGCCATAGCCCCCCTTAAATGCGACGGTGCAGGCCAGCTCCAGTGCTGTTCAGTAATAAGAGAGGCGGCCAGGCGTGTGCAGTCAGTGGGATGTGTTGCAGCTCGCGTTTGGGTCATGGTTTCTTGTCTCTGATTGTAAACAGATTTGACTAAAGAGGTAAATTAGAAGTTAATTAGAAGGAACATGATGGATGAACTTCTCTGCAGTGATTGGGAGTCTCATACTCCAGAGAAATAAATAGCATGTTTGAGAGTGACTGATTGGGTTGAAGCCTTACCTTTTACTTCGTCTGGAGATGAGGTTGGAGTCTAGCCCCGGAACATCTCAGAGAGGAGCGAGTCTGTGAGGCAGCTTCACTCAATCATCAACAGATGACCGTGTCCTTGCTACGCCATCTGCTTGTTCTTGGAAAGCCCTAGAACACAGGAACACCAGACTCTAAAGTTTTAAGATAGCAGGTCTTGATTCACTGAAGAACACGGAAGTAGCGTGCTTTGTCGATGTTTGAATATAAACGCAGAATAATGTCTCATCAAAGCTTAATTTGAATAAAGAAAAAGAAAACAATAAAAAACACTAAGACTGGCCTTGCTTCGACCACCTGTCTCTTTCATCCACCACCCAACACCTCCCTCTTTGTTGTTGTTTTTGTTTTTTTGTTGAAAAGTTTTTATTGGTTGCTTTCTTGAACATAGGAGTACAGAAATACAGCATCAAACAGAGAAAATAAATGCAATACAATACTGCAGAGTGTGCTAAATCAAAAAAGAGGAGATAAAACAAAAGAACATAAAGCAAATACAAACAATCAGCATCTACATGTATATTGCAGCGACAAATTGCAGGTGATTACCTGTGGTAGAGAATAGTTAGGGAGCCGGTACGGGTCAAGCATGATCAGACTGAGATTTACAACATTGTAAAAGTATATTTCACGGCGGTTTGGGTGATTCAAAATATATGTCAAGGCTATCCCACATATGTCTAAGGGGGGGTCTCGAAGGTGAATTTTGGAGGGAAATTGAGTCAGCCCCTCTAAGGTGAGTTACCCAATTTAGCCAGCATTTAAGCAACGCTTTATTTGTATCCTTCCAATTGTTTAGTATAACTTTAACTGCTGCTATCATGAGAAGGTCTAAAGGGCCCTATCATTGTCCTTTAGATCCTCCATAGTAAGGGGAGCAAAAACCAATGTGGTGAATTCTCTTTTAGGGGAACATGAAAGAAGTTTAGAGATGAAGTCAAAAATATTGTCCCAAAAATGGAACGCAGTTGTAGTAGAAGAGTTCCTGCCTACCTCTTTAATGCTTGAGCATTCCTTTTCATCCGTACATTTTTTCTTTCTCCCTTTTCTGATTTTCTCTCTCTTATTCTGTGTCAACAATTGGTGCTGAAAAATAGGTCTTGGCTGTCAAGCATTAGTGCTGTGGGTGGCCCACCATCTGCAACCACCCGCCATAATCAAGCACTGTGTCAATCATATTATGAAATGTATACTTGCCGATTGTGAAATAGTTAATCTTGGAGTACTGGCAACCCAAGATCTCAGTTTTCATTCGGAGTGGAAGCAGCCACCGTCTGCTTATATACAGGCACGACTATTTCACACCGATACGCTAACTGAAGATTTGAAATGGTGGAGGGTGGCGGTATGACTTGGTTTTGGTTTAAAAAGGCCGCGCCTACCAGAGATGCTGTAAAGAGAGAGCAATAGTTAGCTGTGCCTAAGCCCCTGCTTCGAGTTCACCTGCCACAAAAACACCCCACCTCAAGTCACCTTAAGCCTTGAAAAGATTGAATCTCTTTTTGTAACTATTATATATGAGTTGTTTTTATCTGTTTTACGGTGGGGGACAAAAAGATAGGTAAAGTCCTGGAAAATTTGTTGGCACTGGAAAAACATCTGTAACAAGCATCGCTCATGGCTTGGGATCCATGTGGTTCTGCTCATTCCAACATTCTCTGCAGGCTATCATAGTAATGATTAGCCAGATGATAAATAACTCGGTCCGTTCTCAGTGGCAGCCGACACAGATATAGACCGGTGGGGCAGGTGGAGGGGGCGCTGTGGGTGAGGGGCTGGTGGGAAACAGGCGGGGGGATCTTGTGGTGGGGGGTTCATAATAAAAAATAAATACAATATTTACCTGTAGCTGCCGGCCGCCTCACACTCCTCTGCTTATAGTTCCTAGTCCCAGCAATCCCTGGGACAGCATTACGGACTCCCCATCCAATCCCCGCGCTGCTCTCAAGCACAAGAGCAGTGTGGAGATTGACCTGAGCGGGCTAGATTACCGCTCACTCATTCAAAGGGAGTCTGTGCTGTTTCTCTAGCCCGGCAGTGCAATACAGCTGGGTTGGAGAAACCTAAGTGCACATGTCAGTCTGGCCGGTCTAGGAGGGCTGGCCAAACTAACATGCATACTTAGAAGTGCCCTTACCACTCCACCTCCCCCTCCCAGGGCCCGGTTCTGGCCCCTCCCAGCACGTGCGGGCTCAGCCAGCAGCTGAAAAAGAAAACAATAAAAAAATATTGTTTTATTTTTCAGCTGCTGGCTCTGAGCCAGTGGGGCGATGCTCCTCCGCCATTGCGGAGGAGCCCACTCTGCCCATTTTGCCTGCCCTGCGCTCTTCACTCTGGAGACCATTCTTAGACCTAACAAAAAGTCTGATAAGGCCGGGGCAGATTTACAAACTTTTGGTGCAACACAGTGCAGCAGACAAAGTTGTTGCGCTGCTCTGAGTCAAAGCGAGAAAGAAAAATAGCACCATATCTGCCAAGATTTAACTGTATCTTTCTCCCGCTGAAATGGAGCACTTATGACTGCTTTGCGACAACACACATACCCTTGCACCATATTACAAGAGTGTCTGCCTTATGTCAAGCAGAGGTTTTGTACTGGAAGGTACAAAAGTAACGCAAACCCAGTGCACAGTATTAGTAAACCTGGGTGTTAGTGTGTAACATGATAGTTCAACTTGCACTACGATTCTTTGCCTGTATGCAAAAATATTTGAAACCTTGGAGCAGTTACTCACTATATATGACATTACTCTGTTCATAATGCAAAGTTGTCATAAAACAGATAGGTCTGGCGACCTGCTGTCGCCCCATACACAGAAGCAGCAGTCACGGTTTTGCACATCATCTCATCGTGAGAGATTTTGCCGCAGACACATGGGCGCTTTATCTCTCAGACAAAGTGTACCCCTGCACAACACTCAGCAAGATGCTCACACTCTATTTGCTGCACAACACTCAGCAAGATGCTCACAGTCTATTTGCTGCACAACACTCAGCAAGATGCTCACACTCTATTTGCTGCACAACACTCAGCAAGATGCTCACACTCTATTAGCTGAACATCTTGTCTTCCCTGAGAGATTGCTGGTGGCTGAGAAGTTTTGGGAGCGTGTGATGTGATTTCACAGTCTACATGTGGGCAGGACCTCTCGCTCCCTTTGCTCTCCTCCAGCCTTCATTAGGTTTGAGTTATCTGAGAATAAATCCTTAGTTTGATCCCCTCTGGTAGCTACTGGATGACAAGGCTGTTCCTAAACACTGATATCTCTCTTTGAATCTGTCAGACCATGTGCCACTGATAACTTCGGCCAGTCCTGGTATGAATTAAGATACAATCCTTTCGCCCTAACATCTTAAATACGCAACTGGCCCATTGTGCCACATCACAGAAAATCTCTGGCCACAACAATGCTGCTGTACATAACCACACTACCACTTCCAAATTCTTCTGCTAATTCCCTGCCAGGACCTGCAGGGCTACTTTTTTTTTTATTTATTCTTGATATAGCATTTCAAGACATAGAGTGGCAGAGCTCTTTACAGAGATGAGGACTAGAACAACAGTGACACATTCAAAGAACATACCAGTAAATATGAAATCTTGGTCTTCAAAAGGAAGGATCTTCCGTCCTGGGAGAGCGAGGGGTCATGAAGGCCCTTTATAATAAAGCTCACAAGGCAGACCTTATGGGACCCACTGCACATACGGTCCATGTCTGGTATACAGTTATTAAGAAATTGGGCTGGGAAGGTACTATGACGCAACTTACTCCACTCTGGGAGACAGGAAAGCTGGGGAGACTGAGCAGATATAAAGGTTTCCACCAATGGTATTTGATTGGAATATCAAATGTAGGGGACCTCTGAAACAAGGGAAAAGTCATCACATTCACACAACTGCAAGAGAAATATGACATGGCACCCATGGAGCAGTTTCGATATCTTCAAATTAAACACACACTTGAGACCAACATTAAACCGGGCACGGCCCTCCAGGAAGCCTCCCCACTGGAGGATAGGCTGTTAACAGATCGTATGGACAAACAAGCCATATCATTAACCTACCAGAAAATAATTAACAATCAGCCAGACCCCACACACACTCTCTGTGAAAAATGTCAGGCTGAGCTTGGAGAATTAGACAAAACTGATTGGCACGAGGCGCTTGAATCACCACAAGAAATAGCAGTCTCCTCCAGACTACGATTGGTGCAGCTTAAGGTGCTCCATAGAACATATTTGTCCAGGGTAGTACTAGCCAGAATAGGCAGAGCAGATACCCAGCTCTGTCTGCGTAACCGTGGGGACGTGGGTACCTCCTATCATACAATATGGGAATGCCCAAGGATCCACGCGTACTGGGAGACTGTGATGCAGCGCAGAACGTCAAATTCCCCCTTCGGCACAGACCAACTACCTCGTCATTCAATTTACTCACATACATTCATTGGTGGGGCCCATAACACCAATATACTTACACTCGATTGACCTGTTTTCTGAGGGAAAATACGTTTCACAACGCTGAAATGAGAGGAATACCTTTACCTCACCTTCAACACATTGACATTAAAACCTAAGATATCCCTCCCATACGGAGATAGATCATTTAGTTGAGTTGGAGCTTGATGATTTACTCGTCTACCTTTGTTTTATTACTTTTCTCTTAATCTTCTTCTTCAAATAATCGACACAACACATTTGTAAATTAATCAATCATACTTTATCTAAGAAAATTGAAAGAGATGCAAAAATCATCATCAGCATTTCAGAACATCATATTTACCTATTCTAGCTAACGTCGTCCTCTATGTCAATCTGTCAAAGAGAAATTTTCTGCAAAGTTTAGGCCGCAATTCAGTCTCTCATAAATTCAGGATAACAGCTGTCCAGCAGTGTCACCGTCCTCTCCGTCAGCATAACGTCAGGAAATCAAGTTTGTCAAAGAAGAGAGAGCCGGTCGTAGCTTCGAGATAGAGCGAGCAATCGAGCGTGCGATCCTACCCTAATTCCCTACCTACTTTTATAATGAAAATACTAACAAAATTGTAGCAAGATTGGATTTAGAGAGTTCTAATTGGTCAATTTCGACTGGCGATGAGCAGTTCTCAGGTTGTCGAAGATGAAGTCATCAAACTTGCTCGTTCCGGCTTTTAAATTGGGCATTGTCTCTTAGTCTTGGACGGGTTCCCGGAATGACCTTGGAGGGTACATGTTCACCCGGGGTCAGGTCCAGGCCACTTTTGCTGGCGGTGACGCATGCGCACTTCACCCAGAACCTCGTGTTGTCAAGGCAGTCACGTTTACCGTCTCGTTCAGCCATCTTGTATAGGCCAAAATGGTCAACTTAAGCAAAAGAAACACAAAAACGTAATTAAAAGATGGAAATGACTAATAAAATGTTATCCCCTTACTAATACCGATATGTGTGTGTATTTATCTAGTGGAAGCAACACTCAGAGCGGTTTATACTCACTGAATAAAGCACAAATCACTAATACATCAATTAAAGCAACATATAACATATAATATTCTAATTTTCTACTATTAATATATGTACACAAGTTAATTCACAATTACTATAGCCATGCAAAGTGCAATTCCCACGTGTAATTCTCTTGTTAATATAGTTGGTGAGTTATCACTTAAAACAAATTAATAATATTACAATTAATTAATTATTCGGATTAATATAAACATGCAGAATGGGGGAGGTATACAACATTTTGCTCCATAGAACATATTTGTCCAGGGTAGTACTAGCCAGAATAGGCAGAGCAAATACCCAGCTCTGTCTGCGTAACTGTGGGGACGTAGGTACCTTCTATCACACAATATGGTCTGCGTAACTGTGGGGACGTAGGTACCTTCTATCACACAATATGGGAATGCCCAAGGATCCACGCATACTGGGAGACTGTCATGGCTGCAATAGCGCAGGTGGGCGGAGCTCCGGTACTGTCAGAGCCTAAGCGGTGCCTCCTAAATATATGGAAGCTACAGATCTCAATCACAAGACCCAAGATTGGGCCACGTTGGGGATGATGATAGCGAAACCCAACATAGCCAGATATTGGGGGGCACAAACAACACCTACCTATGCAGAATGGTGCATGGACATGGATTGGGCAATGGTGGCCGAAAAAGCAGTTTATGTAAATAGGGGGTGTCCTAGAAAATGGGAGCGGGTGTGTGGAGGGTGGAACAAATTTAGGGGAAACCTTTGTACGCCGCCACGGGGAGATCCTTTGTCAGACAACAGTTGAAATAAAATGGTGATGAAACCGGGGAACTGCTTAGTGGCGATTACGAGGGAGCTGGACATGAACACTAGAAAACCCAGATATGGTCTAAAAATGGAAGATTTTATGTATGTATATTGTACTGTTTTTTGTATTTTTTGTAATGGTATCATAAGTCGTGTAACCAATAAAAAAGATTTTTTTAAAAGAAGGATTTTTGTGGTGCTGGAATTGAGAAGAACAATTACACGATGCAATGAAAGGTCTTTTTAGGAAATACTGTTTAAGATTCCTTTTAGAACCGGACATTGATGTGTCCTATCGGATGTGTGTCAGATTAGCATTTCAAATCCCCTTGACCATTACCAGGGAATGATAGTTTTAGGCAGAGGCGCAACTAGAGCCAAATTTCGGGGGGGGGGGGGGGGGGGGGCTGAGCAAAAATTTCGGGGGGGGCTGAACTTTAAGCAATAGGCAGAGTGGAGCTGCAGGGGCTCTTAGAAGGGGTGAAACAACAGCAAGGCCTCATTAACATGCAAATGGTCTTTTAAAGACCTGTGAAGTGCTCGAGTGCGGCTGCTTTTTTGCCCGGGAAGGTGTCTCATCCCGGGCTGCCACACACGACGGGGGGGGCTGAAGCCCTGTGAGTCCAATGGGTGTTGCGCGCCTGGTTTTAGGTATATACAAATGATTGCAGACTAGAAAGTCTTTTCTTTATTTCATTTGTGTAGTCCAAGAAACTTCTATTAAACAAATCTTCATCACATTCAAAGTCCAAAGGCTTCACTTACAACGTGTCTGGGTTTCTTCTGCCAACACATGTTTCTTCTAATAGGCAATTTACCCTATGACTGCCTCAGGACTTCAAAAGGTGTATAGGAAACATTGAGGAATCAAATCCTCTTAATATTATACTCACCCTCGTGTACACTCGATTACATAATTTTCATTTGAAACGTGTATAAAGCTGTGCTTAATTTGTAAATAAATGAAATAAGCACCACTGTCAAAGGTTTTGTTCAGCAGCCCGTGGCTAGTGCTAGCAAAGGTTGGGGCCCTGAATTCAATGGCTATGTAGTCTTGAGTGCATCCTGTACCTCTTTAATCCACCACAATACACTCCCCTTTATCCTACTCTGGTGGGTTATTTGTCATGCCTGCTTTCTCCCTTTGTCACAGTTTTTCCATCTTCCTATTCCTCCTTCTTTCCATCTTTTGTGTTTTTGTCTCTCTTGCTCTAGACCAAAATTTGTTGAGGAAAAATAAGCGCTGGTCTCCAAAAATGAGTGCTGGTGCGACCTATCTTTTTTTTTTTTAGAGTTTTATGTAGCGCGAACTTGACTCGAGAAATAAGGTATCAGAGCGCTTTACATGAGCACCAATTTTGTTACAGATGAACACATTCATTTTTGTTAGGCACAAGGAGATTAAGTGATTTGCCCAGAATCACAGGATGTTGAGCGTTGTTGCAGAGACCCGAACCCGGTTCCCCAGCTTCAAAGTGGACTACTCTAGCCCTAAGGCGACATCCTCGCCCCAACCATTGGTTCAACTTACGTACTGGTTAAAAGTATAAAATATGGATGCCTGAAGGGAACAGATGGAGATTTACTTTTCTGCCTAAATATATTTGTACAGTTTTTTTCCATTCTCAAAAAGATTCCCAATAAGTAACATTCCCTGGAAAGCTGCAGGAAGTGTAGGGGGCATATCAGCAACAGACGGCGATAAATATCGCAAAGCGCGCTTAGCGCTTTTTTATTTATCGCTGGCTATTGCTGGAATTTATCACCCGGTCAGCGCGTTATTAACAACGCGTTCCTCCAGGGCGATAAAATTCCAGCGATAGCGGCGTTGTAGGAGGGGATATCGCCGGAAATCCTGCGAAAAGTCCACAGGAATGGCGAAACCGTTGTTGATAGGCCAAGGTGCACTCAGCCTGACGATCCACCTGCCATTGGATAATGCAGGTATGTCAGGTTTTCAGCAGACGTTAGTTTTCGGCGTAAACCGCGGTTAGCGCGGATTTTAAAATCGCTAATCGTGTTGTGGGCCGCCTTGTAAATATTGCGATGTGCACATAGCGATAATTTACAAGGTATTCCGTCAGGGGTACGCCCAGTGATGCCCACTTTGCATCTCATTAGCGATGCAGAGCGAGGCATGTTAGCACCGCCTTGTAAATAGGGCGAAAATATTATCTCCGCTTTTTTGGCTTTTAAAGCCAAAAAAGCGGAGCTAAGGCCCTTGATAATATGCCCCTAGGTTTCTTGGCGTGCTACTGGGAATGTCGTGTGAATTCTCCTTAAGGTCCTCTTCCATTTGTGTGAACCTCTAAATTGCATAGAATTCTGCAAAGGGGGGATTGAAGGCTGTTATGCAAACACATATTTTTGTATTCCTTGTGAGAAAACATTTTCCCCTGTGAAGATAGCTCATCCCAACAAACCCCGGGGGTGATCCGTTCTTCTTACCATTCTGGAAGGGGAGTAAATCTCAGAATATTTCCAAGTTTGTAAGAGGTTGGATCGAAGTTTGTGAATGTCCACAAATGTATGATTATGCCTGAAATTACCTTAATGAATAGGCCGATGTTTGAGGAGTATCATTCGAATATCACTCTATTAATAATTGATTGTCACTTAAGTGTCACTCATGTCACTCGTACGCTACTTAAGTGTCTCTTGAATGTAACTCTGGTTTTACTAGAGTATCACTCTTGTCTAGTCAAGTTTGCGGCCTGTCGCCTTAGTGTGATTCACGTGTCACTCAAGTGTCACTCTTGTATCACTCAATTAGAGACTTTCTATTCTTAATTCTTGTGTTTGTGATTGCCCACCTTCATTTATTGTCTTACAAAGATCTTGACAACTTCACTCTACATTTCACAGTGGAAACCCAAGCACCAGTCCTTGGCCAGAGGTGTGCAGAGAACATTTTATGCTGCCTCTTTCCAGGGTGTCACTTGCAGTTTGATGATAGTCTTAAAATGTCTTGCCTTTTGTTCCTATTACATTGCATATTCATATACTCATCAGCACTCTTACCTTTTTATTCCCGCACACACCTAAACAGTATTTGTGAAACACTTTGAGCCCCCAACTTCACCTTTTACTCTGTGGCTCTACTTGAAGTTGATTAAATTAACCTTTCAAGCACTATTTCAATTTCATGAAAGCTAACAAAAGTGGTGTTTCTTGTCGTTATTGTTTGCACTCTGGTTCGATTTCGAGAAATGCTTAAGACCCTCATTCTTTTAATTATGGAAAGAGTTTATTTATTTCCAGTGCATTCCTTGCGTTTTCCTCTTATCTCATATAGCACAGATTGTTGAGCATCTCAGCATCAAAGGGATATTAGGTCTGACAAAAGGCTGCATTTGTTATTTAATAAAAAAATTATGAAAGTGGTCTAAAATTATTATGGGAATCTCTTACCAATAAGAAAGGATCAACTCTATATTTTCTTTGCCATAATCCCCTAAAGCAGTGTGTTTTTATATTACAGAATTCAATCGTCTTGCCCTGCTTTCCAAATCATTCCCTCTTGTTTCAAGGCTAGCTCACCTTTCTGTGTACCTTTGTTATACCCATGCTCCACAAGTCATCACGCTCTAATATGTAAATCATTGTTACAGCACCTTAAGGCCTGGCTGAAGGACAGCAAGAAGTTCATGCTCTGTAAATATGTAAAATATAATTTTCCAAACCTAATCGATTCTTAAAATGTAATCTTGAGTGATTTTACATCTTGTATATATGTAAATCTAACCACTAGTATCTGTAGTAGACTTAAGTACTTACCATGATTCTTATGTGAATTTAGAGTTTATCTGTTTTGTATCTGTTCCTTGAGTTAATTTGCAGCCTGTATATATGTAACTCTAACCACTAATATCTGTAGTAGTCGTATGTACTTACTTCCATTCTTATGTGAATTTATAGTGTATCTGTTTGTATCTTTTTCTAGAGTGAATTTGCAACTTGTATACATGAACTCTAACCACTAGTATCTGTAGTAGAATTGTGTACTTACTACCATTCTTATGTGAATATAGAGTTTTTCGATTTGTATCTTTTATTAAACTCATGTACTCTGAAGTGCTTATGTAATGTAACTGGTCCTTTTGTAAAGCGCTCTGACACCTTCAGGTAAAGTTTGCGCTATATCAAATCGCAATAAATAAATAAATTGTTCCATTTTCGATTGACTTTTGTGAGTCTTATAGATTCCAGCCCTTGAACTCAGGATTTCATCTCCTTCGTGTTCTGATCAATTTCATCCTCCGCCTAAATGCTGCCTGGAGGCTGGAATCCACTGAGAAGACTTTGCCAAGGTGCACTGTAGGTAAAGTCATTTTCTTATACTGCTGTGCTTCAAGTGCGTTAGAGGTGAGTGTGCTACATGCAAGTTATGGTACAAAGAGCATATTCCCCCTTCTGGCAAACATTTGCACTAAAAGTGATTTCTGAAGGTAAATATACAATCCTTAAGAAATCGTTTTTTCCATTATTTTTTCATTCTCTCTTCCTGTACTCAAGACATAAATATATTATCTGTATTAGCTTCATGAACTAGGTTGGAATAGACCACTTTGCCTCCTGAGCCTGACTCAGAGAATTCTTAATTTTGTTAATATTTCCTTGACCCTATCAATTTCCTCTTCTTTAAATATGTTTCCTTCTCCCTCTGTATTAGCCAGCTCAGTGGACTCGCCTCTCCCATCAGCACTATTCTTGGTTGATTTTCACATTTCTAATCAGCTTTCAGGGGCACTTGTTATGCCCCTCTTGAATGTATCTAAACAGAAGTGTTTGGATTTTCTGTGGAGCCATTTGTGTTACGGTTTAGTTTCCTATTTCCACTTTGTACTGTGTGTCAGGGCTGACATAATTTGTGTGGTATTCCCACAAACATTTTGCCTTCACTCCTGTTTTGCTGAATTCATTTTTGTTGGCATTCGCACTTTTCCTCTGTTAACCAGTGGTAATATGCTGGTGCGCTCTCTCTCTCTAAAACATGGTAATAGCCTCTATTGATTGGTACGTTTAATTTACTTGTTAGTCCCTAGTAAATAGTACTCATGTACCTTGGGCCTGTAATTCAAATGCTATCAGTGAGCAATAGCACACATTGTGCCACCCACTAATGTATTTATTTATTTATTTACTTATGTATGTCATTAAAGCGCCTGAATCACCCCAACCGGGGTATCTCCGCGCTATGACGGCCCTAGACAGCTCAGCCCGGTCTTTAAAACAGTGAGGTTTTTAATTGCTTTCTGAAAGATAAGTAGTTGGAGGAGAGTCGAATGTGGATGGGGAGCTGGTTCCAGAGGGATGGAGCGACATAAGAGAAGGATGTACCACCCAGCTGGGTATGTTTTAATGCGAGGCACAAGAAGAAGCTCTTTGGACCCAGAGCGGAGGGTCCTGGAGGAGATGTATCGGGTCAATTTATCTGCGATGTAGTTAGGTCCTAGGTTGTTCAAGGCTTTATATCCCATACAGCAGGTCTTGAATTTAATCCTTTTCCGAATTGGCAGCCAGTGCAGTTTGTGGAGTAGGGGGAGTGAGGGTTTTCTGGGGGGAACATTGGTCACCAATTGGGCTGCTCTGTTCTGGACTACTTGTAGTCTGTTTAGGGCAGATTCCTTAGCGGAGATAAACAGAGCATTACAGTAGTCCAGACGGCTCGTGACCAATGCTTGGATCAAAGATTTCCTTGTGGATAGCAGGAGTAAGGGGAAGACTCTGCGGAGCAGACTTAGTACATGGAAGCAGGCCTTGGCGGTCGTTCGTTTCTGATCGATTTTTACCCCTAAATTCTTTACCACAAGTTTGGGGAGGGTGCTGGGCCCAATTCTCCTGGCCACCACTTGGGAGACCATCTTGTTACTGCTTCTCTGAAAAGCATGATTTCTGTTTTCTCAGCATTCAGCTGGAGGAAGTTGTTTCTCATCCAGTCAGTGATGGTTCTCATGCCCTCCGAAAAGGTAGCCTGAATGCTGGTGTTGTTCTTATCGAATGAGAGAAGCAGTTGTGTGTCATCGGCATATGAGATTGGGATAAACCGTAAGTTTCTTATTAAGTTTGCAAGTGGTGTGACATAAATATTGAATAGGCTCGGGCTCAAACAAGAGCCCTGGGTACCCCCTTGGTGACATTGGTAGTTTGTGATCTGAAAGGGCCAAGGTTAACGGTTTGCGTTCTTTCAGCTAGGAAGTTTGTCATCCATTTTAATGCCATCCCTTCAATGCCTATGTCTCTGAGCCTTCCTAGCAAGATCTGGTGAGAGATGGTATCGAATGCAGCAGACAGGTCAAACAGTATGAGAAGTACGGCCTGACCCCTGTCTGCTAGCATTCTGATGTTGTCTGTAACTGTCACAAGTGCCGATTCTGTACTGTGTCTGGGATGGAATCCTGATTATGATGGATCGAGGCTATTGGAGGATTCTAGGAAACTGGTCAGGTGTTTATTTATATGTTTCTCTAGCAATTTACTTTGTAACAGGAGTAGAGAAATGGGTCGGTAGTTAGCAACGTCATTAGGGGGGAGTTTGCATTTTTCCTGATAGGCAGGATCTGAGCTGCTTTCCATTCCTCAGGGAGCTTGCCTTCCTTTAGAGAGCTATTTAAGATGGAGCAGATAGGGCCTGTGAGTTGGTTTGCTAGTAGGGCGGAGGTTTTGGATGGGATCAGGTCTGCAGGAGAGCAGGATTTAGTCGTTTTTAGTAGGGTTTTAGTTTCTTCGGGGGAAAGCGGAGGATATTCCTCTAATCTATGCAAGCTGGGCATGGTAGAGGGAAGCTTGTGATCATCGCTTAATTGAGTGCCTTTGGCTCCTGTGATCTTATTGTAGATATTGTCAATTTTGGAGGTGAGGTGGCTTGCAATGTTGTCACATAGTGTCTGAGAGGGTTCCTCTTCCGTATTACATGCTTTCGGATTGATGAATGTGTTTAGGACTTGGAATAGTGCTTTGGAGGAGTTATCTGCCTGATCAAGTAGGTTAGCTATATGCAGTTTTCTTGCTAAAGTAGCCGTTTAAAACATGTCTCAAATCTGCCAATGCAGCCAGCAGTACAGTTTTAAACTGCCATTTCGACCTGGCAAAATTTACTTTTTGCCAGGCCTAAACATTACTTTTCAAACTTATAAGTCACCCCTAAGGTAGGCCCTTAAGTCTGATAGGGCAGGATGCATTGTATTTAAAAGGCAGGACATGTGTACTTAAGTTGTACATGTCCTGACAATTAAAACCTCCTAAAGTTGTTTTTTACTGTTGTAAGGCCTGTCTCTCCCATTGACTAATACTGGGATACCAAATTACATCTAACAAGTGCTAATTGTGTTGGGGGCAGATAGAGAGATGCTATTTACACTAAAATGATTTGTGATTTAAAATCTTTTGTGATGGAGTTGGATTTTAAGTTACAATTATGAAAATAGCACTTTTAGAAAGTTGGAATTTCGCCCCCCCCCCCCCAGACATTTGTGCCTCCTGACAGTGCCCTAGGTCCCACGATTCTGAATGGCTCTTCCGCTGAAGTTTGTGTATTTCTTCCAGACAATAACACCAGGTAACCTTAAGTGTGGACATGATGGGCCATCCTGGAAGGACGACTGGGAAGGTGCTGTAACCAGCCTTACTTGCATTTCAAAGGGTTTTCCTTCGTGCACTCAGAAAGGAACCTGACACTTGACTTGCCCTGCCTTTTGTCACCCCCAGACAGTTTGGAACCTTGATAGGGGAAGGGGAAGAAGTATTCTGAATCAGATGTGGGGGAAGGAAAGGGGATGCCCCCACACAAAGGCTGGCACCAGGTATAAATATTGACCTACAGAGCTACTCATCAGAAAACTCCTGGATCTGTGGAAGATACAGAAGAAGGACTGTCCTGCTACTTGAAAGATTGTCTTGCCGTTTGAGAAGGAAGATTGGGCATGATTACTTTCATCCCAGGCTAACCAGGGGGACTCCAAGGGCCAGTTGGTTGACCTCCTATGTGAGCTACAGGGATACAACAAGATTCAGAGGCCTCCCTGCAATTGCCCCGCTGATCTGCTATAACTGGACCTGCTGCTGGACTTGCAGGAGCTATGCTGGCCTCTGCTGGAGTGAGTCCCTCATCCCCAAGATGCACCTCCCCAGGTGCTGGACCCTTGGCTGGCATTAGAGTGTACTTCTCCTGATGGAAAGGTGAAAATCCTGAAGTTTGGCCTCCTTGTGATCACGAACAGGCCGGTTTGCGTCGAAACTCTACCAACGACCTCCAATGCGGAGCTCCAGTAAACCCTGCTCTTCACGCCAACAACAGTCCACGCAACTGACAACGCTAGACTTTCACTTTGTGCTACAGAAATGATAGCCTATGACACCCACCAATGTGAAGCTACAGCAACAACCAATTGCGATGCTCGAACGGCCCTTCAGGCTACAGCGACACCTGGCCACGATGCATGACCTGCTCTTCCTGCTACAGGGATGACGTCCGCAAGTCTCAGCCTCCTCCAACATGAATGAAACTCTTCGAGTAGTCTTAAAAGTTAAATTTTCAGTATGATGCCTCTATCAGCCCTGGTCACCCCTGTGGCTGTCCAGAACTTGTGACTTTCCTCTGGTCTAGCGCGACCAGATGATTTAGTGACTTTTGTGGCTCACCTTGACAAGGGTTGTGATTGTTGCCTGAGTAGGGGTTCGAGCCCTCTCAACTCTTAACCTAATTTCTTACACTTTGCAACTTATAAAACTTCAGAAGGCCATAAATTTGAGGCTTGTCGGCCAGGGATTTCTGTTTATCTACACTTGTAGTTGGGTGCTTTCCACCCAGTGGTGCAAGTGATCTCTTCCCTTCTTTCTGAGCAACTTTGCAAAGTTGCTACACACCAGATCCACTCGATGCAGGTTCACAATTGATTAATTTACCAGCCTAGTGCTAAACCCGGGAATTTTCCTTCCCAGCATATTTTGCAGTCATATCCAATTTTAAATTCTTCTCAATCCATGAGTGCTTTGCTTTAGAGCCTACTTCTTCCAGAAGCCTCTTATGTTTCTTTACTTCATTCCAGTTACATAAATACGTCCATTAGACGTTCTCATACTAAAATAAGAATCATGATCAGTATTAGCCTGATCTCCCTGCTTGTTTCTCCACATTCTGTATTTTTACCTCCCCAAGACCATCTGAGCACTTTATCCGTTCCATGTTTATACTGCGACGAACTGCAAATGGAAAGGAGAAATGGTGGCAGCTGCTCTCTGTGGTTTAACTTCCATGATTTCCTCAATCAGAGTGGAGTTTTCAGGGTAGGTAACCCAACAAAGAGAGAAAGGTTGAGAAATATAATAATTAGGTTATGTTTTTGTCTATTGGATAGGTTAGACATCGTTGATACTTGGTCTGGGATTTCTGTAGTAAAACCTGACCTTCCTGGTACATCTAGGGGAAGGCTGCATTCATTGAAGTTTATGTATTGTGCACCATATGGTGCCTGCACATACTCTCTCCCACGAGAGAGAGAGAAAGAGAGAGAGAGAGAGAGAGAGAGAGAGAGAGAGAGAGAGAGAGATTGTGGTGAAACATCAACAGTTAGGGAGAGGGTGTAGCCTTACGGCTAGAGCGGTTGACCTCAAAGCTGAGGAACCAGGTTTCAGTCCCAGCAACGACGCTCAACATCCTGTGATTCTGGGCAAATCACTTAATCTCCACATGCCTACTAAAAAATGAATGTGTGCATCTGTAAAGCGCTCTGATACCTGATGTCTTCAGGTCTAGTTTGCGCTACATAAAACTCTAAAAAACAGTTAGCAACACAAATGATGGACTTTGCCAAACCTTCACCCCATCATAGATCTTGGTTAGATCCATATTTTTTTGCTCACTATGTCACCATAGTTTGGAACTAGCCATATGCAAATCAGGCATTCTGCCTTATCTGGTCCTCCCTGGACTGGAGAACAAGCATTCTGGGACCGGTTTTGGTGGAATCACCCTTCCCACTAAGGGTGACTTGTAGCAACACGAAATATAAGTCGCCATTATTGGAAAGGATAGGCCTAGAAGTAGGTCCCGTGCTCGCTATGCCTCTGGATTCAAGCTAGACTGGCTGATAAGGTATGATACCCCAAACCTGGCCCCCGGATGCTTATTTTCTGGTCCAGGAAGGACCAGGCCTGCCAGTTCAGGCTGGACTGTTCCCATGGGGAGCAGGGTCAAGACTGATTGGCATATGACTGGGTCCAAACTGGGGTGGCGTGGCGAGCAAAAGAACGATAGAACCCAGATCAGTGGCTTGGGTTGAATGCTTGACAATGTTTAGTATTCCATCCATCAACATTTTGTGTTGCTACGAGACATAAACAGTTCCCATTTACTTAGACTGTTCCAAAGCATTATGCTATGGAGATCAGATTAGACGCTATCGCGTACAATGTGATAACTATAATTGGTGTGGACATTTGCTCCAGAGGTGGCCAAAGTGGATCTTGAGCTACAGATTTTTAGGAAATTCTCCCAAGATACATAATGTACACAATAAATATAAAATGGTTATATAGTGAGAGGTTAACCTGATAATATGGCATGTATCCAGCCATCCTTTGAGATACCTTTTTACAGACTAGGGCCATATTATCAAGGTACGGTGATAACATTATCGCCGCTTTAGCGGCAGGAAACTGACGCTAAAGCAGCGATAATGGGCTTGATAATATGCCCTTGTGAATTCCCATAGAAGCCCAGGTTCACACCAGAACATGGACTTCTATTGGAATTCTCAAGGGCATATTATGAAGCCATTATCGCTGCTTTAGCGGCAGTTTCCTGCCGCTAAAGCGTCGATAATTTTATCGCCGTTCCTTGATAATATGGCAGTGGTGCTCAGTTAATTGAGCTAGGTAGGATGAACGTCTGAATTAACCCGTCGGATTTCAGCCAGCAGTCATGGGGCCAAAAACCGAATTCCTTGTGTAGAGCGGCACCATCAGGGGCCAGACAACGGAATTACCTTAATGGTTACTGCATTAAGTTAATTACTCTGTGCCGCCCGTGGTAGTGCATGCAGGCAAGGTCCTTAAAAGAGGATCCATTGTGGAGTTCAAAAAGCCCTGCGTTTGAGGCACGTATTGGCTGTCCGCCAGGTGGTTAACTATTGTCTCAATATATGGCTTGGACCTAGCAGGAGGATTGATACTCAAATTATAAGTCATAAGGCTAAAAGAAAGAAGAGGGCGTGTTCCTAACAGGCAGAGCTAGCAAAAATTGGCCCTCGTGACCGCGGGGCTCTCAGAACCAGGGGCTAATTTACAATTTACAAAGCTCTCGGTTCGCGAAGGCGGGAGACGGCCGCGCTCTGGAGAGATAGGCCGCTTCCAGGGTACGCTTCAGGGCGGGCTCGTGAAATGATTTATCCTCGCTCACATCTGCAGCCCTGGGTCCTGCCCGCGCGGTAATGAATGCAGAGCCCCCTGGCACCGGCTGTGTACCGCGCGCGCGGCTGCAGAACCCGCGGTTCACCCTGTCCCAGCAGGACGCTCCTTTATTGATGAGGCACTTCATGGCGTGCAGTCACACTCCAGGTGCTCAGAGGCCTAATCAGGACAGCGCGCGCAAGGGGCGGTGCTTCAAGGGAGGCGTCACTGCCTCACACTGAGAGCGCACAGGCATAACCCAATAGGAAACGCGAATCTCAGTTTGTAGCTTGCAGGAGGTGGAAAAATGCAACAAAAAAACTATTTGGTCTTAACGGGTGCATTCCAGTACCCTGGAAAACTGTTATAGGAAAATATCTTGGAGATTCTACCCTACACCCAAGCTGCCCTCCCTTCGGGTAAAAATGTGGGGAACTCATTTGCATAATAAGTAACTCAATTATCATATGAAGAGGCTGTTTCTTTAGGTAGCCATAGCTAATGTATAAACATTGCTTTGAATGCATCATATCCGCATTCGAGATATGATATATGATAAGCTTTATTTAGGCATTAAATAAGGATCATAAAAGCAATACATTGCAACAAAACACATAATAAAAACAAAAATCAGAATAAATATCGATATCATAAAAACAGATTCATTCGAATATTGAATTCAGCCTTCCCAACTGATTAAAAAAAATTAATTCCTGGCACATAGCTCATTTTTAAGAAACAGGCTAACACTATCACAAATCGCTGGAGTGCTCAAGTTCTGCAGCTATAATAAAGTCAATCTACATTTTATCAATCCTGACACCCTCAAAACTGGAATTAAAAAGCACCTAGTAAAACATGAATTAAACCTGCAGAAAAATACACAGTAGAGCAGGGTCTGCGGGGAGCTTTCATTGCATGGGCAAAGAAGATAGATTCCTGGCCCTAGTGACCAAGAGGGGAGCATAGCTGCCATCTAATAATCCCTAACTGAAATCTGGTAAAGAGAGTCCTACCCCAACAGTCCAAATGCGACTCTAGTCCTGGAGTAGTTTGGATTAAAATGTATTCCTTGTTCTGGGTTTTCACTAACTCAACCTCCTCCAGTTCCACCGGTCTATAATCCTTAAAAGATTTTCTATTTCATAATCATTCGCCTTTTGGCGGGCCCTCCAGTTTGAAGAAAATACGTGGCCTGCCCAGATTAATGCACATCTTGCTAATGTACTATAGCCAAGGAATTAGCTATCCTCAATAACTTCTCTATTAAACACAGCATGGAGATGGCTCCAGACAGAACACCACAGCAACAAGGGAGCGAGATTTATGTGCTCTTTGACATACTTAAGTCTTAATTCCTCATTCAATATATAGGAAGGACTGCTGGCCTGGAGGCCAATTAGTCTTCTACAAGCTCTGTTCTCCTCAGCCTGGAGCCCAGTAATATTTTTTAAACCCCATATGCCTGACCATATGTTGGAACTGGAATACACTTCCTCCTATAAACCTCTAAAAAAGTTCAATAAGCGTCTTGCCAATATTACAGGATTAGTAGTAAAGGAACCCAACACCATGCATAAAGCATGTTCTGGCCTTGGATATCGGTGAGGACCAAGAACCAAGCGAATCGAAGGTCACCCCTCATTGTACGAAAACTCAAAAGCTCTTAGAATGAGCTTATCACCTATCTACATTTGCCACATTTTGGCACCCCTTGGTCCACAAGCCATTACATAAGTTTTCTTGGCATTGGATTGCAGCTTCAGATAGTCATATATTGAATATACCTACCTATTAAGATGTTGAGCTTGCTTGGCGTCCTTGAAATCAAGACAATGTTGTCTGCATAAGTTAATGCCAAGATACGCCTTTTTTAAAACTGGGGCATCTATGCCCTTTTGCCATTAGTGCTTACCCCAACCTAGAGACACATAACAACACAAGGATAGGAAGAAGCACTCCTAGGACAAAAAAGTCAGTGAAGCCCCCCTTTTCCCTGTATCTGACAGCAGCAGACAGATCATAATGCAGAGCCCTCAGGAATCCCAGGAGGCCCTTACAAACCCCAAATGTCTCCAATGTAGCCCACAAAATGGACCTCACCACACAATCAAATATGCAAGAGGGGTCCATTATAGCTGAAAAAAGATGGCCCCTGCTTCGCAATAGTATATTTACTGATCATGAGATATAAATTGAGACATTGCTCCAATGTCCCTAGACCAGATCGAAACCCGTACTGAACCCTTACTGTAATTTAGAAAGATCCCCCTATCCACGACCCAGGTAACCAGCCTTTCAAAAACGATCCTCCCTACTATCTTGACGATAGAATCTAAAAGATAGAAGCTTGGATCATTCCGCTTCCCTTTTTTAAAGACTGGCATTATAACGTTCCTTTTCCAGGAGTGTGGTAAACCAGTTTTACAAGCATGGTTAATATAATTAGTAATAAGGATGGCCCCAAAAATCTATTTTGAATTTATATAAATCTATTGTGACCGAATCAGGCCCAGGCGCTTTCATTTGCGGGACTAACAGTAATGGCCGCAATCAATCATGAATCAAACAATCAATGCATCTTTATTCAAATAAAAAATTCCCATAAAAGTCCACTGAAACACACACAAAACCAAGCATTGGCATAGCCAATAGGTTTCGCCTTTGGGCCCTAATAAGGGTTTAGCCATGCAACAGTTGCATAACTAAACACTTCTAAGGTCCCAAAAGCGAGACCTATTAGCTATGCCAAGCAGCCGTGCAGCCGCTAAAGTGAAAGTAATCGCGGTAAAAGTGGTGCGCGCGCCCGCGCACATGCACTGTAGCTCTAGGCTGGCCTGGTAGCACTTTTTGGAGCCCTCTCAATAAGTCTCGCCAGACCAGCGCATGCGCTGGGTCAGGCGAGACCTAAAAACCACATCCAGTATGCAATAAAACATGTAAACTATTAAAAACGTTCAGTCCATAAAAGTGCATGTATAAAATCCAGGGCATAGCAATCATAAACATAATAGCCATTCAAGGACAAAACAAAATAGGTATAAATACTAAGTCTAAACAGCGTTCATTGAGAGACAAGCACAGACAGGTTTTCAGGAAAGCACCTATATCCAAAAATGGACTCATCATCATTAAGTTGGCACCGTGTACTAAATCCTACCCGAAAATTAGTAATGCTAAACCTCTTGATTATGGGGAGCGAAAATCGCTTTGTGTATAAAGAATAGAAACCACAGAAAAATTAAAAATGCAGCATAGATTGATTCGATCGCCCATTACATGGGCAGGGTAAGGAATCAAGGTTTACCTGAAAGCCTGAAGGGAAACATATATATTTAACAGTGCCGGCCCTAAATCGAAACAATAGGCTGCGCTCCCAACGGCCCAGTGGTTTGGTCAGATATCTTGCAATTGATCTATCCATACCGATGGTCCTAATAGGCTACTACACTCAACTTCCTAGTCTCCATAACTAATCTTTCATCCTGAGAAAGTTTGCACAAGGCCAGCTGCAGCTGTTTTTTACTGCTGACAACTTTAGTGCCCCAAGGGTTCTCAAACAAAAGCTGGTAGCAAACCTTATGCAAACGTAATTCCACTGCTGCCAACCATGGAATGCCCTTTATCAGAGGTGAGGCAATCTAAAATAATGTCTCTTGTAAGGAGTGCCTCCTTATTTGTTCAAACTGCTAGCCATAATGAGGCAGGGGAGTCACTGATGTAATTTTAAATAAAATGTATGTTCAATTTACTATGACAAATAAAGTTGGAGCTCCCAGGACTCTTTGGCAAAATCTATTTCCCTCCACCTGGATTGTATTACAATTAGTGAAACCCCAGATCTCGGCCCCATATGTAGCCATCGGGAGGCATTGCATTTAAAAAATCTGCAAATGAGGCAACAGTGCACCACGCCTCCTGGGTTGTGGTAAACAGCGAGCCAGTCGCCCTGGAAAATGTATTTGTACAATGTGCAATATGTGGCATCCATAGCCAGTGTCGACAAAAACTAGACCCAGATAGGAAAAAGTGCTAGTTCAATTTAATCTAATCTCGCCCACTGTGAAAGAAGCTAAATTACAGTTTTTCGGGCGACGGCCCGTGATATAAGATTTATTATATTTGGTACCTAGAGCAAGCGTGGCCATAAAATGTACAAAACCTCGAACTAACATCCGCAGAGCCCTAGGAGTAAAAGCCATCTGCACAGCATCATCTGTGCACAGCAAATATGGTGGTACAGAGCCCTTAACCTTAGGGACATCAGGGGTGATGGTTAATAAAAAGGAGTCAAGATAATTTATATATAAAATAAAAAAAAGAGGAGCTTAAACACATCCTTGTCTAACACCCCGAAAAATACCTTCCTCTCTAGATACCTCCCCCTGAGTGTTTATTCTAATTCTTTCCTTCATCTCACTGTGCAAAGAAGCTAAAAAGTGCACCAGTGCTTCATCTATCCCATATGCTAAAAGATTTTAAAACGGCTTTGAGCAATTTAACGCAGTTGAATGCTGAGGTCAAATCCATAAAAACCAAATATAAAGGGGACTTTTGGGCCATGGTATATTTCCCAGTGAGAAGGTGAAGGTAAAGACACTGCTCAACTGTGCCGATCTTGGACCTAAAACCACACTGGCAAGGATGTAGAATGGTTTTCTCTTTGGCCCTTTCCTTTTTTCCGATTGTTAAGAACCCTGCCCAAAATGTTTAAAGTAGTGTCCATTTGGGATATGGACCTGTAACAGCTAGGCTGCGAGCAATTGCCCTTTTTAGTTCTCGCCTGAGCTATCGCGTAAGCGATGCTCTGCGAGACATTTAGTAGGTGGGTTTAGAAAGTGCTACCCACATTTTTGTGCTGGCGACAAGCTACAGTGCACGATGGCGTGCACGCGCACAGCTGCTCCCCGCATTTCCCCCTCCCTTCTCGCCCAGCCATCTGTCTTTCATCACGGCGCCTAGCATGGCGCCTGGTCTAATTTCTTTTGACCATGCCTTCACGGGTCGCCATCCACATAAGGTGAAACATGAATGTGCGCTGCGCTTTATATTTTATCGCCTCCCACTGCTTTCATTGTTATACTTTTATTATAACCACAGCACCCGTTTTACTGAGCCCCCGGTGCCGCTCGGCAGGTCCAGCGGCACTTTTGACCATGCCTTCACGGGTCGCCATGCACATAAGGTGAAACATGAATGGGCACTGCGCTTTATATTTTAGCGCACCCCCCCATGCTTTCATTGTTATACTTTTTATTATAACCACGGCACCCGTTTTACTGAGCCCCCGGTGCCGCTCGGCAGGTCCAGCGGCACAACATGGATCATGGGCCCATCATAACCTGAACCTTCTGCTCGCTGTTGATCTGCTCCGTTTTGCACTGGCGGTGTGGCCCTGAAAGCAGCTTCGCGGTCCCCGCCATTGGCGGGCAGAGCAGGCTCATCCCTGCTTTCAGTCTTTTTTTTTTGTTTTAATTTTTGTTTTTTAATTTTGGCGCCCGTAGCTTCTGCTAGCCGTTGACCTGCTCTGTTCTGTGTTGGTGCTTTGGCCCCGAAAGCAGCAACGGAAGCAGGAGGCTTGGGCGAATCTGCTCTCCGCTGTCCCCGCCATCGATGGGCTGAGCAGTCACCAGCTACGGAATCAGGAGGCTCGGGCGGAGCTGCTCTCTGCGGCCCATGCCATTGATGGGCAGAGCAGTCACCCAAGGCGCCGCGTCATGAGCAGGTGAGGGGCCCATGGGTTCGAGGAGCAAACAAGTGTTTGTCTCTGTGTTGGACTTATATTTGTCCATTGTGCAGGTGTAAATTTTGCGCCTATGTTAGCTTGCCAGGGGCTGTACTAGGAGCAGTTCAACCTTCCTTTCACTCCCGGTGAGTACCACTCCGGTTCCTCGTCGCCTTGAACATTTCAAAATGTACACATTTGCTGAATTTACTTGACTAAGCAACATCTTTAAAATGCATAGTACAGCCTTATTTTTCTCTTTACCGTCGGATTGCAAACCTCCTCCGGTGCCTCTCTCCTTACTGGAACGCCTTTTGTTAGTTTTGCACACTGTGGCGTGCTCCTTAAAGCAATGTTTGCTTTACCCTCTCCCACTTCGCCTTAAGAGCCCTCCCCCCACTTGGCACACACACAACCTTCCCCTCAGTGAGGCAGCAACGCCTCTTCAGGACTCACGCCTCTGCTGCATTTGCTGCTCTGGCCAATCGCCTCCCTCCGCGCCCCGGGGGTCTCCCCGCTCCGCTAGGGCACAAATCCACCTGCACTATGTAAGTAGCATTAACCACACTCAAATGTTACATAAATAAGGAACAATAAATATCTAAGAATGCAAGGCAAGGACGGTCTGACTTTCTTTTGCAAATGTAGCAACAATAGTTTGAAAACTGACTTTACGCACAATGCATCTAATGTCCAGAAACTTGTGATCGGGAATCGCTTTTTGGCGTTTCCGATCTATAAATTTTACCTTGAACATATTTTTACGTTTAAGGCAGGGATCGACAAAATAACATCTGTGACAAAGCAGTGGAGCCAACTTAGGAAGTTACTAGCAAGCCGTTTTCCTCTGGTCCCCCCACCCTGTAGCCCTCTGAATTCGGACTTTCAGGTTTTAAATGTTCTGTCTGTGATAAAGTTGTTGACAAACGTTTTTTGAAAGCGTAAATGTTTTGAAAACATCTGCGTGATCCACATTTTTAAAAGTCGGGGTAGCAAGGCGAGAGAAAAAATGCTTTAAATAATTGCTGAGATGTTAAACACTTCCGCTCATCAAGTCTCTTCTGTGCTGCTTCTTTCTAATGTTTTCTACAACCCTTTTCCGCTGTGGACTTTCAACACTTCTTGTTTGCCAGTTTCATCTATCGTCCCTCCTTAGAGTTGCTTCTTCCCTTTTCAAGTAGAGCTCTTTCACCTGGGCCCCTTCTCCGTTTAGAGCTAGTGGGCTCTGGTGTGTTGCATAACTATGGTTGTCCACCCTTCTCGGGAGCTATTAGTGTGCATTCATCCCTTTTGTTTTCCTAGAGAGGTGCCATCCCAATCCAACCCAACCCGTCAGGCGGGTCATATTTTAGATGGCGTCTTTTCTAATTATACTGAGACGCTCATGTCAAGAGTCGTACCCCTTCCATGGACGGACCACCATGCGATCTACTTCAATATTAGGGTTTTGCTGTTAATTCAGCAAAACCAACCAAGGTAAAGACCAGACGCTGGAACAAAGTTCAAGCTGAAGATCTGATAGCAGCCCTTGGCCAAGTCCCCCTGTCGCTGGCTAAAAATAATAATGAGGCAGCCTCTGAGTTCAATAAATGGCCCCGGACAGCGGCTGACCATGTGGCCCCAGAAAAATGGTCAGGAGACTTAAGCCTTCGTCTCCTTGGTATAATTGAAGGGTTTAATAGTAAAGTGTCGAGCTGCTGAGCGTCAGTGGAGGCAAGATTACGGTAATGACAAGAAAAAAACTATAATCTTGCTCTCCAACAGTATAAAGAGGCAATTATTGCCGCAAAAAAATCATTTTATACCACTAAAATTGAGGAAGCTGGTAATTCTTCTAGGGAGCTTTTTAGAACGGTTAATCTGCTTTATAAATCACAGCAGGCAAGCATCTTCCATCCGAATCAAACTACGTGTAATAAATTATTTTTCCAGAATAAAGTCCAATTTATTTATGATAACCTTCTGAAAGTTCGAATGGGCCCAGACAAGTTAGATCTACCACAAATGGAGGCAGATCTACTAGATGTGGAGTTAACTAGTTTTCCAGCAATCACTAAAGATGAGGTTTGTAAACTCCTCCTCTCTATAAAATCTGGATCACCTAAAGACCCTTGCCGTGCCACGGTGATGCATCTGGCCGCTAGCAGAATCGGCGACGAACTGACTCCGCTAATAAATCAAGTCTTGGAGTCAGGTAGCTATCCAGTTTACTGGAAGAATGCTACGATTAGACCTATTCTTAAAAAGCCTACCTTAGATCCTATGGAGCCTAAGAACTATCGACTGATTGCTGGTCTGCCTATAGCGGCCAAAATCTTAGAGAAATCAATGAATAAGACACTGACAGAATATCTGGACACTAATGATTTACTGGACCCGACTCAGCACGGTTTTCGATCCAACCATTCGACCGAATCGGCCTTAATTGTAGCAGCTGAGGAGATTCGGAGAACAGTTGATAGCGGGGGTAAAGCAGTTCTTGTATTACTTGATTTGTCGGCAGCCTTTGACACCGTGAATCACACGGTGTTTGTGCAGCGGCTGTGGGAGGTAGGGATTGGGGGTCCGGCTTTGTCCCTCCTATCCTCATTTTTGGAGGGGAGAGAGCAGAGCCTGTACTGGGAGGGCATGCAGTCAGACAGCTTCTGTCTGCCCTGTGGGGTTCCCCAGGGATCAGCATTGTCACCAACGATGTTCAATATCTATGTGCTGCCCCTGGCCAGACTCATTAGGAAGCATGGTTTTGCTTTAGTGTCATATACAGATAACTCCCAGCTCATAATCTCGATAGCCAAACAGCCTGAAGATACAGCTATCAGGTTTTATACCTGTCTTGAGGAGATCATGACCTGGATGAACCATAGCTTCCTAAAAATCAACACGGATAAGACGGAGGTCATTGAGTTTGGCCAGGGGCAGCCCCAGTGGAATGTCTCTTGGTGGCCAATGAGAGCAGGAGAATGCCCTAGTCCGGCCTCTAAGGTTAGAAACCTGGGAGTTATCTTTGATTGTCAATTACATTTCTCCGCTTAGGTAAACAATCTTACCTCTTCCTGTTTCTTTTTAATCAAAACTCTGAAAAAGATTTTTCGCTTCATTGGGAAGGAATTACAAAAGACAGTGGTAGTGGCTCTTCTGCTATCTAAGTTAGATTACTGTAATGGCCTGAACTGGGGATCAATGAACTTCAGATGAGTAGGTTACAGTCACTGCAGAATGCCGCCGTAAGATTACTCCTAAATATACCAAGAGGCCAATCAACTTCTGCTGGAATCAGAGCCCTTCACTGGCTTCCCATTCAACAGCGGGTGGACTTTAAGGCTTTGTGCCTGGTCCACAAAGCATTCTATGGTGGGGGAGCCAAGGCTATTCAAAAAATGTTCAGACCCTACACTCCGGTTCGTTCATTAAGATCCAGCATGTTGGGTCTTCTCCATATCGATAGGATTAGGAGAGTGAGATGGGGTGGAAGAGCCTTCTCTTACTGCGCAACGAAGCTGTGGAATAAACTGCCAACAGGCATGCGATTTCAATCAAATAGACAAGCATTTAGGAAAGAATTAAAGACCTGGCTGTTTGCCCTAACATAGGCCGGCGATACAGGCTGTAACATTTTAACTCACAACAGCGCCAAGACGCCACGGCATTCGAGCGCCCTAAAAACATATATCCTATCCTATCCTATCCTAACCCACATACATCCACCCCAAACAAAACAAAATAACAATTGCAATGCAATAGTACTTGTTTTCTCCTGTCCCCTTCGCTGCCCCCATGATTCTGTGCCTTTTTCTCCTTCTGTCCCCTTCACTGCCCCCGTGATTCGGTGCCTTTCTCCTTCTGTCCCCTTTGCTGCCCTGTGACACAACCACACACACAACCACACACACAACCACACACACACACAACCACACAAAAACAACCATAAGCACACACACAAGCACACACACAACCACAACACACACAACCACAACACACACAAAACCACACAACCACACACACACACCACAACCACACACACAACCACACACACAACCACACACACAACCACAATGACACACACAACCACACACACAACCACAACCACACATACAACCACACACACAACCACACACACAACCACACACAATTTATAGCCTTTGGTTGCAATTAGTGTTGCATTATTTAGCAATGCCAATAGCTCAAACTTAATTAATGCGAGACCTATTGGCTATGCCAATGCTTGTTTGAAATAGGGACAGGACAATGATTGAAGATGACCAAGTGCTTGGTAGGGCTTAATAGGCCAAACTCTTAAAAACATTCAATAATAATGAAGCCCAGAATTCGGGGTTGTCTTTAAAAAGATCTATTGGCACCCCGTTCAGGCCTTATGCCCAATACTATGATTTATCGCATCTACAACTTCACCCAGAGTTATCTGTGCTACTGCATGGATAGAACTGGAAGCGGAAGGGAATTCACTTTCAGCAGAGATGGGGGCATAAATGTTAGTAAAGTGCAATTCCCAGGTCTCGCTGGAGATATTACAGCTAATGAATGAATGAATGAATGAATAGTACTTATAGAGCGCATGGCTACCAAAGGCCTCCCAGCGCTAGAGACAAGCCACCAGACAATCAAGCAATCAGACAGTTCCGGAGAACAGCAGGGTCTTCAGTTGTTTACGAAAGATGAGGTGATTGGTCTCCAATCGGATATGATCCGGGAGCTGATTCCAACCTTTAGCCGCAACGCGGGAAAAAAGACGTCCCCCACTCCGGGCTCGAAGTACTCTGGGAAGTATAGCTAGATGTTTTTTCTCGGAGCGGAGGGATCTGTTTGGGAGATAAGGGAGAATAATGGATCGAACGGCCGGCGGTGCCTTGGCAGAGAGTACCTTGTGGACAATGCATAAGGCCTTAAACTGAATTCTCTCAGCCACCGGGAGCCAATGCAGGGATTTAATGTGAGATCTGGCCGATTCCTGCCTATGCACCTGCAGCAGCAATCGAGCCGCACAGTTTTGAACTGTTTGTAGTTTTTTGATTGTTATGGCTGGAGACCCTAGGTAAAGCACATTGGCATAATCAAGCCTTGAAAGAATCAGGGCTTGCACCAAGAGCTTCATGGCAACAAAAGGCAGAAATGGAAGGACTTTCCTGATCATTTTCAGGATGCCATAACAGGTACCTGCCACCCTACGTGCCTGTTCCTTAAGATTTAAGCTATGATCCAGCCACACCCCGAGACTTTTTATTTGAGTTTTGGGGGCAGGTAGAACACCCAAACATTGCGGCCAGAGTGTATTGATGTCCATATTACTAATTTTGCCCAAGAACATCACCTCGGTCTTGGCCTCATTCAATTTGAGGAAGGAATTGTCCATCCAGACAGAAATCCCTTCCAGGCAGCTGACCAAATTGCTCCTAGTATTAGCCAAGCTCTTCAGGGATGCAATCAGCTGAGTGTCATCAGCATACGTAATGATGTTAACCCCAAAGGGTTTTACCACCTCAGCCAATGGGCGCAAATAAACATTAAAGAGTGTGGGACTCAACGAAGAGCCCTGCGGCACTCCGCATCGTAGAGGCATTCTTTCAGAGCTGGTAGTACCCTCAAAGACCTGAAAACACCTGGCTGACAAAAAAGATTCCAGCCATTTAAGTATAGTTCCTGACACCCCCACCTCTCTAAGTCTTGTGATCAGAAGCTGGTGGTTGACAGTGTCGAATGCCGCACTAAGATCGAGCAATATAATAGCTGCGGACCCGCCACTGTCTACAATTTTCCTAGCTTCTTCGACCACAGCTAGCAAGGCTGTCTCTGTGCCTTGTTGGGGTCTAAAACCCGTTTGGGAAGGGTGTAGGCGTTCATTCTCCTCCAAAAATGTGGAGAGAACATGATTGATGTGTTTTCCGCAAATCTTTGCAATACCTGGTAGGAGTGAAATAGGGCGATAATTGGCAAACACCTCGGGGTCCAGGGAGGGTTTCTTCAGTAATGCTCTGACCATAGCTCGCTTCCATGTGGACGGCACAATTCCAGAGGACAGCGAACTATTGATGAGTTCCAGAATAGTTGGTGCGACAGAGTCAGAAACCCGATTAAGGGTCACAGGAGATGCTGCATCTCTTGGTGAGCCTGATTTCAGCTGCTCCATATAGGTTTTCAGGGAGTTTATATCTAGGTAAGGAATGGTCTCAATGAGGGGCTCCGCAATGCGCGGCTCTACCTCTGCCGAGGTCATTCCTGTAAACAGAGGAGGAGTACAGGTGGAGTAGATATCATCGATTTTTTTATGAAAAAATTGCGCCAAACTTGTACACCGTCCTGCGACGTCCTCTGAAGGCAATGGAGGTGCAGGGGGTTTGATTAGGGTTTTCATAATTTTAAAGATTTCCCGGGGGGAGTAAGATGCGGAGATAATCTTACTTCCATAATACTCGGCTTGGGCGATTTTAATTTCTGTTTTATAAACTTTAATAGCTTCTTTGTATTTAATTTTCTCTGAACTTGAGAAGTCCCTCTTCCAATGTCTCTCGAGGTGTTTACATAATTGTTTCTGTTCTCTAAGTTTGGGGGAATACCATGCTACACAAAGCCTCTCTTTCTTCCTAGTCATCCAGCTTTCCGGGATCAGTGTATCTAAGGATGATTCCAGACATTGCTGGACTATGTGATTATCCCGTTCAGGGTTATCCCCTAGCACCGGTCTAGAGTTGTCGAGGATAGATGCCCAGGCTATAACAGAAAGTTTAGACCAGTTTAGGCACCATGTTTTCCCTTTTTCCCGTGGCTGGCTACCCTCCTGGATTGTCCAGCCGAAAGGGACCAGAAAATGATCTGACCAAGGCAGGGGGGTATGCTTTCCTACCACAAGACTATCAATATTGGAGAAAAGTGGGTCGAGGGGGTGACCTTTCTGATGGGTGGGGGCGAGCACTTTCAAAGTGAGTGTCAAAGCACCCAGATTGTCTATGATCGCCTCAGCATCTGCAGATGTGGATAAATCCAGATGAATATTGAGGTCGCCCAGAACAGAGAAGTTTGAAGAGGAGCTAACTGCTTTAGCTAAAAAATCTGGGAGCTCTCTAATAAAAAGGCCCGACGGGCCCGGTGGGCGATAAATGAGGACTCCAGAGAAAGTACATGTAGGTGAGAAGCCAAGTGAAAAAAGCAAACTTTCACAATCTGGAATCCGGCTGGGTATAATCCGACAATTAAATTTATCTTTAAAAATAATAGCCAGTCCTCCTCCTCTGCTCCCTTCCCGATCCTGTCTCTGAATCACATATCCAGGGGGGAGGGCTTGTACTACAACTGAGTCAGCTCCATTTGAGAGCCAGGTTTCGGTAAGAAACAAGGCATCTAAATCATGTTCCTTAAGGAGCAGGGAAAGCTCTATGGCATGTCTAGGTAGTGAGCGGCAGTTTAAGAGGGCCATCCTGAAAGTCGTTAAAAGTGGCAGGCATTTCTCCCCGTGGGAGGACGCCAGGAGTCTAAACCGAAGCCGCATTGGAGACATTTATAGCAGTCCTTGGCTAACCTCTGTAGGCAATTATAAGGTGATCTCTCTCTTAACTGGTATAACTGCTCAGAAGTATATGATATTTTTTCTCTTGTTGCGCGGCCAGGGGTCCTGGCCCTTGGGCCCAGTTGGGCGCGGATGGGCGCAGACGGGCTTGCCCTAGGCGCGCCTTCGGCGCGCCCGATGCGCGCGTCCGCTGCGCGGCCGTGTCATCCGCATTTTTTGAGGAGAGATGAACGTAGAGGCCCGCGCTGCTAGACTGCTACCCCCGCTTGCAATGAATACTAATGGTCCCCCCGGGGCATTCAAGAAAGCTCCTTCCCGTCTTCCCGCCTCCCGTGCAAATGAGCAATACAATACAAGATTTCAAACACTTGTAAAAACTCCAAACACAACTTGATTCTTGGTTAAAATGAATAGCAGCAGTTTCAGTGATTAATATCGGCATAAAAACGTATTTTCTATTTTAAAAAAGCCCACACTTGTTCCCCCAGAGCGTATTTCTTTAGCAGCACAAATCGTTTAAAGAGCAGCACAACCGATGCCTGCACCGATCCGCTAATGATCGGGAAGGCTATGTCTCCGGGTTGCCTCCTGATGATTAAACTGTTGCATTTCTTTCACCGCTGACCAAAAGAGTTTACTGTTTACTTTTTATTTGCCATTGTATCTAGCAATCTCCATTGTAAATTTAATACTTCCTTTTTCTCGCAGAAGTAACCTGTTTGTACGTCTTACGTAACCGAGTCACCTTCTGGGGATTCCAAGGAATGGCCGTAAGTGCCAGACGCAATTGGCGATTAGCGATGAAACATTTGTGACTAGACCACCAGGGTTTATTAAATGTTGGATGTGACAGTCTCATTAGTTCATTCTTTATCTTGGAACAGGGCTGAACAAATGCCATGGCCACTTGGTAGGTGATATCAAATTCAGGCAAGACTAGACCACAGCGGTATTCTCCTTATTCACTTTCTGGAATAGGTGAGTGAGAGCAACTACTCTCCAGTTTAGTCTTAATCCATCAATTGAGTGTTCAAGTTTACTCCGCATTCTCTAGTATAGTGGGGTTTGAGAGACAAAGTGAATGCTGCCTCAATAGGGTTATGGTCTCCATAGTTTAAGGGGACAATTTTGCCAAATTACAACAATTCCTCCAGATTAAGCAATATAAAAAATTATCAATTATGGATGCACAGCCCTGGCCCCTATAGGTAGTCAATGGATCTAACCTGTCAGTATTAATGTCAATGACATTAACTAGGTCACGAGATCCTAAATATGGCAACAACTCTAAGCCCCTGGCATCAAAGCTACCTTGGTTATAAATGCAGTTGTTTAAAATGGCAGAACTAGAAGAGCACAAGGAAGTGCTCATTGGTTTGAGCCTAACATTAAAATCACCACTTAAACAAAAGCCTGCTACCTGCCCACTATCGCCATCGGTACTTTGTGAAAGAGAAACATAATCAAATAGTTAAGGAAAGTAAGTATTAGACACATTCGTAAAATCATTATAAAAATTAATTAAATATAACTTTGGGCCCCTTTTGTACCGCACTACCTGAATGGCCTTTTTACCATTTTTAAAGCACTAGCACAACCCTCAGCTTTAATATTGACCCATGTGGCCAACCCCCACAGCTGCACAACTTGATCTGGAAGGGATTGAAAAATTATTAAAACACACAGAGCCAACAACAAATATGTCCTGTGTCGCTCAAGTCTCCTGAAACATTAAAATATCAAATAAAATGTCTAATAAAAGAGAGGCTACTAGATAACAAAATCTTAGATTGCAGTCCTGCCACATTCCAACTCAGAATTTTTAATGTGGTGTCACCATGATCTATTATTGCGCCCAAACTAGGTGAGGCATTGGAAGGGGACATTCTTTCTAAAGTACTAAGGACTGATCCAGCCCTGTCTATGGGTTTGGGTCTCAGTCAATCAAGTAATTCAAGACCTTCCAGGGTAGAATACCTATTCCAATGTGCAAAAATAGATGATCACAGGTTTATAGAAATAACCAAGGGGGAGACAACAGATTTAGTGTTATTACCAATATCCTCTTATAGCTTCAGTATATTTCGCACACGTATTGGCCTGCGAAAATTAACATCAATAGAATCTCTGTCAATGTCTTTATTTGAACGACCCACCCCACACTTTGCACCATTGAAATGTCACTACAGCTCGAAAGATTAAAATGTTTGTGCTTGCTGAGCCAGTCAACACATTTATTTAGTAACTCCCCTAAGACTCATTTTGGGAATCTCTCAAAAATGGCACACCAGCTTAAACTAAAACATATGGACAGGCAGGTGGGGGCAAGTCCAAGGAATCCTTACCAGGCATATAGCGTGTTGCGCCCTGGGCGGGGCATGTACGTTTTTGGTCTGTTTGTACAGTAGAAATTTCAGGACGTGCGTCTGCAATGTTGCTAGGTGTCAGCTCCCTCTGGGTGGCTCTAGGAGCTGTAGCTGCTCCAACATTCCTTGCAGTTATGTGCTCGGCCGACAGGGCATATCTTTGAGGCCCTGCCTGTGCTAAAACCCATGCATACCACCTTGAGGTTGCAGTTGAGGCCTGATGGAGTGACTTCCCATCAGAGAGAACTTGCAGAGCGGGATCGTAATCTAATTGGCTGAGTTTTGAAGGTTATCCAAACGCTCTAACACCGGCTTGAGTTCTTCATCAAGAATTTTGCTAAATTTGGTGAAGAGCATTTCCAAAAAGAAGAGCCAGGGAATGAAGCAGCACCAGCCTGGCATCCCAAGGATTGTGCACATAAAGTTGATTGGGATTGTGGGTAAGAAACTGACTGAGAGACTGGTACAGGCTGAACCCAAGAGAGAAGTTGATTGTTAGTGGTAACAGCGTGGCAGGACTGTTTCCTTGCAAACTCTTTTGCGTTTTACAGCAGTGACAGGAGCAGAGACACACTGTGACGGCAAGGGGTAGTTTAAGTCAGGCACGTCACTGGCACCCGTGTCAGTACTAATAATGGAACTGGCAGTGTTGGGCTGTTGAACAACCCCCTCCTTTGACTTGGACTTATTGAACTTATTCGCTGTACAATCACCATCAGCCAAAGAGGCTGGAGCACCCCAAAATCCAGTGACAACCTGTGTTCTGTCAATTCAATTTCATGTGTGACATGCTGTCAATGGAGATTGTAGGGCCCCTATAACAACTTAACTGAAAGTTCTCAAGCACTTCTTCCAACAAAAATTAAATATTCAAAGGATAGAGAAGAAGAGAGGATGAGGGAGTGGCCTAACAGCTAGGGCGGTCGACCTCAAATCTGGGGAACCGGGTACGAGTCTTGGCAATGAGTCTCAACATCCTGTGATTCTGGGCAAATCACTTTATCTCGCCGTGCCTAACAAAAACAAGCATTGACATAGCCAATAGGTCTCGCCTTTGGGACCTTATGTGTTTAGCCAGAACTTTTGGCTATGTTGTAGAGCATTGTGGCTGCAGTGCATTATGTTGAAAAGTTATAATAAAAAGTGTTAAGCATTTTTGTTACCTTTATACAAACGAAGACGACATTATATACAACTGAAAAACCTGATTAAAACAAGATTTTAATATAAAAAATGTCTTCTAGTTTTTTTGTACTTGCACTTATAAAACCCAGTTGTGAGTTGACCTGCAGGTTACTCAAATCCTTCTTCAGAATGTTCATTATTCCAATCACATGTCTTTCTGGAATACACACGTGACCCATAGATTAAACATCCATCTCTCGAACAGGTGCGTTAAGCCACTGAGCAACCTCACTTATAACCAATGTCTTTATTCTAAGTGCTGTAAATAGCATACGTTATTACTGCTGCTTAATTTATGGCACTCAATCTACCTATCGCAGAAGGATGAACGGCTGAGTCTGCTGTCAGCATTCAGCACCATAACCTTCAGAACACCGTGTTTGTCAGCAGCGAGCGCTCAATGCTCTGGGCCGCCCTGCCAGTGATCAAGTGCCACTGAGTGTAAAGATCATTAATCCTGAACATAGATTGGGGTCTGTGGCGAGCACGTTTAGCTCAGATTTCTGCCGAAGGTGTTCAGTCCATAAAGCCATTCGAGCATACAGTGTTAATCAATCACTAGGCGCTGTGAAAGCAGCCCTGTCAGTTGTCTGCTGCTGTGATATGCTGTGCCAGGGACGGGCCTGCAGGTGTGCTGATATAGCGCTTCGAACCATCCGCTTTAGCGGCTTCTCGAAGCTGACGCACAGCTGCCAGTCAGCGCGGGTCCAGGAGTGATTTCCCCGAGAGTGTCTACCCCCGCTGCGCCGGGTAGGATGCGAGTGGTGTGCACACGTGCGCACTACAAGGGAAAATCAGCGCGACCAGCGCTGACCGCAATCTGTTTCCAATTGCGATAATTGGAAACATATGGCGCTACTGCTCGCTCCCAAGCACCCTAGGCCACAGTAGATAGAAGGAAGGACATGCACCCGCCTTGGGCCAATTGCGTGCTGTCTTTCTAAGAAAGACGCATGCAAAGGCCAATAGCGGGTGAAAAAAAAAACACACGCACAAGTGTGTGTTTAGAGTTGAAAAGCCCTTACTTAAAGTCTTGCAGTGCAGCGCATGCGCGCTGGCTCAGGCAAGACCTAATCAATGTTTCCGTCTGTAACGCAACTGGTGCTCATGTAAAGAGCTCTGATATCCGATACCTTCGTATCAAGTTCGTGCTATGGAAATCTCCGGAAAAAAAAGAGTGGCAGAATCTGCATACAAATCTCGTTAATGGACTCACCAAAGCTATAGATCTTACTGAAATGGCTAACCCTCTGGTCGGGTCTTATATCAACATGCAATGTCCTATGGTCATCTTTAGACGGTTTACAGTTGTTAGCAGCATGCCAAAACAATGTGGCGTCTTTCAGCAAACAGGCATGAACTAATTTTTCCCAGGCGTCACACTGGAGTTCTGTTTTTCTTTCATTCAGAGTTAACTTGTACTCCTTCCTGCAAATAGCAACAGAAACGCAGTCCCTAGGGTTGCCCAGAGAGCCCACTGGAGTTGAATACAGGCGCTTCTACAGCTACGATCAAACCAAGAGTACCGCCCATCCACCTGACCTCTGGTACGTTTCATCAAAAGATCTCTAACAACTTTGCCCAACAAATAAAACACTGAAACCAACTGCAGGGACTCTAAATTCAGTGTTAAACAGTTGTTAATTAGTGGAAAATGTGCTGTACTGAGCCTACAAAATCCCAGCCATATCTGCCCCTCTTAATACTAATCTGTGGCTATTATTTTTGGTGTCCAGTTCACCACAACCCCTCTTTAATCTGGCTTCTGTCCCTTCTGAAATTACAACCGTAATTGTTAGAGGATTATGATCACTGTGCACACTAGGTTCAATGGCTCCATCAACTAGTTTGGTCGCAAGACGCCTAGAGACAAATACATAATCAGTTACCAGTTCCTAGTCTCCGAAAACATTAGTAGAGGTATTATGGTGCGAATTACCCATGAGCTCCATTGCATTACACAAATCAAACTTGGATATATATGAAGACAAACAGCGTCTGCAGCTAACTCCCCACTCACCACCCTCAAACAGTTTTTTGTCAAAGGTGGTGGATTCATTACCTAGCTTAGCGTTAAAATCACCAGCTAATATCACGTTTGGCCCCATGTTCTTCATTAAATGCCCATCAATGGAAACCCAAAAAAACGAACAAATCTTAATAAAATTAGGGTTAGCAGCAGACATAAAATTGTTACTATAAAAGTTGATAATAAAAAGATCAAATTTGCTATCCCAAATCAAATGAATTTCCTGGATCACATCAGAACCTGTGTTTTTCCCTTTGATAGGGCATCCTAGAGCTGTCTTGAACAAGGCGATAAGCCGTGCACATGCTCGGCCTGCTGGTAGGGGAACTGCTGCAGTTGTAAAGCAGGTATAAGTGCTGGAGCAGAGTTTTCTGTTGAAAATTTATCGAGTTTTAAGCTCCAGTTTTGTCTATATGTTTTGATTAAAATTACTAATTTAAAATTGTTAATTAATAGTTTGTCTTGTTAAAGTCAGACTAACCAACATTAAACTACACGTGGGAATGCATATATGTTGCTTAATAATAATGTGCGGTTTTAATTAAATGAATGTTGCAAAGTGCTATTTGTTTTAAGCACAAACGCTTTAAAAAAAATAACGTGTACTAATGCTTTATTGTGTTGCAGAAGGCTAGATAATTACATACACATAAGGGTATTAGTGGGGATTAACACTGTTTAATCATTATGCTGTGGTAATGTTGTTTTGTGTTTCTTTTAATTAAGATGGTCTGTTTTGGCCTAAAACAAGATGGCTGCCATTTACAGCCTGCACTCGAGTGATTGAATTTTGACGAGAGGCCTTGCTGAACATGGTCGAGAGTCACCTGACCACAGCCTTTGCCTGGTTAGAAAGTTTTCCGTGAGGACAGCAGCTCCGGGAACGATTCCAGCTGTCCTTGGACAAGGATAAAGCCACAATGAACAATAACCAGTCTGCGGTGGCTCTGCTAAGATATCAAGGAAGAACATTTGCGAAAAGTAACATTTGCAAACTCGAGTTTCCTTCTTCCGTCTTTTTATTTTTGTGATTTTTCCTGAGCGGAGGTTTCCTAAATGTAACTGAGTGACATCCTTTCCTGCTCGCTCTGCTCAGCGGCTCAACGTATATTCAACATTTGTTTGTAACTTTTTGTTTGTTATTTTCCCTATAAATATGTTAGACTAGAGAGGGTCCATGTTCCATTGCGCTCATTACTTCCATTGCGTTCCTTGCGGTTCATCGCGTTTTGGACTTCTTCCTGAACCCATGCTGAGGACGGCAGCTCGAGAGACTTTACCGAGAGACCTGTCCTGACCCTTTAGCTAGAAAAGGTAACTATGAGAATAATGATTTTGCTAATGATTGACTTTCATTTGAATTAATTTAGATAAACAAGCATTTGTTTGAATTCTAGTGTCGGGTATTTATTCCTTGTCATTTATTGAGTTTCCAAATGTATTTCCCATGTTTAAAATCATGACTCAGGGCAATATCATTAAGGTCGCATTGACCTCATTGTAGATGCAGATTGGTTTAGGTTTTCTCTCCTATATTCAGTGTGGATAGAGTAATAGCGTGAATTTAGTGTGATGGGCCCTAGCGTATGATGTATGTATGTGCGTGTGACTGTAGATTTACTCTGTCCGTGGAAGCAGGGAGATTTATATGCGCCGATCTGCAGCAGTTTCCTGGTAGCAGTATGATGGTTTGATTATTGTCTTGATCTGATTAGATTGCTTGTATAAAGGCTTTTTGATTCATTGATTTATTGATTAATGTTGATATATGTACTAATACTATATGTTGAGGTCATCGTATTGAGTTCTATGTAGTGTGTACGGCTTCTGGAACTTGGGAGCTGGTGACGGTTCCGTAGTAGGGCAGACGGAAGTGAGTGCTGCTCTCGGGAAAACGGGATTGTTGGCCCTGTACGTATGCGGGGAAAAACGTGTGACAATTGAAGTTGCGCGTCACATTGTCTGGGTTCGGAATAAGTGACATCGTCGTGTGTTACTAATAGACATATTTTCAGTATAAGAGGAGTGCGTATGGTAGCGAAGGTTATCTGTGAAACTCTGGTCTTAAGTCCCAGGGATCCGTAAGGTTTGCCGTTAAAGCTTATCGTGGGAGGAGTAATAGGTATTCTCTGAGCTTGTCTGAAGGACTGGGCAGAGGTAAGCGCTGCTTGGTTAACGTGTGTTATAATTCTGTAGTGGGACAGACTGTTCGCTGTTCTCGGGAAAGGCAGGATTCTGTGTGGGTGTGCTATATTTTTCTGGTGTGAAAGTGCGTGAATGTATGAGCATTTAATTGATTGTAAGACTTTTTGGAGCAGTCCTAGAGGAAACAGTTAATGGATGCATGTTAGAAGGGCAGAGTAGAGGGATGTGCTACTGTGTCAACGAAAGTGATTATTCCGTGGTGGAGCAGAGGTAAGCGCTGTTCTAGAAAGAAGCGGGATTCTTGTGAGAAAGATTTTCTTTACTATTCTGTGGTTAGCGAAGCAGACAATGGAGATGTTTAAATGTTGTAACTAATAGATTTTGTAGAATCTGAAACGAAGTCTACTGAGAAGGCTTTGTAAAGGAGGAGTAGACGAGTGACAGGAGACAGGAGCAGAAGCGACTGCAGCGACTGCTGACGTCACACAGACCGCGCTGTGATTGGGTAGTGGATCAGAACAGTGCTCGCGCTGTGGTTGGTGCATTGGTGTGAGCCGCGCAGGGATTGGAAGGAGTACAGGGTGACGTAGACGCTCCAGGATTGGTGCGTTGGTGTGAGTCGCGCTGTTATTGGACAAAATTTGTACAGTTGCGGAAGGGACTAGAGAATATTGGTAAACGTTAAAATGTATTACCAACCAGAGGAAAAGAAGAAAAAATCTTTGTTCGGTAAAATAAAAAGGTGGTTCGACAAGGATAAAAACGTAATAACTAGAGAGGGTGAATTGTTACCTCCGACGAGAACTCCTGCATCCTTCATGGTTGCGAAATATGGGTATCATGCCTGTATATGGTTGGATAACTGGGCTAAGTATACTAAGGAAGATGGTGTCTTAGCATTCCCGGAACATGGTTCATTTAATCTGGCCGTGTTGAGAAATTTACGGGAGAAAATGATGTGTCTAGAGCCTAGACCAAGGCCGACACAGTTCGAAGCGTTGGTGGAATGGGAAGATGAGGTGCTTGAGCGAGAAAAGCAGAGGAGTGGAGGCAACTATAGGTACTTTTTTGGGAGGAAATATGATCGTGAAACTCATCATGATCGAATGAGGAGATGGCGAGATGCTAGTATGTCAGAGGGATTATATCCAATGAGGACAGTTGAAGAGAAGGAAGAGAGGAAGGGTACAGAAAGGGTGCCTAATGGAGAAGAGAGAAGGTATGGAGCTAATGATTATGAGGATGAGGTCTTGGATGGCATGATTTACAAGAGACCACCTCCGTATAGACCAGAACCAGAAGAGAGTACGCCAGTTGCTACTCCTGTAAGAGATACTTTGCGGATTATTAAAACTGAGGTTGTGACACCTGATCTGAAAAGTGGTAGCTCTTTCACGGAAAGGGAAAGAGAGAGAGAGCGAGAGAGAGAGAATCGGGTCAGTGACGAGAAAACAAGAGAATTAGCCAGAACGACATCTGAGCTGACTGAGAAGATTAGGGCGCTGACGAAAAATCTTGAAGCAGTTACGGTACCTGTAACGATTGGTCCGGTTGTGCCTATTTTTGATAAACAAAGAATGGGTGAAAATAGTTTGACAGTTCCTTATGTTGGAAATGGTTTGGTTGGTACTTGCTCTTTGGAGGAATCAGGAACGAGAACAGGAGGAAATAATTTGAGACAGTCAAGACATAATGCCTGTAGTGGAGGATTAGATGTGCAGCCTAATTCAGGATTGAATACTGGTTGTTTGGGAGGAACGATTTTGGAACCACAGAGGATGACAGAACAAGTGGGTATAGTGAAAAAGTCTACTGAAATAACAGCTGAGGATTTGAATGATTGGTTGAAGGTTCTTCAAAGGAAAGAAAAAGATTCACAGGCAATTGATGTAGCCAGGTTGCGCATAGAATTAGAGGAGCTTATTGCAGGGACAATTCCTACAGATATACTCAAAAACCATCATGATGGAGAGTTGTTATTTATGTGCAAAAGCATCACCTGGAGGGCTAAAAGTACACATGACAGGTTAAGAGCAATAGCGAGTGAACAAGGAGTTGATATGGATAAGGTGAAAACCTTGCAGAAGTCTTACAGGATGGATTTTACGGATAAGGATATTGAAAATCTGAATGGTGCTGGTAGAACAGGACAGATTAAGGAAATGATTGCCTTATTGTGAAAATGGGGTGATGTGGAAAAGTGGAAGGATAGATGGTACAGGAAAAGGGAAGATTCAGTGGACAGGACTTACTCAGCTTTTCCCATGAGAGAAAAAGAAAAGACAGTGGATGCTTATCCTATGAGAGAGATTCCTGGAGGTGGATATGTACATGTCACATGGACTAGACAGGATATTTTATCATTTACGAATGATTTCCCTCGACTAAGAGAAAAGCCCGTCGAGTGGTATAGGCAGGTAGATAGGTTTGTGAAATTGTCAAAGGTGCTGTGGATTGACCTGAATAGTCTGTTTGATATAATTGTTCCAGCAGACTTGTGGGCAGAGTGTAAGATAGTTGTAGATTGGCCTGCTAAGGAGTATCCAAGGGATCAGAAAACAGGAGCACCAGATCCAGAGGTTATGAAGAAATACGATCAGGTAATTGTGTTCCTGAAAAATAAAGTACCCCCAAAAGAGACAGACTGGGTTAAGATTGATCGAACACATCAGGAAGCAAAAGAATCAGTTCATGCTTTTTACGAAAGGCTGATACTGGCTTTTAAACAGTTCAGTGGAGATGAACACCTGGGTGATAAGGATTTGAGTCATTTTGTATACAGATTTGTATATGGCTTGAGACCTGAAATTAGTGAAAGAATACGTGAGCATACAGTTGATTGGCAGAGTAAAAAGATTGACGAAATCTTGAGACATGCAAAATACTTCAGTGATGAGATTGAAGCAAAACAGAGAAAGCTGAAAGAAAAGGCAATGTGGGCACAGGTGAAAGTTGCTGAGAGACAAGAAGCACAGTTGATGGAACAGGCAAATAATCCAGGAATTAGATCCAGATATGCGGGAAAAGGAAAGGGGAATTTAGAAGAGGCAAAAAAGAAGTTCCCTTGTCACAACTGTGGACAATTGGGGCATTGGAGATCCGAGTGTACCAATCCACCATTAGTGAGTAATGAAAATAAACCCATAAATCAACAGGTGCAGAACGAGGGGTGTAATCAACAGCAGCAACAGCAGAAGGTTGTCAGACAGCAGAGTCAAGAGCCAAAACCGCCCTTGCCGCAGAATAGAGGGTCCCAAAAGTATAATCAGGACTCAGGATTCTACAATGATGAGCAGGTAAACAAACCGAGACGTTCAAACCCGGTACAACAGTACTGGTTAAAGAATGAGGGGAGTGAGTCTGAAGGGGACTATTGACGGTGCCGAAGAGAGGAGGAAGAGTGCATACTTGGTGCAACTCTAGAAATAGACGAGGCAGGACCATTTGTAGATGGGAAAATAAATGGGGAGAGTGTTACTTTTTTGGTAGACACAGGAGCGACAAGATCAACTGTCAGGTCAGCAGATATTAGAAATCTTCCTCTCTCGGACGAAGCAATCCAAGTAGTTGGTGTAGCCAATACACAGATTAAGACTCGTCTTACCGAACCGGTAAGGGTAAGAATAGGGAAATTTTCAGACATGCACAGATTTGTTGTCTGTGACACTAGTCCAGTGAACTTGCTAGGTAGGGACTTATTGTGCAAGCTGAATTATACAATTTTCTGTACTCCGGATGGAATAGCTTTTGAGACACCAGATGAGGATGTTTTGTACCGGATGACTCTAGATAATAGAGAGAGTGAGATTGTTGGTACATATGCTGTGTTTAATCCAGATGATTTGCCTCAGGAGTTGAGACACACTGTGAAAACAGCAGTTTAGGATTTTACTGGAGAAGATGTGGGATTGATGAATAATGTAGATCCAGTGAAGATTTCAGTGAAAGAGGGGATTGTTTATCCTAATATCCCACAATACAGACTGACACCAGAAATAATTGAGGGAATAACCCCTATAATTGACAAGATGATTCAACAGGGTGTTCTGAGAGAGATACTGAGTAGCCCGTGTAATTCACCAATAATGGGGCTGAAGAAACCTAATGGAAAGTTCAGGATTGTACAAGATTTGAGAAAAGTTAACAAAATTGTGGTGGCATGTTGTCCCATTGTGCCAAATCCTTCAGTGATTTTGTATCAGATTCCTCATGATGCTGAGTGGTACACGGTGATTGATTTGTGTCATGCTTTCTTTTCAATTCCATTGCATCATGACAGCCAGCCGATTTTTGCATTTCGGTTTGGCCAGCGTATTTTAGCATGGTGTCGTATCCCACAGGGGTATACAGAGAGTCCTTCGATATTCAATCAGTTATTGAAGAAATCATTGGAGAGTTTGATCATGCCTGAAAGCTCAGTACTAGTGCAGTACATCGATGACCTACTTGTGGCATCGAAGACACGTGAAGCTTGTGAAGTAGATACCATAGCTTTACTGAATCATCTGGCAGATGGAGGATTAAAGGTATCTCCAGCCAAATTGCAGTTTTGCAAGAAAGAGGTGCATTATCTTGGACACAATATTGAAAAGGGTTTGAGAAAGGTGACCGATGACAGGATCAAAATTATCAGAGGAATGAGAGCCCCAATGACCCAGAGAGAGGTGAGGATGTTTTTGGGGATGGTGGGTTATTGTCGTCAGTGGATAAGTAATTTCTCCCTGATAGCAAAGCCACTGATTAAGTTGACTAAAAGTGAGGTGAGAGACCCATTGGAACTGGATGGAGAACAAATGGCAGCATTTGAAGAGTTGAAGAGCAGAATGTGTGAAGCCCCTGCTTTGGGAATGCCAGACTATGAGAAGGAGTTTGAGTTGTACTGCAGTGAGAGAAATGGTTGTGCACTTTCAGTTTTGATTCAAAAGCATGGACAACTGAGAAGGCCGATTGCGTACTTCTCATCGACACTTGACCCCGTAGCTGTGGGTTTGCCAGGTTGTCTGAAAGCAGTAGCTGCTACATGCAGAAGTTTGGAACAGAGTGAGGGTATAATAATGGGATATCCTGTAAGGGTATTCGTACCTCATGATGTGGCAATTCTTTTGACAAGGAGCAGGACTCAGTACATGTCACATAGTCGGCTGACTAAATATGAGAAAATCATTCTGGGAGCATCAAATGTGACTCTCGAAAGATGTGTGAATGTGAATCCAGCAACGTTGTTACCAGATGCTGGCAATGTGAATGTGGGAGATGATGTTGATCATGATTGTTTGGATGTGCTTGACTACTGCACAAAACCAAGACCAGACATAAGAGATTTGCCGTTGCCTGAGAGTGATCATGTGTTGTTTGTGGATGGATCATGTCTGAGAACTGATGATGGTGTGCTAAGTGCAGCATATGCGGTGTGCAAGGTTTCAGAAGTTATGGAAGCTTCGCCTTTGAAAGGAGTGAGATCTGCTCAAGTGGCTGAATTGGTGGCATTGACAAAAGCTTGCAAAATTGGGAAGAATCTGAGAGTGACTGTGATGACTGATAGTCAGTATAGATTTGGAGTCGTTCATGATTTTGGCCAGCTTTGGCTACAGAGAGGTTTCTTGACGTCGAGTGGGACTCCAATAAAGAATGCTGAAGTGATTGGAAAATTGCTTGAGGCGATACAGCTGCCTAAAGAGTTAGCAGTTGTGAAGTGTGCTGCTCATGGACAAGGAGATGATTTTGTTACTCTTGGTAATAGATTTGCCAACGACATAGCACAGTATTGTGCCAAAAACAATCATTCGATTAATAGGGCACGAGAGAGGGAAATGTCTTTTTGTTCTGTGATGTTTACTAATGTCCTAGAAACGTGGGATGAAGTGAAACAGTTGCAGGATGAGGCAGGAGATGAGGAAATGAGAGATTGGATCAAGGCAGGTTGTGCCCCAAGAGAAACAGATCATGTTTGGATCTATAGAGATGGTAGACCGGTCATGCCCAACTCAATGCTGTCGACAATGGCAAGAATGTATCATGGCCAAGGACATCTGGGGAGGGACGCAATGATTAGGTCTTTTAAACAGACCTGGTACAATGCAAAGTTCAGGTTGATTGCAGAGAGCATCTGTCAGAGATGTTTGATTTGTCAGCAGTTCAATACTGGGAAAAAGACAGTGGTGAGTCTAGGAACAATAGGTTGAGAAGGAGGTCCTTTTACCAGAATGCAAATAGATTTCATTGAAATGCCCCAAGTGAACAAATTGAGGTATGTTTTAGTGGTAGTCTGTTTGTTCTCAAGATGGGTGGAGGCCTATCCGACTAGGAGAAATGATGGAATAACAGTTGCAAAGTTACTGTTAAGAGAGTTGATTCCTAGGTACGGGTTCCCAGTGACAATTGAGTCTGACAGAGGTGGACACTTCTACAATGAGCTTATGGTTTTGATTTGTGAAGCATTGAGCATACAGCAGAAGCTACATTGTGCATACAGACCAGAGGCTTCTGGAGTCGTTGAACAGATGAACGGCACAATAAAAAACCGAATTGGTAAGATGTGTTTAGCCACTGGAATGAAATGGCCTCATGTCTTGCCTCTAGTGTTGATGACTATTAGGTCTACTCCAGATAGAACAACAGGTTTGAGTCCGCACAAAATCTTAATGGGACGTGCGATGAGACATGCATTTGTGCCTGTCAACAAGTTGATGACAATAACTGATGACATGATTTTGGATTACTGTAAAGGCCTGGCTGACGCAGTTCATTCTGTGTTTCACCAGGTTGGAGAAGACGCTACCACACTTGAGAAGAAGCAAGCCCATGATCTGAGTCCAGGGGAATGGGTGAGGATTAAGGTACACAGAAGAAGAAATTGCTTGGTTCCAAGGTGGGGAAGGCCAAGACAAGTCATTCTGACTAATACAACTGCAGTAAAGTGTGCTGGTCTGAAAAATTGGGTGCATGCGAGTCATACTCTGAGAGTTCCAAATCCAAAAGAAGGGACTGGTAAGGAGTATTTTGAAGAGTCAGATTCCAGTGATGATGCAGAAACTGAACCAGTGAAAAGGAAAAAGAATCCTGAAAGGGGTGAAGGAGAAAGAGAGTCGGGTGATTCTTTTTTCTTTCCAAGAGAGGCTTCAAGAGAAAATTTGGGAGTCTCAGAGGAGAGATCGGATTCTGTAAGAGTGCCTGAAGTTCCAACAAACAGTGGAGGAGAAAAAAGAGAAAAGAGCAATTCCACAGAGACTACACCTGAATCAGATGAAGAGGTTGAAAATCCACTTGAGATTACACCTGAAGAAGCAGGGTCAGAAGAAGTTAGAGAGGGACAGATTGCGGAAAATCCCCGAGGAGGTGTAGGGAACATTCCTGATAAGTTAGGTGAAGGGACAAGTAGACAGCAAGAAGATTGCGTGTCGGAGACCCGAGGAGGAACAGAGATAGGGAAATCTCAATCAGTAGTGGGAAAGACTGTGGAGTGAAAGAAAATTGTTGAAGAACAAGAGGTAAATGAAACAGAATCAGATGAGAGTGAGAATGAGAAATCAGAGGGTCGAGTTTTGAGAAAGAGAACTTGGATCAGAGAGAGAAATAATAAAGAAGTGAGACCAAAGAGGGTTGTAAGAGGAGATCTTTGGCCTAACAGGATAAAGAGACTGAGGTACAGACTGACACGAGCAAATTCATCGAAAGCTGAACAGGTGAACGAGGTGTCGAGTCAGAATCAAGCAAAAGGTGAAAAACAAAAGGTCTCAAAAGAACCAGAGGAGACCAAGAGAATCAGAAAACCTAACCAGAAGTATAGGTCACCGGAATGGACGTACGTGGCACTGTCTGAAGGTGAAGAGACAGAAAGTCAAGGAAATCCAGAGGGGACCATACGTAAAGTGGTTGAGGAGAAAACTGTTGGAATCCTGAAAGTTATCTTGACTGACATTGGAGAAGAGTCAGATGCACAGGACGTTGTTGATGACCTGATACAATTTGATGTTGCTGAAGAAGAAGTGAAAAGTGATTAAAATCCAAACTGAATGAACTGAAGGAGTCACTTGGAGAAAGTGAAAAGAAGAAAATCTGAAATTAGCTGTTTGAAGTAATCTAGTGCTCTAGTGTTTCAGTAGTGGAGTAGAAGAGGCTAAGTCAAAAAACACTGCCAAAGTAGTAAAATGGCTAACACAGAAAATAATCAAAGTAGATGTGCCTTCTTGAAAAGATGGTGTAGAATGTGCTGCTGCTGTACTGGATTATTAATGCTATTATGGGGTGTACTAGCTTTACTAGTTACTTTTAGAGTTACAATAGGTACTTTTGGAATACATACTGATAATGTGACTGATATAGAGAAGAGTTCACAGAAAGTAGTTCCAACTAGAATTAGTAACATTTACATACATAAAGATAGGTCAATTAATGATTTTTCTAGCAATGTTTTTTCAAAGTTGTTGTACGAATACGTGAAGACAATGGAAGTTAGGGATTGCTACGTCTGTATGCAATTACCTGCATCCGTTTCAGAAGGTGTTACTTATCACCATTTACCAGCTACGTATGGAATTTCATGTAGTGTGTTGAGTAGTGTTTTTTATTTGTTAAGGAACATAGATTATGAGATAACAAGATAATGAGATAATGAGATAACATTTTTGGGCAATTGCCTATGAACAAAAGGCTGAATCCAGCTAAAGAAGCTAACATTTTTGGTGAGATTTTTATTGAGAAAGAAGAATTAACATTAGGTTACATTTTTAAGAACAATTTAACTTGCAGTTTGAAAGAAGAGGAGAAGGCTTTCCTAAACATGGTAGAGGAAAGGAGAATGAGCATGCATGAAAAGGCAGGGAAATATGAAGTGAGTGAGACAATTTGGGACATTGAGATGGGAAAGGAATTGAGGAATGGGGCTAGTCCAACTTTGGCTTTAGATGCACCACAAAAGGGTAAGCTATGCATTACTAGAAAGAAATCCCAATATGATACATATTTTGTTGGGACTAGTGAGTGTCATGATACATACTTCATTGCAACAGGATGGGGTTTTAAAGGTGGAGAAGATCCAGTTTTCCCAGGAGTGTATTATGTTTGTGGGAACAAGGCTTATTACAAATTGCCTGACCATTGGTATGGCACATGTTATGTGGGCCTGGTCTTTCCAAAGATTTTTCATATAGATAGAATAGAAGATGTAGAACATATTAATTTACTAACACGCTTTAAGAGAGAAACTTGGTCAGAAATAGTTGGTGATATATTTGGAGCTTTAATTCCAGCAGTGGGAATTTCTTTAAACGCATATGGTATTCGAAAACTGTCAACAGTGGTGGATCGCTTATCGACAAGTACCGCTGGAGGGTTTCTTTTGGTAAATACGGAGATGATTGCCGTACGTGCCATGTCTATGCAAAATCGACTTGCCCTTGATATTCTATTGGCCAAGGAGGGTGGAGTCTGCGGAATGCTGAAAGTTCAACATTGTTGCACTTACATTCCTGACAAAAGCAAAGATCTAAAGGTCTATATCAAAAATATTACTGATTTGCATGAAGAATTAGTACCACTGGAAGCTGAAAGTGTCTGGACTAAAATGGCTAATAAGCTACTTGCTTTTAAGAGTTTTATTGCTAAGATAGGTAGTACCATCATTGGTAAAATATTATTTCCATTGACTTGTGTGATTGTTGCTTTATTGATACTAAGATTGGGGTGTTTGTGTTGTAAAAACAGGGGAGGGAAAAAGAGAATAATTAGAGAAAATGCTGAAAAGAAACGAAAGAGGTCAAGGAGAGACCCACAAGAAATAGAATTAGAAGAATTGAGGGAGAGTGTTTACTTGGAGTCAAAGAGGGATGATGTGAGGGAGTCTGGTGTTTAATGTTGTGTCATAAAAGACATTTCCAATTTCTCCTAAAAATTGGGACTTAAATTTTTTTTTTTTGGGTTGGTTTTGTGGTTTTTTGTGGTGATAAGATATCACCAAAGGGGGGATTGCTGGAGCAGAGTTTTCTGTTGAAAATTTATCGAGTTTTAAGCTCCAGTTTTGTCTATATGTTTTGATTAAAATTACTAATTTAAAATTGTTAATTAATAGTTTGTCTTGTTAAAGTCAGACTAACCAACATTAAACTACACGTGGGAATGCATATATGTTGCTTAATAATAATGTGCGGTTTTAATTAAATGAATGTTGCAAAGTGCTATTTGTTTTAAGCACAAACGCTTTAAAAAAAATAACGTGTACTAATGCTTTATTGTGTTGCAGAAGGCTAGATAATTACATACACATAAGGGTATTAGTGGGGATTAACACTGTTTAATCATTATGCTGTGGTAATGTTGTTTTGTGTTTCTTTTAATTAAGATGGTCTGTTTTGGCCTAAAACAAGATGGCTGCCATTTACAGCCTGCACTTGAGTGATTGAATTTTGACGAGAGGCCTTGCTGAACATGGTCGAGAGTCACCTGACCACAGCCTTTGCCTGGTTAGAAAGTTTTCCGTGAGGACAGCAGCTCCGGGAACGATTCCAGCTGTCCTTGGACAAGGATAAAGCCACAATGAACAATGACCAGTCTGCGGTGGCTCTGCTAAGATATCAAGGAAGAACATTTGCGAAAGTAACATTTGCACACTCGAGTTTCCTTCTTCCGTCTTTTTATTTTTGTGATTTTTACTGAGCGGAGGTTTCCTAAATGTAACTGAGTGACATCCTTTCCTGCTCGCTCTGCTCAGCGGCTCAACGGATATTCAACATTTGTTTGTAACTTTTTGTTTGTTATTTTCCCTATAAATATGTTAGACTAGAGAGGGTCCGTGTTCCATTGCGCTCATTACTTCCATTGCGTTCCTTGCGGTTCATCGCGTTTTGGACTTCTTCCTGAACCCATGCTGAGGACGGCAGCTCAAGAGACTTTACCGAGAGACCTGTCCTGACCCTTTAGCTAGAATAGGTAACTATGAGAATAATGATTTTGCTAATGATTGACTTTCATTTGAATTAATTTAGATAAACAAGCATTTGTTTGAATTCTAGTGTCGGGTGTTTATTCCTTGTCATTTATTGAGTTTCCAAATGTATTTCCCATGTTTAAAATCATGACTCAGGGCAATATCATTAAGGTCGCATTGACCTCATTGTAGATGCAGATTGGTTTAGGTTTTCTCTCCTATATTCAGTGTGGATAGAGTAATAGCATGAATTTAGTGTGATGGGCCCTAGCGTATGATGTATGTATGTGCGTGTGACTGTAGATTTACTCTGTCCGTGGAAGTAGGGAGATTTTATATGCGCCGATCTGCAGCATAAGCACCACAGAAATCTTCTACAGTAGACTAGGCGACTTGGAGTAAAACTACATTGTACTCCCTAACATAATATAACCAGCTATAATTGGCCAATTTATTAGCCACACCTGCCATTTTCCAGCTCATAATTTTTAATACACTTCGCTCCCCAGCAGAATTAATGAGATCATCAGAATTAGCAGACAAAGCTCCAGTTTGCAACTTAGACCACGGTGGGTCCCCCCTCAAAGCCTTCACTAGCTCTAGTTGGGATATGTAACATGTTACAATCAGGGTTTCTTTCCCTCAATCTGGTACCCCGGTCACTCACACTCCTTTAAGCTCGAAAGTGATTTTGAGTTACAAGCAGCACAGCCAGCCCCGGATGGGGTAAAGAGACATACTGAGCAAGACCTGGGCTCAGTTATAGGTCTAACATCACGCTGGCTCCTATAAAAAAAAACGAAGGAAAAAAATTTACAGACCCTAGACAGTCTTCCCAGAATGCAACTTTGCCTCCACTAAGTGGCTTTTTAAAGTTCACAATAAGGAATCAGCCTCAAATTCCTTTGCCGTGTGGCCCACCCAACCCACCTGGTGAACAAACAGGATTTCATAAAACACCTGCACCCGGTTATTAGAATCCCCTGTAGTATCGGGTGGGATTGGTGCCAAGGAAGAACCTAGCTCTTCAACGGTCTGCAGGACAGGCGCTGTAAACGATGCCATGACTATAGGTTGATCATGACTAGCTATATTGCTCAAGGCGTCAGATCCCAAAGATTGATTCTCCCCATCCACAGATGTCCCACGTTCCTCAGGGGTGGGGATTGGTGGATTAGAAAAATGATTTTTGCCTTGACTCGCAGCTGGTGCAACCAAATTTGCTCCACCCTGACTGCGCGTACATTGGTTAAACTGCACATAAGATTCCATTTTTTTCCAAACAAGAGATTAGAGGACAAAGACTATTGTCCGAAGTAACCTTAAGATGCTTGTCAATTCGTTGGACAATGTCTGTGTAGAGGGCTTCCAAATCCTCAGTCCCGGGACCCTTTTTTCCCTTTTAGAAGATGGAGTCGCGTTATTTACAGGTGAGTGGTTAACAGAGGTAGAGGTAGTTATCACACTGAAATTATAGATACGAGGCGCACCCACTTCAGAATCAGCCATCTGATTTGCCAACATGCCATCAGACCCGATTACAGATGGAGATGCAGTAGGCGCGGGGGCTGAGGAAGGGGAAGTGAGGGGGAGCCACTACTCTGCTAACTGGATCTCCTTATCAATAACCTCCACGGCTAATATAGAAAAACCTTCAAGAATGTACTGCCCACTGCAGTGCCAGGATTCGATTTACTAGTTCCCAATTTCTGCTTCCTCATATTAGTTGAGTTAAGCTCACAGAGGGATAAACACAATAGTTAATTTGCAAACAAAATAAGGGCTGGGCCCTGGTCAGTAGGCAGCTTGCACCAGCCCATTCCTCCTGTCAGCGCCACCTAAAACAGAACCAACTACTAACCATGAAAGAGGGCAGATGATGTGGCGTAATGGCCAGAGCTGCCGACTTCGAAGCTGGGGAACCAGGTTTGAGTGTCGGTGTTGGCTCAACATCCTGTGACTCTACGCAAATCACTTAATCTTCCCAGTGACTCCCATAAATGAATGTGTCCTTCACTGGTGCTCATAAAAAGCACCGGTGTTGATGATTAAGTGCATGTGCTGAGCACCGGAATCCACCGGCTCAAATTAAGCACTGGATAACTGAAAAAAAAACAGTACCATAGCAACATGGAATGTGGTTGACAGACCGCTCAAAAAGGGGTGGCCAGCCCCGGGTACAGTCAGAGAGTGCTGCTTTTAGGCACCGCTGGCGCAAAGAACGTGGCCTCGACTCCTGGTGATGAAGTCTGGGCAGGGCTGGCTCTAGGATGGTGCGACCGGTGCAATCGCACCGGCTAGTGAGTTCAGGGGGCGCTGTGTTTGCAAGTTTATTTTGGTTTTATAAGCCCCTGCTGACACATTCATTGTCTCCAGCAATTTTCAGGCAACAATAAAAATGTCAAGATACCTGTGGTGATTAATGTTCTTCCTAGAGAGAGGTCGAAGATTTGTTTATTTGAGGTTTTAACTGATCATAAGATAGCACACAGGGTAAATGTGCCAGCTGCAAAGAATGTGTACCATACAGATCACAAAGTGCATAAAATGTAAATAGGTCAGTGAGTTTCTGCTTGTCTAAGAGACATCTTTTTGTTACTTGCAGTTTATAAGTTAAAATCCTACTACAGAACAGTGAATTATCAACTGTAATCAGAGTACTGCATGCACACTGCAAAGTATAGATTAGAGCATAGATTAATGTTGCACAAAGGGATCATTTGAGTTGAAATTGATTCTTATTATTAAAATGTTCCCTATTCAAGTCTTTGTTTGTTTCTTCTCCAGACCAAGCACTCTTAAACTACACTATCTACCAGTATGGATGGCATATCACTCTAACACATTTCCTATACGCTGATTTACACAAATTTGATTGATTGTCTCTATGTAATGTGTTTGTGATGCAAAGTGCTCTGAAACCTTACAATGTTTGAGTGGTGCTATATAACTAATTGAATGCATCTGAAAGAGAGTGGTTATGGAGGCTTAAGGGGCACTGTTAAAAGGTGGTGGTGTGGGAATCCGTGGTAGAGGTGGTCACCTCCACCATGGATAGGGGGGTGCCAACAAAAATTGTCGCACCAGGCGCCACCAGTGCTAAAGCCTGCCCTGAGTCTGGGCCTTGTGGTCCCAAATATTCTCACCCCGGGCAGAGTGCGCTGATTAAAAGTTCTGTGGGGCGAAGTGTGTGGCCTGCCTCCTGGCGGTGAAGTCTGGGCCTTCTGGTACCAAATGTCCGTGTATGGGCATATATATTTATAATGTTCAATGCATGTGTTAAAGTACTCAACAGCACTTGCTGCCACTAGTTAATTACTACACAATTATGTATGCCAAGCAGAGGGCCTGCATAACAATGAATCAGATCCGTACACAACTTTTGTTAACTGTCTTCTGTCCTATCCCATTCAACTGACTAAGACAATTCTCACAGAGCCTTCCAACAGACTACACCTCGCTGTTGATGAAATGACACCACTGCCCCAAATTTACAATAGCAGTTTATGCGCCATGCAAATGTTAAGCAACAATAAAAAAAAATCCATATATAAACAAACATTGATGTTTGTTTATCATTTCAAAGCAGTGACCTCTGAGGCAAAACATGAGCCTACATTAAAAAAAAAATGCATGCATCTACAAGCATTCAGTCATACCTGCGATGCAATAAAACGCAAACTAATGACTGGAAAAATTAAGAGGTTATGCACTGCTGTGCCCTGTAAATTTGAAACGTATCAATCTAAAATAAGTGATTACGTCAAAAGTACTTTTTGTTACACCTCATATTCGACATATTAGCTAACTAGGTATACATTTGTTTATTAGTTCCACATTGTTAACTAAATAAATTAAAACATTTTAAAAGAAAGGGGAGTCAAACTTGGTAAGCCTATTTAAAAAGACCAATTTTTCAATGAATACAACATACATTTTGAGTTGAAAATTATAATGCTTTAGAGGGTAAACAATCTGATTATAGTAGAATGTTTGAAGCACTTTCCTACCTCTTAGTGACACCCCGGGAGGACTTTTCTGGTTGGTGATATATGTAACCACTCACTTTATTGCATATGTTTGGAGGAGGTCTTGTGTTGTGAACTGTGAATGGTACGTTTTGCTGGTATGGGCCAGGACTGGAAATGTAACCTAGACGTGACGTGGCAGCACTTTGCAAGAGGAAGCGCATGCAGATGAAACATGAAGGGTAGTTTTACCCTCACAGTGCACTTTACATGCAGATCCCTGCATGTAAAACAGCACTCATATCCCATGGTGTACCATCACATTTTTCTAAAGAAATTGTCAGGGAAGCCTTCTCACTTTCACAGTTTTTTTTAATAAAGGGCCTAATTTTGCATTGGACATTCATCCCGCTGTGTTGCATTGTGTATATTCAGGGCATTGTGGTCACACGCTTTTGAATACTGTGGGCATTTCCGGCGTTATGGTAGCAGGCTTTGGCTTTTTATCGCCATCCTAAGCTCATGGTGTGCATCATTGGTATATTGGTGGTCATACCATCTGGTGGACATCATTGGCATATAGACATCATCCCTGGCTTTAATATGAAAGACTCAGTGGTGGCCCTTCCTGGCATATGATAGGCACCCTTGGTTCCTGATGGGTATTTTGGCATAGATTCAGCAGCCCTTAAATTGAAGGTAGCACAAGCATACAATGGACAGCCCTGGGTATGATTGTGATACACAAACATGTAAGTCAGCGTTGTCCTTATGCCGCTGTAGTAACTGTGAATACTTGAAAAACATAACAACATAACAGCTGGGATTTCGGACGCAAAACCTTTGGATTTAATATTAAAGAAAAGTTGCTTCTTGGATGGCAAAAAAATATTTTGTAAACAAAAATACCAGGTTTTCTTTGGGGGAACTGAGTTCAATTATCCTAAATGAAACACTGTCTTTTGAGAACAAACTTTGTTTTTTGAGGAAATGTTAAGCTGACTCATGGACAAATGATGGTGTTTCCGTTGTATATTTCATTCATGCAGAGTTGAGGGATTCTTTTGCTTATGCCTTTTTCATGGTGCAAGAGGACATTTTCTTCTTGGTGCATATTCTCCTTTGTTAGTTCATGAATCACATTGAGGCATTTCGTCATCTATAATGCTAAGGTTTTTAAAAGCATTATCATCAGTATTTCTGCCCGAGCAGAAATCCTATAAAAATGTGTAACCTGTAAATGTATATATTTCTAGAAAGTGTACATTTTATTTAATCTGAGCGGAATCTCTAATGTATGAGTATGTGATGTCTTTCTCACCTGTAGAATTGCTCTACTAACTGAGGTTGATATATATGTGTATTTTCTTATTTTCCCATATTGCCTCCTCCAAGTAGATCATTCATATGTTTATCTATTTACTAATAAATCACTTATTTAAAGTCATGAAAAGAAATACAGATCAGTACACAAGAGTGAAAAAAATCCTTTTTCCACAATGACAATACGTGTTTCCTTAAATGTTTTTTAAAGCAAGGCAGAGACAAGGCTGATGGTACATAGACCGGAAGTATATTCCATAACTTGGGTGGTAGCCACGCAATAGAATGAGGACAACATGACGCTTAAGGAGGCCAGGGAACAGCAAGGAGAAACTGTGAAGAAAGCGCAGAGAACAAAATGAGTATATGAAGAAACACTTGAACAAAAATAAGGTTTTTCTCTGAGCTGCAGTTCTGACAAATGTGAGTGCAACTGGAGTTCATGTCCATGCTTTGTGCTGCAGTCTGCGTGACGCAGAAGTTTCACTGGACTGTATGCAGTGGCGTCACTAGGGTAGGTGTCACCCAGTGCGGTAACTCATGGTGTCACCCCCTCACGACTTACCCCATGATGGACCTCGAGAGAATCTGCGGAGGAAGTCCGTCATTGGGGGCACCAAAAAAGATTGTGGCACCATCACCACTAAAGCTGGCCCTGGAATCACCTCAACCCTGTAGGCACCAGTTTTTTAAAACCTAACATATAAACAGAAGGAGTTTTTAACAAATAAAAGTGTTTTTCTAAAAACCCATCTTCTGAACTAAAAAATGTAATGTTTTTCTCTTTATTAGTACAGACAGCCAAACAGTTATCTGCACCAAAATAAACATGCAATCTAAACAATACATAATGGGTGATGTGCAGTGCAATCCCATATTTCCATCTCAGAGTTCTGGTGACATTTACAAACGATCTATTTATTTTATAGGCAAAGTAAGTGGGCCATCTTTGGCATTGCAGTAAAACACCTGCTGTTCAGAACTGCTTCAGTACTTTTAATTAGACCTTCCATTCTCTCGCGCAGAGCATCTGACAGTGGGACTGTACATCCGGGGGCATCAGGTCTATTTATGCAGTAGCTGGCAGGCTGAACCATGACGTGCAACAGCTTTGGCCAGCCGTGGTGCATTCCCTTTGTAGGGTTACTCACATAAGGCCATACTTTTAGTGGGAAAACTAAGATTACAAGACCAATGCATCATGGTGTTGGTTAAAATGCTATGACTGACGGAAGGTGTAACGCCAGACGAGGGCCTGTTCGCAGAGGTGCTAAGCTTGCTTGAAATGTCAGGGTTGCCGAGTGACTGATGTCGGCAGTCATTTTGTAAGATGGGCATTTAGAACAGTAGCTTTATATAGATTTGTGTCTGTCCCTTAGCGTCCATGGCATGCACAGACAAATGGCCATCCCTTAATGCACATTACTGCTCCTTTGGCATCCCCCATATAATCTCATGCCGTTGTCAGGCTTTCAAATTTCACTCCCACCCCTTCACATAGAGGCCAGGGGTGGCAGGGGTGTAAAACAAGCCCCTGCAGCCGCTGTGGCGTGTGTGTGATGGTGTCACCCGGTGCGGTCCGCACCCCCCGCACCCCTGTAGTGACGCCACTGACTATGTGTGAGGAGAGTTTGCACAGCTACGTGTGCTGCACGATGTGTGTGAGGCAAGCCTGCACTCCTGCTTTCTTTAAGCTTTATTTGTTTTGTGATTGGGGAACCTTTGCATACTGCTGCTTGTGCTGTCTTCATCTGTGCGATGGAAGCTTGCACTACACTCTGTCTGGGAAGTTACTACCGCCCCCTATGCTGTGTGTATTCTGGGAGTTTGCACTGATCCTTTACGAATCGAAGCATCTCATCTGTGTGCACGTTGCGAAGCCCGAGACAACTTTCCACTGTACAAAATCCAAATTTGCTGACTTTGTAAATACGTGGCGCGGGCGCCTTTGGGATTAGGGCGCTCATTTCTTGGGTATTCCCTTGTTTTATGGAGCGGGAGTTCCTCATATTAAATTGTTGCCTCTGTCCTAGCAGAGCTGCTAGCATGCCATAGCTATCACTGCAGCCACCCGTCCCTAGCTCCTGTGATTGGTTTCGGTCTGCTACACATGCTGTCGGTCCCCACATGCATTCTATTGCGGTAGCATTTTGCTTGCACTTACTACTTCTAACAAGGCTTTGAAGCGCTTTGCCAACGTGTAAGGTGCTGCTCCGTGGGATTCTTACAGAGTTTGACGTACACATGCACGGAGTTTGTGTGTCATGTTCATCGCGCTGTTATAAGCATTCTGCAATGCAATGTGTCATGCAGTCATTTATATAAAGTTGGGAAAATCTCTTAAGCAATAATACGGCCTGACCTGAGGTGGTTATACAATATGTTGTGCATACAGTCTATGTAGGTTATGCAAAAAAAGTCTGCTCGTCAAAAAGTTCAGAAAATGTGGCTGAAGAAACAAGCGTGCGCGTCTCATGCTGGCAGCAGGGGGAAGGGAGAGAGAGGGGGCCTGCGCCTGTTTCCCTTGCGGGAGTGAGCAGCAGCCATCTGGTTTCAAAGCTCGATCCCGCAAGGGAATCGCCAAACATGCACGCGCTGTCATTGAAAGCAATGCAATGCGTGCACGTTTTTGGCCAAAAAAGCAAATCGAATACAAGAGGTCCCCTCCAATGCAGCGCATGCGCGCTGCGTAGGGGAGACCTAAAAAATGAGCTTGTGGGTGTAGAGAATAGAGAAGACAAGTACAGGCATTTTGTGCAACTTGAAGTGTGTCAATTAACTATTCAGAAAGTTGAACATAAAATGATAATTATGACCTGACAAAACTAGAGTTGGTAAGAGGGGTTAAAAAATCAGAGAAAGACAAAATAGATTTGATTTTGCGAATATTGTTGATGAAAGTGTTTTCGGTTAAGTTTAAGAAAATGTGAACTCATCCACAATGTAAGGAAATAGAAAAAAGAAGACAAGGGGAATCATATTTGAGAATCATCAGTGTTCGAATGGGAAACTAAGTTAAATAGTGAAATAATAGAAAGAAAGGGAATCATGCGTAAGAAAAACAGTAAATGACCCAGAACAGAACCATAAAGAACCCTGAACTGAACGGGAAGACAGAAAAAGTAGCCTTACCACAAACAATATTCGAGAGACCTGTGAGATTTGAAAACAAGCATTGGCATAGCCAATAGATCTCGCTTTTGGGACCTTATAAGTATTTACTTATGCAGCACAATATCCTTGGTGCAACAACATCAACTGTTGCATGGCTAAACACTTATAAGATCCCAAAGGCGAGACCTATTGGCTATGCCAATGCTTGTTTATGTTAGAGGGCTAGTGCTGCTGAGTCATTCCTTAATGCACAAGGTGCTCCAGGAGACCTAGCTTCAATTTCTTTCAGACTTCACATCTGGGTCAATTTTTCTATCAATGAGTAAACTGTGAGGTTAAAAATAGGAGTCCTTAGTCCCTTTATAACCCTGTAGGCGATTAGTAGGTTCTTTGTTAGATTCCACTATTTTGGTGTGAGGGTGGACTAAATCCACTTTCAATTTCTACTATAAATTCCTGTGAGGGGTTTTCCTTACCCCCAGGTCAAACTGTTCAAAATGGCACCAATTATGAGCCTGGGCAAACAACAGGGGAGAGCAAAATAGAAGGATCCAGGTTGAACTGTTATGGGGGCTGCTAGGAGGGGAGTGCTTCAGACAGCAGCAACTCTCTGAATGCTGGGGACATTGGAAGGTGAATCAGACAGCACCAGCTATGGAGCAGGTCGGCTCTAGGAGCACAGCAGGGCAGCGCAGAGCACAACCAAGGATTTGCCCATGCTTAGGGGAGAAAGAAGAGATGAAAAATTCCCAAAAAATAAAAACCACACTCCAGTCGGCACCAGGCGAGTTATCTAGCAGGGAGCATAGCCGGTTGGAGGGAGATTTGCACTATTGCAAATAAAGAGCCAATGCAGAGATGAGGATGGCTCCTCAAATGCCAGGGTGGGGGCACTTACCACCACAGATGAAGAGAGCATGAGCCGGTAGTAGCAGTGGGTGCAGAATAAGGCACTGAAGCTAGGTGCCAGCAGCTGCAAATTGAGTATGGCTGGAACAGGCAACCATCAGAGGCAACATATAGGGCTGCAACCGATTGCAGAAGATTAGTTGGAGTTCGATTCATACGGACTTCAGGAAGTGGTGCACTACAGCAGCAACTCCTCTCCAGGATGAGTGCAGCAGACGAAAGTAGAGATCCCAGCAACTCTGAAGAGCACATCAGTGGAAGGTGAGATCGGGGTCTGAAGCGCCAGCAGCTCGTGAGCCGTAACTTCTGGAGACGACCACTGCAATGTCGGGTTTCTGCCTCAAGATGGCGGACTTCCATCTTCACCACCAGAAGCAGAGCCAGTGGGCGAAAGGAATGCAGTAAGGCACTGGAGACCAATCCAGCTCGTAGACTGCAAACCTGCTGCAAGAGCGGAGTAGACATCCGATGGTCGCCGCAACTATCCTGGAGCCTCGCATAGAAGTCGAGAGAATCCAGACGATTGGGACAGTTTAGGTGCCTAGAGGCGCTGCAGCCAGTAGCTCGCATGACATATTGGTTCTGGCTCGGAAACGGTAGGCTAATTCTGGGATATACACTTAGAAAGTGATCCCTCGCCCGAGAGCCTCTTAGAGGTTCAACCCTCCGGCCACCATCTTGGATGGCCAGTCCAGCCTTGTTACTGATAATAAACAGATGGGCGCAAGTGCACGCCTGCTCAGAGTTTAATAAATTTAGCATTTTGCGTAAAGGCTATTAAATCTCCACATTACCCTTTCTTTAGACAAATGTTCCTCAAGAGAAAACCTCGGGGCTGTTCCCTGATTAGACAAGCGCGCGCTTGCGCTGCAAATTAAAACAAGCCCGGGAGTGGTGCGCTATGGCAAAAGTAAAAGCAGGCTGGTGAGTCCAGATGGCGCCTGATCGGGCACTTTTACAAGCCACTTATTAAATGTCTCGCAGAGCAGCGCATGCGCTGGCTCAGGCGAGACCTAAAAACGGCCATACCATATTTACAACGCCATGCTGTCAACATTCTACCAGTCCCCCACCATTTCCCACAGAAGCACTCTATCTGCCTGGTTCACATGTTCAAGTTCCTGTTAGGAGAACCAAACCAAAATCAAACCCAGATACTCTGGTACCAGAAATCACAACACTCCCTTTATGTGGCTTAAAACGTTCCTCCAGAAGTACCCGAGTGCTGAACAATCTCAGCAGATGCATAAGGTAGAAGAACCTTTAACCTCTAGGCACCGCCAGCATTTATCAGAGCTCTGCACATATGGTAGGACTGTCCAGCACTATTCAAGATCTGTGCCCATTTGTTCTGATATGCCTACGCCGTCACTAAAAAATGTAAAATACCCCAGATCATTCCCATACAGCCGAGGTGTGTCTTTGCAAATTGCAAGGGTCAAGTCGCTTTGTTACTGCAGCCCTGTCTCACCTGAGGGTACTCGAGTCTCTGTTTATTTTTCACCTCAACTTATAGAAAGAGTAGCTTTCACCCAGATGAGACAATTAATTGAAGACAATTCCATACTTTGACTTCCAAACTGAATTCCATCCAGGAAGTGGAACTGAATCAGCCCTTATTATCAAGGATGACCTTAAAAACAACTTGGGCGAGAGCGGAGTTGCTGCTCTTCTTCTTTTGGACCTTTGACACAGTGGATCATGACACACTAATCTAAACACTTGAGGAAGCCAGAATAGAAGGCCCAATTATTGCTTGGATCACATTGTACCTACATAATCGAACAAATATCACACATACTCCTCCTTTCTCTTCTAAACCAAACAAATATTACAGCAGCAGTCCCTCAAGGCCACTCCACGTCACACAATGACACTCTCACCTACTCTTTTCAACATCTATAACCAGATTTGATTAATGGCTTTGATTTCACCTGCAATACCTAAACAAATGACATGCAGAAACATCTGAAATTGAAAAAAAAACAATAGACACTGAAATATCAAAAACCTTCATATAAGATAACGTTACTCAGCACGCTGCATAAGTTTGCAGCCACAGTGTTCTATTTTTTCATATGTGGATTTGCTCTATGTTGTACAATTGTTCACATTCATTCACGTCCAATGTATTCAGGAATGGTCCGGAACACAAGATGTATCCAAATCTTTAGTGTTCTTTAAAATGATTTGACTGTAGCCAAAACCAATCAACGAGTTTCGTTCTACACAAACTTCTTCAGCGCTCATTTGTAAATCGTTAACGTTGTTCCACATATATATTCGGTTGCTATTGGATATATGCCCTTCAAACAATGTACTTTATAGACGTGATCCAGTAATCTTAACTGTTGCCATGATCCTTACACTAAGGGAGTTGTGGCGCAGCTTTCCACATTTTCGTACTTGTATATACATGCATCTTTCTTTCTGCTGCACAAGTTTTCAATTCCATAGACTCCAGTTTTACAACATCACAACTTTTAGTTCTCACCTAAAAAGATAGCTTTTAGCGGTCTGTAAGAAAAAAGCCTACTGTGGATCACAGTACTTTAAGTGGGATGAAAATGGTGTGGGGACAGAATCTCTAAGAGGGACATGGCCTAACTAACAAAGGGTGTGGCTTAAAACATGTGAAATATAATTAGAATTGGTCATTATAAATGGAGCTTCTTTGACCATCGCTATGTGTGCATTGGTGAGAGGCCAAGGTTTGGATGAGTATGAACAGTTGTGACCCACTGACTCACACTGTCTTCAGCCTCAGACCTTGAGCTCACAATCGTGGTTCATTATGAATACTGTAGTATCCTGGTCTGGTATGGTTTCAGATGTGCCAGTGGAATGCTGACAGTATGATGATAGATGGAATGTTGGGAGTGGGAATGGACAGTTGGAGAAGGGCTGAGCACCTGGAAGGTTGCTCCTGGTGGGGCTGATTACTGGCTAATGACTACTTATTTACAACTAACCTACATCTTGTAACCAACTTGAATAAATCTACTTGAAACTACTTCTTGGATGTGGGCGTGATTACTACAATTACCCTCTCACAACCAGAACTCATTGGACTCCTACAAGAGACTCAAGTACCATACAGGCATTAGAAAACCAAATAGCTCAGCCTTTTAGTGACAGGCCCTCGTCTTTGCCGAAAATAAAGTTAATTCCAATTATAACACAAATTTACACTAACGCAAAGAGTTTATAAAGGTTGCGATATTCAAAGTCTTTAGTTTCATAAAATATGAATGTCTTGGTGCTATTTCGGATAATCTAACATGTTACAATCAAAGCGCCAAATTTGGGGGTCAGGGACTATGTAGTCCTCAAGAAGAAATGAGGGAAAGTTTCCCTAAAGATAAGATTCAAATTAGCATTTAAAATATCCAATAAATGAAGGTTTATTATATTGAGTGCAATATAGAAGGAAAAAATATATCAAACTCAGTAGAAATGTATAAGATTTCAGGTATAAGCATAAGGCTCAGTAATCATTTGTCATAAGGCTGTACGCATTTAAAACGGATGCAGCATGAGCAAAATCTGCTAAACAGTTTAAGTCCAGAACATACCAAATACATAGAAAATTGGGTAGTATCCCTGGAGGCTCAGATAAAGGGCACAAAAGATCTGGTTCACCCTCAGAAACACATCTTTATAGAGAAATGCACCCATAGGAAGCAATGGAAATTGCGCAGTCAGCAAAAGGTGAGCAAGTATATTGTCAAATCATACTACAGCATTATATAGTTTCATATTATAATACCACCATCCTAGCACTACTCCACTAAAAGAAGAATGATGACTCTCCTCTGACCTAATTTTATCGGATGTAGTAGAATAAATCTGGTTACATACACAATAAAAGTCTTGTGAATGAAAAGGCCTACAGTGAACAGAAAAGGAAATGACCGTGGAGAGAAAAGTTTAAAGAACTTCCGCCGAGACTCTTTACGAACAGCATCCCAACAGAAAGCATCAGTGAACTGCGTGCAGTGTCAATGAGGGATAAAAACATGGCTACTTCTAAATCTAAGATGGAGTCAAGGCGTAGTTCAGTCTGTGCCAAGAAAACACTGTTTTGTACGTAACAGCATTGTTGTTCCGATAGCAAAATGTTCATGTTACAAAGCAAATATTATTTAAACCAAAAACAGCAACACAATGTGTATACAGTAACATATTTCTAAAACCACTGGCAAAGTCAATAGGTACCACAGGCAAGACTTAATTGCGTTGCCATTGCTCGTTATATGGTCCTGGGGCAACGCTCAATAACATTCATTCCAATTAATTTCATTACACAGCTCATCTTTCTCCAGGAGAAAATACTGGTGGGTTCCACTCAACACAACAATCCAAAAGATATAGGCCCATGTATTAACCCATATGCAGGATACCATAAAAAAAGGATAATTTTAAAAAAACAAACTACATTTGTGAATTTTACCCCAAATTTCAAGGCTTTGATTTCCAATAAAACGGCTAGACTACAGTAACTCAGTTTACCTAGGAAGCCCCCAATGTGTGGTCAAACGGTTGCAGGTAGTCCAGAATGCTGCAGCTGGCACCCTGCTAAAGACCCCTAAGCACCATTCGGTCTCCTCCTCCCTTGCAACCCTTAACTGGTTGCCAGTATGCAAAAGAATCAAATTTAAATCTCTCTGCCTGGCCCATAGACCGATGTACTACAAAGGCTCCCCCCTAATTCAACGGTGGCTAATCCCCTACAGCCCGAAAAGCTTATTTCGCTCCGCAGACCAGAGGCTTTTTTCAGTGCCAAAACTCAAGAAGGCCAGAAGTCGGAGCTGCTCTTTTGCTTACCTCGCGTCTAAACTCTGGAACTCCCTGCCACCATCATTAAGACTGACCAAACAAGAAACCAAGTATAGGAAACTCCTCAAAACCCACCTTTTTGAGTAATACACCCATGCTACTGACAGTGAAGAACATGACATCTAGGTCTGGGAAGCCCGTTGTTAGCTATGCGTTTTACAAATGCATAGCATAGCATAAGAATATGATCCAAGTGCGAGCGCAACCCCATGTCGTTTTTCAGCAGGCATGGAGTCAGAGGGCAAAGATAAAGTTAAATACAGGGGTAGATTAAAGTTCTCATCATGCCCTTTGACTTCTCTCCAGTCGTTAATTAGCTGTGCTTGCCCTTCACCCAAGACAATAGTGCCTAATTGCTAATTTACCTCAACTGAACATCAGGAGGCAACAGTGTATCTGCACATATGTGAACTAACTCCTGATTCCATTAAAAATACCTGAAGCAGAAAAAACGCTGCACGCAAAATAATGTTTTCATTCCAACGAGGTGTGGAACACTTAAACGTAGCAAAATCAAATGACATAAAAAGGAAAATCTACTAAATAACACAGCACCCAAACACCTCTAGTCACTCTCACTAAACTCCATAACCAACTGACCTATCATTTACTGAAACCCCCTTATAATGTAAACAACAAGCACGCACTCGCGCTGCAAGTTTAAACAAGCATTGGCCGAAAATTAAAGTGATCGCGTCAAGAGGCGGAGCGAGGCGCGCGCGCTTGTGCGCGTAATAGCAAGCTGGTGGCTGGCAAAAGCCTTTGGTAGCACTTGAAAAACCCGCTTACTAAATGTCTCACCAGAAATGACATAAAAAGGAAAATCTACTAAATAACACAGCACCCAAACACCTCTAGTCACTCTCACTAAACTCCATAACCAACTGACCTATCAGTTACTGAAACCCCCTTATAATGTAAACAACAAGCAAGCGCTCGCGCTGCAAGTTTAAACAAGCATTGGCCGAAAGTGAAAGTGATCGCGTCAAGGGGTGGAGCGAGGCGCGCACGCTTGTGCGCGTAATAGCAAGCTGGTGGCTGGCAAAAGCCTTTGGTAGCACTTGAAAAACCCGCTTACTAAATGTCTCGCCAGACCAGCGCATGCGCTTGCTCTAGCGAGACCTAAAAAACACAATTATGCACAGAACCAGACATACAAACAGTAGAAAGGGGAAAAAGAGGACTATAACGAGCCACCATATTGAACGCCTCCGAAATGTCTGAACAAATTAACAGAGAAAACAGCTTTTTCTGTTGAGCATCAGCGAAATAATTAGAAACATAGAGCACAGCTATTTCAGCACAGACCCCACATGTAATGGGAACAAATAAATTATTTAGGTGAAGGAAAGAAGATACTGAGCAAAAAGAAACCAATCGAGTGATTTGGAGAGAAAGTGGAGTATGCAGATATGTTGAAAATTGGAAACATTAGCCGGAATAAGGGAATAGTCCGTGAATATGAGGTGAGAAATGAAAGTGGCTAACTTAAAAGACCGGAGGAAAGATTCCAAGACCTAAGGATCGATTCAGAAACTTTGCGAAATATACGAGAAGAAAAGGTAAAAACACTTTTACAAGAGACAAAGTGGATCAAAAAGAGAGTTTGTGGGCTTAACCCTCTGAAACTAGGACTTTCACTTCAGAGTCATACTGAAAAGCTGGGAGTGTCAAACAAGAAGATAAAGAAGGACACTAGTGCCTGAACAACAGAGACTCAGAGTAGGTGACCAATTCAACAACCATTAGCAAAGCCAATAAGTCTCACTTTTTGGGACCTATTGACTTTGTGAATAGTTTTTAGCCACGCTATACAGCATCCCCAGTGCACAGAAGCATTACTAGTGTTTTAAAAACAAAAAAAACCTTTGACGCGACCACCCACGACATTTGGTAGGCATGCACACCACATATGCGCTCACCTACAAAATAACAGGAGTGCTTTTTCTTCCTTTGCGGAACGAATATAGGTGTTGGAGGGAAGCCACACGGAGGGCACGGGCGGTGGGAGGCAACAACTGGTAGAGAGAAGGAGGGTGCTGTGTGAGGAAGTTATGAGGAGAAGCACAAAGGCAAGCACAGCAGAGAGAGGACAGGAAGAAGCACACAGGCGAAAAAGAGCAACACAGAGTGCAGTGAAAGAGAAGTATATGAGTAAGACAGTTTAAAAATACATGCACTCACATGGAGTTCTTAACACAAAATAAAATAAATAGAGCTTGAAAGTGAATCAGTGGAAGCAGTGATTCAGAAAAGCAGAGATGCCAGCCAATCAAAGGAATGGTAAAGAGGCAATGCTCTATAGGAGGAACATACACAAGATTGGCAAGCTAGGATACGAATAAGAAGAAGGTACATGAGAGTGACAGGAGAGCCAAACAACAGTAATTAATGAGCGGGCTCCAAGCCCCTCTATGTTCTTGGTAAGAAACAATATGTCTTGCAACAGACAGCACATGTGGTGATTAGCATAGGATCAACCTAATAAAAAGCACTAATCTTAGAAATTTTGAAAGTGAAGTATATATCAAATTCATCTGTAGAGTGAGAAAAACATTTAGATGGTTTAGGAGGTGATGGAAAAACATGATGGAACATCGTAAACAGTTGACCCGGGCGGTAAGCCTGGTCTTGAATACTCCAAGATAAAAAATAATTTGGCTTGTCTAAGATTAGAGGCGCATTGGGGAATAGAGACTGCACAATCCCAGCATCAACCAGGGTTGAGGAAGTTTTCAAGTTGGTTTAAAAGATTTGAGTGGAGCAGCAGAATCAGATAAAAGTGTGGAAGCTTGATCCAAAATGAAAGAAGCAAAGTGATCACAAAGAAACTTGTGCCTGGTTCACCTTTCCAGGCATAGTACTGGGAATTTATGTAAATGGCAAAAAGCAAATACTCAATCTCCCCCCCCCCCCTACATAGGCACACTTTTACGTGTGCAGAATTACTACTTTCTTAGAGAAACTTCCCCTATGTTGACTGGTGTGAATTGGCACTTGTGCTCTACCAAACCCATTTTGTTGTTGCTTTACAGCTATGGTATGTCACAATGGTATGTGCTATATGCTATTTAGAATTCTGCACAAAACACATGCACCAAGTACAGCCCAAAACAAATCCACTTGTCAGTTTGGGAGATGGCAGGAACATATTGTAACCCTTTGTTTGAATCCACAGATAGTGTCATGCTCGACCATTGGTGAACCTCCCAGAAACCTAGCAATACCGGGAGCACCACACAGTATAAAAGCGACAGCCAAGGGAGAAAAAGTTGTTCAGCAACATGGTAAATCCCTCTATCCTCGTATTTAGTATTATGCTGGCAGAGACCATGTACATCAGACAGGCACCTCACATGTTCTGCTGGGTGCACAATCTCATTACAAATGCCACTTAAATCTGATTGGAGCAGTAACAGGAGTTACTGGTCCCATTGGAATTATGTGATATTTACAAAGCAGCCTAAAATTCCGGTTGAAAGCCAAGGCCAAAAAAAAAAGAATTACCCTGAGAATTGGACCCAGAATTACCAATTCCGACCCTGCAACTCCTCACTTCTCAGTTGACCCGCAGGTCCAAGTTGTAATGGGCCGGGCTGTCCCTGTCTCCAGTTACTAGTTCCCCTGGTATCAGTAACTCCAGGGTTGGGGAGCTATTATCCCATTTCCTGGACACTTCTAAACAGAGATGTTTTAACACCTTCAGCGCGGCGCGCATTACCGCGCTGTGCTGAAGGGTTCGTGCGCGGGCGGGGCCATGACGGAGCGGTTCCGTCATCCGCACAGCGCAACCGATGCGCATGACGGAACCGCTCCGTCATGCGCATCGAAAGGGTTAAGGATTTTGGGGGCCCTGGGCCAATTGTATTTTGGGGGCCCCTGTTCAGAACAGCTTTCATTTTATGATCCAGTTTCAGCTCTTTCATGTCCTCTTTGGTGAAATTCTAAATGTGTTTACATCTGACATTCAGGGATCGTGATGCGTGTTTTCGGTATTGTAAGCAGCAGCTCACTAATATTATTGCAAATAATCTTTGTCACACCCTCCCATTTCTCATATGTGAGGTCCTGTATTGATCTAAAAGAAACTTTTTATATGGATGTTGCATGAAACATAAACACATTTTGTCTGCAAAATGTCTGTAATAGACTCTCACACATTAAAAGTAAATGATCGAAAAAAAGCCATTTACAACAATCTCTTTAAAAATTATTCAAGGTCATCACAGCAAGACTCTGCAGAACAGAGCTGGTTCTATCAGGAGCCCCCCTCCCCCGAAAGGTGTTGGCCCAGGGCCAGAGCCTACTTTGCCCATGCCTTAAAATGTCTCTGCTTCTAAAGAGGGATAAAGTGTGTTTACCTTGACGTCAGCGAGAAGTATGATATTGAATGGAAGCACTTCTCTCGGTACAACCACGCTTGAGCCAAATGGAAGAAAGATGCTTTTGCAGGATATTACATTCCTTGTTCTCAAGGGCAGTTCTGACCCCGTGTCAACTTTCATGACTGTGCTTTTGGCACATGGGATGACTGTAAGGATGAGCATGGCAAGCAAATGTTTCTTGTTTTCCAATTCAGAGCTCCAGCTTGCCACTATGCAGGTTCTATTTAATTCGTAAGGCCACTTAGCAAATAATATATTACAAAATACATTCACCTGTTTACCTTTGGTAGTTAAAGGTTACCCCGAGTTAAAAAACAAAAACACCTCCAAAAATATACATTTTGTTTCAATCAGGTCCTTATCTTCTGTATTCATAAAATGCTTTAATTTTGTTAGAACATTCAGCGTTTGCTATGCTTTCACATAAAAGCCATAGTGCAGGCGCATTTTGTTTTAAAATACTCTCATTTAAACTTCATGTGAAAAGACCCATTAGTCCTGTGGAGCAAAATGTATATAAACCTGAGGTGATGGCCGCCTAAGGTTTGGCTCCAGAGCAGTCGTATTTGCCAGACTAGGGTATAGATTTCATGAATATTTTTCTTTTGCCACATGCAAATCACCTTTAGGTGCAAACTGTTCCAATTTACGCTCTGTTGGCAATTCAAATCTGCATTGGTGGGTATTTCATCATATTGCAGCATGGTTATCCAATCACTAGAGAATTCAACAGGCTGGTTGTAACCCAATGGCCAGGCTTATTTAACCCATTTTATCTAAGCGGTAATAATGTTCCATCCTCAAGGCTTAAAAACCTTTAATCACACTGGGGCTGATTTAGAGTTTGATGGAGAGGGTACACCATCGCATTTACCCTGACTGACAATCCCTCAGTCTGCCCGTCTCATTTAGAGATGGACAGACCTTAAATTTCTGTCAATGGCTCTCCTGTTGGCTTCTTTGACGGAAAACTTTCTCTGATGGCACAATGGAGCAGGGACCATTGACGAAGGGACGTTACACCGGCCCCTCTATTTTGGGTGAATGGTGTTATGTCTCTTTTTTATGTCCATCAGGGCCAGGAAAGTCCTGGTGGGGATGGGCGGAAAAAACCCTTAATGAACCACCCACCCAGAGAGAAATCTCCCGGGGTATTGGGGTCAATAGTTTTTTGTTTTTCAGAAACAAGCTTCCACTTTGGGAGTTTTTTTCTTTAAAAACAAACTTTAAAAAGTTTGGTGAACACCCATCATAACCTACAGCGTATGTCCACTAAAATTTCTGTTGATGGAAAGGAACTGCCGTCACAACTGCTCCTTTCAATGTACCGAGATGATGGCTGGGCCGGCGGTCATTTCTAAATTTGACATATGGTAGTCGGTCAGGATGGAGGCGGTAATGCCCTCTGCCACCCTGATGAAGGGAGTACCATCCATCAAACCGTAAATCAAACCCATTGTTTTAGTGAAATGTACCAGAGTGACCTCAAGGCGAAGCCCATATCTAGTTACCTTGATAGGAGTCGATTAGGGCATAGCGCACAAGCAATTTAATATTAGTGGTTCAGTGGGGCAATTCAAAAGCCAAATTTGGGTACCAGACACATTTTATACACCTTTAATATCTGTATTTAATTATTACTCTTATACTTCCTGCTGTGTTACCATGGATGTATGTCTAGCCTGTGTTGCGTGAGTGGGTAAGCAAAAGCCTTTTCTTTTGTATCGCTGTGTTTTCAGGATGAGCTCAGGCAGGTCTACATGGGTCCTGCCAATTGGAGAGGAGTGTGACTTTTTGCACTTACTTCAATGAAAAATCCAATTATTTTATATACATGTTAATGGAAGATGATTCCACCTGCATATTCTAAGGAATAGTTCTTCCAGCACGAGATATGTTTCCATCACCTACGGAAGAGAGTCATGGTTATGAGTAAGGAATATATGTCGTTTCTACGCATTCCGTTGCAACGCATGCCTTTACCACGCATGCGTTACAACGGAATGTTTTTTCTACGCATTGCCTTTACCTCGATTTTTCCTTTACCCCGCTTTTTCTTTTTTGGGGGGGGAGACCCCCCCCAAGCCCCCTTTCTTCTTTTTTTGCCTTTTTCTTAGCTCTTCGCCGACACTAAAAAAGGACTGACACATTTTTTTGATTGATGAAGACGTTGTTCCGTGATGACGTTGCTTGCGTGGTAAAGACGGTCGTTGAAGCAATACGTATTGTGACGACGTTTACGAGGTAAGTGTACCGTTGTAAACGTAACGCGTAGAAAATGCTTCGTGGTAAAGGCTGTTTCCCATGAGTAAGGTGGTACACGCACAGGATCCTAGGAAATGTAGGAGGGCCTTCGTTATTCCCCCTCCAATTACAGGTGATTTTCTTCACCTGTTCACCATGCAGTGGTCAGTTCTTCATCAATCAATGAACGGGGCAGAATGACATCTCTTCTGGCTCTCAAACTCGACTCGTCCATGTTTTAATTCACTTTCCTTTTTGTTGGATTGTTATGGCAAGAAGAGGGGCACCAAAAGACCTGGAAATCGGCAAAGGCGTTAATGTGAGTGGAGTGAAGTTTTCTGAAATCAAGTCTCCAGTGACTTCAAGGTCATAGGTTCCAGTCCTGCAATGGCCATCATAACATTTAATCCTTCTGTGAGTTCGATAAAGTTTACAATGAGCACAATTTTGGGTGTGATGTTGTATTTCTGAAATACTGTTGACCTCTCTCTGATGAAGGTTATATATTGCCGGACAAGAGCTTTAAGCTTTATTGATTGTTGACATAAATTCTCAGGGTTAAACAGTTTTTTCCCATCCCTCGGTTCCCCGATTCTCCCATCAAGTGATCTGCCAAATGATTTTGCCATTTGGCGACATATCTACTGCCTGCATTAGATATAAATATAAGTTATGAGAGTATCTCTTTGAGCTGCTTAGATAACATTGATTAATCATTTGCCTATTACCATGTTCACCATCTACGTCATTGTCCAGCTTCTTTGCTGATCACTCACTTTTCTAGAACCAGCAGCTTTCTGAAGCCAAAACGCTAAGGGGCGTATTTACTAGTAAAGTGGTGAAGCATGTCGTTAAGCCAAGAAGGCTATTGACATGCTCCGTCACTTTAGTAATTCAGGGCTGCACCATATTTACGAGAATATGGTGCAGCCCTGGGTTTCCCCCTGCGCTGGCGCTAAATTAGCTGCCTAGTGCCAATGCAGGCACCCTTGCACCATAGAGCAAGGGTGTCTGTGTTGCTGAGGAAGATTGCTTATGTGCAAGAAGGTGTCCCTTCCTGTACATAAACAATCTTAAAATGGTGTTTTGTAACTTCTGTGTGTGCTGCTCAATGCAGCAAACATTGAAGTTGCAAAACGTAATTTCTTTTAAAATGATTGTTTATGTGCAGGATGGGACACCTTCCTGCACATTAATAACCAATGGCCTTTTGCTGTCTTCATGTGTGCTGCATAACGCAGCACACATGGAAACAGCAAAAACAAAGGGAAATGAAACATTTCTCCTCATTTCGCCAGGGTAAGACCAGGTTTTCCTGGTCTTAATCATGGCGCTGCCCCATATTTACACCTGCCTGATAAATATGGGGCAGCCTCAAAATCAATGGATGTTGCGGTGGAACGCCCACAGTAACACCCATTGCCCTCCACTTTCATGCTAAGTAGAGTGTGAAAGGGTGCCTTATTTACAAGGCAGCATTAAGCCACGTTAAGTGGCTTAACGCTGCCTTGTGAAGAAGGCGAAGCCCCTATCGCCACCACGTCATCTAAAGTGACGTTGTGGTGGCGATAGGGGCTTGTAAATATACCCCTAAGTATTTCCTGAAATTCTTCCAGGATATTTTAATGAGTGCATTGGTGCAAAATGAATTTACCAGTCACCTCCTGTGACTCTAATTTCAGAAGGGCCTGGGCATGGATCTAACTTATGGTGCTTTCCACATCCCTATTTGTCTGAGATGCACTTACTGTAAAGCAGAAACACAAGCTGTGATGTCATCATTCTACAGCAGTGTATTGTGCTTTCAGGATGTGGTTGTACAATTGTATTGTGCTGGTTATACCACCTTCAGATAGCCCTCCGCACCTATGAGGAAGTCACTAGGATGCAATCCCAGCCTGAGAACTCTGAGAATGAGGATTCTAATGTAGCGGATCCAGATGAGGGGGAACTTGATTTGGGAATCGAGAAAGACCTGGCTGTGTGTCCTGAGCAGGAGCCCCCAGAGTAGAGAGTTTCTTTGCTGACCGTGAGAGAGCCCAGTGTTAGGGCAGGCAGCAGTGTGTCTTCTAGGAACTTGTCCCTAGAGGAGCAGGACGACAGGAAAGAGAAACGAGATTTCAGGCTCCAAATGGCCAAACTTAAAACAGAGTAAAAGAAGGATGAAAGGGCCTTGGCAGAAAATAAAAATGCTCCTGGAGCATTACAGTAGTCTGAAAAAACTGGAAAATAAAGTAAGACAAAGCTGAGAATCGAGCAGCAGTGGAGACAGCTTACCTGTAATGTATGCAGCAACGGCTCATGCAGGTAAGAGGGTGGGGTGGTGGGCCGTGTTAGGGGAGAATTCGACAGACGACCATGAGGGAAAATTAAATAAATAATTAATTTTCCCTCATCGTCGTCTTTGGTATCCCCCTCCCCCTACAGCAGGCTTCACAACACTTACCTGCACGGGCCGCTGCTGATTGTATGAAGGTGAAAAGAAGGTCTGCATACCCAAAGCCCTGGTGCTCAATTAGTTGGTGGGGAATGATATTGTCAAGTGATTTTCTGCATATGAGGTGGCCCTCGGGGTGCACAAGATCCCAGAGGATCACTGGGGGGGTGGCTTGTGGAAGCATATGCCTACAGTGGGGAGGGATATAATAATCACACTAGCAGTGGAGAACCAGACCAAATACGCCCCCGTGAAAGTCACCCTTGATGCCAAGTGTGGGCTGGTCCCTGAGAAGTACAAGCTTCCAAACCAGTCTTGGGTAGACTTTACTCTAGTAAGACACTGTATGGTTGGGTTAGGAGCAGCAAATGTAATAATTATAAAGGGCTGTACAACCAAATTATGAGGGAAGACATGCTCAATATTTGTTTTACAGAGCTGCGCCATCATTTACAGAGCTGTGCCAGCACCTGGTGAATAGCAAGCTGACTGATCCCAGGAAGCTTGCTGAGGAGGTGGATATCTGGGTCAGTACCCGGGTGTCCAAGAAGGCATCTAAAGTGGGGACTCCAAAAAGGGTGGTCAGAGTTGCCACCAGAAGAAGAAATGGGGATATAAAAACAAAAAAAGAGTTCTCACAAGGCCTCCAAAATAGTTCACAGGGGAAAGGGTTCCAATCCCAATCTGGGCACCAAAAGCAAGGTTTTGTGGACAAAAATACTGGTAAGTCTGTCCCTCAGCGCTACGAGTGCTACCAGTATGGGCACATCAACAGAGATGCAAGTGCTCCAAGAGGGCACTTCCAAGTATAGGCAGTGGGTCACCATCAATGTGCAGAGTGTGGGGGTTCAGAGGGACACAGGAGACAGTATGACTCCGGTCAGGTGTCATCTGGTGTCCTCAGAGCAAGTGATACCTAATATGTTTCACCAGGTTGTAGTAGGCAACAGCCGTGAGATTCACTACCCAATGGCTCTGGTTCCCTTTGAGTGGGGAGGGGGGTCTCAGGTTCTCTTAGGGTAGCTGTAGGTCATGCCATATCTGTGGATTGTTTGCTCGGGAATGACATGGAGCACACTTTACAGTGAGCCTAAAGCGCCTGTACCTGAGGCAGCACGTGTGCTGGTGGTCCCCCAATGTTACAGGGCATTCCTACTGGGTCTGGCTCACGAGATACCCATAACAGAACATCTGGGGCAGGACAAGAACTTTGACAGGCTTGTCATCCTCTTTTATTGGCCCCAAATGAGGAGAGCCTCAGATGCTTTCTGTAAGACTTTCCTCACCTGAAAGGTAAGTGTGAAGACGGGGAAGAAGCTCAATACTTTCCTGACTCCCATGCCTGTGGTTGGCACCCCCTTTGAGAGGGTGAGCATCATCCCCAAAACTGCCTTGGGCAACATGTTTTGGGCGAGCATGTCACGCAGTACCATGAGCTCATCCCTCAGAGGACCATAACTATACCTGCAGAGGCTAGGGCCTTGATGAACATAATTACCCGAGTGGGTTTCCCCAAGGAAGCTGTGACAGACATGGGCACCAACTTCATGTCTCTCTCTGTGTACATGTGGAAAGAATGTGGGGTAACCTGCAAGCTTTCTACTCCTTACCACCACCAGGCTAATGGACTAGTTAAGAGGTTAAAAAAGGGCATGATTATGGGTCTACTAGAGCCCATGAGGCAGAGTGGGACGTCCTCTTGCCCTGCCTACTCTTTGCATAAAGGGAAGTACCACAGAAAGGAGTAGGGTTTAGCCCTTTTGAACTCCTCTATAGTTTCCCTGGATGGGGACCTCTGACTTTGGTGAAGGAGGGGTGGGAGCAAGCTCCCAAGAAAAACCCTGAGTAATAAGGACTGGACCTGCACCTGTAGCCCAGGACCACGTGAGTAACACCAAGGGCTAGTTGGCTGGTCTCCTGATCAGAAGCTCAAGGACAGAAAAGGCTTTAGCCATCTTGAAGCCTGCACCTGTTCGTCGGCCTGCTGTGAGTCATAACCCCACAAGTGGTGCCTCCCCAGTCCTGGACCCTTGGAAGTGGGGATAAAGGTGCTCTGCCAGCTCAGCTGTGGTCCCCAGCAGAACCGCTGAGAAATTGCCGGGTCAGGAAGCTTAGAAAAGATTGTTCTCTGGATCCAGGGGGGTCAAAACATCATTCGGTTACCCAGATTTGACCTTATTCATCAGCTTCAAGAGAACATCTTTTGTGATTGCAGGAAATGCTGTATGTTTTTTAGGATTTATATCTTCTGAGGCGACTACACTGGTAAGAGAGTCGAACGGGTGCTATCTTTCATCATCTGAATTTTCTCAATGAAGAATAAATTCAAGTAATCGCACAATTTTTGAGTGGGAACCACTGAAGCATTTAACCAATCCAGGTTGGAGAGTCCAGTAACTGTGTGGAATATTACTTTGGGTTTATTTTCAGACATTAAGATTTTATTAGAAAAGTGGATAAGTTTAGCCTTCCATATCAGTTTCTTATAAGCTTTAAGCTGCAAAGCAAAGCCATCATTTGTTATCCTTAAATCTTTAAAATTGCATATCTCCGGTTCTACTTATTGGATGTTTGTTGTTGTGATATCGTCATTAATTTAATCTTTTTAGGTCGAGGACTACCGGTTTGCTGAAGGCAGAACCGGAAGTCGGGAGATTTAATGACTTGGAGAAGAGGGGCTTGAACCCGCCCCTCTTCTCCCCTGTTCTCCATTGGCTGGCCTCTTGAATGCTGGCCAGCCACTGGAGAAGAGGTCAGTCACTCCGATCAGGCCCCGTCTTTTTCGGATCGGGGGGCGTGTTTTTTGCAAGAAGTCTCATTTTCTCCTCCAGCCAATGGCTGGAGGAGAGAAAAGACAAACACGCCCCCGAATCCGAAAATGCCGCTGCCTTTCTCCGAGGCATTTCTGCTTCGCCTCGGAGAAAGGCAGTGGTGTGCCTGTTTAATCGTGCCCTGCGCTTAATAGCTTTCACGTTATCCGTGTGATCTAAACATTTGTGAGACAATTTAATTTACTGGCCAAAAATGCTCAAAACAGCTCTCTATTCCCCCAGCCAAAGAATACAGGGGGCAGATCGAGGATGTAATACTAAACTGTATTGTCTATGGGGCGCCGGGCTCAGGTTTAAGGCTTATCGATTGTTTCCCTCCCTAAAAAGAATTATTGGGCGCATCGGAAAATTGCGTGCAGCGCTGGATGCCGCCTGTGGCCACCTCTCCGCCCCTTCGGGCATTTCCGCCGGGGGCCTGGCCTTGTCTTCAGCCCTTGCTCCTCCCATGGGGATCGGAAAAGTTTCGGAGCCCTGGCTGGAAGCCGCTTCTTCCGGGAGGTGGGGAGCTGAGGCGACTGGATGCGGCTCCGAGGCCAGCAGGCGCAGCACACCTGAAGCCGCAGTTGCGAGGGGGAGGAAGCTCTCCTGGGTATCGCCAAGAGTCTCCCGCTCTGCAGCAGGTAACGAAGCAACCGCTACCATTTCAGGGGAGGGGGGTGGGTGGTCCTCTCCCCCTCCCAGCCCGAGAGAAGGCACCGGCATGACAGTGCCGTTGCTGCCTCCCCCGTGCACCTCTCTCGCGTGAGTGCTACCGACCGTCACACCTTCCGTCTCTTTCCCTCCGCCCCCATATGACTGCTGTCACGCACAACTTCCCGAAGGGACTGAACTTTTCTAGCCTTTGATAAAACACAGGGTGGGCAGCGTTATCGGCACGTCCGTGAAGGATAGTCATTCTCCCTCTGTTTCAAATCCTTTTGCTTGCCGGGTGTTTGCTCTGGAAGGAGCGCAGCCGCTGCTGCAGGGTTGCCTTATCTGTGGAACGGAGCCGCTGCTACCCTCTGCCCGCGACCCGCCAACAGCAGAGCTGGGGAGACGCGGCCTGTTTCGCCCTCATCCTTGGCAGCCGCATCGCTGCTCACCAGACCATAACGCTATCCGAAGATCGCTACACTGCCTCGTCACCATTAGCATATATATCCTGCCTAGGAGTGTCCACAGAACCCAAATTCCCCCGTGCTGAATAAATCCTCTCTACTTTAATGCTGAACTCTCAGACCTTGAATATCCTGTAACCCCCACTCATGCTGCGGCACCAATTCAATTTTTCCACCCTCTACATTACGCTGGAGAAGTAATCACCCCCAACCATCTCAACCTAATATCTTCCCCTTTTAACTACTGCTAACTTTACTCGTATCTCACACCAAACCACTACATCCCCTGACTTCTTAAACCCCCCCCCCCCCCCCAACTGGTACAGTTGCTGCACACCGAGCAGAAACTAGACTTCACTTCCCCGCCCCCTGGTGTCTCGCGGTTGAATTTCGTCGAGGAGGAGCATGAATAAGAATCTGTGAGGTAGTGAGTCTGTGAGGTAGTGAGGTAGTGAGAAGAGGCGGAGGGTGTGCTGCTTGGCCGGGGAGAGTGCGGCTGAGGCAGCGGTGGGGAGTACAGCCTGGACCCCTCCCTCTGACCGTCAATGAATTAGATGGTCCTTGCGAGCTGCGCGGGCCCCCGGTCTTTTGGGCACTGCTTTGTGTGTCCTCTGGTCTGTAAAGGAGGAGGAGTGGCCGCTCCATGAGCTGCACGGCGCTGCTGGCGAGGGGGGCCGGGCCGCTGAGGTGAAGAGAAGCAGTGGTATACGAGAGAGGCTGGCTGTCCCTCTGAGAGACTTTCCCATCACGGGCACCCCAACCCGTATTCTCCTTTCCTCTACCGTCCCTTCTCACGTACCTGTCCCACCCACTACTCCTTTTCCAGAGGCACATTAACATCACAATTAGTGTGGTGCTTTTAGTCCAGAGATTGCCTCATACGCTCTCTTCCCAACCTCTCCATAAACAAGCATTTACAATGCAACGGTCTCGGCATTGTTAAAGTTAAAGCTATTGGCATTGCTCATGACATTATTTTTGTTTATGTTTTTGTTTTTAAAACATTTAAAGAAACGGCATTGTCATGAGCAATGCCAATAGCTCTAACTTTAACAATGCTGAGACCGTTGCATTGTAAATGCTTGTTTCCAAATTGGTGTGGTATTTTTCTAGTTTTGTGTTTTCACTTTATTGCTATTTCTGGGCAGCATAACTAATTACACATTGCCTCAAAGTTAAGCCTGACTGCTTTTGTGCCAATCTACCAGAGGGTTAAGCACAGGTTAATTTAGTGACTCTTTGCGGATCACCCTGACAAGGATTGTGGCTGCTGCTTGAGAAGGGCTCACACTCCCCTGAACCAACAACCCAACTTCTCGCACAACTTCATTGCAAACTAATTGACCTATTCCAGTCTTGTGCACATGATATTGTTCTATTTCTTGCCTTATCAAAGAGCAGGAAGAGTCCCACAAATGAAATGGCAGAGTTATCGTATCCATGGCAAACCTAATGTTACAGGTAAGTAGCTTCTTCTATTTGCAGGATTGTCTATCATAGCTCTCATGAGGCATTGGTGTCTTCATTAGCATTATATACTAATCACAAGATACTATGGGGGATATGTACTGGGAAGTGACTGAGCGTGTCGTTAGCCTCCTTCGCTTAACGACATGCTCCGCCACTTCTGAAACACAAGGCTGCACCATATTTACAAGAATATGGTGCAGGCTTGTGTTTCCCCCTGCGATGGCGCTAAGTTTAACAACTTAGCTCCAACGCAGGCACACTTGCACTAGAGTGCAAGGGTGTCTGTGTGCAGGGGAGGATTGGTTATGTGTAGGAAGGTGTCCCTTCCTGCACACAAACAATCCTAAAATGCCATTTTGTAACTTTCATGTGTGCTGCTGCATGCAGCACACATGAAAGTTACAAAATGGCATTTTTTTAAAGGTTTGTTTATGTGACAGGAAGGGACACCTTCTTGTACGTAAACAAACCATGGCATTTTACATAGGGGCCAGCGTCAAATACAACGGGTGTTGGTTGCGGTGAAACGCCCACCACAACACCCACTGCACGCTGCCTTGTACATAAGGCTCAGCCTCTATCACCACCACAACGTCCATAAAAGTGATGTTGTGGTGGTGATAGCGGCGAGTACATATGCCCCTAGATGTAACCCGCTGCTTGTAGTGCTGCCTTTCAAGCATAGACGAGTTCTTTGTAGTCACATGCTGTTAAGCAGCAGCAGGAAGAGATCCTAATGTGCAGCTTGTAAAGAATTTCAGTTTAGCACGATTGTGGCGGATGATTACTACACTGGGGGGGAGGAGGGTGGAGAGGCCAGTGCTTAAATTGTAAAAGTATAGGTGCTGGTGTCTTTTGCTCAGAATCCCACAACCTGATGCTGATGAATGATCGAGTTGCCAAATCCTAAGGCCTCTTAGTCTTGATTCCATCTCATGCCTCTTTCATCCACCTCTCTGGGTATGTTTATCGCACTTTTTTAGCTTCTTTTTTATCATTGCTTTCATTCTTTGTTTCTATTTTTCAGTGTTCTCTTAAAGCCTTCTTTCCCCCTTTTGTGTTTTCTCTCTCTTGCTCTGGGTCAAAGTATGACAAGGAGGGTAAGTGCTGGGGGGAGAGGGGGGGCAGAGCAGAGGGGAGGATTATAGAAGAGACCTGTGCTTAATTTGTGAAAGTATAGGTGCTGGTGTATTTTGCTCAGAATCCAGCGGCCTTGTGCTATTGATTGATCGCTTTACCAGATCCTAAGGCCTCTTAGTCTTCATTCCAACTCATGCCTCTTTTATCCACCTCCAGGCCTCCCTGGGTATCTTTATCTCACTTTGTTAGCTTATTTTTTATCCTTGGTTTCATTCTTTGTTGCTATTTTTTTGTGCTTCTCTTAAACCCTTATTTCACCCTTTTGTGTTTTCTCTCTCTTGCTCTGGGTCAAAGCATGATGAGGAAGGGTAAGTGCCGGTCCCCAAAAATGAGTGTGGGTGGGCCCCACCTGCAACCACCAGCTCAAATTAAACCCTGGAAGAGACAATAGGCAATGATGCTGCTAATTAACTTAACTCTGGAGCAGCAGGTGGGAGAAAAATGCGTAATTAATTAATGCACGTCAAATTGAGATAGAAAGAAGGAGCAGGCTAAAATAATGAATAGGAGTGTGGGAGGGGGCAAGACGGGATGCAGTGAGTGGGCGAAATATTGTGTGTGGGAGGGGAGATAGAAGAAAGGAGAGAAAAGGAGAGGCGAATGGAAGTAACAGGTGAGCGAAGAGGAGAGGGGAGCGGAGAGATGGGAAGAGGCGAGGAAAGGGAGGTGGGGAAGGGAAGAGCGGTGAGAGGAGGGGAGTGGGGGAAATGGAGTGGAGGGCCTTGCAGGACGATAGGAAGAGTAGATATGGTGAGGAGGGTGGACAGAAGGGCCCTAAAACTAATCTGCAAGCCCACACACCTTGGGACCATTTCCTGCTCTTGGGCTAATTAAAGTGAAAGATAACCTCGGTGTGCCTCTTTAAAACAATTCCGGTCGCTAAATATGCTTCTAGGAAGCGAAAAGGGCATTGCCATTATCATTTTATGTTATGTGTCATTATGGATAAGGTTACCAGATGACTGTGCCATCGGGGACAAAGTTACAATCCTGCACTTTCAGTTTTTTTTTCCCAATTCATTCTTCTTAGGTGTGTTTGTCCAACTGGCTTATTGACGTGAATTAGCATTGCAGCTGCCAGAATATGTTAGGGTTTTAAAGGGACGGTTCCTGAAAACACTGACTCCATTTCGGAGCACGGTATAGAATTCTCTGCTATGTCCTGGAATGCCCTTAGAGACCATGGGTAAAAATAGCACATTTTTGCAGAGCGCCCAATCCTGGCAGTAGAAGCATTCAGCATGTATGCATTGAGATGCAGAGTCTGGTAAATGTGAATATAGGATTTTTGCGAAGGTAATGGGTAACCATGGTATTTAAGACCCTATAGTATATGCACATAAGCTTCAGGTTCTGGAATTTTTGCATAATGCTTTGGATCATACAATATAGCCACACAGTGCTTCTGATTCGTCATTACCTTCACAAAGGCCTTTTCCTGCTACATACCAAGAGTTGTGCAACTGCATCTGAATTGAAAGCCCCCAGTCACGCCCCCTCACTACACCATTTCAGAAAGTGAGTCAAGATACTGCTTGTTAAGCAACAAGGCAGCTCCAAGTAACCCAGTGGCGTCGTTCCACAGATTTTTTGCAGTGAAAGACAGATAAAATGATAATAAATCATAATAATTCATTTTATGTTTTCCTACTTCCACCCACAGCTTTGAGGGGGCGGGGGCAGGGGAGGAGTGGTAGCACCCTCCTAAAGTGCACAATGACTGCTTGGTAGTTATGGTTAGGACCTAGTTTTCACATGAAAAGTATTTTTTACTTGCTTCTAACTTTTTAACCTTTTGACGAATGCTCGCTAACTTTTACCAAAAATGTGGTACAGTATGCCTAGTTCTGCATGGAAACTTTCGGAGTCATCCATCAAGCGGGGGCCGAGAAAAAGGGGTGGGAGTGTTAAAAATGTGCTTTTTCCATGCAATTTTCCATAGGGGTTTTGAACACGACCACATCCCGAACTACGAGACGAAATTACACCAAATTTGCAGAAAGTTGGCTGTTGGTCCATAAAGAACCCTTTTTGTAATTTGGTGTAAATCTGTTCAGTACTTGTGGAGGTATTAAAGAAAAAAGAAATATAGATATCTAGGGACTCAAACCCTACGCGGATCCCCGGTGGTGGTTTTGCGAAGTCACATGCCAACATCAACGCCGTGATTGGCTGACTACAACCTGACCGGGAGGTTGAGGCCGCCATATATTGTGTATGAGAATGGTAACAGAGTATTCAAGTTTATCTGCAAAATGATTAAAGGGGTCACGGTAGAGATACCCTGACCCCATGGATGTGTTAGAGGAGTGTGAGAGGGACACTTATGTTGGGTATAAAATTGAGTTATATCAGTTATTTCACTTTGGGAATCCACAGATCCCCCGTGAGGCTCAGCAGGGCTCCCTGTGTAAATTCGCGACAGGTTTGCGAACCTTGATGCACTTTTTAAAAAAACACTTTCAGGCCCACTCATACACCCACACAGGTACTGTCACACCCATTAAAAGACCCACCCAAGCAGTCACACACCCACTCATGGATCTACACTGGCATTCACACACCCACTCACAGAGCCCTGCAGGTATGTACACACTCACTCACAGACCCACTCACACACCCACTCACAGACCCACTCAGGCACTCACACACCTACTCACAGACCCACACAGGCACTCACATGCCCACTCACAGACCCGCACAGACACTCACACAGACACTTACAGACCCACACAGACACCCAGCCACCCACTCACAGACCCACTAAGACCTTCTCACACCCACTCATATAGCCACTCAGACACTCACACACCCATTCACATACCAACTCAGATACTCACACATCCACTCACAGACCCACTCAGATGCACACACATCCTGTGACAGACCCACACAGGAACTAACACACCCACTCAACAGACCCAGTCAGACACTCACACATCCACTCACATGCCTACTCAGGCACTCTAACACTCTTTCACAGATCCACACAGGCACTCACACACCCATGTAGGCACTCACACACTCACTTACAGGTCAACACAGGCACTCATACGTCTAATCACAAACTCACACAGACACTCACACACTCACACAGACACTCAAACACCAGCTCACAGACCAACCCAGACACTCATACACAATTTTACAGACCCACTGAAACACTCACACACCCAGTGACAGGCCCACACAGAAACTCACAGACCTAATCCCAGACCAACTCACACACCCACAGAGACACTCACACACCTACTCTCAGATCCACTCAGATACTCACACACCCATTCCGACACTCACATATCCAGTGACAGATCCACACAGGAACCCACAATCCACTCACAGACTCACTCACAGACCCACTCACAGACTCACATAGACACTCACACACCAACTCAGAGATCTACACAGGCACTCACACATCCACTCACATACTCTCACAGGTGCTCACACACACACACACAGACTCACAAAGACACTTACACAGCCAGTCTAGACCCACACATGCACAGACAGATCCACTCACAGACCCACTCAGACACTTACACACCCATTCCCATACCCATATAGACACTCACAGACCCATACAGCCACTTACACACCCACTCACAGATACATACAGTCACTCACACACCCACTCACCAACCCATACAGCCACTCACACACCAACTCACAGAGCCATGCAGTCACTCACACACCCACTCACTGATCTATACAGCCGCTCACACACTCACTCGTAATGGTTGCAGGTTACCGTTAAGAAATAAACATTTTAAAAATCTTTGGAATTCACTAAAAAAAAAAGGTTACGGGTACGTTATAGCTATGAAATAAAATGCAAAAATTGCAGAAATGCACAGAAATAAACTAGGGTTACAGAGACATTATAGTTAGTAAATTGAATTAAGAAAACATAGAAATTCATGGAAAAAAACCAAAGGTTACAGGGACGTAGTAGTTAGGCACAGATTTCACACACTCAAAACCATAGAAATTCAGCAGGTATAGTTACTCGAGCTAGCAATTACTTACACCCCCACAATGCACTGCTTATGACCTCACATATTATATCACTCATGACATGGCCAGTGACATCACTGATGATATCTCAAATGGCACCTTTGATTACATCACTGATGACATCATCCAGTGATTGTGAGTGTTTTTTAAAAGTTTATGAGTGTTAAACATATACACTAAGGTACTACAAAAGTTAAATTAGAATACTTTGTGTACTACTAATGAGGGATACTATTTCTAACATATATTATGTGAGTGGCTGTGTGACTGTGTGTGTCTGTGTGCGTGGCTGTATGGGTGAATAAGTGGGTGTGTGAGTAGTTGTATGGGTGAAAAAGTGGGTGTGTGAGTGGTGTATTGGTGAGCAAGTGGGTGTCTGAGGGGTTTTATGGGTGAGTGAGTGGATGTGTGAGTAGCTATATGGGTGGGTGAGTGGGTGAGTGAGTGGCTGTACGGTGACTGAGTGGCTGTTTGAATGGCTGTATGGGTGAGTGCCTGTGTGTGTATGTGACTGTATGGGTCAGTGAGTGGCTGTTTTAGTGGGTGTTTGGTTAACTGAGTGGGTGTATGAGTGGTGGTATTGAAGAGTTAGTATCTGTGAGTGACTGTATGGGTGAATGAGTAGACATGTGAGTACTTGCATGGATGTGTGAATGGGTATGTAAGTGGTTGTGTGGGTGTGTGAGTGGCACTGTTGAGAGGCTGCATGGGTGAGTGAGTGGGTGTGTGAGTGGCTGTATGGGTGAGTGAATGGATGAGTGAGTGGCTGTGTGAGTAGGTATATGGGTAAGTGAGTGGGTGTGTGAGTGGCTCTGGGCATAATGTCTTCAGTGATGTCATTTGAGATGTCATCAGTGATGTCACTGATCATGTCATGAGTGATGTATTATGTAAGGTAATGAGCAGTGCATTGTGGGGGTGTAAGTTATAGCTAGCTTAGGTAACTATAACTGTTCATGTGAAAGCGAGCGATGCGGCGAGCACATGGTAAGTGGTTTTATAATAAAATGTTCTGTAAATGGTTGCTATGATTTCTTATGGCAAAGGCTACGTTGCCAGTCAAAACGTGTCAGGCTTAATTATGCCCCTTTTATACTTCAACTCTTTTTTGCCCTTTACACTACCGAAAAATGCAGATATTGCTCACTGTAATATATTTTCCAATTAAATTAAAAAATGAATAAAATAAATAAATAGTTTTGTACCTGAAGAAAAGTGCCTGCTGAATCCACTGACTTGCTGTGTACGCTCCTGAATGTTGCCCCTGAATGCTGGTGTGACCTTTGAGGTTTGGTGATCTAAATTGTATGCTTATTATTAATTTATAACTGTAGGTAATGCACCCAAATTACAAACGGAGGCTCCAATAAATAATGTAAAAGAAAACAAATCTGGGTTCTATAGGTTTTCTGTGTTTGTATTGGGCATCTTGCAGCTGACATTGAACATTTGCAACATTGGGTGCATGTAGGGCGGTGTTTTTCTTTCTTTTTTATTTACATTCAGACAGGCTGATGCCAAAATCATCTTGATTTTTTGGTATGCAGTTATACTGCGACATAATACACTGTATATCGACTCCTCACACTGAACATGCAGAGCACGCGAAGTACGTTTCCGAGCCTTATTCGTGCACAGAACAGGCATCCATGAAGCAAAAGCTATGTTTAAAAAAAGCATGCGATGTGCCGTGGCATATTCCTGGTCACCTTACCCAGGGGGCCCCTGAAGGGCTGGGCTCTGGGCCGAAGACCCATTTGATTGCCCGTGCCTTAGGATAACCCATCCAGCGGTGCTAAATGTGTACTGGAGGTTGTAGGTGGTCTGTTGCTGGCACTCATTTTTAGGTCTCGCCTGACCCAGCGCATGCGCTTGTCTGGCGAGACTTATTGAGAGGGCTCCAAAAAGTGCTACCATGCCAGCCTAGACCTACAGTGCATGTGCGCGGGCGCGCGCGCCGCGCTTTACCACGATTACTTTCACTTTCGTGGCCGCACGCCGCTTTGATGTTTGATCGTGATCGCGATTGCGATCACTTTCATAGCCAATAGGTCTCGCTTTTGGGACCTTATAAGTATTTAGTTATGCAACTGTTGTATGGCTAAACACTTATAAGGTCCCAAAGGCGAGACCTATTGGCTATGCCAATGCTTGTTGAGATCTGGAATTATTTTTAGACTTTGACCCTGAGCAAGAGAGAGAAAATTAGAAATGGATAAAGAAGGGGGAAGGAGGAAGGAGGATAAAAAAGAGTGACAAATGGAGAAATAATTGAAGAAAAAGAACCCGCAAGAAAGAGATAAGGAGACAGGAAATGTAGGGTTGAGGAAGACTGAGGCATGAGGTGGAAACACGGCTGGGCTGCCTTGGTATTTGGCAACCACAGCATTAAGTAGCACTGGCGGGCACAAAAGAAATGTTTGGCCAGAGTATCTTCTTGTAAATTAACCAATACTCGACAGTAAATGACGAGTAATTTTTTTTTTTCACAACCTAATTTTATTGTTGACAGCCAAGACAAAGAGAATGCCACACAGGTCATAAGCAATACGCATAGAGGGCGACAGATACTGATGTCAACATATTCAACAATGATATAATATCGATCGTACAAAGAATAATTTGCCAGGAGAAGCTTTATCCCAAAAACAATAATGACGAGTAATTTTATGTTGCTATGTTATTCAATAGCATTATTAAGGATCTTGTTTTATCTCTGTTTCATTGTTTCACTTTGATTTTCTCGTGGAACGTTTTGAAGCCTTGATTGACAGCCTGGAGATCACATTCCATTGATATATTAGGATGACACGCAGCTCCACCATAAAGTAAAAATCGTGAACAGAATTTTGTGCACCTAGAAATGTTTGCCATCCTTTTTGGAATGAATGTCACACAACTACAAGAAAGTAAACCATATAAAATACACATTTTAATGCTTTCTGATGGCATTCCACATTTCGTTTCCAGAACTGGCTTACTATATTTACACTGAATCACTGAATGGTGTTTTCTAACCATCAGGAGAAAGGAAATACTTCTAGCTTCATGTGCTACTCAAGTGTAAAGCATTCACTTTTTGAGTTATGTGTGACGACTATTTTCTTTACTATGCGCTAGTAGTACTGTTTTGTTCCTGAAAATGGCTACCACTGTACCAAGGGTTACATGGTATAAGCATTAATAAGCGCTCAAGTGAAGTAAGCCAGAAGCAGGCAAAGTGAAAGAGTTACCCCTCAAGGATTAGAGTGGTACAGGACCGATACAAAAAGAAATGGAAGATGTCTATAAGTGGAGAAGGTACTAGCCTCTAGGAGCTCTTGTGAGATCATTAAAACAAATGTGAGTGGATCATACCAAACAGAGATCTTAAGTGAGACATTTTTTATTTCGTAATTGTTTTCTTTCATACATTATTATTGACACATTACTCGAGGTGTACTTACACATTACAAATAGATAAACAAAAGGGTTGTATGAGGGTACAACGCATTCCGCTGCAACGCAAACCTTTACTACTCGTGCGTTTCAACATGAATACCTTTACCACACAAAACCTTTACCAGGAATTTTCTAACAATGACTATACCTTTACAATGCAAACTTTTACAACAAATTCCATTGTAAAAGCATTATTGTTAAAAGCATATGTATGGCAATGGTTTTCCCCGACCCCTGCCCTGTGCCACAAAATTGTTTCCTGTCGAGACCCCCTTGGACCCAGCTCTTTTTACAAATACAGACGTATGCCATGAGCCGTAAAAGCGCACCTCAGTGCGACCCCTACCGGCCCCCAGCACTTCTAAATAATACCCGTCCCCTGCCCTAAGCCCTAAAGCAGTACCTCTGCGCGACACCCCCCTCCTGACCCCCAGCCCTTTTTAGAAATACCCGTCCCCTCCCCTGAATCCTAAAACAGGACCCTGGCACAGCCCCCCAGCTCTTTTTAACAAGCATTGGCATAGCCAATAGGTCTCGCTTTTGGGACCTTATAAGTATTTAGTTATGCAGCACAATATCCTTGGCGCAACAACATAAACTGTTGCATGGACGGTAATAATGACATTAGGTTGGAGGTGGGAGGGGTTATGGAGACAGATAAGCAAGCATGTGGCATGTGAAGGGAGGATTGGGTAAGAAGGGTGGTGCAGGGAGGAGCGGGTGCGGGTGATGCAGGTATGGACGTGGGCAGCTTGTTTTCTATAATGGCAGTATCACTGTATAAAACTGGTCTTCTAATTGAAGTCTTTTCCACCCCGCATCTCTAGAAATAGACAGCTACGGGTGGCGCTTGAGGGCACTGAGGTTTCAGAAGCAAACCAAGCATAAAAAAGATGGTTGTGTAATTCTATAGTTACTGTTGTGCTTGAGTATACACATGGATGCATAGAGTGCTTCTCTGACACGGCTAAGCACAGTATTGTAATAACAAAGATAACATCAAGGGAGGTACAATGCGGTGTTGGTGATAGTGGCGATAAAGTCGTCAGCAATTTCTCGTTACAGAAGATGTCTCCGCTTTCACGGATGCAGATAATGTGGCCGAATCGGGGACACTGCTTCACATCATACGGTTTATATTTTATACAAACATGTCTTTAAGTCCATCCATCCATCCATCGATGCAGTCAGGCCGCTTGTGAGTTAAGTCCTTGTTGCTGACTTTATCTAGCTCACAGTGCTAACATTTCATATTAAGGGCAGGTGTATGTAATTCAAATGCACATAGCATGACATGACTTAACATATCATAACGCAGCATAACATAAAACGTCATAACATACCACAAATTCAAATAACACAACATAACAAAACAGTAAATACCATAACATAAAATAACATGCCGTATATCTGTGTCATCTGAAAGCCACAAGCTCGAATCCTGCCAGGCTCGGTTCACCTGTTCATACTTCTAAGCTGAATATAAAGAGAACAGTGGGTTGGGTAATGACAGAATTCTTTTCTTTGCAGTGGGCCAAATGTAAGTCGTTAAAATAAAGTTTATATCTGGCAAATGTATGAAAAGGAGTCTGTACATGGAGAAAAGCGTTCTTCGCGCAATAACTACACTCCACGCTGTTACTTGAAGCGTAAAAGGCCATTTTATTAGGACAAGGTTGCAACCATATAAACTTTATTAAACAGTACATAACTGCAATAAATATACTTTCCCATCCCGTACCAACTCATTCTCCATTCATCCTTCTCCAAACCATCTCACCAGTTTGACTCTTCCCCAATCACTCGGTGACCTCCTTCCTCTCCCCATTCTCACCTTCACTTGCCCTCCAAGCATCCTCTGTTGAATCTCCTTCATTGCTTCTGCGACCCACTATCAGTCACCCGTGTACCGTTCTCCCCCCCGAGGGATGGATCCGCCCGTATGTGACTCACCACCCCTCCAAAGTACCGCAACGTCGCTACCCTGCAACCTGCCCTAAACTGGCACGCTAAGACCGTCCCAGTCTCATGCCCTCCCTAAACTTGTAGGGTGGGTGGGCGGACAAACTTTTTATTCTAACCCTCCCGTGGTGCTAAGGTGTCAGGAAGAGGCCGGATCCCCCTCTCCTGACACCTTATATGCGTACCTAACTCCCGCCCCTTCCCAAACTCTAAATCCCTCCCCCACCTTGTCCTTCCGGCCTTGCGCGAATAGCCCCGGGGGAAGACTGGTCTGCGACCTTCACTTCCCCCGGGGGCCGTCATCACGCAATAACTACACTCCACGCTGTTACTTGAAGCGTAAAAGGCCATTTTATTAGGACAAGGTTGCAACCATATAAACTTTATTAAACAGTACATAACTGCAATAAATATACTTTCCCATCCCGTACCAACTCATTCTCCATTCATCCTTCTCCAAACCATCTCACCAGTTTTCCTCTCCCCATTCTCACCTTCACTTGCCCTCCAAGCATCCTCTGTTGAATCTCCTTCATTGCTTCCGCGCCCCGCTATCAGTCACCCGTGTACCGTTCTCCCCCCCGAAGGATGGATCCGCCCGTATGTGACTCACCACCCCTCCAAAGTACCGCCAACCAGGGAACCCCCGTAGGGCGGTTCCCTGCCCCACCACCCCCAGGTCCCGGGCACCTTTTTCCTCTATCAGCCGACCTAGCGGCACCCGGTGGACGACCAATCCACCACCTAAAATTGTGTCCCATATAAGACTACTATCGTTGGGACAGACGTCGTCGCGAAAGGCGCCAAACCTACGCAATACCACTTTGCTCCTCCAGTTCCAGCGCATCTAGAGTCTCACCTGCGGTTCCCGGTGGACGACCATCCGCCACTGCAACGTACGTCCCGTGGAATGGTTACCATGGAGCCAATCCTTGTCCATACAAGGCTCCCCCCCCATCGCAGTGACCGACTAGCCACCACTGGGCCCGCGACATGCGCAAACCAGATAAACCCCTTCGGTCCAATCTTTGTCCAGGAAAAAATTGCTACCACTGCGGTGAACGGCCATCCACCGCCTGTACCCGCATCTTGTGTAACCAGCAGCCTGGTCAGACCAATCCTTGTACATGAACCAAGTGGGCCCCCCCATCGCGGTGAACGACCATCCACCACCTGGGCCCGCATTATGCGCAAACCAGGTAACCAGCTCAAGCCAAACCTTATTCAAGAAAAATTGTCACCACTGCGGTGAACGACCATCCACCGCCTGTACCCGCATCTCGTGTAACAAGCAAACCTGGTCAGAACAATCCTTGTACCAAGTGGGGGCTCCCCCATCGCGGTGAACGACCATCCACCACCCAACTGCGGCCCGTGTAATAAAGAACAACCGGGCCAATCTGTGACCATAATACTTGTCTCCCGTGAAACAACCGTCTGAGTCCCTTCGAGAAAAATCTCCTCACCAGTGAGCCTTAACCTGCCCATCCCTTTCGATAGCATCCACTTCCCCACATCCGCAAGGCACCCTCATGCACCTCCCAAAAGTAGCCCACCTTCCATGTAAGCGAACCATATCCCCTTCCATGTCCCAATAGTGCAAAGCCAAACCAGCCATATCCCAGAATACTCCCCTTCGAGAAAATCTCCTCACCAGTGCGCCTTAACCTGCCCCTCCTTTTCTATAGCATCCCGTTTCCCACATCCGCAAGGCACCCTCGTGCACATCCCAAAAGTGACCCACCTTCCATGTCAGTGAACCATGTCCCCTTCCACGTCCCAATAGTGTAAAGCCAAACCAGCCATATCCCAGAATACTCCGTTCCCCCACAGGTATCCCCCATCCACGTGTTCCCTGTGGCACCCTGGCAGCCGTACCGGTCACAACTTCCCCCCACTGTCATTCACTTTGCCCCTATCGTCACACACCCCGACGACTGTGCACCCCGCCTGATGACGACTGTACGCCTGCAAGTACGCCCCCTGCGCCGTCCAGTGCCTAGGAGAATGGCCACCCAACCATGCGACCGCAGTGGTGTCCGATCTACTCCCATTGCCTGTAGCGGAAAAAGAAGGATTAGTCTTGCAAACATGACCACGCCCCATCAGTCTTTATATGTCACCCCATTCGCTATGACCCTACAACACCGCACCTGCCCCCTGCATCCCAACTAACGCAAACACCCCCAACTTCCCCCTTCATCCCAGGCCCCACTGTCTGCCCCACAGGTACCTGTTGCGTAGACCTACGTAGCCGGGACTAATCACCAACCTCCCCTGCCAGATCCCAGGCCCCTTGTCAATCAGTCTCCTGGTCCCCCCCGGCCCAGTCCTAGTCTCCCCCGACTCCCACCACCAACTGCCTCACGACAAGCCGGGAAACCGAACGAGATCGCCTACTCCCTTCCCCTCCAACCGAAAATGCAAATGCAAAAGACAACCCATGCCTAATCTCCTCCGGTAACGTTCCCCAGGCTGCGAAACACTCCCCAAGGACCTCAGATACCACCACTCCGACGCCCGCATAAGCAAAGGACCCGAAATCTCGCACCTCACCACTACACTACCGACCCAGGCAACCAACCGAGGCGTCCCCCACCCAATGGACTCCCTGCACACTTCGGCCCACAGGATGACGGTAATCGGACAGTCGACCCCCGTGCATACTGGTCCACTGCACTGCATACCTCGGACTGAAATCCGCCCATATATCGTCCTGCATCCTCCCGTCGTGGGCGGGGAACTACGTGTTACCGTTCTGGAGTCCAACGACTAAGTCTCCCATACCCTCAGGACTCACTAGTGCTCCATAGAATCCCAGAGGAAAACCCCACCACTGTGGCGCCCCAAAAACCCTCACCCCGGATCACATAACACAATGCCCGACAGCGTCCACGACCGCCAAGAGCCCCATACCTGCCCAGCCCCCCCAGGCACGTCCCCCACCCCCTTTTCGCTGCGCCTGACCACGTGCACCCATGAGGGCTGATCCCCCGGACCACCAACCCCGCCGATGCCTGAAACCCCCATAGTCCGCCATCCCTCGTCAGAAGCCACCTGTTGCAAAGCGCCTGCCTCTGTCGCCCGATGCGATCCCGGCGCCCCCCCAACCCATGCCTGAGAACCCCGTTTTTACCGCAGCATCAGCTGCCGACATGAAAAAGACGCTCGACAGAACCCCCTGGCCTCCCTGAACCGTGCACGGACCCCCTGCCCACACCAAACCCACTGTAACTTACGAAGACCTACACCTGTCGATGCAGAAACCGATACAATCGACCAGGAATTGCACTCAAACCTGGCGAATAGGAGTCGAAAGTCCGAAACCAGTCGGCCCCAGTGCCACCCCCACGCTCTCCTTGAGATCCCCAGAAGGGGCCCCGCGTACCCCCTATTAAAGGGTGTGCCTCTCAAGTCCCCAACCCCAAGTTACCCAATCCGAACGGAACCCGCTGATGACACACGGAGACCTTTGCTCTGCACAGACGCTAGCCAACAAATAAATGCCCCTTCTGGTGTAGATGAGTCAGGGCGAATCGTAGCCCCCTTCTTCCACATGCTCTGTCACGCCAACCAACCCCCCAGCCTGCCTGCAGCGCAGCTGCCATCATAGCGAAACCACAGGGCAACCGCCCCGATGACGTACTATTGTTTCTATGCGTAATGGAAGAAAAGGAGACATTGCAAGCCCAGAAATCGAACACCTAACCATGAGAGCAAGCGTCTGAGACCTTACCCAGTAGTCCCCAGTGACTCCCCCATAAGATGTGAGCCCAGTACAGATCAGCATCCTCCTCCATAAACAAGCACCCCCGGCCCCCTCCAAGACCCCCTTTCAGCCTGGCCGGCCCCAAACTGTGATCCCCTGGGTTGACCCTCATTGTGTGCGGTATCACCCCGTCCATCCGGAACCAACCCCTCTCAGAATCTTATACATGGAGACATCAGGAATGGACCCTTAACCTTGATTGTAAGAGTCAGAGACCGCCACCATTAGGCCACAGTGACTCCACGAAAATGCCAGGCTCTCCAGTACTCCAGCAGGATGCCGCCGCTGCCCCCGCCACCGTGCCCAGCACTCCCAATCCCCACACACCCCATCCGACCAGCTGAAGTCCCCTCTCACTGCATTTCATTACCTGAGAATCTGTCCAGGACCTCCACCGCCCATCCGGCGCTGCTGCGCCCCGTCGCTTCCCGTCCACAGGGCCGTCCCAGGCCATACTTCCCTCCTGCAAAACTAAAACAGGCTGATTACCGCAACCCCCCCTCACCCCCATAAAAACCCCATACAGACACAACAAACTCCTTTCGTCCCCGGTCAACACCCCCGTCCCGTCACCACGTCACACTCCCAACACTTCCCTTCGCACCACACCAACTGACCCCATCCCCGAAAAACCCCACTCAGCCACAGCCATCATCACATGACCTCTATCCTCCAAGCTCCCATCCCTTCACACCACGACATACTTCCAATCCTGAGCCTCCCACCAAACAATCATTCCACAGAGTGTACAGTGCATGGCAGAGTGTAACATCGCATGGCAGAGCGTAACATCGCAGAGTGCGCTGCGCGATCCCACGTTGGAGGGGCAGGCCGCCGCGGACCCCCCACTGCTTCAGGCCAGCGCCCCCAGGGCCGTCGTGCGCCCCACTGGCGATGCCCCCTTACTGCTGGCATCAATCGGTCCAGGTCCCCCCCGCCAGGCTGCTCCAACCTGGAGGGTCCCCAGCACCACTGGGCCTCCTGCCGGGCTGGCAGTCCCTCACCCCTACCATGGGAAAAACCGTGAACCCCGGCAAACCTGTCCTCCAATCTGAGCCTGCCGCAAGCCCTGTCCCCCCCCGCGCCGCAGGAAAACCCAGCCCTTACCTCACCCCGCCCGCTGGACAGGGGGCCCCCAAGCCACTGAAAAGAACCCTGACGCCCCAGCCCTGCCTCGCCAAAAGGCAGAGTCACCCGCATGGCGTCCAACTGCAGGGGCACACCACGCTACCAGGGCCCGCAGGCCCCACCCCCTACGCACCAAATCCCACGGACCTCTCGGGGAAAAAGCATACAACGCCTACCGCTGCCTGCTCCCCCCTGCACAACGCCGCTCTCCTGCCCGCATGGCTGGCCACATGGCAGCAGGGCCCAGGCCGGCCTACAACACCCGCCACAGCGTAGGGCCTAGAAACCATGTCCCGCGAGCAGGCCAGCCGGGGGGAGGTTCCGGCCGCCTCCCCCGCGAAATTGCCACCACCGCTAGCTGCCACGATGTCTCCCGCCCCAGAGTGGGCCGTGTAACGACGGGACGATACCACAGTATGTTACAACCGTGGCCAACACTCCCCACTTTACCCCAGGCGCCAGTGCAGACCATGGCGGGCAGAAACGCGCACGGTCCCCCGGAGTCCGGCACCCTGCCTGGGCGACTCCGCCCCCCCTCCCCATCAGGCACCGAGGACATCCCGCGCCGGGCCCAACCACCTACCACGGCCGACTGGCGACCACCACCTCAACACACAATAACAGCTCGCAAAGTGGGGACGGCTCGCAAAGGGGGACCAACGACTCGTCACGGCACCCCCCCAAGACTCCAGACACAAAAGCCTCAAAAACGCCCGTACGCCCAATGGACGGTCCCAGACCCCTGGGTCCCGAGGACACTAACGGCCACAATGCCCGGCCCAGCCCGACCCCCGAGCGTCGCAGTGACCCCTAGGGAAACCCCTAGAAGCCGGCCCCCGAAGAGCGCAGAGCGAAACCCCCCCCCAACAGCCCCCACCCACCTGCACAATCTTTTTATTCTAACCCTCCCGGTGGTGCTAAGGTGTCAGGAAGAGGCCGGATCCCCCTGTCCTGACACCTTATATGCGTACCTAACTCCCGCCCCTTCCCAAACTCTAAATCCCTCCCCCACCTTGTCCTTCCGGCCTTGCGCGAATTGCCCCGGGGGAAGACTGGTCTGCGACCTTCACTTCCCCCGGGGGCCATCATTTTCATTCGTTTATGATCCCACCCACAACTACCTGTGTGTAATAAATAGATCTGTGCACCTATGCTTATGTTTGTGCATGCACGAATACTGTCTTAGACTGACATACGCAGCTAGACCTGTGCACACACTTTCATCCATTTTCTAAGTCGTTTTTTATCTAAGATTGTTTTTTGCAACTGAGCAATACCGTGAGACCCGTTCTGTGGTGTGGGAGGAGCGGCAAAAAAATGTCACACCTGTAGGATATTCATTAGGATGTTATTTCCTCTCATCTCCCTGTCCAACTCATTCGGTTTTTCAAAATCAGTCTTTTAAACATTTGCAAGACAACCAAAGTCCTTGGAGACGACCTGGTATTGGTTGTGGACTGTATGGGAGACAAGCGAAAATACCCTAAGTCTATTGACCCCTTCGTACTTCACTTCTGTCCTCGGAGAAGTAGGCGCTGTGTTTGGAGTTCACCTTTCAACACATCGTGCACTGACCTCACTGTTACGGAGCAGGGCAGGGAAGAATGTGGTATACAAGAGCGAACATCGTATGTCTGATTTATGTGCTGAGACAGATGATGGAATTTTGCGGGGCTGGTGTTTTCTTTTTGGGTGGCTAAGCAATTTCGCAACAAGTTAATATTTTTTTTCTTCGGAACGTGCAAACATGCAAAGGGTTAGGTTTTGTAAGTGGCAGACGAGTATGTGAACATAATGGGCGTCTTAGGGTTGGATTTTTTTTTTTTGCCATTCAGTGAGGCTATATTTAGCAACTAAAAGTACGTACTGAATGAAGTGCAGGGTTTCTGGTACAGTGTTTTAACCATATAATGTTTTACAGAATGTAACTTATTTCTCATCATGCTAAATGTTTAAAGTGCGACAACGCACCCTCAAAGGGGGTGTACCTACTTCTGTAAAGGAGATGGGAATCAGTATATACTCATCAGAAGGTTGTATATAGCTTTGTTCAGCTTACGTGCTTCATGTAGGCGTGCATGTAAGGCAGGGCGGCGCCTGCGAAACTGAAAGTAATCGCGGCTGTAGGGGTGCCCGCGAGATGGCGCCTGTGCTCGTAAGCGCGAGCCCGCGCACGTAACCGCGAGCTCTAGGCCACCACCAAATGCGTGTGGTAGCCTTTTCTGAAGCCCTTACTAAATTTCTCGCAGAACAGCGCATGCGCTGGCTCAGCGAGACCTAACAAACCCTAGAGCCCTAAAAGCGTGACTCCGCCCCCTAAAGCCCTAAAACCACTCCTTCTCCACCCCAGGCCCATTCCCCCTGACCTCACTCACAATGACGACAAGGCATCTCTTCAGGTGCAGCGCAGGTCGTAAAGAGGAAGCGAAAGGGTCTCTCCGTTTCCTCTAATGACACTGATAGTCTTAATCATGGCAGCAGCTTTACCACACATATCCTTACCACACACTGGCACCTTTACCACGTATATGCCCTTACCACCAGTGCAACACATATGCTCTTACTATGCATACCTTTACAACGTTAATTTGTTGTAAAGACACGCGTTGTAAAGGCATATGCATTGTAAAAAATGTGTGATAATGGCTATGCGTGGTAAAGGTGCATGCGTTGTAACTCATGCGTAGTAAAGACGTGCTTGGTAACAGCCGCTTGTACATGCTGTTTCCCAACCAAAAGTGATATTTGAGCTTGGCATACCTAGAAACGCAATCACTGTGAGTAGCAATGTCAAAGGTAAAGAATAACTGATATACAAATATGAATACCTGCCACACAGAGACATATGTTAGCTGGGTCTGTACTGAGGAACCTAAACCCTGAGAAACTGACTGAGTCGTGATGAAAGAAAAAGAGCTTAATTAATGGGCAAGAGTATGAACATTGGGTTTCCAATGGGGACCAATCACATTACACTTGAAGAATTGATTTACCGTAGCAGCTGTAATGTCTATGGATGTGAAAACAAGTGAAGGTATTGATGAGCAGGGGTCATTTATTGAGGCACCTGACAGACAAGTGCCAGATAAGGCTAGCCAATTTCTGCCATTTTCTTTGTTTTTTAAGTATTATACAAGAGACTGTAGATACAACATATATAGCATATTCAAAGTAATTCTCTCAAAAAGGCAATGGTTGGACTATTCAAAGAGTATTTGAGCCTGTTAGTGTACTTACCATTTGTAGTACCAGCATTTGATAGAATAGACAAAGTAAGCAGGATGTACTGCTTGTGAAATGTGACATGGATGTGTGAAGACAAAAGTAATTGCAATGTACTACTGATGCTGGTGGTGGCCATTTAGTAATTGAGAACTACCTCCTACTAAAGTCCTCAATATGGTTTGATACAGACCAGTCTGGAGAAAATGCCAGCAGGGGATTAACACTTCATGAAATGTGTGTTTTATTGGAATTTGTTTTAGATTTTGGAGGCTACGGTCCTCATTTACGAGTGTCTAAGATGCGATTGAGATAATTATCCAACCGGGTGATATCCCACAAACCGGGGTTTTGGAATTTACTCGATGCTATAACTACCTCTAGTTGTAAGTAGCCCCACTGAAAATAATATGCAAATGACATCTGGAATTTATGATTTCACACCAAATTTTGCATGTCACAGAATATAACCCCCTCCTGTTCCTCAGTACTCTAGTGCATGTATTGCTATTTTGGTTAGCCAGAGAAACTGGACTTTCAATAATATTATGTCTTTCCCAATTTTGAGGATGTTGAATATGATTTATAATGACATCTGAATTAATTTTCAACGCCAAACCGTTTGCTAATTGGAGACTGATGAAATAGTTAAAAACTCTAAACATTAGTAGGAAACCATCTAATTGTGTTTTGTACTTTTTTCATGTGACTCTGTCCTTCCAACATACTTCTGTCCAAACCCTTAAGGTTCTGAAGATGGAAAGCTCAAAGTACATGTAGAGTCAGATCTAGACTCAGATATATAGCTCTAAACATAGTATCACCAAAAGATTTTAGTGCTTTGCCTGGGTTCTTTTTATGAGCAAATGTTCACTCTCTTGCTTAATCCTTACATTTCCATATGCGGGATCCAACAATTCTTCGTGCTCTTAATCTCATACCGCTGAACCAGCCCGGTTGCTCAAGACAGTATTACATTCTTACGATGCTTTCAGTATTCTGTAAAAGAGGAATAATTTCTAGCTCAAACTAACCAGTGTACAATCTTGCTAATGTACGTTTCAAATTAAGTTATCCGTAGTATGAATGATTGATTGTAGTAACCATAATGAAATGCTAGCGCCAGAAAGTTGTGGAGTCCTTGCTTTCTTATGGGGAACCATTTTATTGTTTCCTCGCCTTTGGGTGAAAATGATCGAGAGATGACCATGTCAACATTCATCCTCCTTCTGGTATTAGGAGATTTAATGCAGTCATTAGGTCTCGTGCCTAGCGTTGCAGTGCATAGCACTGCTCGCTCAGCTGTGGAAATATGGATTTTCCCGATCAGTTATGTCCCCTATCTTGGACCCCAACGGTTCTATGTGCATATCACAAGTACATGTATGTTCCCTCCAGTTCCAGTTATGAAGACGCAAATACATGTGCGTCCACCGTCAACATGTCCTCTGTCAGATCTGCCATGAATAGGCCGGATATTCCATTCCTAAGTACGAAAGGCCACCGGCTTTATATGGTTCACTTATGCCATTTTACAGTCCAGGCAAGTAGGCCCTGATTCTGTCATCAAAACTCTTCTTGCTTTCTGCCTCTGAAAGCTCCAGTCTGAGCCTGCATCTGTGACCATGAACTTTGTCTCATTCTCTGCGCGGCTCACGAAGTCTGACATCAGCCTATTCTCTGCCAAGAACTGTATTTCACCTCCGAGTTATCTGCTTCCCTCTCAGCCGATGCATTCCTGCCTAGTAGTTTAAGTAAACATTCTTCCAGTTACCATGCAAAGGGCCCAGCTTCTCTGCCCTCATGCAAATAATTCATAGTCCTGTTACTATGGAAGATTCCTGCCCTCGCATTTAGTGTAGACACCTAGACGCTTGTACACGCACGCACAGTCAGTATAGAATAGATTCTGTCCGAGAGTCCTTCTTTATGGATAACATAGTTCTTTAAACATAGGATGTTAGATATGATTTGGGATTAGGTTGACTTGACCCCCCAGACTTCTTGTCTCCACATGTAGAGCTAAATGTCAAGTCCCCTTCACCCCCTAGTTACACGTCAATTACACGTCATACTGCTGCGCGCGCATCTATGCCAAGTATTATCTTATAGATCCACCTATATATGACATCATAACCAATTACGTTCCTTTTTACTCCTTATTACACCCATTTTCGGTTACGCATGATATTCGTCATTTTCCTTATCAATTGTTACGCCTACTGTATTCGCCTCATTGTAATGCATGATCTATAAAAGTCATTTCATGTCAATAATGTATGTACTTCACTTCCTGAACCCCCGTGGTGATGGAACTTGAAGCATCCGATTATAATCGATTATTGGAATAAAGCCCATTCCGAACCTCTAATACCACGGATTCTGCCTCTCATTTTACTGAGCTATTTTATAATGTTTCTGTATCAAATTCAGTCCCGGTAAAGGAATTTTATTTACCACATGATGGCGCCCGAACAGGGACACTTTCTCATCTCACGCGCCGGCGGTGAGTTGCAGGCCCTGTCTCCTGCCACAGCTGGACGGACAATAACGCGTACCAGCAGGATTTCCTGTATCTCCCTCCGGTCAAGCGGGGGCGACTGAGACTGCGATCAACACCCAGACGAGGCGGTGAGAAGTGCGAAGTATCCCGACCAGAGCCTAGCTGAGAGAGCAAGATCCGAGGTACACAGAGACCCACCAGTCCGAAGTCAAGCCCAGTGTCCGACGAGTCGAGTCCAGTCCAGTCCGGTTCAAGTTCAAGTTACTGAGGCCTTCCGTTTCCGAAGCTACCCGGTGAGTACCATTGCTGGGGAGGCATTTCTGACGTGCACATAGGTTGTGCCGGTCAAGACGGGTTTGGGTACACAAATCCGGTCTGCACTGTTTTAGCAGTGTATCTGTACTGTTTAGCAGTATATCAAGTATTCCGAAGTATCTAGTTATTGTCAAGAATTAAGCTTGGTGATCAGTTATGCAGACGATCATCATTGTTGTTTCAGTTAAAGGCTTAATGTTAAATGTTTAATGTGTTTAAAAACGTCCTGTATAGTGTGGTATGAATGACTGTTCATTATCGTGTTTATTGTATTAAAGTCTGTTCAAATACAAGTATCAGGTCAGTTGGTCAAAATCAAGTATAAGGTCAGTTCTCAATATGCCGCTCTTCTCGAAATTAAGACAGATCACTACTAGAAAAGGGGTTCTCGAAGAAGCCGTTTCTATTCCTCCTAGGGACACTCCAGGGCACTTCATGTATCACAAACATGGCTTAGACGCTATATTATTTCTTGATTTATGGGTAGACTACACCAAGGGATTACCAGAAAGTCAGAGGTGGCCCACAGCGGGAACCTGGGATGCAGAGTGCATCATGAAAGTTGAGGAAGAGTTATGGAAAAGGAAGGTCAGACAGTCACAGAAAGACGCCGTTGAGTTATGGCGTAAAGAATCTCATAGACGCACAGAAAAAGCACGTAGACAGGAAGAAAGGAATAAAGAAAGTTCAAATAAAGTTCGAGAGAATCTATTAATTGAGGAAGGTATCCGAGTGAAATCAGAACAAGTAGACAGACAAAGAAATGCCCTTATGAATGGTATGTATCCCCTTCTGGCCGAAGGATTACCTAAGGCTACTCCAGAAATACCGAAAGACTTGCCACCCCCATTGTTCCCAATAAAGGTACATCCTAAGGGGCATCCTAGAACCGCAGAAGATGTTTTTCTTTCCTCATATTTAGATGACGCAGCTCCCGAGTATGCTAATTCCGCCCCACATAGACCGCATACCAGGGAGGTTCAACGCCAAGATCCAGTGCCCGTATCCCTACAGCAACAAATCGAGTCACAAGTTCCGGCAAGCACATCTGTTTCTGCATCCGCTCCTACAGCTACTTCTACAGCTATGTCCACACCCGTAGTTGCTGTGTCACGTTCGACGAATCCTTTCACGCCCGACACCCCAGATGGGGCTACGGGAGGTGCTAGCAACATATTTTCTACGCCACCCAGAATAAATAAACGTACTTTTCAAGAGTCAGCACATCCACGTACACCGAAACTCATAAGTGCCCGTACGCTGAAGGAACTTCTTATAGATTGTAGATATGACCCTGTGCCCGGTAAAGAGGACGAAATGACCCTGGCATCATTGCGTATCAGACGAGCCGCAGTGTATTTAGGAAAGTTACCAGGAATGACTGAGCATCTAGATAAAATATATCATTTTGTCCAAACAGGGCGCGATCCAGAATGTATTAACAGAGCTATGGAATACCAGAAAGTAGAGATACAGGGGGAACTGTTACGTTTCCTCATAAACTGTGTGATCAGAAATCAAGACCGACCGGGGGTAGACCCGGAAGCAATGAAAATTCTTACAAGATGGAGCCAGAATATATCAGAAGGGAGACATGATAAACAAAATTGTATAATAGCCATGTGCCGAAAGATCCGTAAAGAAATAGAACGCCTACACGAAGAGAGATTAGAGGTAGACGAGTTCGAACAAAGCGAGGAAGAAGGGTCAGGACCGCCCACAGGACAGTCGGACACCATAGCCTATGTAGGTAGAGGAAGATCTTGTAATAGTAATAGATGTCTTACTGACTCGATACGTCCGATATGTCCAGATAATAACAGGAATTTCCAAATACCTATAATTAATATAAGGTCTAACGAGCACTCGTTCCAAACCGCCGACAAACTACTCCAAGAACGAAGGGGTTATCATTTTCTCGATTCAATGGATGAACAAGATTTAGCCAGGGCAGCTGTCCATTGGGTGGACAGTCCCGGAAAATATAGTGATGATACGGTAGTACGCACATTTTTGAATCTTACCCCAGATGAACAGAGGTTAGCTGGGATTTATATGATTCAACAACTCATTATACTATATCGGAGTCAGCACTCGGACCCTGGTCCCTTACCTGACATATTGACCGAATTGCTTATGAATAAATGGAGAGGTTCAGGTACCAAATTAATTAAGGAAATTCTAGAATCAAGAAAGCAGTATATTCTTTTTGTATGTTCAGACCGTGTCTCATTGCCCGTCAAGGAAAGAAAAACATATCACATGGATAGACAGAATCCCTTACGAGAAGTGCACCCAATAAAAGGCGAGAACAACGAGTTTAAGCGCGTATTTGTATATACGCCCATATCAAAAATAGAATTGTTACAAATGAAAAAAGTGGTACCCAGTCATGACAAAGATCCAGCGGGTTTTCACCGAGAAATCAAGGACATGTTACTCATGGGAGAGTATACCTATCCCGACATTATGACAATATTGAAGGTATTGATGCCTGCTGGCATTTATGAGAAACTCAAGGAAAAAGAGTGGGAGGTAGGAGACCAAAAGATAGAATGGTCAGTGTTAGAAGCAGAAGAAAAGGCCCGAACTGCAGGAGCAGGACTTGGGGATAAAACTAAAGCATTACCAGGTTTACTAGTACAGGTACTGCCACGATTATTAATTACGAAAAAGGAAGATTGGGGAACGATTTCAGCCTGTAAACAGAAGCAAGATGAAGACACTAGTGATTACTATGCCCGTTTTGAAAAATGTTTTGGTATAAATAGTGGCATAAAAGCAAGTAGCGAATCGTACCCACATCTGTTTGTAACAAAATTAGTAGAAAATGCCCTGCCGCCAGTAAAGAATAGAGTATTAAAATTCGAGAGTACCTGGCAAGGTAACACTCCATCACAAATGTTACAAATGTTACAGTACCATCACAATAGAATTAGAGAGGAACAAGAGCATGAACACAGACGCATGAAAGACACGAAAATGAAAATGCTAGTTTCCCAGACAGTCCCAGCTGAAGGACATAAAAAGGGTATGACACATTCCGATTCAGCAGGACCTGTAAAAGGGACATGCAATTATTGTAAAAAGCCAGGTCATTACGTACACGATTGTCCAGTTTTGAAACATAATATCAGCATAGGTAAAACACAAGAAAGATCACGGCCATTTAGGCAAGAGCAGAATGAACAAGGAGCTCCGCAGCATGCCCAGGCCATGCCAGCCGCACAACAGCCAATACAGTTTGTGCCAGCTGCACCACCGTTGCCTGTTGCTGCCACACAGACAACAACACGACAAATGTATCAGACCGCACAGTATGAATATCCTGAGTACCAGCGTTACGCATGAACTAGCCTAGAGAGGGAAGTTGACTTACCCCTTATTGAAATACCTGTAGATCAAGAAGGACCTTATGTACATAGTAAATTATTAGGCCAAGATAGAAAATTTCTACTCGATACAGGGGCAAGTCGAACGACCATAAAACGCAGTGAAGTTCCAGGGGCACCCCTCTCAGGCTCACAGAATATTTCCCTTGGTTTTTCAGGAAAACCTATTGTTAATGAAGTGTCACAACCACTGCCACTTACGATAGGACCTCTGACCCGAACTACAGATTTATTGCTTACTAAATCATGTCCAGAAAATCTGTTAGGAATTAAAACCCTGAAAGCTCTAGGAGCCATAATATGTTGTTCTCCGGAAGGTGTAAGGTTGTTTTTACGTGATTTTAAAGGTCACTATGTATCTAGAGACATGGATCCCCGACTACAGATTTTACCTACACATCTATGGGCACAAGGCCCTACTGATGTTGGACGTATGAATATCACACCATATCGAGTCACGTTAAAGGCAGGAGTGGTGCTACCACGAATGCGACAATACAAGTTACCCCCAGATGCTGTAGTGGCTTTACTACAAATCATTGACGAGCTCATTGCCCAAGGAGTAGTCGTGGAAACAGACTCCAATGTATGTAATTCACCGATAATTCCGATTCTTAAACGAACAGATCCAAAGGCCCCGCCAGTCTATCGATTGGTTATTGATCTGCGCGAGTTAAACAAATGCATTGTGCCACAATTTCCTGTGGTCCCAGATATCTCGTCATTACTGACAGCCATTGATTCCGAAGCAACATTCTTTACTGTAATTGATCTCAAGAATGCCTTTTTCAGCGTCCCTATAGATCCGGAAAGCCAATATTTGTTCGGATTTAGTTTAAATGGACGTAGCTTTAAATTCTCACGCGCACCTCAAGGATTTACAGAAAGCCCCAGCATCTATAGCCAAGCACTGAAACGAGAACTCGACAGTATCCACATGCCAGTCAACACTGCCCTGCTTCAATATGTCGATGATCTGCTGATCACCGCAAGAAGCGAACCGGAATGTGAAAAAGCATCACTGACAGTTTTAAAATTTCTAGCCGAAAAGGGGCACAAGGTGTCCCCTTCTAAGCTGCAATTCTGTGTCCAGCGAGTTGTTTATCTTGGACACTCGCTGTCCAAGGAGGGAAGGCAGCTTACACCCGACCGCATTCAGTTAATAGCTAACATGCCAATGCCCAAGACACAAAAGGAAGTACGGGCTTTCATAGGCCTCACTTCATACTGTAGACAGTGGATCCCTCAGTATGCATTTCTAGCAAAACCACTCATTCAGTTGACAACACAGGAGGCAGCCACATCGACTGTTCTCCCTTGGACTCAGGAACATACACAAGCTTTTGAAAGCCTAAAGAAAGCTTTATGTCAAGCACCTGTTTTAGCAACACCATGTTACAGTAAACAGTTTACACTCTTCGTTACAGAACGCGAAGGTACTGCCTTGTCAGTACTCACACAGGGACAAGCAGGAGCACACAAGCCATGTGCTTATTTCTCTAGTACATTAGATCCCGTAGCTCAGGCTCTGCCTGCGTGCCTGAAATCAGTGGCAGCGACAGCTTTAGCAATAAGACAAAGCGATGCCATAGTGTTAGGACATCCATTGACAGTTCAAGTACCGCACGCAGTAGAGGTTCTTGTAAATAGAACGCAAACACAACACTTGACTATAGCGCGACTTACAGGGTATGAACTTACATTGTTTCAGCCACATATAGAAATCAGACGCTGTAACACATTGAATCCTGCCACACTTTTGCCAGTAACCGGAACAGACCCACTAGCTCATGACTGTATTGAAGTTATTACTATAACGACAAAACCCAGACAAGACTTGACAGATGTCCCATTGTCAGATCCAGACCTGACGTTGTATGTAGATGGTTCATGTATGAGAACGAATACAGGAGAGTTAGTGGCTGCTTATGCAGTCACAACAGATACAGAAGTCATTGAAACTAATCGTATTAATACTTTGTCAGCTCAAGCCGCAGAGCTTATTGCTCTGACACAAGCCTGTATTCAAGCCACAGATAAAAAAGTCAACATATACACTGATTCACGTTATGCATTCGGAGTTGTACATGACTTCGGCGTGCTGTGGCGAGAGAGAGGTTATTTAACTTCCCACGGTGCCCACATTCAGCACGGACCCCTCATTCATGCCTTATTAGATGCAATACATCTACCTACTGCAATATCAATTATGAAATGTAAAGCTCATACGAAAGTTACTGATATCATTTCTCAAGGCAATGATTTAGCCGATAGAACAGCTAAACAGACTGCTCAAACTCAAACCCCCGACATGGCAAAGACAATAGTCCCGACACCGACACATTGTATGACAGTCAAAGATCCTACTCTTGACGTAATTGACATACAGACACATGCTACACAAGACGAAATAAAGAAATGGACTGAATTAGGAGGGATCCAAACGGACCAGGGATGGATGATGAAGGAAAAGTCTGTGTGGTTCCTTCCTGATTCAATGGTCCAAATTATAATTAACACTATACATAGTCCAGCACATCTAGGAGAAAAAGCTATGCTAGACAGCATTCAACACATTTGGTTCAATAAACATTTACGAGCAGCAGCAAAGCAAAAAGTCCGTACCTGTATGATCTGTTGTCAGTTTAACCCAGGAAAAAGCGTTCCCGTAGAACAGGGTGGATTTCATCCTCCTGATCACCCTTTTGAAGTACTCCAGATGGACTATATCCAGATGGAACGATGTCGAGGATTCAAATATGTTCTCGTAGTTGTCTGCGCTCTGTCCCGTTGGACGGAGGCATACCCGGTTTCAGATTACACTGCTCCGACTACTGCCAAACAGTTGGTTCGAGAATTCTTCCCACGATACGGTTTACCACGTGTTGTCTACTCAGATAACGGCCAGCCGTTCTCATCCGAATTAATGAAACACGTTTCACTTCTGTTAGGATATCAGTGGAAATTCCACTGTGTCCGACACCCCGAGGCAGCAGGTCTCGTAGAAAGACATAATCAGATACTGAAAATCAGACTGTCCAAAATATGCAGAGAGAAAGGGGTCGACTGGATAGTAGCATTACCAGTTGCACTCTTTTACATGAGAATGGTAGCACACTCTCGAACAGGGCTATCCCCGTATGAGGTGATCTTCGGCAGACCACCAAATATGTGGGGGACGCCCATACCACGCAAAATAACTGATGTTGACTGTAATATGCTGACAGATTATTTGGCTTCCTTGATGTCTGCACTACAATCTTGTCGTTCACAGGTAGCTGCAGCCTTTCCCGACAACACTGAGGTGAAACCCCATGACATAGTTCCGGGTGATATTGTATTTGTGAGGAATTTCGACCGAAAGACTCAGCTGGAGCCCAGGTGGAAGACACCCAAGTTGGTTCTGCTAACCACAAGGACAGCCGTGAAGATCGAGGGCCGCAAGGGCTGGATTCATTCAAGTCATATCAAGAAATTTCATGGACAATACTCGGATATAGACATTGTGCTCTGCACTCCCTCACAGACTGATTCAAAACTTCCTTTGGTTGAAAAGACTGAAACAGAACTTTACAAAGTTAAGTTGAGGCCTAGAACGTCAGACGGTTTGATTGTTTAAGTCCTCTCCTAGGTGAAGCGGTTGAATCTGTCTCTGACATGTATCCTCTAGACCTGAATCATGGACAGTCGCGAAAAATGATGAAACGACAGGCGTATTGTAAATCACTGCGTAGCCATTGTATAGTGACATTATTAATTTTGTTTTCCTTAAGTCTTTTAATAATTATTACAAGTATGTTGTTGCACATATATTACCCTATTGCCCGAAATGTTCACAATGTTATTTCAGAACATTCTTTTAGTGACTTACCTCCGCATGAATTGTCTTATAGACTTGCGCTGCGCAATAATACTTTCATTAGTATGTTACATTATTCCCATCAGACTAGTAATGCCACTAATTGTTGGGTGTGTGGCCGGCTCCCTCCCTATCAGAATTATGAAGGTGTCCTGCCATTCTTTCCACACCCATTTACACATAACGGCTCCTGTGGAGCATGGTTTAGTTTAATCAATTCCATAGATTCAGACACAGCTGTTTACCAAGATCAGTGGGTATGGGGAAATCTGAACCTAGTTTTACTCAAGGTCTGTTACCGCGACCAGGAGGGTCGCCCCAAAAGAACAGGAACTGATCTAGAAAATGAAGTATATGGATTAGGTAATTTTACACCTAATCCCATGATTCTAAATGTCGTATCCGAAATTGAACTAGTCTTACCCACCATGTCAGTATTCCCAGCAAAAGGGGAATTATGTGTAAGAAAGGTTGGTTCCATACATATGGGCCATAGTAAATGCACTACTATAGTAGAATTCAGTGATCAAGGCAAATCTTCATTTAGAGCTTCTCGCCATTCCTACTTTGTATGTGGTCAGACTGCATATATGCGTTTACCTCTAGACTGGGATGGTACCTGCTACATTGCATTCCTTTTGCCACCTGTTTTTCTAGCTCCTCCTGATTATTACAGAAATATTCATTTAGTACACAACAGAGAGCGGAGAGATCTTCCAATTGTCGATTACACTGAAACAGCATGGGAAAAATACACAGATTTCAATAAAGGCATCTTTCCCTATATAGGTACTGTTACTAATAGTAAACTGATACGTAGATTAACTAGAACACTTGAAGCAGTAGTGAATGAAACTATTTCCGCCCTAGGCAATTTAACAGAAGAGCAGTCTGCTATGCGGATTGTTGTGCTTCAAAATCGTCTTGTCCTTGACGTCATCCTGGCTGATAGGGGCGGAGCTTGTAGGGTCATCGGATCAAGCTGCTGCGTATTCATACCAGAAAATTCGCCATCTGTATATAAAGCCATAACTCGCCTTCATAAGATTGTAAACCAGATACACCAGAACCCAGGCACTTGGACTTGGTCCAGTTGGTTTTGGAGTGTGATATCAGCCTGGGGATGGAGAGTTCTATCCTTCCTAGGTATTGGCCTTCTCATACTATTCAGTTGCTGTCTATGTCTACAATGTGGACCAGCGATCTGTGGTCTGTGTGCCACATCGTGTATTCCACCACCAAGATTTCATTCGTCACGGAAGAGGAAAGAAGAACAAATGATGCTATATGAACAGATCAATGGATTAATGAAGATTGATATCTCTTGAAGGGCAAGTAGGGGACAAGGAGGGAATGTGGAAATATGGATTTTCCCGATCAGTTATGTCCCCTATCTTGGACCCCAACGGTTCTATGTGCATATCACAAGTACATGTATGTTCCCTCCAGTTCCAGTTATGAAGACGCAAATACATGTGCGTCCACCGTCAACATGTCCTCTGTCAGATCTGCCATGAATAGGCCGGATATTCCATTCCTAAGTACGAAAGGCCACCGGCTTTATATGGTTCACTTATGCCATTTTACAGTCCAGGCAAGTAGGCCCTGATTCTGTCATCAAAACTCTTCTTGCTTTCTGCCTCTGAAAGCTCCAGTCTGAGCCTGCATCTGTGACCATGAACTTTGTCTCATTCTCTGCGCGGCTCACGAAGTCTGACATCAGCCTATTCTCTGCCAAGAACTGTATTTCACCTCCGAGTTATCTGCTTCCCTCTCAGCCGATGCATTCCTGCCTAGTAGTTTAAGTAAACATTCTTCCAGTTACCATGCAAAGGGCCCAGCTTCTCTGCCCTCATGCAAATAATTCATAGTCCTGTTACTATGGAAGATTCCTGCCCTCGCATTTAGTGTAGACACCTAGACGCTTGTACACGCACGCACAGTCAGTATAGAATAGATTCTGTCCGAGAGTCCTTCTTTATGGATAACATAGTTCTTTAAACATAGGATGTTAGATATGATTTGGGATTAGGTTGACTTGACCCTCCAGACTTCTTGTCTCCACATGTAGAGCTAAATGTCAAGTCCCCTTCACCCCCTAGTTACACGTCAATTACACGTCATACTGCTGCGCGCGCATCTATGCCAAGTATTATCTTATAGATCCACCTATATATGACATCATAACCAATTACGTTCCTTTTTACTCCTTATTACACCCATTTTCGGTTACGCATGATATTCGTCATTTTCCTTATCAATTGTTACGCCTACTGTATTCGCCTCATTGTAATGCATGATCTATAAAAGTCATTTCATGTCAATAATGTATGTACTTCACTTCCTGAACCCCCGTGGTGATGGAACTTGAAGCATCCGATTATAATCGATTATTGGAATAAAGCCCATTCCGAACCTCTAATACCACGGATTCTGCCTCTCATTTTACTGAGCTATTTTATAATGTTTCTGTATCAAATTCAGTCCCGGTAAAGGAATTTTATTTACCACACAGCGACAGTCCTTTTGTACGGGGTTTCAAAATCGCCCTAGCAATCGCACACGCTCGTGTGTGTGCTTTTCCTTTCGTGCCCCGCTATGGGCCTTTGCGTGCGTGTTTTTTACCAAGAGAGCACCCAATAGGCCAAAGGCGGGCGCATTGCTCCGCCCATGGCCTATTGGTGTCTAATTGCTCTGCCCATGGCCTATTGGTGTCTATTACGCTCACCAAAGGCCATGTGGTTTCAATTATCGTACCCAGATACGGGCGCGATAATTGAAACCACATGTTTCGCTGTGGCACGCACGCGCACCACTCACGGGCCTGTTTGTTCTTCAATAGCGATCAGTTTTGCGATCGCTTTCAGTCCCGCTTGTTATAATATTAGAGGAGTGAGAAAGTGGTTCCAGATAAACTCCCAAATCAGTCCCATCTACCAGGAAGCCACTTGCCTGTACAATGTAGAATAATAAAAGGCGTGGAGAACCACAGAGGAAGCGCCTGGCTGCACCGGTTGGTTTTACCGCCATCCAGCCGCCAGTAACAGAACAATATATCTTTTCAAAGAAAAAATAGCCAAAGCTGCACCCATTGAACAAGAAATCCAATTTAACTGCCGTGCCATTTCGAAACCACGTGCTTTGGAAGATTTAGGTCCAGAAGGGTCCAGTCAGCCATGCTGTCGGGATCGTAACTATTGTTGGTGCACCACGAGCCGTCGCACCTGGGCCCGTGGCACGTGTGTCTGAGGGGCCCACTACAGCACAACCAGGGGCCACTGGTCTATGTTAGTGCCCTTGACACTCTTTCTACTTCATTGTACCCAAGGCCTGCGCATAACGCAACACACTCTCCACACAGCCCAGAGCGCCTCACCTGCTCCTCCAGTCATTTGAACCTCTCGAGAAAAGGTTTCCCCTCCTTTGGACCGGAGCTGGCGTCCTGCTGGAGGCTGCTCTGCACGGCCAGGGCCAGCAGGGCCAGGGCTGCCGCCTCCGCTCCCTTCCTGCCGGGTCTCATTGTCACCGGGCACCACAGGTGGGACTGAGGTGAGCCCGGCTAGACGGTCTGTGAACAGCTCTGTCTGTGCGCATCTGCACCGTGGGGGCTCTGTCACATTCCTCCCCTAGCGCCCCCTGACTCTCTCTCGCACTAGGCGCAGTGTCTCAACGCCCACCTCCTTCCTGTCTCCAGTCCTGCAATGCCTCTCTGTCACACTTGACTGCCCTATCCTTTCCTGGCCTTTCTATCGGAGCTCTTTGCCAGTTCAGGTGACCTGCCCTTCCTTTACTGTGGTCGGTCTCCTTCGTGTCTGTCAGCTCAGTTTATGGTGTCCCGCTGTGCGACTCCTATCTCCAGATGCATGCAAACAAGCATTTGCAATGCAATAGGTCTCGCATTTTTAAAGTTTGAGCTATTGGCATTGCTAAATAATGCAACACCAATAGCTCAAACTTTAATAATGCGAGACCTGTTGCATTGCAAATGCTTGTTTTTATGTGCAAGTGGATCATTGCACAGCTGAAACTGCCAATCTACTCCATTCAGGAGAGGAGGCCATATCACTAAGGTTATGCAAGACCCCTAGATGGACAAGCCATGAAAGTATTTTGGAGATGATTAATTATTTTGTGTGGAAAAATGCACCTCCAGTGGTCCACCAATTTGGTTAATTTATGCACACTAAGTAAAGCTTGACTGAAAAAACTTACCTCTGCATTAATCAATTTCAGCTGGTTTTCCTGAAACATTTTGTCGAGGATTTTCAGCTGTACACAACTTAGATTGGCACTTTTAGCCCACACAGTTTCTGCCCATCCATGCTGTTCACTTGCCTTATGGAAGATGGCAGAACCAATCTTATACCTCTTCTCCGGTGAAGAGAACGTGCCAGAACACCACGTTTTGATTCTGCTACTAAGCTCTGCGTCTGCAATAAGAGTTGTTTTTAGAGGCTTGACCATTTGCATCTTTTTTAAGCTGTCAACTATTTTCCTGCAATTGAACATTCCGTGACACTACATTATGTTTTGTACATATACCACTGTGCCGATGGTGTAATATGGATTGTAAATGTGTGGCTCTGACCAATGCAAAAAGATATATGAAGGAGCTGGAGCAGAAGTTCTAAGTTTGGAGCATGTCAGTTTGCTGGTATGAGACAGGGGGCGGATATTTTAAAAAGTCACTGTATCATTCTGCTTGTCACTGTGTTATTGGTTCAGGACTAAGGACCATACAATGTTCAAATGTTTGTGCTTCTTTCACAAATGCTATTACATAACGGTCGGAAAGTGCCCCTTGTTGTATGGACCCCACCCCCCAGTTTATACTCCAAATGCTGATGGTTATTACGCTCCCAGACCCCTGAGTTCTCTCCTAAACTGTTATGTGCAGCTCGGTAATTCCAAATTGGCAAAGACTTCACCCCCTTATAAGTCCCTAGTATATGGTACCAGGGGTTCCTAGTGCATAGGCGGTAAAGGGGTCCCCAGGGCTGCAGCAGGGTTTTGTTCCACCCTGGGTGACCCAAGCAAACTACTAACAGCAGCCTGCCATTGCAGACTGCAGGAGCAGTGCAAACTACTCAAACTCGACTGTGCCCTCACCATGTGTGGCAAAGTCAAATACACTACCTTTACCATATGTCAGACACTCCTAAGGTAGGGCTCCTCAGCCCATGAGGCAGGGTGCAGTAAATTAAAGGTGAGGACATATAAGTGGAAGCCTATATTTCCCTATAGCGATGTTCCCCATCGGAAACTACTATAAGTGTTAACTGTCCTAAGGATAACATGGGCTGCCAGCTGGGTACTCTCAAGGTTGGCAGCTCCATCATAGTACCACATTAATATGTGATGTTTGGTATCAAACAGTGCGCCTTCTCACCCCTGACATGAATCTCGTGCTCTGGGTGACGTGGCATGACCTCGGTAGCAACCGTAGAGGTTGGCCACCTGGTTGCCCCAGCCTCACTGTGTTCTGGCTGACTAGCTTAGTCTTTCCTGCGCCTGCTGCCAAGACAGAATTCTGACCTACTGCTAGGCAGTGGGACCACTCCCAGAAGTCAGGAACAAAGGATTGGGTAGGAATGAAGTCATACCTCCCTCTTCTCAAGCAGGCTAGCGAAGTGGCACATCAAGGCAGTGAGCTTTAAAGTCTACACCAGCTCTGATAAGCATTGGAGCTGACTCCCAGTGGAGGAAACAGCCCTCCCCTGCCCCAGGCACAATTGTACCCAGGCAGATGGGAAATTAGCTATGCTAAGAGGTGTAAACCTCCAGAAGGCTGGTCACACCTCCAGGGTGAGCAGCCTGGTCTGTACACCAAAATGTGCTTTCTGCCATCTTTAGGAATGACAGAATAGAGGTTTCTGGTAGGAAAGGTGAACTACATCCATTAATGTGGTCACCTCAAGGGCAGACTAGCTGCCAATTGCCTACTAGCTCCCACACCCTTAATTCCCCTAAATTTAGAAGGGAACACCAGAACCTCAGATCTGAATTACTTGCATCAAGGAAGAACCAAGAGGAGAAAGATGTAACTGACAACAGGACTTTGTCCACCGCCACAAAGCAAAAGAGGGATACTTTGTCCCTGTGATAACAGACATGGAACTGAGTGAACGACCCTCGTCCTCGACAAAAACTCAGCACTCCCAAAGAGAGGGACCCCTATGGAAGCCAGTAGAACCCTCAGACGCCCCTGGACTAGTGACACTAGTCCCCTGCAAAGCGCAGGTAAAAACACTTGAAGGATCCAAAGAATCACTGGCCATCGGCCCACTGTGGGATTGCCCAAATCCAAGTGGTCCAGTGCATTGTGGTAATTGTAGTCTCGCCTGTTCTTAAGTTTCAGCGTCTACCTCACTCCCCCGGATCCACTGAAGTTCCAGTACCTTTTCGTTCTTCCTACGACTGCCAAGGCTTGTTGGTCACCAAACATGTAACTGACCCCCACACTCGACGCTGCATCTACAGGGAACACCGCACAACTATCATCCGACTTCAGCAGCTGTGTATCTGTTGCGTTTTTGCATTCTGTTTCTTGCAGCACCGTTTAAGCGGCAAAATCACCACCGCCTGTGGCTTTAAATCAGAACCGAGAACATCCAGGACAACTCTGCATCTGACCCGACCATAGGCTAGGTAAAATAGATCTGTCTGTTGTGGCCTAGTCCTGGGGCCCGCATGACCTTAACCCTGTAAAGGTTCCATGTACCTTGGCCTGCATGTGACCGATTGTCACTAGTGTTTTTTGTCATTGACTGCAATATTATCTTTTTTATGTATTTTACTTCAAAAATCTATAACTGCGGTTAAATGTATGCTGTTTCATTTGTATTGGTGTCTAAATTAAGATAATAAATATACTCTATCTTTATAAAATAGAGTTGTGTCAATTACTTATTGTCTATGTTGGTACTCTGAAATGCTTAACACACATTCCTCTAGAAAAGTCTGACTGCTCTTTGCCACTCTACCAGGAGTGAGCTAAGAATTTATTAGTGATAATATCACATGGTAAGGCTACCCAGCCATAACACATAATATTCCACTTTCCTAGAAGAACTGATTCACAAAATCTGTGAGTACACTAACATACTGACAGACACCAGGTCACGTAGTTCTATAAACAAATTTAACATGCAAACACTTGGCGCAAAAAGGTTTCTCGTGCACAGCACCAAGAAGCATGGACTCTGTACCTACTTGATTTGTTTCTTCTCAGACTCTTGAGATTTCTTTTAGGCTCTAGACATCACAGCCCCCTAGAAATGTCCTAAGTAAAGCTTGTGCCATCATCATTATGTCCCATAGAACTTTGTTTCTTTCATGTTCAAGAGAATAGTGTAGCATTTGAAACCAACATGTTTGGTACCTATTAGAAACATGTAGAGTATGGCATAGCGATTAAAGGATTAAAAGAAGAGTTTGCTCCATAGTTTCTCATATTAGGCAAATTGGCAATTTACATCCATGTATGAACTAAAATCTGAACATTGGAATTTTGGGAGCTTCATTGAAGACGGTGAAGCGGGTCAGGGCTAATATTGACTGGTATAAGCCTTCTGCTCCAGTATTCAACCGTTTATCATTTTGTTTCTCCCTCTTTATGGTCTGATTCACAAAGGTAAACTTACACATTTAAGCAAGTTTACAATGTTATGCTATTCACAAACGGATTTTCACAAGTAACATTTTTACGACTGTTGAGTCTCCGCACTCGTGGCAGAGACTCTGCACATAGAAAGATAGGACAGTCTTATCTAGATAGGACTGTCCTATCTTTTTATGAGCAGAGTCTCCACCACAAGTGCGGAGAATCCGCAGCCACAAAGATGCTACTCTTAAAATCTGTTTGCCATTAGAAAGAAACATAAATTTAAATAAAAGTGTAGGTTTACCTTTGTGTATCAGGCCCTTAATGTAGACTGTTCTAAGCTCAGTGGCGAATAACCTTATATTGCTTGTCTCTCTGTCTATACTGGTTGTTTTAAAGGCCCTCAACCTCATTACAGACCCTCACCTGCGGCCCGGGACATTAACACAGGCTCAGGGCCCTGCCGCAGTTTCTTCACGAAGGCGGTAGAGCATCAGCCCCCCAGCCTGCTGTGAGCCGTGCAGGAGAAAAATAAAATGGCAATTAAAAGATTTAATTGCCATTATAATTTTTACCGGTGTGCATAGTGCAGCAGCCAGCCTACCCAGAGCCCAGAGACATGCGGGTGTGCCCTATGCTGCCAATTGGCAGCATAAAGGACTAAAGCGGTGGCGGCCAGACTCTTCAAAGTGTGCATTTTAGTTAGGCTGGCTGTCTTGTCCTGGCCAAAGTGACCTGCTCACTTTGAAGCTCTCCACCCAGCTGTATTAGACAATTGGGTGAAGCTCAAGCACAGGCCTCCAGGGCTTGAAGGAGCCTCTAGCCAGCCCACTCCATCCAATCCAGGCGCTTCTCTTGCATTGCTTAATAGCATGAGAACAGAGTCTGGATTGGTTAGGGAACTTCGACTTCCACAGCAGACTGCAGATTCAGAAGTGGAACAAAGAAGAGAACGTGCAGCCGTGGGTGAATACCATTTATTAAAATGTTATTGTGCTTGTTTTTTGGGGCTTTTGAAGAGAGGTGCTGTTTATTTTGGGCTTTTGGAGGGAGGGGTGATATTATTTTTTTTTTGGGGGAGGTGGTGGGTCACTTCACTCGCCCCATCACTTTCAAAGGGTACTAGCCACCCCTGTCAGGGCCTTTGACAACTGCTATTGCCTTCGGCAGCAGACTTTATAGCTATAATATTTTAACAAACTAGTGACACTTAGCCCAAGATGGATTCAATTGCTAATCTGAAATTTGAATGTTATGTCTCAGTATGAGTTACACACAATATGTTTCTCGTATTCGGTGCAGAAAGATATTTATTATAAATCGGAATGATGTTCTCTTTACAAAAGAACTGAGGCACATATTATCAAGACAGGCGATAAAATTATCGCCGCTTTAGCGGCAGAAAACTGCAGCTAAAACGGCGATAATGGGCTTGATAATATGCTCTATGGAATTCCAATTAAAGCCCATGTTAGATGTGAAGGACATCTAACCTGAGCTTCAATTGGAATTCTATAGAGCATATTATCAAGCCCATTATCGCCGTTTTAAGCGGCGACAATGTTATCGCTTGTCTTGATAATATGCCCCTGAGACTTGCAGATGTTCAAGGGTTCATTTTGTGACAATGTACAGGACCCAAATATTTGTGTTTCCATGTCTAGGTATCCTTGAGAATTATTTTTCCTATGCCAAAACTACTTTACACCCCTCCAACTCATGCAATCATCTGGCTATCTCAACAAAACCCAAAAGATTCCAGAAATGTAAGATACAACATTTCAAAAATCGAAAAGGACCACAGCATTAAGCATCAACAAACGTATAGCTTTAATACTGGAAGTTCAATAATATGGATGATCCCCAGACTACAAATATCGAAAATTTAAGACTTCATAGATCATAAATTCTTTAAAAGATTTCTCCTTTCACGCAATTAAACAAACTAAGGGGCATATCAACAACAACCAGCGATAATTATCTCTAAGCGCACTTAGCGCTAGGATAATTATCGCTGGCTAGCGTGAATTTTTATCGCTGAGATAGCGTGCTATTAGCAACGCTTATCTCAATAGCGATAAAAATCCTCACGCTAACAGGCTAACGTGAGATTATCGCTGGAAACCCAGTGATAATCTCACGTTACCTTGTTGATAGGGACAGGCAAACTTAGCCATGATATCCTCCTTCCATAGGATATCATGGCTAAGTCAGAAAAATACCAGATGTAAAAAAGCTGCGTTAACCGCGGTTAGCGCTGCTTTTTTTGTCTCTAACAGGGCTAGCGACATTCTTGATAATAGGAGAAATGTCGCTTAGCGACATTTCTCCTATTATTTTACTCTGGAACGCCCCCTTTGCATCTCATTAGAGATGCAAGGGGAAGCGTAGAGTAAAAGAGTGCTAACATGCAAATTTGCATGTTAGCACCCTGTTGTTGATAGGGCGCTAGTTTTATCTCTCCTTTTTTGGCTTTTAAAGCCAAAAAAGCAGAGATAAAGCCCTTGTTGATATGCCCCTTCATCCTTGTCGGACCATAAAATGACAACAAACATCAAAAACATTTTAAAGCAACAACCAACAAAAATGTAAACTTTCATAAAAACAACAGCAAGGAAACTTGTGTGAGCTACGAAACCTCAACAAACATAATTTAATAAGTCATGACTGATGACGTGAACTTTCTTCAAACGAAATAATAAAACGCATACCACAGGAGCACCCTTAAAACAGCTCTAGTTCTAAACAAACATAAAATGTAGGCAGTTACAAAGCAATAAACATCCACGAAAAGCTTTCAGTCCCACAGCCTCACCACTCATACATTAGCTATCATTAAAAAAAATCACCACACATAAACCCATCACCTCATGAAAGCATCATCAATCATAAAACAAAACACAGCATAAAACGTGCAATGGGGGTTTCAGGGAACATCACCACACATAAATCTCATTCTGCATGAAACATTGTTGCAACATAACGTATAGCATCCAGGCCATTGATCAAAAACATCACCAACCACCAAAAACATCACAATGTTTAATAGATTAGAATTAAAAAAGCATTGATAAACCTGCAACTCGTCTGCAGTCATAACCAGGGCCACTGGAACTTTGCGATTCTGCGGCTGCGGAGTTAGTGCATAAGGATGTATTTGCTGCATTTGCCACATAATCTATCAACTGCATAATCTGCAGATTTTAACCAAAGTTTGTTGTTAGCTCTAATGGATCAAAAGTTACTGAAAACATGGTGACACGTGTTCTGGCAAACTGGAATGCTTGTCGCAAAGGTTGACTGGCAGTCCTTCAGTTGCTTATTGGTGCATTCGGCTCTTACATTGGTACTCATGAGGTGAAATCCATCCCCAGACAGTGTTAACATGTAAAAGTGACAAAATAATGAAGTAATACTATCACAAAACGTGCTGCATTATGCCACATACTTTGCCTTTTCTTGTAGCATAATTTATCAACATTACCTCATAATTTGATCCTCCTGTGCCTCATAATTCCAGTGGCCCTGGTCATAACCAAGGTTCCAAACATAAAATAACATCCGCATCAATTGCAAAACATGCTACTCCGCAAATCGAAAGCAAGATATATAACATAAGAACACATACTACTTGGCAGGTCTACGAATTATATACTGGAGCCTTACAATTCTATGGGCCTTATTAGAAGTGTAGGTGCTATTTATCACACCTGGTAAATAATTTCAGGGTTCTTTATTTATTGGGTGTTATAATAGCACATATTAAGAGTTTCTGGGGAATAACATGCGAATTTGGTATTTAATGCATCAAAATCCACAGGATACAGTATTTACTGTATGGTTTTCCCTTGTTAAACTCCAGCAGGTTTTCCCTGCAGAAATGTAACGAAAGTTAAGTTATTTAATGCATCCCATAGTTATGGGATGCATTAAATATCTAAGTTACAGCTGTCTTGGTGCTGGCTGCAATTCATCTGGGGGAGATGGAAAAAGTAGAAAAGGCTCAGCACATCAGGGAAATTCCTGCTAGAATAAATTGGCAGTCTGGTGCTGCCTAAAGGGTGTATATCTGCTTCCTTGATTGAGAGTAAGAGCACACAGTGCATCATTTTAGAGGGCAGCTACTCCTCACCATTCCAATCAAACATTGGCAAAGCCAATAGCGGTGGCATTGCCTACCAGCTTTTTGGCTTTGTTAAATGCTTGTTTTATTTTGTCATCGTTTTTGAAAAACTTGATTGTTGGAGAGGCTGCCGGGAAGCTAAAAGTAGAAAAACGGAGTCTCAAAAAGCACACATTGCCATAGTAGACCCTGCCTATTAAATGAACAACTTTTGGATATTCTTGTGAAAGAGAACAATGCGATACACTCACAGTGAAGTTAGCCAGTGGCTTATGAATTTTCTTTGGTTAGGCGCCTTGATGCCTTCGGGCTTAGTTGCGCGATTACAAATCTTCTTTCATTCATTCATTCATGTAGGTAGACTCATTGCCCATGCTGAATGCTGTAGTGGGCAGAAGAATAGTTTGAATGCCACAATAAACGGCCCTTGGATTAAGAGGGCTGTCTGTAAGTATATTATACATATAGTTTTAGTAAAATGAAAAGGTCAATGCTAACACAGACCTAAAAATATTAATACTCTTTAACATTGTTTCTGATTTCTGTGCTTGATTGTTTAAATAAAGGTACTTACAAGCTGCACCATTTGCCTTGATGTCTTCCATCCTTTAACTGTGGCAAGCATCTGGGAATTAATAGGCTGCAGACAGACATGAAAGCCTCTTCCTCGCCTGGTGCCTGGATTTGAGCATGCTGTGCACAATAAGCAGGAGGGCCCGGTGCATTTTGTCGGCTACAGCCATTTACATCTTGTTACAGAGCTCTGAGGGGTGTATCCTGCATCCAGGTCGTTAACACCAGACCGAGAATGCACCATGCTCGGATTGATGGATCCCGATATGAGGCTCTCAGAGGTCATAGAAAGTAGTGGCGGCACGTGCAAGGGATTCAATACCTGTGAGGGGGAAATGGGCTACTTTTGGCCAATTAACAGACATAAGAGAAAAGGGAGTAAAACGTTCCAAATGTAGTCCCGTTTCCCTGTTGCCTTCAGCCACACTACCGGAAGGATTGGTGGCAATGTAACTTAATATTGTGACTAGAATATGGTCCATGACGTGTCCAAGAACAATTACGGAGTTAGCACTGTTTGTCATCCTTGACCATCTCCATATACTGGTGGAAGATAATAATGTTCTCTCTGATTCTTTAAGATCTATCAGCCACGCTCAACATTGGGGACCACTCCACCCTATTTGGTAACCTGGGGGAGGTTGGCTTCATTGGCACGGCTCCGACTTGGATGCCAGTCCCAGTTGGTTTTATTTGTACTGTCCTCTTATTTATCAGAGCCTTGTTCCATCAATTGTGAGGTCTCACAGTGATCCACCATTCCTCTCAGTTTTTAATATCTATGTTGGACATTTGGCTAAACTTCTCCACTCCTTGGGCTTCAGCCTTTGGTTTTTACGTCGAGACCAGAAGACTGATCTTTGCATGCCTTTGTATCTCCTCATGCAGGGGATGAGAATCTTGTGATTTGTTCCACATCTTAAAGGTGACAACCTAGCAGATTCAAATGTAGCATTACATCTTCTTGGTTCTGGACAATAGCTCAAGATGCTAACACTGCAATGGGTGGACAGCATTCCATAGCTTCTTTCTCTCTCCGAGGATAGCGGAGGCCGAGCTGTGACGGCTCAGCTCATGGAACTTGTTGCGAAGCTTGATACCAGATACCATACAACACAAATGCCATTAAAGTTGATAAATTTGACAGCAGCATTATATCTCAGAATATTTTTCAATTGAAACGTAGAATAGTAAAAGAGCCTCGAATCAAGTAGGACAAAGAAAATTGGAGGAATTATCACTTCACGGATTAAGAAAAATGACTCCTCACAGAGCTGTGATAAAAAAAGGCAAGGCCACAGCACCTGTAAAGTTGCATGGGCCTGTATTAAACAATAAGAGAATTGCAGGTCCTATGCAATCTTTGACCTGTACTTAGGTTTTTGATAGCACAACACAGCTACAGGAAGTAATGGTTCAATGTTATCCTATTGACCAATATTAGTCTGTGGGTGTTATGCACATGGAAAACAACCGTGCAGTCTTTCCCCAATGGTGCAATTATTCTGTGGACTTTCAGCACCGTGGTTTGGATTGGACTGCACTGGGTGGTAAAAAAATTAATATATTAGTTGTAGATAGTTTCCTGCTGTGCATCAGTGGGCATTGCTACCCTCATTTTCAGGTTCCATAGGCAGAGAAATATAAGAAAAGTCTGTGTAGGTAAAATATGCATTATCATTCCCAACAAGAGACATGACCTGAAGATATGAAAATATTGCACATTGGTTATGTCCACCAAGAGTTATCAGTACCCTTTGCTACAGGAAGCATATTCCAATTTACGTATTGACATTTAAAGTTACTCTGTCACCAAAAGGTTACCATCCCTAGTGCCACGGTGGAAGGAGCTCTAGAATATTAGGATTTTCCCCTAAAACATAAATCTAATTTGTTTCAAACTTAACTTTCTCCTGTTTACTAATTCAGCACACACTAGCAAAATTCCACAATGTGACACCATTTGTGCATTCTTGCTAAATGTCTTGGCAAAGTCCAAAATTGACCATTTCTGACATAAACCCAAATGTGAAGCAAGGATTTATAGAAGAAAAAGACACTGACTATGGTTTCTCTTTCTAGTTTATAATTTTTTGTCTTGTCTGTTGGCGGAGGGGGGGGGGGGAGGATAGAGAATGTGTTCTTCCAACAGATCTGAGGGTACTTACATTATTCCAGCCATCAACTAAACCTAGTCTTTGGCACACATTGACCCAACGTGGACCTGCATTTTGTCATATGGTTATGAATTCCCATTAAAAGGTCTAGCTCAGTCATAGGTCTGCGATCAAACTTTCCTGGATGTGGTAGCCGAGTATTGAGTTTTAAATGTCGACTGCATGTGTATCGTCACCGAAATATCAACTTGCACTATATTGTCAATGGTCGTAGATTGGAGTTGGATTAGTAAATCTACATTTCTCAATGCATGCTAACCTTGACGATACAGAGCAAGTCAATATTTCAGAGTCAATATACGTATAGGTCAATATCTCAGTGGTCGATATTTTGACTGACCACTGTCTTCTGCCATTATCATTAGAATACATGTGTGTGCCAACAACCTCATGTGATTCTCGGTCGTGTTGCTCTACCTTCTGCCACTTTCACGTTACAGAATGTTTGAGCCCACACCTGCATGCGTAAACTCCACTTGACACCGAACAAGACGAGCAACCTCTCCCAGCTCCTGTGTTTTTCCACCTGTCAGATACTACAGAGGAATTGGCTTCCATTGTACTCTCCTTTTTCTCGGTGGTGTGGTATTGTTCTTTCAGTGCCTTCCCTTTTTTGAATAGTTTCTCAGGTTTCAGGTTTCATACGTCTTTATTTCGATTGTTATATCATAAAAGACAATTACATAAAAAGATATTAAGATCAATCAATCATACATGCAAATTATTTAAAACACCATATTAGTGCATAGCAGTGCACAATTTAAGAAAGAATTAAACAGTATTTAAAGACGCAGTATAAAGTGAAGTAAAACCCAATGTTAAAATTGAAAAACCAGGATAATTAAGAATGTCTGGCTCTAATAGCCCAAGCCCACCCTAGGTACTTTGCTACCCCAATTACAACCAATTCTGAGGTGTTAGTTCTTAGGGCCCACAATGCCTCTATGCATCCTCTGATGTTCATCCGTTGGAATATGGGCCTAATCCATTTGTTCCTTGGGGCATGATAAGCGGGACAAGCAAAGAAGAAGTGGCCCACACTCTCCTTTTGATCGTTACATCAGGGGCAGTACTCATTCGAACTACCAGCCCATTTTTTGGAAAAAGACCTTACTGGCAAACAACCTACTCTAAACTGGTGGTATAATTTTTTGTCCAGACTCTTGGTGATAACATCCCAGTAATTCTCCAGAGAGGGATCTAATTTATGCACCAGAAATCTGCCAGAAAGAGAAGCGCCATCGGAACACACAACGGATTGATGTCTAACTGATGCCTAGTACAGTGACTTGAAGGGAAAACAGAACTCCCCGGGGAATCCCACAGTTGGATAAGACCCATTTCATCCAGGATTTTTTTCACTTCACAAAACCAAGGGATATTGCTAGAACCCAGGATAGATCTTACTTCCGCAAGTTCAGTAGCAAAGAGACTTAGATCCGGCGATGTCCAAATCCGTCTCCACAGCGCAACCAACCGATATCGTGCCATCTCTTTGATAGACTTACAGCCCATGTCCAACAAGAGAGGTTTGAATGGGGTGGATTGGGGTAGTCCTACCAGATTACGCAAAAATTTGTTTTGGACTGTTACCAAAGGGGATAGGTCCCAAAAAAAACACAGGTCGGCCCCATACAGTATAGCTGAACTAATTTTTGCGTCATAGATCTTAAGTGCCGGTATTACCCTTTTGGTAAGAGACATTTTTTGCTCCTGGATCAAACAGCCCGTGAGGCATGCAAATTTTAAGCGAAGAACATCAACATGGGGCTTCCAACGTAGCCGAGAGTCTAGAGTTACTCCTAAATAAGTCATAACCTCCACCTGTTCCAGACCCACACCATTCATGCTTACACAACTCTTTATGGGGCGATTTTTTGTTAGAACCATGAATTTAGTCTTGCTCACATCTATTTGCAGATCGTTTAATTTACAAAAATCCTCAAATCTGTTTAAGGCCGTTTGGAGGCCCTTACACGTCTTTGATAGGATTAAAGTATCATCTGCAAAGATGAGCAAGGGAAATTTAGTCCCACCCAGGGTCGATGCATCAGTAGGAGTGTCTGCAAAGAACTTCACCACCTGGTCAATAAACAGTAAGAAGAGGGTAGGTGCTAAAACGCACCCCTGGCGGACACCCCGTGTTACGGGGAAACTATCCGTCACCTGCCCTTGACCTCCCCACCTCACCCTAGCACAATTGCCCTCGTGTAATCTTACCAAGAGTTCAAGGAGTTCTTGTGGCATTCCTAAGGTGCCCAGAACAGCCCACAATTTTGCCCTGGGCACCAGATCGAAGGCGGACTTTAGGTCCACAAGGCGGCGTAGATAGACCCGCCGCCCAACAGCACCACCTTCCAGTATATCAGAATAAATCTGAAGACCTGGTCAATGGTGCTGGTACCTGATCTAAAGCCAGCCTGCATCGGAGAAAGGATGCTCTCCGACTCCATCCACCCCTGAACCCTGGCGAGGACCATCCTGGCAACAATTTTTTGGAGGGAGTCAATGAGACTGATGGGGCGGTAGTTTCCGGGAGCCGAGCGGTCCCCCTTTTTAAATATAGGAAGAATTTCCGCCCCCTTCCAGGACTCAGGGATCCTAGCCCCCTTAGCAATGGCATTTGCGAGCTGAGTAACGTAGGGAACCCAAAGGTGGGGGTCGATTTTAAATAGGTCTGCCGGGATGTAGTCCATCCCAGGGGCTTTCCCCGCTTGAACCGAACAAAGTGCAGTCTTGGAGTCATCATCCGTAAACACCAGGGGATGACAGGGGGGGGACGGCAAAGGCGCGCAGATCCCCGGGTCATCAAGAGGTTTATAGTCTGGGTCCCTAAACTGGGTTGAATACAAGTCCACCCATGCTTCTGCTGGTACATGATTTGCAGGGGTTTGGGAGTCGGGGTTCCTGCCCCATTTCACGACTTCCCAAAACTTAGTTTGGTTAGACGAAAGGCAAGCCTCAAGCAAGTTTGTCCAGTGGGCTTCGTCCCACTCCCTCTTCGCCTCCCACTGGACCTTTTTATACCGTTGGTGAGCCATTTTAATATCGGTGGTCACCATAGATTTGATGGCTTTTATTAGCCTACTATGAGCTTCCCTGCATTTTTTATTATACCATTTCCTACTAGAACTGGGAGTTTTTAGTTTCCCTAGCTTAGGTGGTAAGGTAAGGAGGGCCTTGAGTTTAATAAAACACTGCTCGTGCAAATCACTAATCCGGTGGATAACACCCTCGTTCGGAGATAGGTTCGCTATGGCATTCAAGGTAGATGATACTTCCAATGATATGCCGTTAAGCAGGGTGGGGTCCTCCACAACCCTGCTCCATTTAACCCTTCTTCTATCATTGGTTAGGATAGCCTCGGCAGTGATGCATGAGGCTACAGGGGATCTAACAAGTCCACCAGGGAGCTTTATACTTAAGGACAAGGAGTTATGATCACTCTTGGGACGGTCCATGACAGCCATGTCTTCCAAGAGAGACCAATACTCTATTTTAACCAGAATGTAATCAATTCTACTTTGGCTAACCCCATTGTCAAATGTGGATTTACCAGCCTTGTCAGATATCGGGCGACCATTAGCCGCTCTCAGACCCCACTCCAAACACAGCCCTGCCCAATGCAAAGCCGCTTCTGTGGCCTTTTTGATATTATTTAATGACAGGGATGGGATATTCCACACAGCATCCTCCTCAGACCCCAAATCCTCATCATCGCTTAACAGGGGTTCGAAAGTACAGTTTAGATCCCCCCAATAAGTATTAATTTATCCCTCCCAATAAGGTCAAGGTAAGAATCCAGCTCCTCTAAGATGTCCTCAAGCGTATATATTAATAACAATGATTTCCCGATGTTTCTCCTTGATTAACTTAGTTCCCAGAAGATCGGGGTTATTAACCGAAATTTCCACTGGTCTATAACTAATGGACTGCTTAACCCAGATTACCAGGCCCCCGGAAGCTCTACCCTTAGTACCCTTGATTGCTGGTTTAAAAAAATTAAGAAATTAAGAAAGCCTTCCCGAAATATCGGTTCAGGGGCCCAACTCTCTTGAATTAATAAGATATCATGGTTTTCTATGAAATCTGTCCAGTCTTCTGAGCCAATTCGTCCCTTTAGGCCAGCGATATTCCATGAGGCTATTTTAAGTGAAGAGTCCATCATGGTTGGAGCAGCTCGATTCATGTCCCCATGCTCTGAAATTGTCTCCCCAACCTAAGGTGGTGGAAAGCCAACTGACGAACTACTCCCTAGCGCTCGCTCGGGGACCTTGACCAACTCATGAAGCCCATCACCCTCTCTGGATAGGCATGCAACCCCAATAGTGGGGATGCTACAATGACTCCCTCTGCCAGGTTCGGGACTAAGTCAATCGATACCCTCCAGGCCAGAGAGTGGTTCGAAAGGGTTGTGTAATTGGGGATGAAAAGGTGAGTATGGAAACCTAACAACCGGTACACTCCCAACATTTCTTCTGGACATTAGGGGGTTGAAAAAGGGCACTGTGTTTCTTTTGGGATAAAAATAACTGAGGCCTAAAGACTGCACATCGCCCATCCTCCCAAATCTAGCATCCCTGCATATATGGTCCGCCACCCAAGGGTCCCTGAAATTTATCACAATGCAATCCCCCTCCAGGTCCTTCGGACAGTGCCCCTCCCAGTGTACTCTCCTCACACTCAATATTTCTGTGCCAGAGGACGGGGAAGGGGTCTGTTTTTATTTAACCAAAAGACCACCTTGTTTTTAAGATCCCCATAGGATTTAGTTGTATCTTCCCTTAGGGTTGAGACTCCTGTTAAGACAACCATATAAGGAGTGGCCTCAGGTGGTAAATCAGTGCAGGGGGGACCCTGTTTGTTAAACTTCTGTGGGCCACAGCGGGATTAGTTTGATTGTTATGATGGCTCCCCTGTACTCTAGTGCTTGACTTACTATGTGAGATCGACTTGGGACCACCCCTTGAAGAATTCAAAGCAGGGGCAGCAGCAGTGGATTTGGAGGTGCTTGGTTTGGTCAATGTGGTAGGTTTGGAGTTAACCTTCGTGGTGGGCAAGACTTGTGCAGCAGCACCTGCTTTGCTATTAGATGTTATATTAGTATTTGAGCTCCCTCCCCTAGGGGCCACGCCTGCAGAGTTGGTTAAGACAGTTCGGGTATTAGATTGTTTAGCAGTAGCTGGAAGGGACTGCTTGATAGTACCTACGGCTCCTTGGGGGTTTAGAATATCAGATAAAGTGGATGATACCTTTTGTGCATTTATTAGCTTGTTTAACAAGCCCATGTTACCATTAACCAGGTTCTCAAGAGCGTCCAATTTCGAATTCATAAGTCTAGTGCGCTCTAATAGGGGAAGCATAAGTGTTTTTAATAATATTTTTATTTTGCTTATAAGGCCATCATCTTTACAATTGTTACTGGAACTGGTAGCCAAGTTCCTAGGTGATTCATAGGGGGGAATAGGAGAATTACTTTCATAGGGGGCTGATGACAGGTAATAGTTTCCGGAGCACTGGTGGGCTGGAGTGTACTATTTACTTTCGGGATTTTAGTTGCACCCCCCTCTGGTGGCCCTTCCTTCTCTTTCTCTTTCCAGGTATGTTCATCAGTGAGTCCCCGTTAGTAGAGTCCAGTAAGGCTGGGCTTGCTGATAGCACACTATCCCCTCCCCCACTACCAGGCGAAACACTGGTGTGGGAGTTGCTAACTGATGAATTCAAAGACTCCGCCTCCACCACGGGATGAACATCCACCAGGACGGGAACCGATAACTGGGTGGCGCTCATAGCAGGTGCTTGGGGGCTTGGCGCTAAGGCAATGCGACCTAAAGATGAGCGTTTCCCAGTAATAAGATCTAGAGAAAGCCGTTTCTCCGCAAAGGCTATCTCCTTTTCCAAAATGCCCGTTGCTTTAATTAAAAAGGCATCTAGAGGACCAGATACCACCCCACTAGATGTCTGCAAATTCACAGAACGTTCTTTCCCTGAACGTAAGGGCATGTTTTATAGGGGGACTAAAACACCCAAGGATGGTAAAATAAAAAAAACAGAAAAAATCCACAATACCACCCTATAGACAAAATGAGGCTATGGTACAAACACAACAAAACAGATCAAGGGGGGTGGCCCAACCCAACCATGACCGACCACGGATGGCCACAGACGGTCCCGCCCTTGTCCCGGGCTTCTCCCGGGACGCTCCTGCGCAGCGGAAGTAGACGCCACTAATATAGGAAGTATGTGACGCGCAGGGTGTGGGGCTAGCCGGGAGAGCGGGCCAGGTGATGCAGATTGGCCAGGCAGGGACTCCTGGGAGATGGAGTCCCTGCGGAGACACTCGCAGCCCTGCAGCGATGCCCCAAGACTCCCCAGTCGTCACAGCCACTGCACAAGCACAAGTCCCCCGCCGACTTTCTCTGCGATGCGGGACCCGCGAAGCGGGTCCGGCGTGCAGTGGGGCAGCAAACTAAACAACAGCCCAGCACAGGATTCAAAGAGGCAAAGGTCCGTGTAGCAGAAGGTCCAGGCAGCGAAAGATCCCTCAGATGTAGGGGCAGGGAAGCTCTTTAACAACGACCTGTGCGCAGGGGGCGGGGCTAGCCGGGAGAGCCGGCCAGGTGATGCAGATTGGCCTGGCAGGGACTCCTGGGAGATGGAGTCCCTGCGGAGAAGCTCGCAGCCCTGCAGCGATGCCCCAAGACTCCCCAGTCGTCACAGCCACTGCACAAGCACAAGTCCCCCGCCGACTTTCTCTGCGATGCGGGACCCGCGAAGCGGGTCCGGCGAGCAGTGGGGCAGCAAACTAAACAACAGCCCAGCACAGGATTCAAAGAGTCAAAGGTCCGTGTAGCAGAAGGTCCAGGCAGCGAAAGGTCCCGCAGATGTAGGGGCAGGGATGCTCTTTAACAACGACCTGTGCGCAGGGCGCGGGGCTAGCCGGGATGGCGGGCCAGGTGATGCAGATTGGCCAGGCAGGGACTCCTGGGAGATGGAGTCCCTGCGGAGATGCTCGCAGCCCTGCAGCGATGCCCCAAGACTCCCCAGTCGTCACAGCCACTGCACAAGCACAAGTCCCCCGCCAACTTTCTCTGCAATGCGGGACCCGCGAAGCGGGTCGGGCGAGCATTGGGGCAGCAAACTAAACAACAGCCCAGCACAGGATTCAAAGAGGCAAAAGTCTGTGTAGCAGAAGGTCCAGGCAGCGAAAGGTCCCCTCTTTCCTGATGTTTTTGAATTCAGTTGGTCTGCAAAGAACCTTTCTGCCTTTGCCACTAACACCAATTTACTAATACCATTTACTATGGGTATCATACAGTGCATCGTTTGTGGATCAGTTCTCAATGGTTAACCCACACAAATCCTGCTGTTCTTCATTGGGAACTCTTATCTTGGGAGTATTTGTGGTTACTGTGATGAAATTCACCTCTGCTTACTGTGGAAACATCTTATGTGTGTACCAAAAGGGACCAGTAGCAATGATGACCCCAGACTTCAAGCGTGATGGAAGCAATTGCGTCTCAGGGAAAGAATTTGGTACCAGGTATGGTTTATAGTGCACACTGGTGCTGGGTTGGTTTTTCCACTTAAGTGTTTTTTATCATCTGTTCATGAGGGGGAACCTCCAGGCATACGTCTGTGCAAGGCAAAAAATTCTCAGAGGGAAACTTATGGCACATGATGCAGTTTGGTCTAGGGTTGCAGCTTAAGCAAGTATTTAAAAAAAGGCACTTGGGGCTAATGCATGAAAGTTAGGAACAACGATTTCCTAATTGCGATTTTTAGAGCATCGCAATTCGGAAATCGCTATTCCTAATGTATGAAACTCTTCAGAGTTTCATTAGCGATTCATAGTGGGTTGCATATAGACATAACTCATGAATTACAATTTGTGACTCACTACGATTCCCTGCCGTCACAGGGATGGTAGCCTGCTGGGATCAGCAGGCCACCATTTTTTTGATTGCTTTAAATAAAGCAATCATTTCATTTAAACGCAGCCTGTTTTCTTATAAACAGGATGTGTTTACAAAAGAAAATTGAAGTTTCAATTTTCAATAGTAGGCAGTGGTCCCTTGGACCACTACCTGCTACAAAACATTTTTAAACAACCATTCTCAAAAGGAAGGGGTCCCTTGGGTACCCTTCCCATTTGCATATGGGTTACTACCAACTTTGCATTGGAGGCAAATTACAAATGTTTTGTGACTGCATTTCAGTTGCAAAACCTTTGTACATACCATGAGAATACGGTATAAGGAAGGGATGCCCTCAGCACGACCCTTCCAAATAAGGAATCGCAAAACCCAATTTGCGATTCGATAACAAGTTACCGAATCACAAATTGGGCGCTGTACAACCAAAAAAGCATTTTTGCGGTTGCAAACGGCCCGATTTGAATTGGGCCATTTGGGAATGCAAAATCGCTTCACACAGGTAGGCCTTAGGCTCTATGAATGACAACATTATAGCAGAATCCAATTGCTTTGACTCTTTAGCCAACTAGCTCATTCTTGGCTTTTGTAACTCACACAAAACCAGAAGCAAAGTTGGCAGAGTTGGGGTAGGTGGTGCCCAGGGCTTGTGTGGTGGGGATGTGGGCACTATAGATATTAATGCAGCTAACAGTCTGGGGTGAGATAACTGCACATAAGCACACTAAACAATCATCACACTGCACACGGTGATAGGAGGTTACTCCTCAGGTTGCTTCAAAAAAGAGCTTAAGCACATTATTTCAGACTCCATATTATATTTTGGATTCAAAATCTGTGTGCCTCAAGTGTTGCTTGACTGAGTTTCTGGGAATTTTAGACATGGAAAGCTGATGCCTGTGCATTTGTAACACAAGGGCGGAGGTACTCTGGACATCTGGAAGCAGAAGACTGAAGTACCACCGAGATATGGAACGGGATTGTTGAGGCTCCTCTGGACATGTGGAAATGGAAGGCTGAGGTCCTACAGACAATTGGAATGGGATAGCTGAGGTCCTGTGGACATGTACCTCCAGATTTCTGAGGGCAACAGTATCTATGGAAAGGGACTAGTGGAAAGGGACGGCTACCTAGATGCCCAAAGAATATTAATTTGGCAGGTTGAAATTTGTTACTCAGTAGGTTTGGCTACAAAGCCAGGGACACCATCCCTCTGATTGCTTTTAAAAATTGAAAAGTTTTTTTAAAGTAGCACGAATTCCTTAAAGGAAAAGAGGATGCCTGTGTAAAAAAAAATTTCAATTTAAAAACACTTCAGTGAGAGTTGGCAGTTGTCCAATTCCTACTCTCCTAAAGCTGCTACACCGACTCCCAAAGAGGAAGGGATGTAAATGGGATCTTTTCCCTTTTGCAAATGGGTACCAGGCCATCTTGGGATTTGGTGACTTTTCAATGGTTTACAACCGTAATTCCAATCACAAACAATTGACACTAACAGGCTTATTTATGACAGGCCTGTGACGCTGTGCATCACTAATTTTGACGCGACCGCAGTGCAAACAGTACTCCATATTTACAAAGAGGTGCATGTGAACAAATGCGTAAATTTTACATTGGCCTACATTGGAAATTACGGGCGCCAGAACTGGATGCACCACGCCGATGATAATATTTTCAAGGTAGGTGTTCCCTCGTAAAATCTAGCAGAAAACCAACACAGTGATATTTCTGGTTTTACTAATGTGTGACACATCGTCGGTAAGAGGCGCACAGAGCCTGAAATGCATCAACATTTCTTTGCATCGGCAACCCAGGCGTAAGAAAGGACGCATTGGCTGTGTTACCCCGAAACCGGTCACAGGATGCTTGTTTCCAGTCCAGGGAAGACCTGGCTTGGCAGTTCGGGCTGGACTGTTCCACGAGGAACAGGGTCAAGACTGATTTGCATATGGCTGTGTCTGAACAGGGGTGGCGAAGTGAGCTAAAGAATGATGATGGATTTAACCCCGATCTATGATTGGGGGTGAGTGTCTGAAGAGCTTCAGAGCTCTCTCCATCATCTCCTTGTGTTTGCTGTGGTACATTAAGACAAGCCTCACAAAACAGTTTGGCAAGCTCAACTATGCTATGGAGGTGGTCATTTTGCAGCTGGGAGTTACAAGGAGAACACCACCCCCACTATGTAGGCAGTGGAGGAAAAGGAAGCATAATTTTCGCCAGCAGATTACCCTCATTGACCTCAGGGAGGATGAGGTCATCACATACTATGGACTCAGGAGGGAGTCCATATTAGAACTGCTGAATCAGATAGTGCCAAGGCTGCAGCCGCCAACTGCCAGGCCCACTAACATTCCACCGCAGGTCAAGCTGATGGCTGTCTTCGTTGCTCGTGATGGAGGGTGGTGCGGTAACTAGCAGGGATAGGAATACGGCTAGTTGCCGCATCACCCTTCATCATGAGCAAAGAGGTGCTCTGTCATTTTGCTCCCGTCAGCCTATACCTTCAAACTAAGGGGTCTCACCACACCAGGTCAATCGGACCTGATGTTTACTTGCAAAGCTGGTTACTACTCCAGTGGGTCCAAACCAGCATTGCGGTAGTGTCAGAGTTGAAAAATGTTCTAAATTTACACTTGGTCCTGATGAATTGCCACTAGACCCGTTAGGGGCTGCCCAAGGCAAGAAATATGTCAACCTCCCACACCACACACGCCCTCTAGGATCATTGATCCAATTAGGGTTGTTAGCTTTTAGTTAGGTTAGTGCACCCCTGTAATAAAGTTTAGACTACAGGCCTGCTCTCAACCTATTTTAATATCACCAGCACTCACTGCATTACCTAGTCCACACACCCACATGCACCTTACGGCTTCATCACCAAAAGAACTCCGCTAAAGAGCCCCTTCGCGGGTGCCCGTCACGCATTGCAGCGCCGGCCCGACGAGGAGCCAGCCCACTGATAAAGCATGACATCCCTTGGTGTGTGTGAGGGCACTTTATCAAAGACCTGAACATTCCCACTCACTCTTAGGAACTGCACACTAGTTTGTTAGAAGTAGTGACAAAATGTCAGTGAGTAGCAATGTGTTATTTCACTCTGTGTGAATGGATGGAGCCACATCAAATGCGAAATCATGTGGCATGACATACAAAGCAATTATGAGTACAAAGGCAACACAACATTAAATTCTGAGGTGAGTGTTTCCTTAATGGCGTACAAACATCTGCTATCAGTCAAATTTCCGTGGTGTGAGAACAAGTACTGTGGAATTGACCAAGTGTGTCACACGTGGCAGTAAATTTGTATGTTGCTCAAAGTGTCAGAAGTAACACAAGAAAAAGTATGTGGAAAGGCCATGTGTGGTATGTCATGTCAGTTTAGGCCTGAGACATATGTAAATGTCAATACCGGATAAACATTGTGACACCAACAGTACAAAACACACATATGTCTCAGCAATACTGACAGTCTACGTACACACATACATGTAGGTTGACGTCCACATTTACTGTTGTAACCAGTGCTTAATTTGAGCTGGTGGTTTCCGGTGCTTGGCACCAGCACTTGTGACAGCCTGCCACAAGGTGGCACTGTCTGGCCAATTAAGGTATGGTCACAACAACAGCTTATTGTTAAATCAATATACTTTAAAAATGACTATTACCTGCTGCCCACACAATTCTTATAGCTTTGGGGGCCTGAAATAGTCTGAAGTGTTACACTTGTGGGATGGTGATTCTTAGTAGTTGTATTGTTGCTATCATTGCAGCATGGCAGGGGCAATGTGTAGTGCAAGCTGCAGTGGCCTCCTGATGAGAGCGCTGTTACTTCTCTTTTTACAAATTAAGCACTCTTTGTAAACAATGTGTGGGCTCACCTGTTCCGTGGGGGAGTATATCAAGTGTAAAGTGCATATATCCAGCAATGTGAAACTCACTAAGTAAAACACAATGCTGCCAAACATGTCATGCATCAGTCACCACCTTAGAATAAATGCCAACTTGGGCAAGGCACTACAATGGACTCATGACCGCTGGCCGAGTAGAGGGTTTTGCTGATAATAGGAAAAATAACAGGCAAAATGGGCTAATGTACCTGCTCTGAAAACCGAGGTTAAAATGATACTAACTTCAGAAAGCGTTCATGGAATGAAACATATTCCTCCCCTGGGCCTCACTGGTAGCTATAAAAGGCGTTTTGAAGTTGTGAACATTTAATAGATATCATTTGATATAGGATTGAAACAAGATCTTTGAAAGTTGACAACAATCGAGAAATGATTGTTCTGAAGCGCACTCGCTTGAGCAGCATACAAACATGATTGAATATGGTGTGAATTTGAAAATATATAGGTTTCATCTATAAGGACTTTGTTGTTCACGTGAGATGGTTAATCTATAGATCTGCACTATATCATCTCCCGTTTTCTTTCTTTGCCAAATTTCTGATCAATAATGTGCCACTTCTCACATGTAGTGAGGGCACATAACATAGAGTGATCAGAAACATTTTAAATACACATCACAGTAACCTAAGGTATACAAATGAGTGTCCAGATGTAGAAGTGTACAATGTTTCAGGCCGTGCTCATCATTTGTTATTACACAGAGAACTGCAACAGACATGTGTAAACCTATGACCAACTGTATAAGTAACACATATTCTGAAATAGCATAAGAAATGTGTATGACTCATTCACTACATATGGCTCACGTGGACAGGTATGTAGCTGAAACAGAGAGCAAAAGCATTGACAGTGGTAATTTCTGTTTAAGTTTCAGCTGACCAAGGATATGATCTCCAGCCATGGTTCATGACCCCAACAGCGCATCCCCGCACTGCACTGGAATGACAGTATAACCAAGCACTGGTCAAGACCCAAAACATCGTGGAGAGAACCTTTGGTGTGCTGAAGCCCAGGTTGGAATGCCTGGGCATGTATGGGGGGAGATTGCTATACTCAACCCCTAGTGTCTGCAAGATCATCCAAGTATGTGCCATTCTCCACAACATCTGTGTATGGACAAATGTCCCGTGGGACATGGACTATGATGGCCAGGACCCAGTGGAGGGTGAGGTGAGGATAAGGATGGAGGCGAGATCCAAAATACAGTGTCTGGGAATCGGCAATGACCCACATTGAGCAGAATTTCTTCACTTAAAGTACATGAACTATGATGGACAGAATGTCCAAACATAATAGGAAGGCCCAACATAGAAATTAATGTTTAAAGCCATTATTTGTGTTGGTGTTTATGTCACAGTCCCAGTAAATATCAACTCACCCGCATCCCGTCAATTAGAAGTAGGCTTCAAATTGTAATAATCATGTCATCATACTCGTTCAGCAACATGGGGTCATGCGGGTCACCTATCAATTGCACATATATAGAAATGCAATGTGAAGCAGTGTATTGCATCAAAGGTACAGGCTACCCATGGCACATTTGCTTTTCAAAATTGATAATTACACTCCACTGGCACTTGACCAATGCAGAGCTGCACAGCTAGCAGTCTTGAAGTGTTGTGCAGAAGCAAAGTGTACAGCAGAAGGCACTCAGTGTATTTAGGGACACAAAGCATGTTTAATGTGACACTAGGCATTGCTCTTTTGCACAAGGGCAAGCTATAGGTGTATAGTATGAGGTGTGCACTTGATGTACAACATCCAATACATATTTATTCCAATGACAACCAGTTAAGTGTAAGCCACATAAAATATGTACTGTCACTTAAAGTGCATGTTTCTGGTGAGACAATGACCAACTAATCCTTGTTGGCACCAGGTTTCATTTAGCACGAGGATTTGATGCAAAGCCTGATTATGCTAGATTAGCAGGACTTGCTTTGTGTCAAATCCTTATGATTTTTTAGGGCTCTTTCCACCAAGTTGTGCCTCCTTTGCATACAGTAAGAGGGCTAGGCACTACAAGGCGCAAAACATTTTTGGCACTGCGCTCAGGCCAACTTTTGGAGCTGAAATACATGAGCAAAGGATTTTTTTAACAGACTGCAGAGACTTTTTAAGGCATGATCAAAGTGGGCAATTGACCAGCCCCCAACTTCTAGGGGTCCCAGGGAAAAGGAACTTTCTAGCTCACTTTTGTGTATTTCTGTATCTCAACCTTTAACATATAACACAATACTATTTGGAAACATAGCTCTTAATTTAGTAGTAAATAAGTCATAAAATTCAAAGTTGTTACAAATAGGGGCACTTAAAATAATTTTTGCCCCGGGTCCCCCAGAATCCTTAAAATGACACTGTATCAGGGCACCCCTGTCACTGCTTTCTGTAAGTACCACTTGGTGCCGCGCAAGCGCGAAAGAATAGTAAAACTTGGCCAGACTTTGTACTTAATCTATTTTATTCTTGGACGACTGTGCACTCGTCATGTCTCTGGCACTGTAATTCCTACTTGTTGTATACTCGTGTCAAAATACACCCTGGTTGTTTGGCCACTCGCCTAGCTCCCTCCTCCTCAGCCATCTGTCTTACACTCCCTCATCAAGTTTTCACTACAAATTCAAAGCCCTCCGGAACTCCTCGGCTTTTGCTGGCCACCTCCTAACTCGACCCCCCAAGGAATTCTCTAGAAACGTATTTTTTTATTTTGTATTTGCATCTGCGATAGTTTAAATGGTGTATTGTGCCGGGCTATCATTTGTAACGCTGCACATTCAATGTGCTTCTATCAGACAAATATTGTAAATTACAGACTATCTTTTAACCAGATGAATGTACCAGCTGTGAAATAGAACGCATACATTTTTGGCAGTGATATTTGGGATAAAAAATAGTGTTTTTGCCTCTACTTTTCATAAACAAATATTCAAATTCAAGCAGCAAATGGGAACAGTATATTTACTCAATATGGAGATTTTCTGTACCACACTCCTAGGTACTGGCAACTTCCCACACAGAATCAAAACAAAGGCAGCACACTTCTAGCCACCCACCCCACCCGGTGTAGCCTGTTACCCATGTAGGCAAGCGCGTGGGTGCCCCACATACAGAAATGATGCAATACAATACTGCTTTCTATTGTTTCCTTGCTATTTTTATGCTCTATGAATTCCAAGTCGTAAAAATACATAAGATGTATAGATTTTTTAATCAGAGTTGCATAGCGCTTGCATTCCCCCACAAGGAGCTTGACAACTTCAGAGCACAGAATCGTTAGTGCGAGGATGTTGGGGTGCTGTCAGATACTTATGTAGATTCCCATCCATATGTTCTTCATTTAGGAGCATAATGGACACCCCGCAGACCCCACAGGGCGGGGGACCCCATGCCTCATAATCTTGAGGGGGGCCCTCACCCTCTGTTTGTGTTTGCTTAGCTGGCCTACAGTATCTTTTTAGTAGTCTGTGTGTAGGGTGACCAGATTTTGAGAAGCAAAAACCGGGACAGGCCAGACATAGAAGTAGGACTAAAGAGTGCCGATGATCACAGAAGATCTGGCCTGTCACGATTGTGTGTGGAGTCTGAAATTAGCATAAGTTAGCCTTTTTGTTTCAGGCAGAGTAGGAAGAGGCCAGATGTAAATGTAGCCTTGTAAATGTTTGCCTATATATATATTTCTATAAATAGGCACACATTTACAAGGCTATGTTTACAAAACAAAAGACACACAGATGATGGACGGAATGCAGAGCAAATCAAACATTCACCCCCAGTCAATAGATCTGGGTTAAATCCATTGTTCTTTTGCTCACCATGCCACCCCAGTTTAGACCTGGCCATATGCAAATCAGCCTTTTCCCTGTGCCTCATGGGAACAGTCCAAACTGAACTGCCAAGCCAGGTCCTCCCTGGACTGTAAACAAGCATCCTAGGACCCGTTTCAGGGTTTCACCCCTCATCAGCCAGAATAGCTTGGAGGACCTGGCTTGACAGTTTGGGCTGGACTGTTCCCATGATGCACAGGGTCAAGACTGATTTGCATATGCCCATAAACACCCCCCCCCCCCACACACTTTGCCTCCTCTTTGCTGGGCATATGTAGCTGACCTCCTCCTTCGCTGCCTGAAACAAAAAGATAAATTACGTGAGTTATTTCACTCGTCAGAGGCGCTGCGCACGGTAAATAGACATAATATCGAAAAAAAAATATCGACTGGACAGAATATCGAGTTTTTAATATAGAATGGACAGAATATCGAATTGCCAAAATATAGTGGTGAAGAATATCGAAAATCAGGTAAGAAATATCGATTTAAATAATATAGAAGTAAGTAATATCGACAGTCATAATATAGTAGTTAAAAATAGCGAATTTTTTTATAGTGTTTTAAGTGTTAGTATATGTGTTAAAAGTATGTATTAATATTGGAATGTATGTTAGAATATTTTTAAAGTAATGAATTTTATGTTATTTCATTTTTGTGTAATATAATTCCGTAGCGGGTTGTGGGTTTATAGGGGAGTAGGGTGGGAAGTAATTTAATTATAGTACATTAAATAATAATTTATAGGAATTATTAATTATTTTTAATTTAATTTTGCGTTTTACTTCTGTAGCGGGTTGTGGGTTTATAGGGGAATAGGGTGGGAAGTAATTTAATTGTTATTAGTTAATTATTAATTAGTATTGAAAATTAATTGGTTGTTGATTAATTATTAATTGGTAAATAATTTGTATTAATTGGTAATTAATTTGTATTAATTGTTTAATTGATAATTATGTTAATTGTATTCATTTAATATTTGTAGCGGGTAGTGGGTTTATAGGGGAATATGGTGGGAAGTAATATAATTCTAAAAAAATAATTATTTAAATATTTTGTGTATATTGATAATTAATATATTATTAATTAATTATTAATTGTTATTATTTGCATTTATTAATGTTTGTTATAGAAAAATAATTGGCTGTTAATTAAATATTAATAGGTAATTAATTAATCAAAAATTTATTGGTATTTATAATTAATTAATTATTAAATATTGTGTGATTGGTAATTAATTTTAATACTTTTTTGGTATTAATAATTCATTTATTTTTAATAAAATATTAATTTATTATTTTCCCTACTATTGCACTCACTGGAGTGGGAATAGTGATTTTTACCCCTACGCTATCCAACGTATTCCCTACTATTGCACTCACTGGAGTGGGAATAATAATTTTTACCCCAACGCTATCCAACGCTTTCCCTACTGTTGCACTCTCGGGAGTGGGAATAGTAATTTTTATCCCTACGCTATCCAACGGTTTCCCTACTGTTGCACTCTTTGGAGTGGGAATAGTAATGTTTACCCCTACGCCATCTGACGGTTTCTCTACTGTTGTTATCACTGGAGTGGGAATATTAAATGTTGCCCTCCCGCTATCCAACGCTTTCCCTACTGTTGCACTCTCTGGAGTGGGAATAGTAATTTTTACCCCTATGCTATCCAACGCTTTCCCTACTGTTGCACTCTCTGGAGTGGGATTAGTAATTTTTAGCCCTACTCTATCCAATGCTTTCCCTACTCTTGCACTCTTTGGAGTGGGAATAGTAATTTTTACCCCTACGCTATTCAACGCTTTCCCTACTGTTGCACTCACTGGAGTGGGAATAGTAATTGTTACCCTCCCGCTATCCAACGCTTTCCCTACTGTTGCACTCTCTGGAGTGGGAATAGTAATTTTTACCCCTACGCTATCCAATGCTTTCCCTACTGTTGCACTCACTGGAGTGGGAATAGTAATTTTTACCCCTAAGCTATCCAACGCTTTCCCTACTGTTGCACTCACTGGAGTGGGAATAGTAAATTTTACCCTCCCGCTATCCAACGCTTTCCCTACTGTTGCACTCTCTGGAGTGGGAATAGTAATTTTTACCCCTACGCTATCCAATGCTTTCCCTATTATTGCACTCTCTGGAGTGGGAATAGTAATTCTTACCCTCCCGCTATCCAACGCTTTCCCTACTGTTGCATTCTCTGGAGTGGGAATAGTAATTTTTACCCTCCCACTATCCAACGCTTTCCCTACCGTTGCACTCTCTGGAGTGGGAATAGTAATCTTTATCCCTACGCTATCCAACGCTTTCCCTACTGTTGCACTCTTTGGAGTGGGAATAGTAATTTTTACCCCTACGCCATCTAACGTTTTCTCTACTGTTGTAATCACTGGAGTGGGAATAGTAAATTTTGCCCTCCCTCTATCCAACGCTTTCCCTACTGTTGCACTCTCTGGAGTGGGAATAGTAATTTTTACCCCTACGCTATCCAACGCTTTCCCTACTGTTGCACTCTCTGGAGTGGGATTAGTAATTTTTAGCCCTACTCTATCCAATGCTTTCCCTACTGTTGCACTCTTTGACGTGGGAATAGTAATTTTTACCCCTACGCTATCCAACACTTTCCCTACTGTTGCACTCACTGGAGTGGGAATAGTAAATTTTACCCTCCCGCTATCCAACGCTTTCCCTACTGTTGCACTCTCTGGAGTGGGAATAGTAATTTTTACCCCTACGCTATCCAATGCTTTCCCTACTGTTGCACTCACTGGAGTGGGAATAGTAATTTTTACCCCTACGCTATCCAACGCTTTCCCTACTGTTGCACTCACTGGAGTGGGAATAGTAAATTTTACCCTCCCGCTATCCAACGCTTTCCCTACTGTTGCACTCTCTGGAGTGGGAATAGTAATTTTTACCCCTACGCTATCCAATGCTTTCCCTATTATTGCACTCTCTGGAGTGGGAATAGTAATTTTTACCCTCCCGCTTTCCAACGCTTTCCCTACTGTTGCATTCTCTGGAGTGGGAATAGTAATTTTTACCCTCCCGCTATCCAACGCTTTCCCTACTATTGCACTTACTGGAGTGGTAATAGTAAATTTTACCCGCCCGCTATCCTACGCAGAAAATATTGAATATTTTTAATTAATATTACATTAATATATATGTATATTTTTTTTTTTACTTACATTAATTATTTATTAATTTTAATGTTATTTAAGTATTTTTTAGTATGTGTCAGTTAATTATATGTATTATTTCATTCATTTTACATTACTTTTAAGACATTTAAAAAAATCGATATTTTGACTAACTATATTTTTAACAACGATATTTTGGATTCTATATTTTTGTACTTACCTGTTTGGAGATAGGGATTCGATATTTTGGCATTCTATATTTTGGCATCGATATTTTTGTATGTCTATATTTTGGTAGTCGATATTATGTCAGTGATCCGCTGCGCATGTCTACAGTTCTGTTTTGTAGGATGAGCTGACACCTGTCCTGAAAACCGGGACATTCATTTAAAATTAAGAATAGTGTCGGGACACCGGGACAGTCGTCCAAAAACTGGGACTGTCCAGGGGAATACGGGACGTCTGGTCACCCTCTCTGTGTGCTTCACGCATTTGCACCAGCTTGAAAAATAACAAACTACAAAAACAATAATTTTGGAGAAATTGACAAAAGGCCCCTTCAGTTGGTGAATGGGACTCTATGTCCAAAGAACGATCGATTGCTCCAAGGTGTTTACTGTAAAGCACGCCCTAATTATTTATTTTTTGCAGTTTTATATAGTGCAAATGCGACCCCACAAGGTACTGGAGCCCTTTACATGAACGCCGGTTACATTAAAAGGCCACATTCATTATTTAGGCACCTGGAGTGTAGTAATTTGCCCAGAATCACAGGATGTTTAGGGGCATAACAGAGACTTGTGCAGAAGCGTGCACCCCTCCCCCCCCTCCTCCACCCCCACTCTCAGCCCTTCAGTGACCTCCAAAGCCTTCAGGGGGGCCCCATTTCATCCAAGTCCAATGACTATTTGTCATACATGGACTACTTAGGGGCCCCTCTTCTCATTGAGCAAAGGGGGGGGGGGCATCATTTTACGTTACGCCACTGCTTCAAGCAGTCGCTACTCACGGTCTCTGTGCAGGTCTATGCAGAACTTTTACTATAACCCCAGCATGTATGGAGAGCCTGTGGAGCACTTACTGATCACGCCTGGTTGCCTAGGATTGGATGGTTTGGAGACTGTCTATGAGTTCCCAGATGATGCATGCCAACCCCAGGTCTCTCATCAGCGCCACCCGCTGGCCGAGTAGAGGGTTTTGCTGATAATAGGAAAAATAACAGGCAAAATGGGCTAATGTACCTGCTCTGAAAACCGAGGTTAAAATGATACTAACTTCAGAAAGCGTTCATGGAATGAAACATATTTCTCCCCAGGGCCTCACTGGTAGCTATAAAAGGCGTCTTGAAGTTGTGGACATTTAATAGATATCCTTTGATATAGGATTGAAACAAGATCTTTGAAAGTTGACAACAATCGAGAAATGATTGTTCTGAAGCGCACTCGCTTGGGTAGCACACAAACATGATTCAATATGGTGTGAATTTGAAAATCTATAGGTTTGATCTATAAGGCCTTTGTTGTTCACGTGAGATGGTTAATCTATAGATCTGCACTATATCATCTCCCGTTTTCTTTCTTTGTGCAGTTATGAATGTCTTGGCACTTGCGTTTGTTAGTATTGCCTTTAAAATGAATTTTAAATATAGTGATTTTTCTTTTAAGCCTTTATAATCTGTACATTTCTAATGATCTTTACTGTGAGTGTCAATAAGATTGTACTTTAGCTAGCCTGAAATGCATAAATCATGTTAATGTATTTCTTTTTTGTTACATTGTAAACAATGTGCTAAAAATATATTTAAAAAAAATCTCTAACCAGAGCTTCCTTAATTCAGCCTTTCACCCTTGTTAGTTAGGTGAAGCGAACACCCTAGTGTTGGGGAATCAATTCCTTTTATTTACTGTGATACAGTGCAACCTGCCTTTGTACATCAGCAAATACCATTTTATAAATCTTTAAATTACTTAAAATGTCTCTAGCAGCGTTAAATAGCGAGAAAATGTCAGGAAAAGTACTGTGCTGTATTAATTAATTATTTGGTGGCCATCAACTGTAGGTTTGCCAAGTCACAGGCAGGAACAAGCGTTTTCCCTGATCCTAATTCTCATTGAATATAATCTTTCTGCCCAAATGACTCTACTCCGTGACAGTCTCGCGTCAACGCTGCTTCTATGAGTTGCCTGCAGAAGAAGCGTTGCATATGCGCTATCGAAGCTGGCTCGTGCGTTAGAGTCGCTGTTGGGTCCTCGTCGGATAAAGAGCTGCAGCATGCTCCATTATTCGCTTTTCCTGCACTCCACATCCTTTTTTCCCCAAACTCCATGGGGAGTAATGAACCTCGCCTGAGATCAATGCTATCTGCACTGCGCTTATGTGGGCTTTATTGTGACATGTGGATAATGCCGCCAAAGGGAGGACTTTTTTAAAGGCCTATTGAATGGCAGTGCTGCCGGGAGACAGGCAGTCTCCGAGGAATGCTAGTGGCTTTTTATACAGCCTGGCCTCCGACACCCTTCCTCGGTGGGAAGTGGATTTGGAGAAGCCTTACATCCATGTCTAAGAATTCTCAAAGGTGGACCCTTGTGTGCTTCAAGTGCAGAGGCGAACACATGTTTCAAGTGTGGCCGCGAACATAATCAGAAATGGACAGACCAGGCCCTCCTCTTGTCCTCTTCTTACATAAATGTAGTCCTTTCCCTCATTTTTGATTTAATATTACATTTTCTTTCATGTCTTTAGTTCTAATTTATGAACACAATGGTTGTGGTGTTTCTAATCCAACTCTGGCTTCTGTTGTTTGTGGCCTGCTCCAGTCTTTTAGTAAAATGTAGGTTCCTAGCGAATGCAAAGCTAGTAAGTTTCCCAGTTCCTAGCATGAGTAGCTCATCCATTCCTATATTTTTTATTTCCATTCTGTGGCTTTTTAACCAGTTGGCTACTGGATTAAAGGATTCATATCCTAATGAATTAACCTGGATGAGCTACTCCCAAAAGGAAATGTGAAATGTGGGCGTCCTGGGACTGGTTCAGGATCTTTGATTCACCAAAATGTCAAGAGTTGTGAAAGTGACTTCATGCTAAGCTCCATATCATCAGGGGCACTGTGATCCAGTCCTCAATTTTACTTTCACCAAACATTTGCAGATTTGTTGGTCAAAATTGAATGAACTGAGACTCCCACTCCAAGAATGCATAGGATGCTAGAGGAAAGCTGAGGACTGGAAAAATGTACCTATGATGAAAAGGAGTCACCAGGTGTCATTTCATTATGCACCATTTGACCCCCGGGGACAGAGCAAGGTTTTCTTCCTTGTCCCATCCTTTTTCCCTAAGCATGCTCCTATGTGCTGTGGAGGGATTACAAGAAGAGCAAGCAGTGGGGATTACAAAATGTATCAAGCATTGATAAAGTCAATAGGTCTCGCCTATGCAAGATCCATTCATTTTGTCAATATTTTTCTTGCCATGTTGTACAGCAGCGCAGCTAAAAGTTAGCTGGCCACGTCTTACTACTTTGTTTCTGGCAGGAGACCATGGAGGTGATAGGAGTAAGCAACAACAGCATAACAGGAAGGGGGTAAGGGAGGAACAACATCAAGCAACAATGATGAACAAGGAACAACGACGGAGGAACAAGCAACACCAACAGCAGAAGCAATGACAACAGAGAAGCAACAAGAAAAAAATAGTACCTCAGTCCAAGAGCGAGAATAGGAATGACACCAATAAAGAAATTAATCAGTACTTGCTTCTGGGAAGGAACACACACATGAAGAAAAAAGTGAAACACAAACACCCTGGTCAAGCAAGAGCCAGTAAATAAGAGTGACAATGAAGCCACCCAATGGTAAGTACTGGGTGGGCTCACAACCCACTTAAGATTTTTTTTTAAGTAAGAAAAATCTGGCAAGTGACAGTGCATGCGTTGTCTCAGGCAACACCTAAAAATGATTCAAGACACCAGTTTACATCCTGTTACTGTTTTGATGATGCCGAAAACTAGAGTTAGCATGTGCAGTGCATGGGCAAACAAAGGGTAAGCAAAAAGTAACTACTGACATCAATGTAACAGCAGCGTCCACAGTTGAGCTAGCATTAGAGGATGTTCCACTACGCCACTGGTTCCCTTCAACTATGTTTTATTTTGACAATCTGCATAAAATCCCAAGCATCTCTTTTTTAGACCATCAAGGAGTACTGCACTTATGCACATGCAATTGTATTACTGAGCCACAACAGCAAATATTTATTTATTTAAAAGTATTTTCTAGAGCTCTACTCCACCCCAACAGGTGAAAGTGTCTTTTACAAATAAACTCACAAATAAATGTAAATGTTGTAACCTATAAAATAGACCAAGGACAGAGCAAGAAGAAGAGAGGTGTGGAAGAAGAGTGAGTAGGAAGGAGGAAAAGATTAAAGGAGTAACGGAAGAAGAAAAGGAGCAAAAAGCAATCGTTCAGAAGAGTAATAGTAATAGTAATAATAGTAATATAAATTTATTGTTTAGTTAATTAAAACCATAACAATATGACATTTGTTAACAATGCGTGATACCAATAAAATCAGTTTAAAAAGTGTTATAAAACAGGTACTTTTTTCATTAGGTTTTGAGCCATTCCCTTGTACAAATTGCCAATTTGTCAATAAAATTAGGCTGTTACCTGAGATTAATTCTAAAGTGCCGTCGTGCTATTAACTAATGTTAAAACATACACGTTTGCAGTTTAGTTATAGACAATGTGAGTTATGTACAAAAAAATTAAGTTTAAAGAGCGTTTGTAAGCAACAACAGAGGAGTGAGCTGGCAAGCTCTTAGTTCATTCAAATGATCTTTCTTGTGACTGGGGATGTTGCAAATCTTCCATGCCCCTCAACACAGTCTAAGCTGATTCCAGCATGGGCGCTTGCTGTGACATAATCCCGCTGTAAGTGGATGTTGAGACCTTGAAGTCTGACTGAGACGGATCCATGTCCCCTTCAGAGTATGGAAGAGCATTGATGATTTTTTGGTCAGTTACCAAGTTTTTTAGCCGTTTTTGTTCAGCAAGCGTTAGAAATTTTACTAGACGACAGTTTAGCTGAGTGTTTTCTGGGTTAAAACAGGCTAGTACCGCTTGTCTCCTGGTTCGGATACCCTTTGTGTTGAGTGGGTTTTTTAGGAGTTTCTGCAGGTCTTGAGCCATATTTTTGCATAGGCAGATTAAGTGTAATATGTCACCTTGCTTAGCTTTACACAAGCTGCAGGAGTCTTGTCCTATCAGCCGTTGCCATGGCGGAAGATGTTGGGCACAAGGCAGAACTCCCAGTCTGAACCTCATAAAACTCATCTTTACTGCTCTGGAGTACCCCTGATTGAAGTATGTTTGCGGGGACAGTGTCTTATATGTATTTAGAGTCATCCAGGCGTGGGCTCTATTGGAAAAGGTTGCCTTATCTTCTATCAACGACGCTGTTTTAATCACCTCCCAGGCCAGTTTTTTAAAAGCGTAGTATCCAATTTGGGCGTCCCAGAGTTCCTGTAATTTAGTATATTCCAGGGCTGACTGAAGGTAAACTCTGGCTTGAAACGTATCTCTGTGCTGTAGATCTTGCCACAGCAGACTGTTAAGCATGTGGGACAGAGAGCTTTTGATCTTAAACCAACAGATGATATATGCACCCTGTCTAGCGAGATCTTGTGGCAGGAGCCCGAACTCCAACCTAACCTGGGCTGGAGAGGTGTAGTTCGGAAGACAGAACAATTGTTTATAGGCCTTGACCTGAAGGATGTCTAGTTGCTTAGCGTCTCTGCCCCGCATTGCTTCACTGCCGTGTGCGATTGTGGGAAGAAATTTCGCCTGGGCTACCCTTAATAAGGGGGTCAGAAGTGGCCCCGTAAGTTTGTGAGCGAGATTTTTCAGGGTTATGGCCATTAACATGCCCTTTCTTCTTTCCTCCTTCGTCTGGGATTTAAACATGCCTCCTTTATCTATTATTACTCCTAAGTATCTATACTCATCTGCCCCATCAATTTGTTCAGAAGAGGGGTGAGTAGATAGAAATGGAACATCATCGATATAGCTATCAGTCTTTCATCGTTGAAACTGTCAACTTACATACACAACATGGTCGGCACACACATCTTGTTAGAGATTTGCAAGCCTCTCCACCTGACAGAAACCTGGCTCAATGATGCCTCAGAACCCTGAACAATGTGTCTCACACAGACAAGCACAAGCTAAGGCAATCAAAGACATGGTAGAAATAGGGTACATAGACATGACCTACCACAGACCAATCAAGCCAAAACTGACAGCAGTCCCCGAAAACATGAAAATTGATGCTCTAGCCTGCAGGCTCTATCAGAAGAAATGCCAAGTGCGCAAACATCGACAACTGAGGCTGAACAAGATTTATGAAGAAGGTCCCTTTGTATCAGCAGGATTCAAAGAGTGACTATTATTTGTAGCAAACTTTAGCCAGAGAGTGAGCTCTGAAGACCACTCTACAACCTAAAGCTCATTGACCATCTTCAGATCCAAGACTAAGCCAAACTGTCATGACCCCAACACTCACCAAGAACCATGTGTTGGACTGGATCCTACAAAATGCCCCCAACACTAGAACTAAGATATTGATATGGCGGAGTTAGGCAACCAACCGAACACTAGTTCGGAGTCAACTCTTTTACTATTACAAACACAATCGCATCCCACTCGCAGCAAAAGATTTGAAACCACCAAACATGATGAAACAAAATGTTAGTTCCACTGTGAACAACATACTCATGTGACTGCAATTAGAACCAAAAGAAACATTATATTGAATGCAATGGTTCTTTACACACGCCTCTCAGTGAGAATCTTACTAGTACCATGGAAACCCCCTGAGGAAAACTCCTATTGAATTTTTTTTTTTTTACTTAGGCCCAAAAACTGTTGTACTTGAGACAGAGCAGGCACATAAAGCTGCGTGAAAGTACATACTAGGACATGTCCAAGACACAAACACCTTTAAAACATCACAAATTGAGATTTTAGAAAAAGCGTAATGAAAGCCCCACCTATTAAAAACTCCAAATCATCTCCTCCGTCAGTAGAACGGGGCTTCTCTATTCACAAGCATCTCACCAACAGACATTGTAATTTTCCCCTTCTGTTTCCCACATACTTTGTGGTGTGCCGGTCCCCACCCACAAGGGAGGGGAGAGAGCGGGGATGCCACACTGAACCTCCGCCTCCCATCACCCCCATTACTCGTAGTTGGAGGAATGAGCAGTTTGGCCCCAGGTAAAATTGCCACTTGACCAATATTTTAAGCATTGCTAGTATTTTTATGTCACAGTTGTAACAAAATCATTCCTTATTAATGCTTAGATTATGCAGAGGCAGAATTGCTTTAAGCAAAAAATTATCAAATGGCCAACATTTTTTTCTGAGAAAGGTGAGAACTCTAGCCTAAGTTGTTGGAGTTCCAGGGCCTCCTGAAAGACAATGGTGAAGGTACCCCATCTCAAGCTGGATTCATATTTGGCCTGGCCGGAGTTCGTGAAGTTCTGGTCCGTGAAACTCTGCGAAATGATGCAAAAACTCCGCCACGCTCCGCGGAGGTCTCCACGAGTGGCAGAGTTTGACAAGTAGCACTGCTTGCATTGATTTTCAGCACTGGGAGCTTGTCTCAGACTGTAAAATCAGTGCGAACAGCACTACGCGCAGTGAAAGAGGGTGCAGCTTAGTTCTGCCGTTCGAGTAGATGTTTGTGACCTAACGCAAGCAGTGGCGACCTACCCCGGCCGCCTGCATTGAGAAATCTTGCCGGGGGGAGGTCTAGTGCTTGATTTTTTCTCACGAGTGCTTGCCAACTTAAGGTTGGTGAGCCGCTCGAGAGAAAAAAGTTAGCTCTGCATCACTTCGCGGAGTTTTGTGGAACTTCACTCTCTGCGCAGAACTCGTAGTGGGCAAAACTCTTCGAACTCTGCCGGCGGAGCGTAATTCTTCGCCCACCCCTAATTCATATAGCATTGCATGGGGCCACTGACCTTGCTTAACGATGCTGAGGGGCATAGTGCACCCTTCTTATTAGTGGAGGGCGGTGGGGATGAGCCTCTTGAGAAAGAGACAGAGACCTCAAAGACTTCTTTTGAACGCTAGATGGAGGTGAGTTGGTGAAAGCAGCCAGGCCCTGTTAAGAAAAAAGGGTCAAGGCAGAATGACACATGTGTAATGGGCACCCTGATTGTGTCCAGTAAAGGTCCTGAAATACAGGTCTACTGAAGCATCCACTTCCAGCTAATACCAACGGAGAGGTGGCAAGGAGCAGCAGCCTGAGCTGGGCTGAGAGTGCAGAGGAAGACTGAGTGTCCATTGCCCCATGAAGGTTTCCTATGGAACGGTCAAGCATCATACAGGTGTGGGGAGCAGGGACCAAATGAGGCAAGGAACGGATGTTAGAATAAGCTATCTTGCTGCAGTGAATAGAGACGGAGGTGCACAGGTTGTGTCACGTACCTGGGAGAGGGTACCAACTGTCTCCATGTGCAGGTGGACCATGAAACAGCTAAGGGGCTTAATGGTTGATAGCTGTGAGGTGATGTGAGAGCAATAGGAAAAAAGAGAGTTGCTGTTTGCTAATAAAAAGTTGATAGAAGGAAGGTGGTGTACTTGATGATGGGGCCTCAGATGATGAAACTGGGGCAGGCATGGAAGCAGCAGATACAGGATGTAGGTGAGCAGTAGCCAGGGAGGCTTGAGGGAGATCATGGCGAGGAGGAGTGTCAACTCTCCTTAAAAATGGTTCTAGTGATCAGGGACGCTAGTGTAAAGAGAACAGGATAGGCTGAGAATACGGGTGCACTGGAGAATAAAAAATTAGCTAGCATTCGCGCCAAGAATTTTCAATTCTATTAAGGATACGGAGGCGAGGATTATGCTTCTCTTTCTTTTATTTGTTGGTAATAATTACCCACCCACATGTACTTGATATTCTGTATAAGCAGAAGTTACGGGTTTTTCCCTGTCTCATTCCTTTCAGATTCTGAGAAAGACGACGGAGCAGAAGTACTTCTGGTTCAGAAGACGTGAACTTTCCAGGTTGGTTATGGTTCTTCCATGTTGGAGGATGATTGTTGGGACTCATATTCCTTATTTTGGACTGAAATTGTTAATGTTATTGACCGTCAAGGTTCGAGCAAAGAAAGAGGAGCAGAAACAGGATATGGTGGCTCTTATAGGGCTTTACAGGATGTGATGTATTGACGAGCATCATGGGAAATTTTAGTTTTATTTGCATACAAAACGTTTTTCATTGGCTGCTGTGAGCAGCAAATAAAAGAAAGAGAAGCATAATCCGAAGCCTCCGGTCCTGTAATAGAATTAACAAACATGAACATGGGGGGACCAATTAGTGATATTTGGTTGGATTGACTGAAGGAAGGCAAAGGGGGTTCTGATATGGGATGGGAAGCGGTAGGACAGCAGAAAGCAAAGGCTTTATATTGGAACACTGTAAGAGATGTTGGGACACGTTCTTGGAAAACAGGGAATGAATGTGAAAGGGAACAGGGGAGAGATAGATGAAGTGATACAGGACAAATACAGTTATTTCTCTCTCCCATCTATTTCTTTCTCAACACCTTCCTCAAACTCATCTATATTTATCTTTCTATCATGCTTTCCACTTCTCTATACATGACCTTTCTGTGCTTCTCTCTGAGCCCTTATTCAACTCCCCCCCTCAGCCCCCTCTCTTTCCAAATACCTAACAATTCTATGCATATCACAATTTGTTCACTGCCTACCTCTCCACATGCCATCTTGCCATTTCTACTTGTTCCCTATACCTCACCTCTCTCACTACCTTACATTGTTCGCACTACCTCTCTTTCTCTAGCTCTATATCAAGTCCTCTAGCATGTCCTACTTTCTCACCATGTCTCCTTTATTTCCATTCGCCTACTCTACCTCACCTCATTTACATCTCACTAACTTGCCTCTCTGTCCTTACCTCACCCTCTCTCCCTCTTTAAGAACTGTATCAACTCCACCTATCTTCATCAACCTCACTTCAGTCTCCCAACTTCACCTCTTTCCTCTCTATACCTCATCTTTTTCTCTATTACTTCACCACTCACTCTCAGCCTGTGTGTCTTGCTCACTAGTATGTTTTGTAACTGCTTTTTCTATACCTCACTTCTCATGTTGTCCCTTTCTTTAGCTCACTGCTCTGTACTGTACACCCCCTATACTTTTTTCACCACCTCACTTCTCTGTCTGTCTAACTCTTTGTCTCTGCATCTACCTCATTCTAGCTCACATTTATTTCTACCTTACTTCACTCACTACCCCAAACCTTGGTCTAACCCACACGTTTTCCTCTCTTAACTTTCTTCTCCCTGTCTCCAGCACTCCCTGCCTCACTCCTAAACATTACCTATATTCCTTTATATTTCTTTAACATCCTGTTCTTCTTTATAGGTCTCTGTTTCTTTCCTTTCCTGGCCACCTCACCTTTCTATCTTTATCGTATGTCTCTCCCAACCTCATCTGACCTCACCTTGATCTCTAACTCTCTTCAACCTATACTTCAACTCTCGCATTCTACTGTACTTTTTAACTCTCCCTTCAATATTCTGTCAATCCAATTTTCTCTTACTTGTCGGAGTCAGAGGTCTGTGTATAGCTAGAGAGGTGTACATAAAACACAGTCGAGAGACAAGGCAGGGGAGGAGGGTTAGGAAAAACATTGCTAGATTTCACCTAATGAGATGGTAAACAACATTGGAGCAGTGTTTTTGACGAATGCAACAACAATGTCAGTTGTGAATCTGGATTTTTGGCTAGTATGAATATATTTTATTTAAAGCTACAATTTCAAGCTTATTTTACTATCGTGCTCTAGTTCACTGGACATCCACCAAGTGACCCTTACAGTGCCATTCCTACTTTAAGGTAAATGCTGACAACATACATCTAGATTCGAGTTTAAAAACAAATTGCTCTATTAATTCGTATTCACACTTTCATTGGTCATCCTTAGCTGACGTAGGCTGTGAAGCTTGAGCATTCAGCTGTTTTAGTCTGCTCACTTCACTAAAAGTTTAATGTATATTTCCAGTAGTTAATTTGTAAAAGATAGAGTGCTGGTCCCGGATGGCTCTAATCAGAAGCCCGCAGACAATGCAATTAAACGTCAGTGCCCCGCATACCAAGGCTGGCAGCCTTAAATCTACCTTAGGCCACTTTAATCCACTACCGGGCACTCCCTGCCCCTTCCTCTAACTCCTGGGGTCCCCGATTTCTCCCTTTGTGACGGGTTTGACATTCTTTTCTTCCTCCGTCTTCCCGATGCTTTTCCTTCTCTCTGTCCCCAGATAAATATCTGATGCGAAAAAATAGGCGCCGGTCCCCACAAATACGTTCTGGTGGCTCAAATTCACCACTGTATATTTCAATATTGTTTGCATTTATCAGGGCTTAAATTAGCTGAAAATTGGTTTCAAGTTCTAAGTTTTTCTGTACATAGAGCCCAAAAATAGTCTTGCCCGTGGCCCCCGAAAATATGTTTGTCAGCAGTAAAAAGTGCTTTTGTGCCATTTCCTCTTGTTTTCGCACGCTACAAAGGAGCAGAAAAAGTCTGATACATTTGCACGTCTAGCGTTGTATATTTGGAGAATGAACACTCACACACTCACGCATGTCACCTGCGAGTATTCAGACAATAGTGAAATATGTATTACACGTCTCAACTCAAAGTAAAGCACACCTTTTCTGCTCAGCTATTAAAAATGAGCAGATGGCACTAAAACGGATACACCTGACAAGATTACATTAGTCACTCCTTGGTCTGTGTACAAGGGAAGCTTGCACAGCCTTTCCCAGTGCAATATCTATTTTGTTTCTGTAAAAGCAAAGCTTGCTCGGCAGCTGCCATTCCCTTGGCGCTGCGTATGTCCTAGCTGTCAATTGCCCCTGAAGGAAGAAGCGTGCACCTTCCTGATCTGGGCAATACCTTCTCTGCACGTGTGATGTAAGCGTGGTCATCTGTGTTTGTGCGTGGGCATGCTTACAATCGCCCTGGCTGAACTGTGCTTGTTTGTGTGTGAAACTGATTTGTACAGCTTATTAAATCTTCTGTAAACTGAGGAAGCTTGCGCTGCCGATGGTCCTGCTCTTCCTTGTTTGGTGGTGACAGAAGTTTTCTCTTTTGCAGCATTCGTTTCCAGCAATTTGTTTGTCTGAAGGAAGCGTGTACTTTCTTGGCCTGGGCTGTGCATGCCCTTTATTTCCAGTGAAGCTTGCGCTGCTGACAGTCCTGCTTCTCCTTGTTGTTTGGTTGTGACAGAAGTTTGCTTTTTTGCTGCGTGGATTCTAGCTATTCTTGCTCTTTGTGTGTGAAGGAAGCGTGTACTTCCTTGGCCTGGGCTGTACATGCACTTTATTTCATGTGAAGCTTGCATTGCCGAGGATCCTGCCCCTCCTTGTTGTTTGGTTGTTACAGAAGGTTTCTCTTTTGCAGCATTCGTTTCCAGCAATTTGTGTGTCGAAGGAAGCGTGTACTTTCTTGGCCTGGGCAGTGCATGCCCTTTATTTCAAGTGAAGCTTGCGCTGCTGACAGTCCTGCTTCTCCTTGTTGTTTGGTTGTAACAGAAGTTTGCTATTTTGCTGCATTGATTCTAGCTATTGTTGCTCCCTGTGTCTGAAGGAAGTCTGTGCTTTCTTGTTCTGGGCTTTGCATGCACTTTATTTCATGTGAAGCTTGCATTGCCGAGGATCCTGCCCCTCCTTGTTGTTTGGTTGTTACAGAAATTTTCTCTTTTGCAGCATTCGTTTCCAGCAATTTTTTTGTCTGAAGGAAGCAAGTACTTTCTTGTTCTCTGCTGTGCAGGCCCTTTAGTTCTCGTGAAGCTTGCACTGCTGACAGTCCTGCTCCTCCTTGTTTGGTTGTTACAGAAGTTTGCTCTTTTGCTGCATGTATTCTAGCTATTCTTGCTCGTTGTGTCTGAAGGAAGTCTTTACTTTCTTGGCCTTGTCTGTGCATGCCCTTTACTTTCCTGTAAATCTTGCGCTGCCAATGGTCTTGCTTCTCCATGCTTGGTTTTTACAAAAGTTTTCTCTTTTGCCGAATGTATTCTAGCTATTGTTGCTCTCTGTGTCTGAAGGAAGTTTGTACTTTCTTGGTCTGGGCTGTGCAGGCCCTTTACTTTCCCGTAAAGCTTGCGCTGCTGACAGTCCAGCTCCTCCTTGTTATTTGGTCGTTACAGACGTTTGCTCTTTTGCTGCGTGGATTCTAGCAATTGTTGCTCGCTGTGTTTGAAGGAAGAGTGTGCTTTCTTGTTCTCTGCTGTGCAGGACCTTTATTTCCCATGAAGCTTGCGCTGCTGACAGTCCTGCTCCTCCTTGTTGTTTGGTTGTTACAGACGTTTGCTCTTTTGCTGCATGGATTCTAGCTATTGTTGCTCTCTGTGTCGGAAGGAAGAGTGTGCTTTCTTGTTCTCTGCTGTGCAGCCCCTTTATTTCCAGTGAAGCTTGTGCTGCTGACAGACCTGCTCCTCCTTGTTGTTTGGTTGTTACAGACGTTTGCTCTTTTGCTGCATGGATTCTAGCTATTGTTGCTCTCTGTGTCGGAAGGAAGAGTGTGCTTTCTTGTTCTCTGCTGTGCAGGCCCTTTATTTCCAGTGAAGCTTGCGCTGCTGACAGACCTGCTCCTCCTTGTTGTTTGGTTGTTACAGACGTTTGCTCTTTTGCTGCATGGATTCTAGCTATTGTTGCTCTCTGTGTCGGAAGGAAGAGTGTGCTTTCTTGTTCTCTGCTGTGCAGGACCTTTATTTCCCATGAAGCTTGCGCTGCTGACAGTCCAGCTCCTCCTTGTTGTTTGGTTGTTACAGACGTTTGCTCTTTTGCTGCGTAGATTCTAGCTATTGTTGCTCTCTGTGTTGGAAGGAAGCGTGCGCTTTCTTGGTCTGGGCTGGGCATGTTCTTTATTTCCAGTGAAGCTTGCACTACTCAGACAAATCCTGAAAGTGAACTTCCCATGTGTGATTTAGATGTTGTGATCTGTATTTGCAATTTACAAAAATGCCTGGGACTTTCCCATGCATGATTTGTGTTTAGGGGAGACTTGCACTGCTTTTGCTCAAGCTGTCCAAGATTTCTAAGCTTAAGAAGCTTGCACAACTTTTAGGCATGTAAATAAAGACGGTCGTTTCACTGAAGTATCATCAAAGATTTGTCTTAAGCTGCCAACTTATTAAAAAATAAAAATAAAATAATTTCAGAAAGCAGGTAAGCCGAAAGGTTGAGTTGTCCTTGGAAGTCAAGAGGACACCACTCCATAGACCTGTTGCCCTTTGACCATAGAAGTGTGTTGGTTAAGTGTAGAGCCAGATGCCACCATTGGTTAGAAACATACAGAGGTAGATTGAGGAGACAGTTTGCTGTTGCGAGCAATAATAGGGCCTGCAGAGCATCAGTGGGCCCTGCATGCATGCTAATTGAAGTGCTGTCCCTCCTCCGGAGTATGAGTAATGACATACCCAACTCATTCCCATTCTGTGTTTTGTTCTCGTCGCCATGAGGGAATAGCGCATGTAAATCCTCTTGTTATGTCTCTAACTAAAGGCGCTGGTGTCTTCGGCACATGCTGCTTTGTCTTCGCAGAGCTGCGGCTGGAACATTGCAGTACACAAGAGGGTTGCTGTCCTACAGACCCTGGGGGAACAGGGCCAGATGATGGATTCTGGGAGGATTTTTGGAGGGCTGTGGAGCGTTCCTTCGCAAATGGATCCTTTTCATTTTGAAATGCAAGAACCTTGTTTAGAAGAATAGAGAAGGAGGTGACAAAAGCGCTCTGATATCCCCCGAGATCATGTTCGCGCTATATAATACGTTATAAATAAATGGATCCTTTTTTTGTAGATTGTAGCAATTGTTTGCGACATTGTGCTACAGTGCAGACTTTACTATGCACCAGTTCATAGGTGAGAGTCCTGCCTAATACTGGTGAATAAAATAACATTCAGTACGATTAAGCCAGGAAAGTAATCCTTCTTTGGCCATCGATCATTGTTCCGGCATTGTTGCACGAGTGAAACAGGTCTATTGAGTCTGAGTGGATGAAGAGACAATGTCAACTGATACCTATGAAAGCACAATCAGAGCATTTTCACAGATAACAAAGTGCACGGTTGAGGCTAAACAAGAAAAAATCTAAAATCCTCACCTGGGCCTTCATGTCCCAGCTCGTAAATGGGCATTTCAAGTTGACTACGGGCCCGATTACGATGTCAGGCGGATTGTCACTAGGCCTGGGCAAAAATTTCGTTCCGTTCGCGGAAATTGCGATAATTTGACATTTTTGCGTTCCGCGGAGAGCGCGAAAATGTCAAAAATTCCGGTTTCCGCAGCTTGGCGATAATTTGTTTCTTGCTCGCGCTGTAAAATGATACATTCTCGCGCGCGCGCGATCGCCTTACCTGAATCCCTGCGTTCGCCGACAAGTTTTCTTGATCCGGTCGCGTTCTCCATGAGATGTTGTATTGTTTTTAGCCATTTGCGCTGTCTCGCGACAGTTCGCGCCCGCAGTGACGTCATGCGTCGCGCGATCACGTCTTTCTTCTCGCGATCATGCACCGCGAGAACAACTCAAAACAAGATGGCCGCGCCCGCAAGCAACCACATGGGTAAGTTGGCGACCCGCAACCATGCAGAAAATCTCGCGAACATGCCGGAAAAAAACTTCCGCATCTTTGCGATATTTCTGCTTGTTTGCGATAATTTTAAACATTCTCGCGATAATTTGCGAAGGTTAATTCCGCAAATTCCGCCCACCCCTAATTGTCACCTGACCACGGAATTTTTATGCAGGCAGTCAGACCGCAGAGACCTGGGGTGACAGACCACAGCCTCCTACAGGATCTGTGATCCCGTTGGGGCAGCGGTCAGAATCGTATCCCTTTAGGCAGACGGAAACAGACTTTGGGGTCCCCCAAGCACATCCATGCACCATGTGCCAGGCTCCAGATGGGATGTATACAAAGTGCTTTCATGCAATGTAGCTTGTGCTGTGACCCTTTTCCTAGGCCGAAGCACAAGCCGCGGTGGAAAAAAGCAAATTTCCAACTGCCAGCACGGTGATCTGATCTTAATTGGGTGGTCGGAACGTCGACTGACTGACTGATTGTTGGGCGGTCCCTTGCCCGCTGCGATGGCGGTCGGCAGTCAGGCCGACCGCAATCGTAAGAAGGGCCTATGTTAGCGTGAGACAGAAAGTAGAGCAATATCAATAGTTAAGCAATCACATTGCATAGTTTGTTTAATTTCATACCAATTTCACGCTAATTTGTCTAGGAGCATGTTGCAGCTGCTGTCAAATGCTAGGGTTGCCCAAGAGCAATCATAAGAAGTAGCGGTAAGTGGAGGGAGTTCGGTGGGGCAGAGAGGCGGGGCGGGGGAGGGGCAGGGTGGGGAAATGTAAACACCGGATTATGGATGAACAGAGGTAAGTACACATTTAAATAAATAAAAAGAATTCCTTTGCGCGCGCTGCATCGCAAAATGCGATGCAGCGCGCGCAACGAAATTCGTTTTATTTATTTAAATGTGTACTTACCTCCGTTCCTCCATATTCCGGTGTTTACATTTCCACACCCTGCCCCTCCCCCACCCCTCTGCCCCACCGAACTCCCTCCACGGACCTCTACTGATCATAAGACTGACTAGTTTTTGATTTTATCTCTTGCCTCTTTCTTTCACAAACCTACAATTCCTCTCTTTATAGCTCGCTCTTACAGATTCTTTAACATGCATGCTTTTTTCCATTTTTCACTGTTTTCCTATCTTTGTCCTTCTCCTTCTTTCTTTCACTCTCTTGCTCTGGTTCAAAGTCTAATTATATTTGTAAAGGATTGATCCTGGTGAAAGTGTTCAGGGTGAATTGGAAGAAGGTTTCGTGTGTATTTTTATGAGTGCATGTGTGGGTGTATGTGTGCGAGATGAATAAGATAAATTGCATTATCATCAGATAATATAGGGGGCGTGGGCAGGCCTGTCAGGATGGCGGACGCATCTTACTAGAGCTCTGTCCATCGGCCCGCTAATCAATCACCATCCAGGGTGGGAGCCCATCGGAATGGCCGCCGGTACACACAGACGATCCCCTAGACCCTACTCTCTTCCCACCGTAGTCCTGGGCTTGCCTCTGGGCAGTATGAGTGGTCCGTGCCTTTGTGCCTCCTGGTGCCCGAATTTGCAGCGGAAATTTGCATCTCTTGCCTTGACCCGGAGCTCATTGACTCCCTTCCTGGACATTGGATGGATTTGCCCTCGTTGAGGCGAAGGCGGTGAGGCCCTGACTTACTTCCCACAACAGTAAACCCTCCTAGCAATCCAGGGAGGGCACGGGAGTCACTCAGCTAGGCAACGTAGGGTGCCCCCTTCTCATCAACTTGACCTGCACTTAGCTCCTCCACTTCAGTGCCATAATCGAGGTGCGCAGCAGGAGTTTCACTGGGCATCTCCCCAGGACTCTGTTCTCCTTTACTTTAGGGACTTTCAGCATCCCTCCAGCTCATCATGTAACTCTCACCCCCAGCACCGTGCATCATACAAATGCAGTTGAGAGCACCTAAGCCCTTTGCTCTTGGGCCCCACTGGAAGGTGCTTATATTGTGGCACGAGGCATGGTATAAACCCATAAACAGCTCCGACACTTCCTTTGAGCTAATGCATGACCTGTCTGTAACTCCGTAACTCCTCCCTTGGGCTATTCCAGTGCTTGTCTTAACCCTCCTGCACCTGCTTTCTGAGACCACTCAGTATGGTGAGACGCTTGATCTGTGCTGCCGGAAGACCAGTGTGAGCATTTCTTCTCCTCCTCCTCTCATCCCTGCACTCTTTGGTCCTCCTGCCCTTCACTTACCACCACCCTGAACCTTACATAGTGCTGATAACCCTGACCTTATGCTAACATCAACCTTGGGCAGACTGCGTTTCGCCACTCCGGCCCCGCCGTCGGCTTCAGCAAACCCACCCTCCATTGTCCCAGACACACCGCTGCTGGGATGCACCTCATCTCTCTCTAACTCTGATGAGTTGGACATGGGGCTGGCAAACATAGAACACTCCTGGGTCTCCATGGAGACCAGGCTTGGATCCTTAGCTGTGGAATTAAGCTTTCTGTGTGATGACCACCGTAAGCTTTCGGACAAAGTCTCGGAAAGGGAGAAAACATTTGCGACCTTACAACCACTGGTGGTTGATAGCCAGTCCACAATCATGGATTTGCAGGACTGTGTTCAACATCTCGAAGACAGGGCGGAGGATCTAGAGGGTCACTCTTGTGGCAGTAATGCATCTTTGTGCTACCGGAGGAGATCGAAGGTTCTGACACCCTCAATTTCTTGAAATCCTGGTTCAAATTTTTCAATTCAGCATCTGATCTCACCCCTTTCTTTTCCCTGGAGATGGCTCATTGCATCCCAGCTCAGCATCCACCACTCGGGACCAATCCCCTCACATGCTGGTTAAACACTTACATTTAGGGACCATGATTCTATCCTCTGCGCTGCCAGACAGATGGGTCCACTTCGGGTAGAGGACAAAATAATCATGCTATTTCCAGATCACAATGAGCAGTCCAGCACAAGTGCTCCTCCTTCCTGGAGGACAAGAGGCATGTCCACCAATTGAGGGTGAAATATTCGTTGCTGTTCCCAGCCTGCCTCAAGATAATGTCTGATGGTGCCACCGTCTTCTTCATGGACCCTAAGTGCTTGGATTTGACTGACTGACACCAGAGGGATATTCATACGGTGTTCAACAGACAATGCTCCATTGGTAGAGCATTAAAACGAAAAAGCACATTCACCAGACGACATTAAATGGCAGGTAATTGAAAAAGCAAAGTTACCAGCCAGAGGAGGTGATATCTCCATACTGTTACAAACATTGGAATGTAAATGGATTGACAAATGTCAATCGACAAGCAGAGGTTTGAACAGTCTAGAGGAATGGCGCAGGTTCATTAGCTTGCATTAGAGAACTAATTGAATAGGGCTCTGTTCAATTGAGTAACTGCTTTCATACTATAGGTGATGGAATACATGGTTATCATCACCAAACTGAGAAAAAGATACCTTTGTTTTAACAATATGTCACTGAATATATATTAGCACTGATTTTGTACTGAAAAAGTCTTTGCCTAAATTCCCCCATTACCTTTTTCTTTCCCTATGGTACCTTATTCTAAATATATCGGAATTATGATGGTTATTGATTATGCCACAAAGTATTGTATAATTCTCTTACTCTGTAACCAGTTGTCATCTTTGTTAAGAAAAGTTATATATATTTCTTTGAATAATCCAGCAACACGAATGGTTAGTATGCCATTCAAAGATGGCCGTGGACAAATCTATGGTGTTTCCTCTCTTGCGCATGTGCCGACATTCCCGGGTTAAAATCTATTACTTCCGGGTTACGGGCGGTATGCAGCTTGTGGGATTCGATTGAGTGGGTCCGATTAGACGCTTAAATCTCCATCTCTCCAAATAGTAAGTATTACGGAGTTCTGAATGTAGATCCCTTAATCTAAGACTACCAATATATTTGAGTTGGACACGTCATATTAATTTCCCCCGTTCTGCTTCTTTTGTAGTCCGTTGGAATTGCTTGAGATGCTCCATAGAGACGCTTTACTCGTCTCGTCTGTCCGCATTTTTCAATAAGAATCATACAATTGGAATTAAAATCTGACATTACTATAAATAACGGACACAAGTGGACAAGATTCATTACCAAGTGAGTGACATTCTGAGACGGTTTAATCTGCATTGGTTAATTCCCACAATCACCACCGGCTAGAGTTTTCTAGCCCTTTGATATATCCGTGTCCTGCCCCAGTAAAATATTTAACGACATAACACTGAGACAAGTAATAATCTCTCATTGTGGTGGCCTTTATTCTAATAGTGCCCGACTTTATGACAGCGGTGACTTGTACCCTGATAGACTATCAGGTTTTCTTTATATACTGCAATTGACGAAAGAGGCTGGCCACGTTTATAGATTAACCGATAGCTGTTTAGATACAGCACCTCATACTATGGATCACCATCCTTTTATCATATTCCTCTATAATTCGAAGATAAAACCATGATATAGATCGCTTTTATTCCATAGATAGGGTTGCATATCGGTTATGCACTAAAAGGTTGCCTATAATTATTTCTCTCAATATAGGCTCCATTGGGTTTGAATTAGTGCATCAGTTGCCCTGACTCGATTGTTTTCGTTAACAAGGAGATACAAGATTACTAATAGGTAAGCCAATTAGCACCTGGAGTTTTTTGCAACCAATAACTAGTGGTTTCATTCGTTCACCGGCACTTACAATTCCCCTATTTTAAGTCCCCAGATAATTGTCCTGAAGAGACCCCCCATCCAGAGTGGGTTGAAACGTCGTCGGCACCAACCAAGAGAGAGCAAAAAAGATTCGTCATATTGTCAAATGCCTCTCACTGTTGTTTTTAAGACCTTTTAGATCAATAATTTCACCTTATAGGCTATGATCACTTCACTGGGCTCACTTGTTCGCTTTTTCACCCCTTCCACCTGTGCCTGTAGTAAATAAAAAATTGTCTGTGATATAACTGTGATTTATGAAATAAATTATATTTACTTCGGCTGAAGTAAATAAATTCTCCAGGCTACTTAAGTAATCACGTTTATTGAATTTCCTATTGTCAATTTAAATAATCCTTTTTATGTTCTTTTTTTGATTCAATCGGCTATGAGTATAATTTTTACTCCGTATTGACAGATGTGGTAAATCAAATAAGTTCCTTGTGGACATTTTTTTTTTGTTTAATGACACCAGAGGGAGTCAACTTTGGCTCGCACTGAACACCCTGTGGACCCACCCAGGTTGCGTTGCTGGAGATGGGACAGATCATGCACTGGGGCAGTACCTCGGCAATCTCCAATGAAATTCCACAATTTGGAACAGATCATCGAAGATCGCAGGCAAGCTCTGCGCGTTGCAGCTACTCTGGGCATCATTGCCACAGCCACAGATGATGATTAAGGCCTGTATATCTTCATATCAGATGATGACACCCTCCCATCTGATGACTCTCAATAGGACTCTTAGACTCCTCCCCCATTGGTAACACCTCAGACAGCAGACAATCTTATTTGAAAGGTGTTCCTTCTGTGTTCATGCAGGTGTCTGAAACACATATTTTGTTTGTATTGGCTGCAGCTGTGAAGGTCGTCACTGCCTACCCTCCCGTTCAGCCTCTTCAGGCTACCCCCCGCTGATTTCCCATATCTGTGACCCACTCCTCACATAGCTCATGTGTTGGGTCCCTGGGCCGCAGGCGGTTTCTGTCAGGCCTGGCATGACTCATCCCTTGTACTTCAGGGCACTATGACGACTACACTACATCCCGCAAACTAGCCACACCCCCACATTACACTGAGTTTTTCTGAGCATGCCTTGTTTGGGCATACTGCCGATAGTGGTAGGCCCTCAAATTGGATTTTTTCTTTTCACAATTTGTCACAGTTTCCGTGGTTCTCTCCCCCTTTCGCACATGCATGGCCTTGGCGGGCAGGCCTACTATGTTTTTTACGTGGGCTGGGTAGCATGTTGGGTTGGAATTTATCCTTGGTGGCCCCTTCCTCATGTGTTGCTTTGTGCATCCTCTCTGCGTCATGGCCTCCATATCTGATGTCCACTTTCTTACCTTGAATATTCTGGGAATGCGCACTGTTGAAAGCGCTTTGTTCTTTTCAAATATTAACCGCCAACAGGCACAGTTTATTCTCCTACAGGAGACTCACACCATGAGGGAGGAGCTGGAACACTTGCACAGGTGTTTGAGGGGCATATGCGTGAGGGCCATGGTCTGAGTCTGGCCCAGAGAAATCGTTTCAGGAAATGGGTGCAACTCTAGATAAAGAGGGTCAGTATATGCTCCTTCAGGGCTGCCTCGATGGCCGCCACTTCTCATCTAAAGCATTTATGCCCCTAATGGAGCATTTGGGGCACCCTCTCCGCCTCAGTTGCCCATAGAACCATGCTGATGTGGCTGCTTGTAGGAGATTACAACTGCATGCTTGACTTTGAATTGGACAGATCCCACCCTCCTTTTCCCCGCTCCACCCATACTCTCAGACTGATCAATTCTGGAACTGGGTATGTCACTGGTCACTCACAGATGCATGGCGGTCTCAAAACCCTGAGACCTGTCTGTATGCTTTTCACTCAGTATCCCACCATTTATGCAAGCACCTTGACATTTCCTTTGTTCTGCTTCCCTGGCATCCCTTGTTCAGCACTCGGATTAACTGGGGCGCATTGTTTCTGATCATGGCGCACCCGCGATGGACCTCAAGTGGGCGCCTCCACATCCACCAACGCCCATGTGGAAGCTCCCACAGGAGACCCAGGCTTCCAAGACGAGCAGGGGGACCGCATACAATAATATTTACCCTGATGAGGAGAGGAATCTGTATTCAAAAGATAGTAGCAGTCCTTCAAACCTTAGATAGGGACATAGTGGACCCCAAGAAACACCTTGCTAGATTGGGTAAAGCAACGGATGGAAATCCTGCACTCGCTCCACAACTCACTGATGTGAAAACGTCCTGTGCAGCCCTCCTGGAATGCCTGCAATGAAATAATTTCATAGCTCATGTGGCCAAAGTCCATAGGGAGGGTGATACATCTGGCCGACTTCTGGCTAATCAGATAGGAATACTTAATCTACCCCATCACCAAAGTGGTCCCTCTCTCTGGCGCTACCACCTGTACGCAAAGTGACATTCTGCAGGCCATTTACGAATACTACTCTTCCATTTACCCGATGCCTCGGAGGGTCACTCCAATGTGTTCTTAGCGGATATTACTCTCCTGTGCATTCCTGCTTCCACTATTCTTTCTCGATATACTGCAATCACAACTAAAGATGTAGCGCAAGCGATCCGGGATCCGCCCGGAACAAAGCACCGCAGTTGGACGGTCTATCTCTTGAATATCACAGTGCTTTTTCTAAACTCCTGGCACCCCTCCTTGCGGAAATGTACAAGGCTGCCTTGAGTACTGGTGAGCACTCACATTCACTTCAGGAGTCCCTTATGATCTACCCCCATAACCAGATAAAGACCCCACACTACTGAAGTTTTATAGGGCCATTTCCCATCTTGGGCAGACTTTGAAATCTTGGGAAAGATCCTCGCTGATGGATTTGCCCCGATCCTCCTGGAGCTTGTTCATACTGATCAAAATGGCTTTGTTCCTGGCCGTAGTACCTCCCTGAACTTTAGTCATCTCTTTCATGTACAGGATCAAGCCAGGGGCCAGTTCCCGTGAGTGCCCTGTCTCATGTTACATATGGAGAAGGCGTTTGACCCACTGACATGGAGATACCTTTTTAGGGTACTCACCTGCATGGGGATCGGGCCCAAGCTCCTTGCTTACACCTGGTTACTTTTCACTAAACCAACTTCCCGAATCCCCCTGGGTCGCCTCATCTTAGCACCCTTCCTGGTGGGCCACGGGACCAGACAGGGGTCTCTGCTTTCCCCACTTCTCTTCACGCTCCCAATGGAGCCCCTAGCCATACGATTACGCAGGGAGGGCATGGAGTTTGATATCCCGATCACGGACAAAACGCATGCAATGTCATTATTTGCGGACGACCTGCTTTTATATTTGTGAGATATAAAAACTGACCTTTCTCTGCTCTGGCATACCCTAATGGACTACACTTCTGCCGCAGGGCTTCGAGTTAATTGGGCAAAATCAGCCATCTACCCACTATGTCCTGACCAACCGTCACGAGTAGTACATCTGGCCACACTTGCCTTCGCTGGCATGATCAAGCAATCCACTGTCTAGGGACTATCTCTATCACCTTCTCCCCACCCCCCCAGAATTATACGAAGGGAGCTTTGCAAGGCCTTAGCGGGTACCGGAACCCAAGTACACTTCTGCCCGTCCCTATCCCTGGCCCAATAGGTAGCATCGCCCTGGCGAAAATTTTCATTTTGCTTCGCCTTTTGTATTACTTCATGAACGTTCCTGTCATCCCACCGTGTTTCTTTTTAAGGAGCTCAACACTACTATGCACACTCAACTGGGGCTCCAGATGAATTGTCGAGTTGCCCTTGCAAAGTTACAGTTGCCTGTGGACCAGGGAGGCCTGGGTGCCCCCTCCTTTGAGGTGTACCTTTTAGCAGCACAGCTCCAATAGTTTTCCTGCTGGACCACTGGGCATTATATGGGTGAGGCATACACTGAGCAGGGGCTTCTGTTGGTGTCCTCAATGCGGGTCTTCCTCCTTCCGAAGGCCTTACCCTCTTCTTCTTGGCCCTTGTAACTAGCGATGGCTCGGACATATATGGTCTGGATCGCCTCTCCCATGGGGCCCAAATGTACCTCCCCGACGTTGGCCCTGGTGGGTCTCCCCCGTTTACATGGTTTGTATTCTTCCTGAGACCTGAAGGTTTGGACAGAACCCTCATTGCTTACGATGGGTGATCTCTTGTCTGACGGCTACCTTCTACCATTCAACCAGATGGCTGCGGAGCACGCCCTCCCAACAGGGCAGTCCCTCCTACACAGGCAGCTCAACTGTCATGTCCACTGGGACATCTCAAAGGGGGAACCCACCACGCATACTGTACTGGAAACCATCTTCACCATGGTGTCGACCGCCACCTTATCATGTGGATTTGTAAAGCCATACACGAACTGGCGGTCGCCCCCCTTGCTACACTATGGCAAACATGGGAGGACGACTTTTGGAGGGTGCTGTATTAGGGAGTGGGAACAAGCACTAGAATTTCCCAACTGGTCTTCTGCAATTCCTGATTTAAGAATATACAATTCTTTATGCTCCAAGGACACATCTTACCCCAGCCCAACTGAATCGTTATTTCACTGGAGCATAGGCCAGATGTTCATATTTTCAAGCCCCTGACTCAGAACTCACACACATGCTGTGGCCCTGTCCTGCCGTGCAAAGTTATTGGTATTCAATCCACACCACCCTGTGTGAGGGTCATGGAATTACCAGATATTCACAAGGCATTTTTAAATTTAGGAAACAACAAAAAGTATGTGCTCAGTTACACGATTTGTGGCCCTAGCACTCCTTCTTGCCAAACACACACTCATGCTCCACTGGTGTCCACCTATGACCCCACTGGTAGCTGCACGGCATGGAGCAGTTCACAAATGGGGGGCAGTGGAACAAGACACCCTTCACTATGAGGAGGTACGTCGATTGCACAAGCGACCCATTTCTCCTCAATGGGCTGCCCTCCTCCTGCATTTCCTACAGGAGGTGGGTAACGATGATCTTCCCTCATGATCACAGCATGTATTCCCCACACATGCCAGATGCGCTACACCTGCTTGGGGTCCACGTGCTAGTCCTAACCCGCTATTTCCACTCTCCTTCACACAGTAATCTCAGCCCCATATGCATGTCCACCTGCTCACATGACTTTTCCTTCTTTTTCCGACACGTTCTGCCACCCGCATCACTTTCATCCCCCTACTTTCCACCCCAGTTTCAAGTTCAGTCCCTAGTTTGAAAGATGGAGGCAGTGTGCTGCTGCTCACTTCAAATATATAATATGGACTTTTCTAACCTTTGTTCTTTTGCAGGCCTACTGGTGGTGTTGTCTTAAACACTTTCACATGTGCAGTTTATATTTTATGTCCAGTAGCTTCACCCTTTGCTGTATACTATCATATGCAATTGTTGCTTATTTTGTAAAACCCATTAAAAATATATTTTTTATTAACCTTAAGATCTCAAAACTTTACCAGGGTATAGCAAGGATCAGGGTGTCTGTATGTGTGTGTGTGTGTGTGTGTGTGTGCACCCAAGTGCATTGTGATGCATGTGTGTGGAGAGGTGATGGGTGTGTGTGGAATAGTGACAGATAAAACAAATTATGTTTAACTTAAGATCTCATAACCTGACTGTTTGACCTGTCATTCCTAGGGTGGAATTCCTCCAACTTTGTCCCTGCTTACCTTCACTTTTTACTGTATCTTTTTGTTGCCTCTAGGACTCTGGGTACTTTACCACTGCTAATCAGTACCAAAGTGCATGTGCTTCTCCCCAAAAACTAGGGGAAATTGGTGCATACCTGATTGGCATATTTAGTTTACCTGTGCGTCCCCTGTAACCTGATATACTATATACCCAGGCCCTGTAATCTAAATGCTACAAGTGGGCCTCCAGCACTGGTTGTGCCATCCACACAAGAAGCCTTTCAACCCTGTCCCAGGCCTGCCATAGCAGGGCCTGTGTGTGCAGCTTACTGCCACTTCGACTTGGCATTTAAAACTACTTGCCAAGTCTTAAACTCCCCTTTCATTACACATGTCAGCCCTAAGATTGGGCCTAGGTAGCCCTAAGTGCAGGGTGCAGCGTAAGTAAAAGGTAGGACATTTACATTTAAGTTTTCCGTGTCCTGGTAGTGACAAACAGCTAAATGTGTCTTCCACTACTGTGAGGCCTACTACTCTCATAGGCTAGCATTGGGAATTCATTAAAACACTTTAAAGCTGTAATTCCTGAGTAGAAAGGAGAAGTTAAATCATGTTTCATATCTTTGGAATGGTAATGATAAATCCTCTTTAGTGCTAAAGTTGGATTTGAAATTACTACTTAAGAAATGCCACTTTTTAGAAAGTGGACATTTCCCTGATAAGAACTTAGCTCTGTGTGCCTGCAGCCTCTCTCCAATACACGTCTGGGCTGGGTGACAGCTACACTTTGTGCATTCCCTCTCGAGAGCCACAGACAGAGGAAGGGTCGGCATGACAGAGGATACATCTGCAATCATCTGAATTCTGATAGCCTTCATGGGCAGGAAGAGGGAGAGGTAACTCTCTCACACTTACAACTGTATAGGCTGTGTCCTGTCCCCACACAAAGTATTGATTACCCCCACAGATAGCTTCGCATACAGGGCAGGGATGAAAGAGGACCTGTGAACTTCAAGGAGCTGCTTTGAAGTCACCCCCCACTCCAAACACACTTTTGGGTAAAAGTACATTGGCTCTCACCCTACCAAATCAGTACTCTACTGAACCTGGAAAGAACTGTGCTGGAGTAAAGACTGCTGTGCTGTAAGGATTGCTACTTTGCCTTCACTTACTGTTCTGAGGAACAGCATCTCTACTTAGCTGAGCTGCCCTGATAACTGCTGATCTCTGCCCTTCTGAGGACAAGGACTGGACCAATCTCACTTGAACCCAGAGTGATTCAAATGGCTTTCTGGCTTGCCTCTTGTTTTCTGAAGTCTCAGGGACACAAAAGACTTTCTATAATCCTGTTGGTGCTGCTGGACTACGCCTGCCTGAGATGCCCCTCCATTCCTGGGCCTCAAAAGTGGTTTCTTACAGCTTTTTCCACATTGACGCAGCAGTGACTTTGTGCCTATCAGAACCAACACGTCACCTTCAAGGCTGGTCGGCGACGGTGATTCTACAGCAGGCGCGGCTCGACGCTGACGAATACTCAACATTGACTCAGTGCCTACATCACGAAGAAGCTCAAAACCAAAGCTTCCATTGACGGCAATGCTCTTCTCCATCCACGGATCAATGACACAGCTCCTCCTTGACTCCTTGCCTCGAGTCTTTCATGTTGTCACTTTACTCCATCCAAGGTACTTTGTCAGCGGGAACTGTCTGAGTCCTGTGGCCAGCCTGCCCTAGAACATCCATCTCCTTCTATACACTAAAATTACTTAGAGGGATTCTTCCATTCATTCCGGTGGATTTGCAGAAGTTAGTGATCTCAGCTCTTGTTTTATCTAGAGCTGACTACTGTAACAGTTTATTCATGAACCTTCACAAGAAATGCATGACCAAGTTGCAGATTGTGCAAAATGCTGCTGCTCGTCTCTTGATGAACATTCCAAAATATAAATCTGCCTCCTCGGTGCTCAAAGAGTTACACTGGCTACCAGTGAAAAGAAGGATCGAGTTCAAGGCTCTCTGTATAGCTTTTACAGCTATTCAGGGTACAGGGCCTACCTTTTTTAAACAGAATTTGCAGCCATACAATCCAACCCGCCATCTCCGTTCAGCTCACGCCCCTAACCTGGTAGTCCCCAGGTTCAAAAGGTGTTCTTGGGGTGGAAGGAGTTTTTTTGTCGGCACGGCCAGACTTTGTAACTCGCTTCCACTGAGGTTAAAAGAAGAAACACACCTGTTGGCCTTCAAGAAGGCGCTAAAGACGTGGCTTTTTAATCTCTGATGTGGTTTTAAAACGGTCTGGTTTATCTTGTCTGCTGAGCTAGAGCCTCGACACCTTTGGGTGAATGTCTTGCGCTGTATACATTTCTTTTTCATTTCATTTCATTTCATCGCAGTCAGCTGAACTTTGGATTCACCTAGTCTAGTGTGACCTCAAGTAAACTTTTAGTGCTATTGATTCCAACCACTATTTTTGGTTTATTCTTTAGAAATTCATAACTCTGGTTCTACCTATTGGATTTTCGCTGTTTCTGTCTAATTTTACTCAGATAAACATTCTTTATTTTTCTAAAACTGTGTTGAATCTTTTTGTGGTGCATTCATTGTGTTACTGTGTGTGTGTTGCACAAATACTTTGCACATTGCCTCTTAAGTTAAGCCTGCCTGCTCTGTGCCAAGCTACCAGAGGGTGAGCACAGGCTAATTTAAAGTGTGTATCTAGCTTACCCAAACTAGGAATGTTGACCCTACTTGAACAAGGTGCAAACATCTGCCATCTAGAGAACTAGACTGAAGAGGAATGATACCCTGAAACTGGTCCCAGGATGCTTGCTTCTAGTCTAGGGAGGACCTATCCTGGCATTTCGGCGCAGGACTGTTCCCATGAGGAGCAGGGTCAAGACTGATTTGCATATGGCTGGGTCCAAACTGGGGAGGCATAGTGAGTAAAAGAACATTGGATTTAATCCAGATCTCTGGTGGGGGTTAGTGGTTAAAAAATGTCTGCACTCTGTCCATCATCTTGTTGTGTTTGATAATGTTAGCAGCATGAGAAAAGCTCCAGGATTGGTTGAAGTGGGCTGGCTTGTTTCTCCTTTAGGCACTGGGGACCTTTGCTTTCTCTCCACCCACTGTCTTAGACAGCTTAGTTTGGAGAAGTTTAACATGTACATGTCAGGCTGGCCATCTGAAGACAGCCGGCCAAAGTGACTTGTGCACTTTAAACTGCAGTCATCACTTCTCTCTGCTGCCAATTTGCAGAAATGGCCCCACCCTACTCCACAGCTCTACCAGAGGAAAAATTTAAATGGTCATAAACTCAGTTCATTACCATTTTATTTTTTGCTTTGGCTGCACCTGCCGAGGGGCGACGCTCATTAGCCCATATGGGGCAGCCGCCATGGAAAAAACGACAGGTACGATAAAGGACTTTGCCCAGTATTCATGTGCAATTGTTTTATTGACAGGCAAACTCTAAGAAATATGTGCACCTAATTAAATGTTACTGTAGACAAGTTTCTATTATTAGTTTCTGACATTTATGAGGAACCTCTTATTTCACATATGGTTTCTACAGAACTAGTCATACATTAATTCATTTGTGCTACCTTGTATTTTCTTTTTGATAACAAGACTTTTGTTGGTTTGCATTTGTAACTGACCAAGGTATGAGAGTATGAGGGTGACTGAGGTGCACTACCATGTAAGCAAGGCATAGTTTTTCAAAGAAGAGTCTTGTTTCAAGTGGGTGTCAGTAAAACTCTTTCTCTTATGATGTATGCAATGTGATTTGACTTCCCAGCTCTCCATGTGTATTAGATGCTGTCTGAAGAGCAGATTTAGTGATGCCACCAATGCTTACTTTGTGCTGGTAGTTGCAATTGGTGAGAAACTCCACTCATTTTTGGGGCCCGGGACAACATTTTCATCATCGTTATATTTTGATCCAGAGCAAGAGAGAGACATTGAGAAAAGGGAGGAAGAACAAGGAGGAGAAAGATAGGAAAACAGTGACAAATAGAGACAGAACAATTAAAACTCCCCAGTGGGGGTGATATAAAGTGACAAGAAGCCTAGAGTGGTGAATGAATGAGACATGAGGTGCAATCAGGGCTAGAACAAGCTTTGGACTTTGGCAAACCTGGCATTCAATAGTGCTGGAGGCAATCCTAAGAAAACTGTTGGTCTCCTCCTGCACTTATTCATTCACATGTTAAGTAGTGGGTGTAAGAGCTACCTTTGCATGCGCTGAATCAACCGTGGAAAAAATCAAGGCCTGAACAGCAGACTTGGTAGCTTCCTCAAATGCAAAATATTTGCAACCTACTCAATTGTTCACGATGTTGAATCATGAACAGGGCTGGCAGAGTCCAGTATAAGGCCTGCTTATTTTGCTGGCTACATGGCAATTCTAGGATCAAGTCTTGATGCCAGGATTGTGATGGCAGGGTGCAGCTCTCCCCACCGTATATAAGAATTGTGGGCTTCATACAAGGCCATTGCGCCACCGGTAAATCACTTTATTTAACGCACCGGCGGCGCAGTGTGCCTGCCCATATTTACAAGGACACATAAAGTCACCCTGTGTGACTTTTCATGGCCTTGTAAATATTGGTCCTTTCTCGTATTACTCTGCTTCAAAGGGGCATTGCATGGGGGTTGCTATGGGTGTTCCCATGCAACATCCATGGAACCTGACACATTCCCAATTTCACAAAGTTTTGTAAAGCTGGGAAAGCATAGGAGTGGAGCAACAAGGAGAAATACTATGTTTTTGTGCAAGAAGGTGTCCAATCCTGCACAAAAACAATCATCCCTGGACTGCAGGCACCCTTGCAACATGACGCAAGGGGGGCTGCGCTGATGCATGGCAGCCAATTGTGCGCAGGCGAAAGCACACACATGCATTGTATTGTTGTTAATACAACTCATCCCTGTGCTTTTAAAATGACGCATGCTAAAGAATCAATTGATGGACTGAATGCTGGGCAATGCAAACATTCACCCCTAGTCACAAGGATCTGGGTTTAATCCATCATTCTTTTGCTCACCACACCACCCCAGTTTGGACCCAGCCAAATGCAAATCAGTCTTGACCCTGTTCCTTCTGGGAACAGTCCAGCCCGAACTGTCAAGCCAGGTCCTCCCTGGACAGGAAACAAGCATCCTGGGACCAGTTTCATGGCATCACCCTTCATCAGCCAGGCTAGCTTGAATCCAGTGGTATAGTGAGCACGGGACCCACGTCTGGGCATACCCTTCCCACTTAGGGCGACATATGCAAAAGAAACAATTGATGGACGGAATGCTGGGCAATGCAACCATTCACCCTCAGTCACAAGGATCTGGGTTTAATCCATCATTCTTTTACTCACCCTACCACCCCAGTTTGGACCCAGTCATATGCAGATCAGTCTTGACACTGTTCCTCTTGGGAACAGTACAGCCCGAAGTGCCAAGACAGGCAGTCCCTGGACAGGAAACAAGCATCCTGTGACTGGTTTCAGGATAAACTCTGTACTGGGCTGAATGTATTAAATTGTTCGGCATTCTGTCCATCAATTGTTGTTTTTGCTTTTGTCACCCCGATTGGGACGGGTAAGCCCAGATGTGGGTCCCGTGCTCTCCATGCCACTGGAGTCAAGTTATCCTGGCTGATGAGGGGTGAAACCCAGAAACCCATCCTATGATGCTTGTTTCCAGTCCAGGGAGGACCTGGCCTGGCAATTCGGGCTGGACTGTTCCAATTTCGCACAGGGTCAAGACCGATTTGCATATGGCTTGGTTCAAACTGGAATGGTGAGCAAAAAAACAATGGATTTAGGCCCAGATCTCTGTCCTAGGGTGAATGTATGACATTGTTCTGTATCCTGTCCATCAATTGTTGTTTTTGCATTTATCACCCCGAGTGGGACGGGTATGCTTAGACGTGGGTCTCGTGCTCTCCATGCCACTGGAGTCAAGCTATCCTGGCTGATGAGGGGTGAAACCCCAAAACCAGTCTTAGGATGCTTGTTTCCTGTCCAGAAAGGACCTGGCCTGGCAGTTCAGGCTGGACTGTTCCCATTGGGCAAAGGGTCAAGACTGATTTGCATATGGCTGGGTTCAGACTGGAATGGCACGGTGAGCAAAGAAACGATGGATTTAGGCCCAGATCTCTGTACAGGGGTAAATGTATGACAATGTTCTGCATTCTGTCCATCAATTGTTATTTTTATATTTGTCACCCCGAGTGGGATGGGTATGCCCATGCGTGGGTCCCGTGGTCTCCATGCCACTGGAGTCAAGCTATCCTGGCTGATGAGGGGTGAAACCCTGAAACCGGTTCTAGGATACTTGTTTCCTGTCCAGGGAGGACCTGGCCTGGCAGTTCAGGCTGGACTGTTCCCATTGGGCAAAGGGTCAAGACTGATTTGCATCTGGCTGAGTTTGAACTGGAATGGCATAGTGAGCAAAAAAACAATGGATTTAGGCCCAGATCTCTGTACTGGGGTAAATGTATGACATTGTTCTGCATTCTGTGCATCAATTGGTGTTTTTGTATTTGTCACCCTGAGTGGGACAGGTATGCCCAGACTTGGGTCCCGTGCTCTCCATGCCACTGGAGTCAAGCTATCCTGGCTGATGAGGGGTGAAACCCCGAAACCGGTCCTAGGATGCTTGTTTCCAGTCCAGGGAGGACCTGGTCTAGCAGTTCAGGCTGGACTGTTCCCATTGGGCACAGGGTGAAGACTGATTTGCATATGGCTGGGTTCAAACTGGATGGTATGGTGAGCAAAAAAACAATGGATTTAGGCCTAGATCTCTGTACTGGTGTGAATCTATAACATTGTTCTGGAGTCTGTCCATCAATTGTTGTTTTTGCATTTGTCACATCGAGTGGGACGGGTATGCCCAGACGTGGGTGCCGTGCTCTCCATGCCACTGGAGTCAAGCTATCCTGGCTGATGAGTGGTAAAACCCCAAAATCGGTCCTAGGATGCTTGTTTCCAGTCCAGGGAGGTCCTGGCCTAGCAGTTTGGGCTGGACTGTTCCCATTGGGCACAGGGTCAAGAGTGATTTGCATATGGCTGGGTTCAAACTGGTATGGCATGGTGAGCAAAAAAACAATGGATTTAGGCCCAGATCTCTGTACTGGTGTGAATGTATAACATTGTTCTGCAGTCTGTCCATCAATTGTTGTTTTTGCATTTGTCACATCGAGTGGGACGGGTATGCCCAGACGTGGGTCCCGTGCTCTCCATGCCACTGGAGTCAAGCTGTCCTGGCTGATGAGGGGTGAAACCCTGAAAACGGTCCTAGGATGCTTGTTTCCAGTCCAGGGAGGACCTGGCCTAGCAGTTCGGGCTGGACTGTTCACATTTGGCACAGGGTGAAGACTGATTTGCATATGGCTAGGTTCAAACTGGAATGGCATGGTGAGCAAAAAAACTATGGATTTAGGCCCAGATCTCTGTACTGGTGTGAATTATGACAATGTTCTGCATTCTGTCCATCAATTGTTTTTTTTAAATTTGTCACCCCGAGTGGGACGGGTATGCCCAGGTGTGGGTCCCGTGCTCTCCATGCCACTGGAGTCAAGCTATCCTGGCTGATGAGTGGTAAAACCTCGAAATCGGTCCTAGGATGCTCTTTTCCAGTCCAGGGAGGACCTGGTCTAGCAGTTTGGGCTGGACTGTTTCCCATTGGGCACAGGGTCAAGAGTGATTTGCATATGGCTGGGTTCAAACTGGTATGGCATGGTGAGCAAAATAACAATGGATTTAGGCCCAGATCTCTGTACTGGTGTGAATGTATAACATTGTTCTGCAGTCAGTCCATCAATTGTTGTTTTTGCATTTGTCACATCGAGTGGGACGGGTATGTCCAGACATGGGTCCCGTGGTCTCCATGCCACTGGAGTCAAGCTATCCTGGCTGATGAGGAGTGAAACCCCAAAACCGGTCCTAGGATGCTTATTTCCAGTCCAGGGAGGACCTGGCCTAGCAGTTTGGGCTGGACTGTTCCCATTGGGCACAGGGTCAAGAGTGATTTGCATATGGCTGTGTTCAAACTTGAATGGCATGGGGCGCAAAAATACGATGGATTTAGGCCCAGATCGCTGTACTGGGGTGAATGTATGACATTGTTCTGCATTCTGTCCATCAATTGCTCTTTTTGCATTTAAAATGACGCAGCTCGTTGCAGCAAAATGGCTTGCGGCACCACGTTGCGTCATTTGTTTGTACATAAGGCCCTGTTTTTCTTCTGTGTCAGCTTAAAGGAAATGCTAGCAAGAAAACATCCACTCCAGGATGAGTTGTTTTTACAGATATCATCCCTTGTCTCATGCATTCCCTGTATACAGAGCTCACATGCACTCCTGGCCCCTTTCAGTGAGCTCCTGAAGCTGCACCATTTACTCTTGGACTTTCTGTCAGCAAATATATAATTTGTCTAATTGGGCGCTACCCTTACCCTTACACCCCTGTGATACACCTATGCACGGCTTGCATCAACAGAGTGCAGACGGAATGTGTGCCATTCTTTTTTTATTGTATATTTTCTTCCAGCTTTTCAAAATTTTTCAATTATCTTATTGATTATAATCAAATGATAGTTTGAAAAATTCAATATTTAGCATTATTGTACAAAGCCCTATTACCCCTTTGGATAAGGGTGCTTTTGGCACATTTAAAAAATAAACACATAGGTAGTGTTGGCAGAGTGTTGTGATGGGGCCTACTGTGACACAACAGCTGCTGTGGTTCATGACTGAGCTGTGCTTGCAGAATTCTGTGAACAGCCAAAAGATTCTAGGTTGGCGTACTTGAAATATGTAAGGAATAAACCCTCCGCAAAATACATGGTAGACTCATGGGAAAATATAAATGTATTTCTGTACTTATCTGCATTTCCAGATGCCCAGTTACGATTATTACTACTAAAGTTCAGGGTTGCATTAAATGTGCGTTATATAAGAGCTGAGAAATTTGAAGCCCTTCTAGGTCAAGAGAATAATTGCACATGCTGACTGCTGTCTCATAATGTTAATGTTCATGTTTTAATAGATTGTTATCATTTTCATAGGCTCCGTTGCTTGATTTTAAAACCTCTTTTTAAAAAATACAATACATATTGTCGAAATGATGCGCTAGCGCTTTTGTTAAGGATGGAATTCTATGATGTGGCTTGCGCACTGGCTAAAGGTTTAGATTAGCGTCTTATAGTGTTAGATAGTAGGGGTTCGGGCATTTTAGCTGAAGTATGATGAATATGGTGTAATTATATATATAATGTTATCGTTTTAAGGAATGTATGTGTGCCTAAACATTAATAAAGTATGAACTGAACTGAACTGTGAACAGCCATTTTGAAGTACTGAAATGACAAGAGGTGTAATGATAGAGATGTGCAGAACCTGCAGACCTCAATTGGAAGAGCAGCGGCACTCCAGAGGAGGAATGAGGTACATTGGCAGTAATGTGTGCATATGACCCAACAAGGCGCAGGGGCATATTTACAAGCCCCTTGCGCCACCGGTACGTCACTTTTTTTGAAGCGCCGGTGGCACAGTGTCGTGCTCCATATTTACAAGGCCACGTAAACCCACCCTGCGTGGCTTTTCGTGGCCTTGTAAATATGGCCCCTTTTCACGCAGCCCTCTGCGTGAAAGGGGCGTGCCATGGATGTTGCTGTGGGTGTTCCCACACAACACCCATGGATTCTGCTGTATCCCCAGATATACAACATTTTGCAAACCTGGGAAGGCGTCAGAAGGAGGCGCAATGAGGTAAATTTCTCCTCGTTTTTTCCTCTTTCGAATGCAGCCCGCATAGAAAGAGGAAAACACCTCATGTGATTGTTTTTGTGCAGGAAGGTATCCCTTCCTGGAAAAAAACAATCTCCCCTACAACGCAGACACCCTTGCACCATGCCGCCAGGGTGCCTGCTTTGGCGTATGGCAGCCAATTGTGTGCCAGCGCAGGGGAAAGCACAGGGATGCGACATATTGTGTTGTAAATATGACGCATCCCCGTGCTTTGAAAAGTGACACAACATGGCGCGGCGCAGCCAAATGGCATGCGGTGCTGCGCTGTGTCACGACTTGAAACTAAGGCCCACAGTGCTTATCCCATACATGTCAATAGACCCCGATTCAGATGGGAGATTCCCAATGTTTAAAGCAAAAAATGGCTTTAATTCAACTGTATCCTGTTTAAAATCGACTCTGTCAATGGAGAAACTACATTACCTCGATTTTTTCAAAATCTCCCACTTCTCTGCTCTATAATGGTGGCATCTCTGTCACCCCGTCGCGTGACGTGGCAAGGTTTCCTCACAGAAACTTTCCTGCTCCCGTGAAATGGCCTCACGGCGAGGATGCTCGCTGTAGGAGAGTAGGGTCTGCAATCCTATGATCACCCAGATTTTTTGCTTTTGCTTCATTGGTTTACGACTTTCTCCGGCTGCGGGCCTGCCAATCAGACCCACAGCCTAGCTGTTCTCTCTCGAAATTAACACACATGTACGTTAGGTGCATCCACTAATTGGAACTGGGCCACCTTGTCAGTCCCTGTCTCAGCATACCACAGGTATCCAGGGCATCGGTGTACCCAGGGCCTACCAGGGGCTGAAGCATGTATTATGCCACCCCTGGAATGGCCGCCCAAATCTGACACAACTGGCTGCACGACAGCTGGGGCCACGTGGTGTAATCACCCGTTGCTGTAGGTGTAGTATTCCTACACCTAACCCTAAAATGGACACATGGATTCCTATCAGTCACTCCTATAGCAGGCCTTATCAATCCTGAAGGCAGAGTGCAGGGAATCATGTGGGACGGTGCTCTGGCGCGAGCTGAGCCCGTCGACGGCTTGCGGAACCAAGCCCTAATAGCCGTTCCATGGTGACGCGGGCCAACTACTTTTAAGGCATTATAATCCTTGCGGTTATTTGCTAACTTTGGCATCGCATCACCTATACATGTCGAGTAAGGTGTCATACGAATGGGAATACGAACCCCTCGCCAGTCCTGGTGACGGGGTTAGCATTCCCCCCTTTTAGAGGGACACGACATGGAAGTAACCTTGAACCCCGGTTAAAGTTGACTCAAGCCTCAGCATCACAAAATGGATGCTGCCACCAGACACAAGTCTGACCTCCTGCTGCTGGGGGACCTTCCAGCAAGGGGAGCTTGGACAAAGGGTTTCCTGTCGAGGGCGGTGTTAGCACCGTCCCAGACAGGGTTTGTGTATCCCAGGTAGGCAGGGCTGAAAGGAAGGTGACTGCAAGTGGCACCCCGGTGCTCACTGTGCATAGCCCGGCTCAAACCAGTTTTGGGGGCACACCAGCCCCTGAGCTGGCGCGAAGCCGGACAAAGGATAGGGGTGTAACCACCCCCCTCCTGGCTCCACCCATAGGTAGAACCTAGTCACGGGCCAGCCCCTTTCTCTTAGAATAAAGGTAGGAGCGAGTCCCCTTCCCAAATTGGATAAATCAGATAATCGGATAACTCCGAATCACGAACTACTTTCCACGAAAGGAACTCTTGACTATTTCTGAAGACTCTCCCTTGTGGCTAAGGAGTAGCCACCCTGCACCAGCAGGCACCATCTAAGCGCTTGCGGTTTGCTGTGAGTCTCTCCTACGGATCAAGACTGCCCAGCTCGACGAGACCCGAGTTCCCTGCCATCTCTGACCTTTTACCTGCCTCATCAGCCCAGCTGAGAGTCGTAGGTGTGACGAGACCTGCGGGACCGGTTATCTTCAGAACCTGCACGACGCTTATCTAGCACGCCCACCGAGGGACCCTCGAGTGAGTGCACCTAGGGTTTGAGAAGCCCTAACCCTGAGCAGCTCCAGCATCGAAGTCTGTCTCCCCAGCATCCCCGAGATCTGCGTGGGGGCCCTTCCGCTCCTTGCTGTTCGCCGCGTTGTTCGACCACTTGCCGACCGGCTTGTGGCCCTCTTCACGACGCACCACGATTGTTTCATCACTAGTCTGGTTGCTCCAGACTGGCTCTTGCTCCCCTTCAACAGAGGAGTACCACGGACCCTCCTGGTCCACTCCCGACGCCATTTTGACTCCCCCGCCTGGGTGGCCACTGCCAAGATCCGCTGCCCCTTCCTGGGCCCAGCATCGTCGACAGCAGACACCTTCGTGGGACAGCTCGCCCTCCATCCTGGTCGCCGCCGCGCCTCCTGGTCCGAGGAACAGCCGAGTCCGACGTCACCCACTCACCTGGTCGAGGTGACTTCAGCCGGTACCCTCCTGGTACCCACACGATCGCTGGCTAGCGGTTGAGAACTGAGTCCCCTCTGCTTTCAGGTTTTCCTTCACCACCGATCCAGGCTTGGATCGCTCTGAACATCGTCACTGGTCGCCTGCCAGCAACTTCTTCTTTCAGGCTCCTGAGACTACACGAGGACTCCCGACATCTTGACGAACTTCACGCAGCCGCAGCCTCCGGGCTAGGTAACTCGAGCATCTCGGTGCTCCATCGCAGGTTCGCTCTACAAGTGTCCAGTTCCTTTTTCGTTTAGTCCCACTGATCGGATCACTCCGGAATCAGTATCTCCAGACTCTAACCATTCGCATTTCACTGTTAGTGTAGATGGTTTCTCGGGCCCCTCGGGCATTTGTGTAAATTGTGCAACTGAAGTATTTTCCTAAGAGTTTTGTAGTGTGCTTAGCTCCCTGACTCATAAAGAGCCAGGGTAGTCTTGTTATAAATAAATATCCTTTATTTTCATAACAACTTGTGTGGTGTCCTTTCACTTGGTGTTCAAGGGGTATATGTGATGGTAAACAGCTGGCTTAACACGCCCTCTAGAGTTTAGCCTAAGACTGCTCGTATCCACGCTACTAGGATAGCTGGTCTAAAAGGTTGACTTACAACCAATCATCAATAAGGGTCGTTTGGAATGATACACAGTGATCACTAGAATAGTGAGCACTACATATCAGGCCAACTTCTCACATTGGTGAGCAGCGGTTGGGATTTGAGCTTGCTGTTGTTTTACCACACACGTATCCTAAGAATATCGCAGTGAAAGATCACATAAGTACCCAGGTACATATAACTTAACTTAGAATACTCCGAGTTCTACTGAACCGGCTGTTGTAGTGTAACAGGGCTTAGCACACCCTGACTACAACTCTTAGCAAGGGATCAGTAGGTAAACCCATAGTGTAGGTAGGTGCAACACTTACACCTCACTAGAAAAGCATGTCGGTCCACGGAGAGTCTGCAGGGACTCCCCTAGTGGTCAGTGACCCTCCACAGGTCGTGTCACGATATGCAACTCTTAGCTTCAAGGAGATGAGACAACTGTGTGCCTCCCGGAAGCTAAACCAGGGTTCTAACCCTTCCATCGCAATACTGATAGGTCTCTTAGAGGCGTACGATGCTAGGAGGTCCTCTAACCCAGGTCCCCCCAGTGCAGATGGGAACATGCCTCCCTTAGAGGGAACCCTCGGTGACCCAGACCTCGACCTCCACACAGAGGAGGAGGACGAGGACGAGTTATCGGGAGACGAGGCAGACAAAGGTCCAGTGGTAGTCGGCAGGCTTACAAGGACCAACTTAAGCAGGCATGAGAATGGAACTGGGGGAGCCCCGGGCCCACGCTCAAGCAGGCTCAACCTTGGGAACGGACGAGCTAGGTCTCTCTCCAGAGGCTCTGGCAGATCGGTTCATACACATGTCTCTCAGGCACCTTCTCAGAGAGGAATGACTTCCCCTCAGAGGAGGGAGCATGAAGCGAAGATGCGGGAGGTCAATCTGAGGATCGAGCGGGAAGAACTTGCCCTCGCCAAAGAAAGACTTGCCTTAGCCCGAGAGCAGAAATTAAGTGGGTTAGATCCCACTGGTGGCAGCATTCTCAATAGAGAGAAAGACAGGGGTATAGACACTAGACACCTGAGTAAAATCGTGCCCCCCTTTAAACAAGGGGACGACATCCACAAGTGGATAACTGCCTTGGAAAGGGCCTGCACTGTCCAGTGCGTCCCCCCAAGTCAGTGGGCAGCTATACTGTGGCTTTCCTTTGAAGGTAAAGGAAGGGACAAGCTCCTCACTACAAGAGCTGAGGATGCTAACAACTACCAAGTCCTGAAGAACACACTGATTGATGGGTTCGGCTTAACCACGGAACAGTACCGGGTGCTGTTCCGAGACACCCAGAAAATTCAGTCTCAGGATTGGGCTGACTTTGTCGATTGTGCCACTAAGGCTTTGGAAGGCTGGTTGCTGGGTAGCAAGGTTACTGATTACACAGGATTGTACAATCTTATCATGCGAGAACAGATTTTAAACAACTGTCAGAACCAATTGTTGCATCAGCACCTTGTCGACTCGGATCTGACCTCTCCCCAAGAATTGGGAAAGAAGGCAGACAGATGGGTCAGAACAAGGGTCAAGCAGAACCAGAATCAGAACGAGGGTGGTCAGAAGAAAGCAGACCAAAAGGGTAACAAGAACGAACAAAATGACCAGAAGTCTTCGACAGGTCCCCAACAAACCAAAGAGGGTGGGGGTCAGGCTTCACAGAAGAAGAAGACTCAAGAAGGCCAGTCAAAAAGGTGGTGCCAATACTGTAAAAGTAAGACTCACTGGTTTAGTGAGTGCACCAAGAAAGGAGGGCAAACTCCTACCACTGCAGCCCCTAAGGCACCTGCGCCCCCTAGTACAGTCAGCAGTGGTAGTGCGCCTCCCAAGGCATTAGTTGGGTTAACCTTGGGAACCGAGGGGAGTGACGACTTAGTCGGCACGCTCACTCAGGCCGTCCTTGTCTGTACAGGGGATATGGATATGTCCCCTGATGCCAGTCCCAATACTTTGGGCAAATACAGGCAGACACCTTTGATAAATGGAAGAGTGGCTCAGGCCTACAGGGACACGTGTGCCAGTGTCACCATGGTGACGCCTAACTTCGTGGACCCTGGACAGATCATGCTAGGTACCAGTCACCTAGTGACCAATGCCAGCAACGTCACTACCAATCACAGTATGGTAGTTGTTGATTTCTCCTGGGGAGGGGTAAGTGGCCCGAAAAAGGTTGTGGTTAGTTCAGACCTCCCCGTAGAATGTCTGTTGGGCAATGATTTGGAAACGTCACAATGGTCAGAAGTGGAGCAGAGGACTCACATGGAAATGTTAGGTTTGCCAGCGCATGTCCTTGCTGTGACCAGGTCACAGGCCAAAAGATGCCCCACTGAACAGGTGCTGGATCCTGGAAGAACGGACCAGACACCTTCCAAGAAAAGGAGCAGTAAGGGTAAGGCTTCGCCTTCCCCCTTGCCCCAGGTCGTGGATCAAGTCTCCGAGGAGGCTGACCTTAAAGAACTGAGGGAAACTGAGCCGCAAGAGCTTGAACCTGGTCAGGTTGAGTTTCTGGGCTCAGGGGGACCCTCCAGGGAAGACCTGGGGAAGGCACAGTTAGACTGCCCCTCACTTGAACCCCTCAGACAGCAGGCCGCTGCTGAGGCTGCAGGGAACGCCACGGGTACCCACAAAGTGTACTGGGACGATGGACTCCTGTACTCTGAGGCAAGAGACCCCAAACCTGGTGCGACCAGGAGGCTGGTCATCCCCTTGTCTCTGAGAGGTTTCCTTCTCACCCTGGCCCACGAGATTCCCCTTGCAGGTCACTTAGGCCAGAATAAGACTTGGGACAGAATTGTTCCACACTTTCACTGGCCCCGCATGTCCGAAGATACGAAGGAGTTTTGCCGCTCCTGTGTCACTTGCCAAGCCAGTGGTAAGTCAGGTGGCACGACAAAGGCCCCCCTCATACCACTACCAGTGGTGGGGGTACCCTTTGAACGAGTGGGGATCGACATTGTCGGACCAATGGAACCCCAGACAGCATCAGGGCACAAGTTCATACTGGTGGTGGTGGACCACGCCACCAGGTATCCTGAAGCTATTCCCCTTAGGACCACTACAGCACCTGTGGTGGCACGGGCCCTGCTTGGAGTGTTCTCCAGAGTGGGCTTCCCTAAGGAGGTCGTCTCAGACAGAGGTGCAAACTTCATGTCGGGATATCTGACTGCTATGTGGAAGGAATGTGGTGTCAACTACAAGTTCACCACACCCTATCACCCACAATGCAATGGGCTGGTTGAGAGATTCAACCGGACCCTAAAAGGGATGATTCACGGACTACCTGAAAAGCTTCGGCGGAGATGGGATGTCCTGATACCCTGCCTCTTGTTCGCCTACAGAGAGGTCCCGCAGAAGGGGGTTGGCTACAGCCCTTTTGAGCTTCTGTTCGGACATCCTGTAAGGGGACCCCTTTGTTTGGTAAAGGAAGGATGGGAGAGACCTCTCAGAAAGCCGGCATCAAACATTGTGGACTATGTGCTCGGTCTCCGCTAGCGGATGGCGGAGTACATGGAAAAGGCGTCTAAAAACCTTGAGGCGAGCCAAGAATTACAGAAAGCTTGGCACGACCAAAAGGCTGTCCTGACTGTGTACCAGCCTGGACAGAAGGTGTGGGTGCTGGAGCCAGTGGCCCCAGCAGCACTCAAAGACAAATGGTCTGGGCCCCACACGATCATTGAGCAAAAGGGAGAGGTCACCTACCTGGTAGACCTGGGAACTCCCCGGAGCCCCCACAGGGTGCTCCACATAAACAGGCTCAAGGCATATGTCGACAGGGAGGGCATGGGCTTGCTCATGGCCACAGATGAGGGACAGGAGGAGGAGAGTGACCCTCTCCCAGACCTGCTCTCTCAGAACCCTGACGATGGATCAGTAGATGGTGTTGTCTTTTGTGGCAGCCTCTCTGGACATCAACAAGAGGATTGTAAACAGGTTCTTCAATCCTTTCGACATATGTTCTCTCTGACACCCAGTCAGACCAAGTGGTGTACCCACGAGGTCGACACTGGGGACAGTCTGCCCGTAAAGAGTAAAATCTATCGGCAACCTGATCGTGTCAGAGACTGCATCAAGACAGAGGTGCAGAAAATGTTGGAGCTGGGAGTCATTGAACCCTCGGACAGCCCCTGGGCTAGTCCCGTAGTGCTCGTGCCGAAACCTCACACCCAGGGCGGTAAGAAAGAGATGAGGTTTTGCGTGGACTACAGAGGTCTCAATGCGGTCACTAAGACCGACGCCCACCCGATACCAAGAGCAGACGAACTTATCGACCGGTTGGCCTCGGCCAACTACTTAAGTACGTTTGACCTGACAGCGGGGTATTGGCAAATCAGGTTAGCTGAGGAGGCCAAGCCCAAAACAGCATTTTCTACCCCGGGTGGGCATTATCAGTTCGTGGTAATGCCCTTTGGTTTGAAAAATGCACCTGCCACCTTCCAAAGGCTGGTGAATCGCGTTCTCACTGGGTTGGACGACTTCTGTGCGGCGTATCTGGACGATATCGCTGTCTTTAGCTCCACCTGGGAGGATCACCTGGTCCACCTGAGGAAAGTGTTAGAGGCCCTGCAGAAGGCAGGCCTCACTATCAAGGCCACCAAGTGCCAGATAGGGCAGACACAGGTTGTATACCTGGGCCACCTTGTAGGTGGAGGCCAGGTTCAACCATTGGAGAGCAAAATACAGGCCATCCAGGACTGGGCTCCTCCAACCACCCAGACTCAGGTTCGAGCTTTCTTGGGCCTGACTGGTTATTACCGGAAATTTGTCAGAAATTATGGATCCATTGTGACCCCGCTAAACGACCTGACAAGTAAAAAGATGCCAAAAAAAGTTCAGTGGACAGCAAGCTGTCAGAAGGCATTCGATGACCTAAAGCAGGCCATGTGCACAGCACCTATCCTAAAGAGTCCAGACTACTCCAAACCATTCATTGTCCAAACAGACGCTTCGGAGCTGGGTGTGGGAGCTGTTCTATCGCAACTGAATTTTGATGGTCATGACCAGCCCATAGCTTTTATTAGCAGGAGGCTGACCCCCAGAGAGAAGAATTGGTCAGCTATTGAGAGGGAGGCCTTTGCTGTGGTTTGGGCCCTGAAGAAGTTGAGGCCATACTTGTTTGGCACTCACTTCAAGATTCAGACCGACCATAAGCCCCTCTTGTGGCTAAATCAAATGAAGTGAAAACCCCAAACTACTTAGGTGGTCCATTTCCCTACAGGGGATGGACTTCACAGTGGAGCATAGACCTGGCACTGATCATGGCAATGCAGATGGGCTCTCCAGGTATTTCCACTTAGAGCAAGAAGACTCACCTGGTCAAGGTTAGCTTATTGTCCCAAAGTTTGGGGGGGGGTCATGTAGGAGAGTAGGGTCTGCAATCCTATGATCACCCAGATTTTTTGCTTTTGCTTCATTGGTTTACGACTTTCTCCGGCTGCGGGCCTGCCAATCAGACCCACAGCCTAGCTGTTCTCTCTCGAAATTAACACACATGTACGTTAGGTGCATCCACTAATTGGAACTGGGCCACCTTGTCAGTCCCTGTCTCAGCATACCACAGGTATCCAGGGCATCGGTGTACCCAGGGCCTACCAGGGGCTGAAGCATGTATTATGCCACCCCTGGAATGGCCGCCCAAATCTGACACAACTGGCTGCACGACAGCTGGGGCCACGTGGTGTAATCACCCGTTGCTGTAGGTGTAGTATTCCTACACCTAACCCTAAAATGGACACATGGATTCCTATCAGTCACTCCTATAGCAGGCCTTATCAATCCTGAAGGCAGAGTGCAGGGAATCATGTGGGACGGTGCTCTGGCGCGAGCTGAGCCCGTCGACGGCTTGCGGAACCAAGCCCTAATAGCCGTTCCATGGTGACGCGGGCCAACTACTTTTAAGGCATTATAATCCTTGCGGTTATTTGCTAACTTTGGCATCGCATCACCTATACATGTCGAGTAAGGTGTCATACGAATGGGAATACGAACCCCTCGCCAGTCCTGGTGACGGGGTTAGCATTCCCCCCTTTTAGAGGGACACGACATGGAAGTAACCTTGAACCCCGGTTAAAGTTGACTCAAGCCTCAGCATCACAAAATGGATGCTGCCACCAGACACAAGTCTGACCTCCTGCTGCTGGGGGACCTTCCAGCAAGGGGAGCTTGGACAAAGGGTTTCCTGTCGAGGGCGGTGTTAGCACCGTCCCAGACAGGGTTTGTGTATCCCAGGTAGGCAGGGCTGAAAGGAAGGTGACTGCAAGTGGCACCCCGGTGCTCACTGTGCATAGCCCGGCTCAAACCAGTTTCGGGGGCACACCAGCCCCTGAGCTGGCGCGAAGCCGGACAAAGGATAGGGGTGTAACCACCCCCCTCCTGGCTCCACCCATAGGTAGAACCTAGTCACGGGCCAGCCCCTTTCTCTTAGAATAAAGGTAGGAGCGAGTCCCCTTCCCAAATTGGATAAATCAGATAATCGGATAACTCCGAATCACGAACTACTTTCCACGAAAGGAACTCTTGACTATTTCTGAAGACTCTCCCTTGTGGCTAAGGAGTAGCCACCCTGCACCAGCAGGCACCATCTAAGCGCTTGCGGTTTGCTGTGAGTCTCTCCTACGGATCAAGACTGCCCAGCTCGACGAGACCCGAGTTCCCTGCCATCTCTGACCTTTTACCTGCCTCATCAGCCCAGCTGAGAGTCGTAGGTGTGACGAGACCTGCGGGACCGGTTATCTTCAGAACCTGCACGACGCTTATCTAGCACGCCCACCGAGGGACCCTCGAGTGAGTGCACCTAGGGTTTGAGAAGCCCTAACCCTGAGCAGCTCCAGCATCGAAGTCTGTCTCCCCAGCATCCCCGAGATCTGCGTGGGGGCCCTTCCGCTCCTTGCTGTTCGCCGCGTTGTTCGACCACTTGCCGACCGGCTTGTGGCCCTCTTCACGACGCACCACGATTGTTTCATCACTAGTCTGGTTGCTCCAGACTGGCTCTTGCTCCCCTTCAACAGAGGAGTACCACGGACCCTCCTGGTCCACTCCCGACGCCATTTTGACTCCCCCGCCTGGGTGGCCACTGCCAAGATCCGCTGCCCCTTCCTGGGCCCAGCATCGTCGACAGCAGACACCTTCGTGGGACAGCTCGCCCTCCATCCTGGTCGCCGCCGCGCCTCCTGGTCCGAGGAACAGCCGAGTCCGACGTCACCCACTCACCTGGTCGAGGTGACTTCAGCCGGTACCCTCCTGGTACCCACACGATCGCTGGCTAGCGGTTGAGAACTGAGTCCCCTCTGCTTTCAGGTTTTCCTTCACCACCGATCCAGGCTTGGATCGCTCTGAACATCGTCACTGGTCGCCTGCCAGCAACTTCTTCTTTCAGGCTCCTGAGACTACACGAGGACTCCCGACATCTTGACGAACTTCACGCAGCCGCAGCCTCCGGGCTAGGTAACTCGAGCATCTCGGTGCTCCATCGCAGGTTCGCTCTACAAGTGTCCAGTTCCTTTTTCGTTTAGTCCCACTGATCGGATCACTCCGGAATCAGTATCTCCAGACTCTAACCATTCGCATTTCACTGTTAGTGTAGATGGTTTCTCGGGCCCCTCGGGCATTTGTGTAAATTGTGCAACTGAAGTATTTTCCTAAGAGTTTTGTAGTGTGCTTAGCTCCCTGACTCATAAAGAGCCAGGGTAGTCTTGTTATAAATAAATATCCTTTATTTTCATAACAACTTGTGTGGTGTCCTTTCACTTGGTGTTCAAGGGGTATATGTGATGGTAAACAGCTGGCTTAACACGCCCTCTAGAGTTTAGCCTAAGACTGCTCGTATCCACGCTACTAGGATAGCTGGTCTAAAAGGTTGACTTACAACCAATCATCAATAAGGGTCGTTTGGAATGATACACAGTGATCACTAGAATAGTGAGCACTACATATCAGGCCAACTTCTCACACTCGCTATTAAAATAGAGCCATGAAGTCTTAAGCACCCTATTCTATATCAACTTTACAGCTCTCGCTTCTCTATCACGCGCGCCATCGCGGCTGAAATCTTATTTCTCTCATTCGTCTTCCATAAAGAGGCGGCATTATGCAAATCCGCAGCTCCCTAATAATCTTTCTCATGGGCTCGCAATAACTCCCTGCACTAATGAATGTCTGGGAAAGAAGGACACGTCTTCGAATGTTTGCATCTTTCCTATTTGAGCTATGAGTGTAATTTGTTTGTCACTGAATATTTATAGTCTCGTTCTTTAAGGGGGCCTTTTTTTTTTTTTTTTTTACTTCTTGCCGTTTTCGCAGCTTTACAAACGGCGCCATATTTATCACGTCTGCATTAAAAAAATCGAACATATTGTATTTCACGTCCGTGCAGCGGCAGATATATGTCACCGTGACCTCAGGGCAGTGGGAGGTGAGGGCGGGGCACGCCGAAGAAACGCACTAAAGTCTGTCAAATTATAGACCCGTTCCGGGGCCAACCTCTGATTAATTGGCGCCGAACCGCAGCACCGCCTAAAAATGCCCCTGGCAGGACACCGTTATACACCCGGAGGTGTAACGGTATTCCGACAGACCATAAATGTGTACTGGTCCAGCCAGGGAACTGCTGCCATTCAAAAAAAAGCAAAAGACACACAATTGATGGACGGAATGCAGAACAAATCAAAACATTCTCCCCCAATCAAGAGATCTGGGTTAAATCCATCATTCTTTTGCTCACCATGCCACCCCAGTTTAGACCTGGCCATATGCAAATCAGTCTTGACCCTGTGCCTCATGTGAACAGTTCAGCCCGAACTGCCAAGCCAGGTCAGGTCCTCCCTGGACCGGAAACAAGCATTGTTCTGCATTCTGTCCATCAATTGTTGTTTTTGCATTTGTGGGACCGGTATGCTCAGACATGAGTCCCGTGTTCTCCATGCCATTGGAGTCAAGCTATCCTGGCTGAAGAGGGTTGAAACCCCGAAACCGGTCCTAGGATGCTTGCTTCCAGTCCAGGGAGGACCTGGCTTGGTAGTTCGGGCTGGACTGTTCCCATGAGGCACAGGGTCAAGACTGATTTGCATATGGCTGGGTTCAAACTGGAATGGCATGGTGAGCAAAAAAACGATGGATTTAGGCCCAGATCTCTGTACTGGGGTGAATGTATGACCTTGTTCTGCATTCTGTCAATCAATTGTTGTTTTTGCATTTAAAAAAAAAAGACACGCCGTCTCCCAGACCACCACCAATAACCCCCCCCATTCCACCCCCTAAACAAACACAATTGCTTCTCCTCAACATTAAATACATTTCTTCTTTGTTTCTTCCACTATCACTGACCTCTTATCATACAGCACTCTCCTAATTAGCACTATCAACAAACATTCACCCCTTTCCCCACAACCAACAAACACTCCATCCTGCTTCACTCCACAAACACGTGCATCTCCTCTTCCACCACCAATAAACTCCATATCCCTTTCTCCATCCCCAACAAACAGCATAGCCCTCAATGTGAACCACCAACAAACACCCATCCTGTTTCCGCCACCAAATATCAACCCACTTTTTTCCCCATGACTTACGCACACCATCACTCTCTCCATCGCTAGAAAACATATTTTCCATCTCTCTCTGTTCCACTCACAAACACTCTTCCTCTCCTGATCATCAAGTCATCAAACATCATCCCTTTCCCCACCACTAACAAACACAATATCACTCTCTTAATATATTGCCTTCTTGTGGAGGGTTTACATACACTAGACATATTGCTAATTTTTGTTCCAAACTGACAGTGTACTGTTTAGATTAGAAGTAAGATCTGTTCCTGGCCGAAGCAACAAAATGATGATTGTTCATCAGGCCTTCCAAGTCCTGAGGCTGACCAGGGTGAATTTGAATGTGTAGAAACTGATTTATTGCAGCCTTAGAGGGAATTGTAAATGAAGCTTGTGATAATGTGTCAGAAGAGGAATGGTCTAATGCATCCTGTACAATGACCACAACACCTGGGGATAAAACTGGCACTGGCCATTGCGGGACCATTTAAGTCTTCTTGTGCACACACGTAATATGGATTGGTTCATATTGATTGCCAATCAAAATCATATTTATTGACAAGCAAGTTCCACTGCTGTGTAGTATCCTTAGGTAAAGACTGGTTTACCAAAACCATGGTCACTGATAATGGTGTCCAATTGATATCCAAGGGCATGAATGTTTTCTTCTTCAGTCGTGACATGAGGATAAACAGTTTAGCGCTGTATAATCCTCACACCAATGGGCAGGTGAACATATTCAATTGTTACCTCAAAGATAGCATTCAGTGACCTTTTCAAAACAAAAATTGCTGGCCGCTTGTTGAAGAAAGAAATTGTGGACATCCAGAAATGCACTTTATACTGACTGGTGTCTGTCCTTTCTACCTCGGCGGCAGATCACCGTTCACCGTGCCCATGCTGTGGCAGGAAAACGCTTGATATGGAAGACACTATCTCCAAGGGTAAGAAAGAGAAGATTCCAGGGTATGTGTGGGATACACAGATACTGTCTAAATGCAGGTATAACATCAGGAAAAAATATTATATGAGATATTGGATCAAAAGACAATCTTCCTGTTTTTCGGAGAAATGTAGATGTAAATACAGCAAAGCATTGAGGTTGTGAAAATCATTAACAGAAATATTATCACACTGAATAGGAGGTGTTGGAATACATGGAGTGTTTCCAACTGCAGCATGGATTTCATTGGTAATAACTCAAAGGAGTGATAGAGCGCGATGGTGCTCTTTCATTTGTAGGGGTGCATTATAATAATGAGTTGTTCGCACCTACATTTATTCCTTTGTCGTGCTAACATGTGACAGTAGAATGTGTACTGTAATAATGTCCAAAGTGATGTGCTAGGTATATTTTTCTTATAAACGTGGAGAAATGAATGTTGCAATACATGCGTGTTTAGCTGAAAACATTAGCGTGTAGACTTGTGCTAGACGCTTGCACATATTCACGCATTTGATGTGCCAATGTAACATGTTGAATCTGAAAGAAACACGTTAGTTATAGATTCCTTACCTTAGAATTACCCCAGGCATCAGATTGGATCTGGAAAGTTTCTTTGTCAGCAGTAACTCTGCGCGTCGAAAGGTGGTGTCGGTCAGCTCCGTGTCCGTCGTCAGCGTCGTGGTCGCGGCAGCTACTTAGACGCCGCCCTTTCACGCTGACGTCAGTTCTTTTTCTTTCTGCGCCAGCCAGCGCAGAACCCGGAAGAGTGGTACCTCAGTCATTTTTTGACTAAGTTTTTATCGACTTTTGTCGACGTCTTGTTTCGAGTTTCCGAGAGATGCCCAGCTTTAAGGCCTACGGTCCCTGTAACCGATTGATGTCGGTGACGGAGCCGCACCGCGTGTGCCTCTTTTGCCTGGAGCACGACCACGACCCCAAGTCGTGCTCCGACTGTCAGTTGTTGATGCCAAAGGCTTTGCGGGAGCGGTCCCTAAAGCTGCTTGAACGACGACAGTCGGCTCCGCGCAGTTTGAGGTCCCGGTCGAGAGAGAGGTCGAGGGACCGGTCGCGGAGCCACCACCATTCCGGTTCCAAATCATCGAAGTCTTCGCACTCAGGGTCGGGTAAGTCGAAGCATAAGAAGAAGTTGAAGAAGCATCGTCGCTCTTCAACTTCTCCTTGTCGGTCCGCCGATCCGACGAGGCACGTGGGTGGTGCCATTCCCGCGGCTCCGCACACGGAGCCTGAAGGGTCGACTCCGAGCTTCCCTTCTTTTCTGGGACCCGGAGCGACCCCCGCCCAACTTCATACATTCTACGAAGGGATGCATGCCATCTTTGGACGGATCGACCCCGCTGGCACGCCTTTGGGCCCACGGGCTTGGTCGGGGGTGCCTGGGTCTTCGCTGCCGGCAGCTGCGGCCCCACAGGCTCCCCTTGGATCCAGGCCTGGATTCAAATCGGTGCCGGTTGACCTCATTACGCCTCCACTGGCGCCGCTTCCTCTGGCACCACTTCCGCTACCAACGCCAGTCGTGCCCCTAGCCTCCATCCCAACGTGGACACGGAACCGGACCGGCATCGACCGACGCCAGATCCGGCGCCGTGTGGGGTTTTTATGCCCCTGTCCACTCTTGGGGTCCCTTTCCAACAACAGTGGCACCCAGAGGATGATGAGGAGGACTGGGAGGGGTCAGGTGACCCTTTAACTGACCAGCAAGATACTGAGCAGGACTGGAGAGAGGAACTGGGCGATGCCAGTGGTCTTTACACTTCACCCAACCTTGGCATGTTGTCTACTCCTACTGTGGCTACGGAGGAGGGAGCGTCATACGCTGTGGTGTTACGTAGGGCGGCAGAGGCTCTCAACCTCGAGCTTCCTAAGGTGGCGGTCAGGACTAACCTCCTGACTGAGGTGCTTCAACTGGCGGCGAGCTCTCCGGAGCCCCTGCTGCCGTTTAATGAGGCCCTTACCGACGTCCTTTTGGGCACGTGGTCCAGGGCCAATACGGGGGCTCCCGTGGGCAGGATGATCGCCCGACGCCACCACTTGGCTCCTGGCAACCCCACTTTCCTCTCCCAACACCCCACTTTTCATATTAAAACAAAGTTCTTGGATTTTGCAGGATCTCTACTCTTGGGCTCATTAATATGTACTTTGCTATTAAAATGGTTTTATAAGTCTTTTGTGTCTATGTTGAAGTATGCAAAGTAGGAGGATGCTTGGCGGATGTTAAACGTTTTGAATAAATGTGCGCTACCTTCGAAGCACTCCAGGTGGCAGTGTATCCGGCTAAAAACCACAAACATGGATTTACCTATAAAATCACAATATCCTTTTTATTAGTGCAAAAATACAATCATTTGAATACAGAATACAATGCTAAAAGGACCTCACTTCTTTTATAAAAAAGTAAATTACTAATTAGAGAAAGTGCACAGTTCATAAGCGCAAAAAATTCTAAAAAACACAGGCAGGGGTGGTGTATCAATCTCGCAATTATAATACAAAGTACAGTTTTTTGGTGCAAAATACATTTGTAATAGCGGATAGCAGACTCCAACTTCACTTTTTAAGGAACTATATATAATTATGGAGAATAAATACTGTTAAAGGCCATCCGGTTAATGCTTCATCTCTTATAATATGCTATAGCACAAATAGGTATACTATAACAATATCCTTTTTATTGGTACAAGTTCCAAATGTTTAAGTGCAAAATACAATTATAGCTGGACCTCACTACTTTTATAGAAGGTAAAAGCAGAGGTAGACTAAACACGGCTCATATTGCAAAGAACCACAGAAAGGAAATTTGCTAATTATATAACTGTATAAGCATTTATTGAGCAAAAATCAGTTATTTTTGTGCAAAATACATTTGTAACAGTGGACAGCGGACCTCAATACTTTTATAGAGGATGAATACAGTAGATGTCTAGACACGACAAAGTATTCTAATAGCTGCAACAGGGCTTTACCTATAGTACAGCAGTAACAATATTGTTTGTGCAAAATAAAGTTATTTTTGTGCAAGATGCATGCATAGCAGCAGGCTGTGGACCTCAACTTCTCAATCAAAGAAGCAAGAACCAAGCAAGGCTTGGTCCTTCGAGATATAAGCATAGGGAGCTGTCAATAACTGTACTCCTGTTTTGTTGCCCACTCTGTTGACATTGTGGTGTTTGACAATATCTGGATTGTAATTACTCTTGTTTTAGTTCTCTACTGTTTTTCCCCTATGTTGGGGTTAGCAATTGTTCTTTTCTTTGATTTCTCCCCTTGTTATCTCTTCTTTTTCTCCTCTTTTTTTCCCCTTTCACTTTTACTACTCCAGGAATGTTGCCTTTTGAAATGTGTGATTCTATATGGAGTATGTGATCGAATTTGTATGTATCAATATGCACTGTAGTTTTGTTCTTTTGGTTCAATAAAATCTTAATAAATAAAAAAATAACATAAAAAAAGAAGCAAGATTCAGATAAAAGTATGGAAAATAAATGTTGTAGAGGAACATCTGATTTACTAAAAAAATAGTATAAATTTCACAGGACTCACAATTCCCAGATAAATGGCTCAGACCTAGAATCTATAAGAATAAATATGTTAAATATGTTACTATGAGCTACTCAAATCAACTAACCTTTCAGCCTCTGCAGACAGAAGTGTCTCTACGGCGAAGCACAATCTCATATTGTCACACTTTAACATCCATTAGAACTGGCCGCTCTTTTAGCCGTATTTCCTGCCTTTTTCGGGTGTGTGTGTGTGGGGGGGGGGATTAGTACTAGTATTAATATTAAGTCTAGGCCACCTTCTTTCCCCATTGTAGCCGGCTTTTTTGAGGACAATCCAGACACTGACATTGTACAAAAATTTGTAAATTCCTTAAATAAAATGACCCCATTGACGTCATATTTTAGAGACATCATGACAGCTAATCCCCCACCGGACAACCAAATAGCTCCTTGACTGCTTTAATACTAAAAGTTCTAAAATCTTTCATTACCACGTCCTCCTGATCCAGCGCGGACCCAATAATTTGGACAGGGACGAACGTTCAATTATTTCATTTACATTCGTCCTTCCCTGAGAATTAGATGCGCCAAATGACATGTACTGACATTTTTAAAGACATTATAAAAAATCATGACAGTCCTAGCAAATCTCTGATGCCTGGTTCTAACCCCCCCGCCCCCTCATTGTGCATAATCGTTTACACAGTTATTTTGTGAGGTACTGTTTCACGCTGTCGTGATAAGCACATGAATAATAATGAGTCGTTTTTATATGGTGCCAGCTGCCTTCATTGTTTTGCTTTCTCGTTTTGGTGTAAGCAATGGGTCTTGCTATCAGATGCGTTACTGGTACTCACTTTATCAACCTCAGAAGGATTGAAGACTGCTTTGGCCCTGCCTGGATTCTAACTTGAGGCATGCAAGAGCAGATTTCAGCTTCTTGTGGACGTCTTGCTGTGCAGGAAGTAGTAGAACCAGCTTGATGGAAGTTGCCCCAGAAGGCCTCTTGGAAGCCTCTTTAAAACTGCTTCCTCAGCTTTAACAGAAAGCATAACAGCTGTCCCACAGCGTAGGGGATGGGGTACGGTTGGAGGGTATCACCGGAATGTATACCACTGTGAATCATGCTCTGGTGGAACAGTTTCCCTCTGAAATCAAGCTTGCCCAATGCAATAAGTTACTTAACCACATCTGTAACTTGACGTCTGGGCGCCCAGTTTGACGTTGATCCTGACTGCGGCTTAAATCAGTCCTGCCAAGCTACTAGTAAGCAGAAATAGGTTGCCTGAAAAGGACTGGAGCTAAACACAGTGGCGCTGGAAGTAGGGGTGCAGCAGGTGATTTCAACAGGAGAACGGGCCAATGAGGACACTTTGGGGCATATTCACAAGGACTGGTGCTACTTATCGCAAACGCCAGTTAGCAGCAGTTTTGTTATCGCCGCCTAACCCTGAAAACTATCGCCATGTTAGCGGCGTAATAACAAGCCGTCGCTACATGGCTAAAGTATCAGGGAATGGCAGTAAAAACTGCAGCTAACATCAGTGTGCTGGCGATAAGAAATCCGGCGAAAGCAGGCAATACCTAGCTATATGCCCATTAGTGGCAGAAAAGTCCCTTTTTGCGTCCTCTATGGGTCTTTGACAAACAGATGCCTGTCATGCAAGAGTCTGAAAGGCAGATTGGATCAGTCATCCTCAATCATCAGAAGTTGTGCGTCGTTGAGCTTTTCAGACCCAAGTTCTTGGTTCGTTTTTTAGGTCTTGCCTGAGCCAGCGCATGCGCTACACTGGCGAGACTTTTAGTAAGTGGGCTTCAAAAAGCAGATCACAGCTTTTTGTGTGGCCTAGAGCGTGCGGTTACGCGCACAGTTACGAGCACAGGCGCCATCTGGCTTTCCTGTCTCATCATGGCTCATTAAATGCATCACTCGCGGGCACCCTTACAGCCCGCGATCACGTTCGCGATCATGGCCAATGCTTATTTTTATTTCCTTTTAGTGTGCGCGCGCCTCCTCGTTTGTACCTCTGCCCTTCATTGCTTCCGTCCTTCCTGCGCCTGTCACTCCGACTGAGCACCCTCGCTGAGAATAATGGGCATCCGCTTTTAAGCAATGCTTGTTTTATTTGCCGATTGCTTTGGTGTTAAAATAAAAAAAGAATATTGTCATTGTATATGTGACAACATGCTCCATAATTTGTATTTTCTTGTCCCATAATTTTGCCATTCTTGCCACACAATATGTTTTTTAAATGCCGCAATCTTTGTGTGGGGCCCTTATCACACTTTTGGGCACACTCAAAAGGAGAATGTTACGGAGACAAGTTACCATCCCCAAACTAATTTCTGGACGTGGTCGCCTATTGCCACCTGCAGGCCAAAACTATAATTTGTGTGCTGTAATCATATGTAATCGCCACAAGAAAGATATGAATGGCGTCTGTTAATAGGGTTGAACGTGTGATTTTAAGGAGTTCTGCCTACAAAAGGTATTCCCTGTTCTTGTTTCCAAACATCCTCTCTTCATTCTTCCCTGGTTTATGTCACCCTTCAATGTTCCATTCCTTCGTTCTTTCTTACATGTTCTCTCCCTCACTTTCTAACAGTCTTCTCCATTGCCACCGCGTTTCTTAATTTCCAGCCTGTCGTTCCCCTTTCTCATTTTCTATCCTGCTCTCTCAGTCACCATCTCTCTTCCCCCTTAGACCTACCATCCTATCTTCTCTGTTTCATCCCTTTCTTTATCGGGTATCTCTTCTTTTTCTTTGATGCTCTCCCGAACTATTTTCTGTCCCTGTCTACCCAATCTACCGCTCTTTCACACACTCGCATGAAGCGCCTTTTCTCACCCTCTCCTGCTCCCTTGACATCGCTTTCTCTCCCATCTTAGACCCCTTGTTCTCGCTGGTCTTTTTCATTCCAGACTCTCTTCCCTTGCTCACGGGCTCTCCCCACATTTCCTCCTCTCACTCTCCCAGAATCTCCGCTCCATACATGAACGAGCCAAGACATCATACATGGTCTCACTAGCTCCTCCTTTTCTCATTGCTTTCCCTATCTTCTCAACCTCAGCTCTCTTCATACTTTGCCCCGTCTCCACCTTTTGCGTTTTTCATTCCTGTTTCCCGCCACTCTGTCCCCCTTTACAGCTCCTGCTCATCACTCTTCTTCTCCCTGGTCCTGTTTCTACTTTGTGCTTTCTTCGCCCTCTTTTCTCCCTCACTTCACCATCTTCTCGGACCCTCATATTCTCCTCTTTCCCTTTCCTATTTTTATATCTGCATTGTCCTTTTCCATCACTCACTCCCTTACGTTGTCGCCTACCTCTCTCCCACTTTATATGTCTACTCTCTTCTGACCGCTCCTTTCGTCACACCTTTCTTCCCCTTTATAGTCCATCTCTTTATCCCGCCCGTCTTTCATATTCTGCCATATTTTTCCTTTTTTACATTACCTTCCCGTGCTCCCATCATTCTCCCTTCATAAATTCCTTATTGTCTTGCACACTCTACAGCCCTCTCTGTCCTTACCAATCCCACCTCTCTTTCATCTCTCTTCGCACCTCGCCATGACACTTCTCTCCCATCTACTCCATCTTCAATGACGTAACTTCATTTCAAGAACCTTTGATGTTCCTAAACACACCTTGCCCTCAGCCCACTCCCTCACCCATCCCCCTCGCTCTCTCTCTACACACTCTTACTTCACTTCCTGTCACTCTCTCCCTCCTGCTCCTTCTCGCCTTTCTCTGACTCTCCATATGTCTTGTCCTCTGCCTGCCCTGCCCTCTCTAGCCTCTCTTCAACAGTCAAAGCCTTATCTTTCTCCCCCCTCTCTCGCCCTTGAACCCCCACCACCCCAGCCCTTCTCACTCACACAGATATCTAAGCCTCAGGAATCCATTTCTGGGGAACCTTGGTAAATTGTAATTGCATTTATATAACACTTACTACCCCTGACGAGGTGCTGAAGCGCTTTACCCTGGGCAGCATGCTGCTACTGAACCCAAGGTTAGTGGCTAGTCATGTTATTGGTTGTTCGGGTTTAGTGACTCAAGCAACTATTCCATGCATTCACTAGAATTTCCTTGGGGTAGATTAAATAAATAGCAGTTGGGTGTTAACATTAGTGGGGTGGGGGAGTAGTTGAGGTATGTGAGTTGATGCAGATGTTTATTGGGATTCTTCATGCCGATGTTTGGTGGGATTAACAAAATACAGATGAATGCAGATATTCTGAACCCTTTCCATGTTACAAGCAATAGGCAGTTGTCGGGCACAGCCTCCTTGTCCTAGCCTCATCGCAGCCCTGGGCCCTTTGTGCAGCAAACCACTCACTGGTGTTGTTTGAAGACCTAAACCTTTCCATCAAATAGAAAACAAGCATTGGCATAGCCAATAGGTCTCACCTTTGGGACCTTATAAGTGTTTAACCACGCAACAGTTGATGTAGTTGCACCAAGGATATTGTGCTGCATAACTAAATACTTATAAGGTCCCAAAAGCGAGACCTATTGCCTATGCCAATGCTTGTTTCGTTCAGTTGTCTGGATTACATCTAAAAGCTGTGATCCTTCCCTGGTCCAGTTACTTAGGTGGGTGCCAGCAGAGTCTCGTCATTTGGCTGTTTTTCTTTATCAGCGTCATTGTATTGCTCAGAATAAGTGGCTAGGGACTGGTTGAACGGTGCGGAAGTAGTGAAGATATTTGTTGTCATTTCTCAAACATTGCAAGTTGTGGTCACTCACTGCTTTGTCTGACTTTCATTTTCTGTGACATTTATTTGCAACTGGTGATTGCTTTCAGCCCAAGAGGCCACATCGATTTCCTGTTACAAAAGTGCACTCAGCATATTTTGGTGAACTCACCCAGTCCAGCCTTGCAGTTTTCTTGTCCCTCGTAGACAGTTTATCATTGTATTGTTTTGAAATAAAAATATGACAGTTATGTAATTGCACACCATAGAAGGAACACGCAGTGGGGTTAACTTAAAATCCTGGACTCCCCCTCCCCCCACAGAATAAGACGAGAAGCCCCTGAGTTCCCCAGATCCCTTAGACATTCATAGCCTTGGGCTGCATGGGAGCCGCTTGAAGCTTGTCTTGCAACCCTGGATACAAAGACTGATGCACAAAGGGACTTCCCACTGGCAAAGGCGGCATAGCTACCTGTCCAAACGCACCGATCTACAGCTCACAGAACCGCACTGCCTGGCAATACACTGCACACCCTCACCAACCCCCTGGGGAAGGGACAGGACAGCCTTGGCTACTCAGAGGGGTATGAACAAATGCCTTGTGTCTGCTCCTGCAGCCACAAAGTATGGTGTCTCCAGATGCCAAGGCCACAGGTGAAGCTTTCGCAAACTGTAAGCTGTCACTTTCTGACAGCTTACGCTCTTGTCGAAGCTACATGCATTGGGAGGAGGAGACAGCAGTCCCACGCGTCCCTGAATGCTCTTCCCGATGTCTTAATGGACAAGTTTTGATTGCATTGTGACCCCAGTACCTTTGAGAGGGCGAGCTTCAAGGATTTGGCCCATTGTGAATTTAAAATAGACGACTGCTTCCAATTTATTTTAATGAGGTCAGCGATTTGCACCGCAATGTGCAGAGTCCGCGTGCACAGCCCACGACTACTGAACGTTTTGCTTTGCAAATGATAGGCTGCTGGTAGCCCAATCCAAGGCCTCGTGCTGTCCCTCAGTTGTTTCAGAGAAGGCTATTCTCATGCATTTCATCGTTTCATTGGTTCGTCCGTTGCTTTGGCCCTAGTTGTAGCAAAGTATGGTTTAAATGATAAACAAATGGAAATTTGAGAAGGTTGCAATCTCTGCATCTGACACAACGACCCCCAGTTATTTCGTGGGCACCTCCTGCCAAAAACATCACTTGTGCAGAGGTCCTAATTATTGCATATCAATGCAATTCTAAGCGCTTGGTGGATGTTGAGATTCACTGACAGACAGGTGTCTGGATGATTGCCCAGATTTGATTCCAAGGAGCGCAGTAGGTGAACGCAGCTCAGCGTATGCTTGGCCTGCCTTACTATCCATTGTAGTATATGAGGGCTGTTCAATGTACAATACTGCCAATGCTAATGCCTCTTGGCTCAGCGTGCTGGTCTGCTTCTTAGACATATCAGAACATTGTACTGTGGTCCCATTTGAAGTTTGTGACAAGGCTGAGAAGGTATGCAGCAGAATATTGTGTGGTGCGAGGAAAAGAGGCTCTATCTTGATTTCATGTAAGATTTATGTCTCTGAACTAATCAGAGGCTCCATTTGTCTCCTCAAATTTACTCCCCTTGGTTAAGATTGTCCCCAAATCAACCCTGTTGTTGTTCGCTGTTAACAGTTCACCAGTACCAAAACATCAGCATCACCCCTGATTGGTATCAAAGTAAGTGACAGTCACAACAGTATACCAAGCTTCTGCCATTTTAATCACACGCCTTTAGAATCCATTCTTGGTTGATGAGAATGGTGCCTGAGCTGGGAGCCAATCACGACCGCAGGAATCATAGACACTCAAGCAGCCTTGTCCAATCTCGCACCCAAAAATCAAATTTTACCCCGAAGCACACCCCAATTTCTATATTTTACCCCAAAACACAACCCATTTTTCCATATTTTACCCCACAACACACCCCAATTTCCTGATCAGACATCCAAAACCCACACCCACCCGAAAAACATTTTATTACCCCATTACTGACCTCACAGTGCGTTGTAATCAAATGCGATGTAAAGGCACCTGCGTTGTCGGAGTTGCGTTCTTAATGATGTACTGCCTGCAATGTAATGGTCATCTCCCGTGCCAAAGGCAACCCATAGGCTACACCGCTTGCGTCCGTATGGCCCTGGACCGCGCTCAGCACCAAAGAGCCTTCCTCTTGGACACTCCATGGCTACAATGCAAGCACCCTCCTCACCCTGGACGCCACCTCGCCTGCCAGGACCAGTCTCTGCTCCAGACTGGACATCGCCAACACTGACGACTGCAGTATCACCCGCAAGGAGCACCCCGACCATCAAGGAGGAAGCATTGCCATCACTTATAGAAGCACACTCCGACTGACCACGCACTCTAATGACCCAAGGGTGACCATGGACCACCTCAACTCCAAGAACCGGACCAAGCCCAAGCATATCCTCTGCGGCACCCTCATGTGCAGGCTCCCACTCTCCAATACCATTGTAGACCTCATTGCACCCCAGGGTCTCCCATCCATCGACGACATGCTACTCAGTGAACTCAAGTTCCACCTGGATAACCCCACTGACCAGAACACCACCCCCTCCTGGGGAAGGTCCCCTGCATCGGACGCAAGCAGCAAGTCACCTCAACAAGCCACATAGCAGGACTCACGGTCAAGCATCTCACCTCCACCAGCGGTAACTACAGCCAGAACACCGGACTCTCCTGGACCGACCATCATTGGTAACATCACGTCTTCACCTTGCCCACCTTGCCCACTGAACGCCACCACCATCACCACACCCCCTCGCAGCTGGATCAAGGCCACCGAAGAAGGTCTCGTCAACTCCCTCCCCACTAACACTCCACCAATGCTTCCAAACAATGACACCGCAGCACGCAACCACCACCGATGGATCTCTAACAATGCCGACATTCAGGCACCCCTCATGAACGGCACTGCGTCAGTACCTTCCGCCTATCTGATGGCAGGCGTGAGGGTGACACAGTGCCACAGGAATGGGCTTGCCCCATACATTGATGGAGTTGCGTCATGGTTGTGACACAACTGCAGCAGTGCGTGACTTTAGCGCAGACAGATACGTCAGGATTCCTGACGTATCTGTCATTACTTGTGTCATGGAGCACTGTCCAGTGAATACAGCGCATCCATGCTGTCGCAAGAAGGGCATAGTGAGAAGTGTTGCAACGCTGTGTGGTAAATATTTAATTACCTATACTATTTTTGATGCGGTAAAATCTAGTAAGAATAACTCAGTAAAATAAGAGGCAGAATCCGTGGTATTAGAGGTTCTGAAAGGGCTTTATTCCTCTACAAAGGAATTACAGTTCGAACTGTAGGCATCATATTCCATCACCTCGAGGGTTCAGGAAGGGAAGGCAATACATTATTGACAGGTAATCATTTTTATAAGAAATACATTACAGTGAGGCAGATGCAGGAGGCGTAACAGTTGATAAGACAGATAAAAAGGTACATACGTAATGGAAAAAGGCGGTCATACAGGCGTAAACTAGAAACGTCATTTATACATGATGTCACAAGTGGGTGGATCCATAAGAGAATCCTGCAATGTCAGCAGAAATACTTGGCAGAGATGCGCGCGCAGCCGCATGACGTGTGATTGACGTGCAACTAGAGGGTGAAGGGGACTTGACATTTAGCCCTACATGTGGAGACAGAAGTCTGGGGGGTCAAGTCAACCTAAATCCTAAATCATATCTAATATCTTATGTTTAAAGAACTGTGTTATCCAAAAGGAAAGGTCTCTCGGACGAAATCTATTCTATACTGACTGTTAATGCGTGTACAAGCGTCTAAGTGTCTACGGGAGATGCGAGGGGGCAGAAATCTTCCATGGTAACAGGGCTATGAATTACTTGCACGAGGACAGTGAGGTCGGGCCCCTTGCTCGGTAGCTGGAAGAATGTTTACCTAAACTACTAGACAGGAATGCATTGGATGAGGAGCGGAGCAGATAATCTTGAAGGTGAAATACAGTTTTTGGCAGGCAAACAGGCCGAGTCAGGCACCGTTAGCCGCGCAAGGAGTAGGACAAAGTTCATGGATACAGATGCGAGCTCAGACTGGAGCTGTCAAAGGTAGAAGGCAGAAAAAACTTGATGGCAGGATTCAGGGCCTACTCGCCTGAACTGTAAAATGGAGTAAGTGAACCACATAAAGTCGGTGGCCTTTCATACTTAGGAGCGGAATATCCGGCCCATTCATGGCGGGTCTGAAAGAGGACATGTTAACGGTGGACGCACATGTATTTGCGTCTTCATAACTGGAACTGGAGGGAACATACATGTACTTGTAGCATATACATGGAGCCGTTGGGGTCTAAGATAGGGGACACAATTGATCATAAAATTCATATTTCCTCATTCCCTCCTTGTCCCCTACGGACCCTCAGGAGATATCGATCTTCATCAATCCATCAATCTGTTCATATAGCATCATTTGTTCTTCTTTCTTCTTCCGGGATCTTGAACGAAAACTTGGATGTGGAATGCACGATGTGGCACACAGACCACAAATCGCTGGCCTCCCACCTCCCAATCTTTTTCTTTGAGTTTTTCGTAAATACCAGCAGGCATTAGTACTTTTAATATTTTCATAATGTCAGGGTAGGTATATTCTCCCATGAGTAACATGTCTTTGATCTCACGGTGGAAACCCGCTGGGTCTTTGTCATGGCTAGGTACTACTTTCTTCATTTCTAACAATTCAATTTTAGTTATAGGCGTGTATACAAACACGCGTTTGAAATTATCGTCATCAATTCTAATAGGGTGTACTTCACGTAAGGGATTCTGTCTATCCATGTAATATGTTGATCTTTCCTTGATGGGAACTGAGACATGTTCTGGGCATACGAAAACAATATACTGGTTTCGAAATTCTAGAATTTCTTTAATTAAATCAGTACCTGAACCTCTCCATTTATTCGTGAGTAATTCTGTCAATATGTCAGGTAGGGGACCAGGATCGGAGTGTTGGCTTTTGTATAATATAAGGAGTTGTTGAATCATGTATATACCAGCTAAACGCTGTTCGTCTGGGGTAAGGTTCAAAAACGTGTGTGCTAGTGCCTCATCACTATATTTTCCGGGACTGTCAGCCCATAGTACTGCTGACCTGGCTAATTCTTGTTCATCCATAGAATCGAGCATATGATACCCCCTTCGGTCTCGGAGTAATTTATCAGCGGCTTGGAATAAGTGTTCAGGAGACCTTATATTTAATATAGGGGTTTGGAAATTTCTGTTACTTTCTGGACGTATCGGACGTATCGGGTCATTAAAGCATCTGGTATTATTATGAGGTCTTCCTCTACCTACATAAGCAATCGTTTCTAATTGTCCTGCGGCTATTTCTGATTCTTGCTCCTCCTCTCCCTCTGATTCAATTCTGTCTGCTTCTCGTCTTTCTTTATGTATTCGTTCTACTTCCTTGCGGATCTTTCGGTACATGGCGACTATACACGCCTGTCTATCATGTTTCTCTTCCGATATATTCTGACCCCATTTGGCAAGTTTTTGTATGGTATCATGATCTGCCCCAGGCCTGTCTTGGTTCCTGATCACGCAGTTTATGAAAAATCGTAGTAGTTGTCTTTGTACATCCACTTTCTGGTATTCCATAGCTTCGTTAATACTTTCAGGGCCTCGTCCTGATTGGACAAAGTGATATATATTGTCTAGGTGCTCAACCATTCCTGGTATCGTCATTAAATACAATGTAGCTCGTCGTATACGTAGTGATGACAGTAGCAGTCTGTCCTGCTTACCTGGCACTGGATCATATCTACAATCCACAAGATGTTCTTTAAACATGTCGGAAGTTGCTAGTTGGGGTGTACGTTGAAGTGCTAATTCTCTAAGGGTCAATTTATTTCCTCGCGGTGGCGTGGCAAAAATGTCTGTCGTCCCTCCTGTAGCACCGCCTGAGGTGCCGGGCACGAAAGGATTTGTCGGATGTAAAATAGAAATTGTAGATGCGGGAAAAGCGGTTGAAACGGACGGACCTGTGGGAATGCGCGTAGGAGTTTGTTGTTGCGGGGATACAGACGGATGATCTTGGCGTTGAACACCATCGTCAAGCGGTGTGTGTGGTATGGTATTAGCATACTCGGGAGCTACGTCGTCTAAATAGGAAGAAAGGAAAACATCTTTTGCTGTTTTGGGATGTACTTTAGGATGTGCGTTTATCGGGAGCAATGGAGGTGGCAAGTCTTTTGGTATTTCCGGGGTAGCCTTAGGTAACCCTTCGGCCAGTAGAGGATACATACCATTCCTAAGGGTGCTTCTTTGTCTGTCTACTTGTTCTGCTTTCACTCTGGTACCTTCCTCAATTAATATATTTTCTCGAGCTTTATTTGAATTCTCTTTACTTTTCTCTTCCTGTCTGAGTGCTTTTTCTGTACGTCTATATGATTCTTTACGCCATAATTCGATGGCATCTTTCTGTGACTGTCTAGCTTTCTTTTTCCATAATTCTTCTTCTACTCTCATGATGCAATCTGCATCCCAGGTCCCAGCTGCGGGCCACCTCTGACTTTCTGGTAAATCCTTGGTGTAGTCCACCCATAAATCAAGAAATAATACGGCGTCTAGGCCATGTTTATGATACATAAAGTACCCTGGAGTGTCCCTAGGTGGAATGGGAACAGCTTCTTCGAGTACCCCTTTTCTAGTTTTGATCTGTCTTAATTTCGAAAAGAGCGGCATTTTTAGATCTGGTTACTTAATCTTGAACACACTTAATACAATAACCACAATAATGAACAATCATTCACCCCACAATATGTAGAACGTTATAAAACATTTAACATTTAACATTTGACGAACAATGATAACTAATAGAAAACTAGTTACTGGCATAATACTTAACACTAGATGATACTGAATTATATGCAAGACATACTAGATATACTGCTAAACAGTACAGATACACTGCTGAAACAGTGCAGACCGGATTTGTGTACCCAAACCCGTCTTGACCGGCACAGACTATGTGCACGTTTAAATGCCTCCCCAGCAACGGTACTCACCGGGTAGCACGGAACGGAAGGCCTCGGAACTGAACTGAACTGGACCGGACTGGACTCGACTCGACTTGGAACTTCGGAACCTGGTGGGCCTCTGTATACCTCGGATCTTGCTCTCTCAGCTAGGCTCTGGTCGGGATACTTCGCACTTCTCACCGCCTCGTCTGGGTGTTGATCGCAGCCTCAGTCACCCCCGCTTGGCCGGAGGGAGATACAGGAAATCCTGCGGGTACGCGTAGTTGTCCGTCCAGCTGTGGCAGGAGACCGGGTCTGCAACGCACCTCCGGCGCGTGAGATGGGAAAGTGTCCCTATTCGGGCGCCAATTTATGTGGTAAATATTTAATTACCTATACTATTTTTGATGCGGTAAAATCTAGTAAGAATAACTCAGTAAAATAAGAGGCAGAATCCGTGGTATTAGAGGTTCTGAAAGGGCTTTATTCCTCTACAAAGGAATTACAGTTCGAACTGTAGGCATCATATTCCATCACCTCGAGGGTTCAGGAAGGGAAGGCAATACATTATTGACAGGTAATCATTTTTATAAGAAATACATTACAGTGAGGCAGATGCAGGAGGCGTAACAGTTGATAAGACAGATAAAAAGGTACATACGTAATGGAAAAAGGCGGACATACAGGCGTAAACTAGAAACGTCATTTATACATGATGTCACAAGTGGGTGGATCCATAAGAGAATCCTGCAATGTCAGCAGAAATACTTGGCAGAGATGCGCGCGCAGCCGCATGACGTGTGATTGACGTGCAACTAGAGGGTGAAGGGGACTTGACATTTAGCCCTACATGTGGAGACAGAAGTCTGGGGGGTCAAGTCAACCTAAATCCTAAATCATATCTAATATCTTATGTTTAAAGAACTGTGTTATCCAAAAGGAAAGGTCTCTCGGACGAAATCTATTCTATACTGACTGTTAATGCGTGTACAAGCGTCTAAGTGTCTACGGGAGATGCGAGGGGGCAGAAATCTTCCATGGTAACAGGGCTATGAATTACTTGCACGAGGACAGTGAGGTCGGGCCCCTTGCTCGGTAGCTGGAAGAATGTTTACCTAAACTACTAGACAGGAATGCATTGGATGAGGAGCGGAGCAGATAATCTTGAAGGTGAAATACAGTTTTTGGCAGGCAAACAGGCCGAGTCAGGCACCGTTAGCCGCGCAAGGAGTAGGACAAAGTTCATGGATACAGATGCGAGCTCAGACTGGAGCTGTCAAAGGTAGAAGGCAGAAAAAACTTGATGGCAGGATTCAGGGCCTACTCGCCTGAACTGTAAAATGGAGTAAGTGAACCACATAAAGTCGGTGGCCTTTCATACTTAGGAGCGGAATATCCGGCCCATTCATGGCGGGTCTGAAAGAGGACATGTTAACGGTGGACGCACATGTATTTGCGTCTTCATAACTGGAACTGGAGGGAACATACATGTACTTGTAGCATATACATGGAGCCGTTGGGGTCTAAGATAGGGGACACAATTGATCATAAAATTCATATTTCCTCAGCTGTCTTGTTGTAGCGCTGCAACACTTTTTATGATTGGGCCCCAGGAATGCGCACTATCTTCTTGATGGTGCGCATTCCTGCACCGTAGTTTTGTCGCAGGGCAGCGCTGCAACATTGCTTGCAGCGCTGTCCAGCACCAAAACCTGCTGAGATGAAGCCCCAAGTGTTATCCCCATTTTTAAGACCAGCTATTTTCTGGTCTTAAGTAACTGGCTCTAACTGCAGTTCAAGTCGGTTTTTTGGTCTTCAGGACTTCAAGGATCCCCTTGTGAATATGGAGAAGTGGGGTTTGCGGACATTTTTGCACGGTAACGCCTCTCCTGCATATAATTATCGCTAACAGAAGTGGCGAGCTTTGCAATGGACATTTTGCCTAAACAGCTGTTAGCGACAGCTTGGTAATAGGGCGATAAAACTATTGCCGCATTAGCGGCAGAAAAGTGGAGCTAACGCGGAAATAACTCCTTGAGAATATACCCCTTAGTCTGTTTTCTATTGCTGCCTTTCATGTGTGTTCAGAGGGTCAAAGATTAAGTATGACTAAGCCAGGAAGGCAGTGTATTTTTCATATCAATGCTTATTTTTTTTTTCATGCACATCTTTGTTTAGATGTGCCTCCAATCACAGTAGGAGCATTTTATATGAACAACGTTTATATGACGCTTGCCATAATTGAAGGAAAAAACAAATCATATGACACTGTAAACCATTTATAAGCAATCTTTCGAACTTTATCAATGGAAGTGGAAATAAGGCATAATGTATTTTACTAGGAGGTAATGGGGATGTTTTGAGCACAGCTAAAAATCAAATATGGTGCATTTACCTTACATTTTTCTGATGTACCCTATACTGAAACCACTTTATTTTATTTATTATCACTGTTTACGTTTAGATGAAAATCACACAATTGCAGACACACACATCATTGTATTATTATATGACATCATGGGCAGATCAGATGTTATGTTACACTCTGTTATCAGACTTTAATATAGTCTACTGTTGTTTTGCTATTTAAGGTAATCTTGGTCTGCACGACTTTTAAGAGACACCACTAATCTACTATACTATTAGTGAAAACGCACTGCTAATTAGTAGTCAGGCCTTGCTACTTCCATAGGGACTAATTTATCAGTAGCGGCCCATCCCCTGCCAAAGTGGCAGGCCGGGCCGGAGGAGGGAGGGAGGTTGGGAAGGATGGAGTTGCGGAGGAGATGGAGGAGGGGACGGGTGGTTCAGGGATACATTTTTAATTTTTTTTAAACGTACATAAATGCCGCCACCGTCTCCAGCCACATCGCACTCTTCCTGCTTCTGGGCACAGGCTCCCAGACTGCACTGCGGCCAATCCTTATGCTGCATGAAGGGAGTGTCGGTATTGGCCTGAGACTGGGCTTGCTCTCTTCGGCCCAGCAATGCGGCTGGGGCTGGAGTGAGCTTCACTGTGCGTGAGAGTTTGGCCGGCCTGAGACGGCCAGCCATACCATCGTGTGCAGTGAAGGGAGTGCACTACCACTCGCACACCAGAAGTGTCATCTCCTGGACCTGCCCCCACTGCTCGTCAGAGTCCTGGGGGCAGGTCCAGGGGATTAAAATAAAATGATAATAAAACGAGTTTAAAACTCTTTTTAGTTCAGTGTGGCGGCAGGGGGGCGGCGCTTTTCCGCCCTAATGGAGGGGCTGCCTCTGCTAATTATGTACATTTGTGTGGCTGGAGAAACCAGTTGCAATGAATTTTTTTTAATATACATTATTTCAAAACAGGAGCCATTTTAAACATTTCAAAACTACGTTTTCCATAACCATCAGGTAAAACAAACAGTTCATTAGTCCTTCTTTAATGTCTGCAGCGTGGTCCCAACATAGTTCCCTGTCACTGCTTGTACTCCCTCTTTCTTCGGACGAATTACGCTCTAAGTTAAATTTCACACATCCTATTTCAATCCGTCATTCCCTGCAAAGACCTGCCTCGTCAGTAATTATTCCAAACTATCCTTGGGCAAAAGCAGGTAACACTATAGAACCATTGCTGCATACAGAGACAGGGAGAACTTAACAAACGTTACGACTGTAAGTTATACGACTGCAATCCTCACCATGGAAAACCAAACTACTGGTCAGGATAATCCTCGCCTCCGTGTTTTTAATAGAAGTGAAACTCCTGCACATAACTAGGCAAATTTTCATTCTATGTCAGGACCGGAGGTGAGGACAATGCTAGTTCAAAGCTTACTCACCACCAATTGAGCCACTTCCTCCACCAGCTTAAAATAGAATCTCTTAAAAGTAGAATCTGAGGACCAATCTACTGCACGCATTAGCTCCTCTAGGCATACCCCTAGGCAGAAAGCCTTTGAAGCCATTGCGCCCCTTGCAGAATGGGAATCTATGCCAGGTTCTTGCATCACCCAAGGCAGCCATCAGGCTATTGTAGGAGATGACACCACTTTGTATGGCTTACTTAATGCAATGAGAAGCTGCTTTTTTCTCCCAGGGGGCGGACCTCTTCAGTCATTACCTCATATGCTTTGAGGCAGCGCACAACACACAGTTTAGGAGAGTCTCTGAAAGCTGGGTAAGAAATTGTATGACTATTCGACTTGGTACGTCTACTTACCCTAAAAAGTAGGCACACACATCCAAAACCCGCCTGCACAAAACAAGGCAGAGAAGCGTTGCTAATTTAGCCGAAAGTTCTGTCTGGGATAAAAACCTATTTGGTTGCCTTGACAGGAAAACGTTCAGAACCATGTTCACATCCCAAAGCACTGAATAACGTGGTTCTGGAGGGAGAGAAAGGCGAATGCCTCTAAGCAACCACCAAAAAAAGGATGTTCTCTCACGAGGTCCTGTTGATGGAAGCATGTCCTGCTGAAATAGCGGACCTGTAGTCATTAATCAAATGGTATACTAATTTGTCTTCTGCTAGGCTGGATAGAAAACTCAGCCCCTGCACAACATCTGCGCCCAAGGGATCCAAACCTCGTTGCAGACACCAACATATGCATTTCACCTAAGAAGAGTGGTATTGTTTGGTAGTACTGTCCGTCTAAGCCCTGGACAGGAGGAATACAGCATGTTGCAAAAGGCCTGAGAGTGTTCAGCTTTGCCTGTAATCCACTATGCCATCAGCTTCAGGGATGTCTCCATTACCAGCCGATGCAGCATTAGATCCAGATTTAACAGAATGTGAGAAAACAAGAGAAGTCGATTGGAGAATCCCCAGAAAGTTCCAGAATAACCGGAAACCCACTTGCGACCTCCAATTGGGGGTTATCATGACCACCTCTGTTCCTTGCCGGAGGACCTGAGACAACGCCAGAGTGATCATCGATAAGGGAGGAAAAGCATAGTTCTGATCCCAGCTTCAATTTTGAAGAAGTGCATCTGTCGTCATCGCTTGTGGGTCCAGTCTCCAGCTGAAGAACCTTGGCAGCTGGTGAGCAAGACATGACGCAAACAGGTCAATCGAGAAAGGGCACCAGGTGTCGGCTAGCTGTCAGAAGACCTGAGGGTCCAGCTTCCATAGACTCAAGTCCTGGAGGTGCCTGGAGTGCCAATCCACTGCCTGGCTTGCTTGGCCTGGGAGGTACTCTGCACTGGCAGAGATCTGATTTCAAAAGTTCATGAAATCCTTTGCCATGTCTGCAAGGGCATGAAATCTGGTGCCTCCTAAATGACTGATATATCTCACTGCTGAGGCGTCTGTTTTTAACAGGACACAAGACTGCATTTGATCCTTAGTCCAGCACTGGAGCGCAAAACAATTTATGTGTAAGCTCTGTTCTTCTAGTTACCAACTTCCTCCTGTGGAGAAAGACAGACTTCCTGGCATGCGATTCAATCACCAAGTCGGGAGTGGAACCAAAGATTGTCCTCCTGTTCATGCTTCCATATGGTTAAGCCACCATCCTATTTCCTCCCGGACCTTATCTGTCAGGGGAACTGACTGAGCGTATGTCAGACCCTTCCTCGGAAGATGTGCCTTCAATCGCTGTAGGGCCTGATAATGGAAGGGCCCTCGGAAGATTGCCTGGATCGAGGAAGCGAGGAGACGCACCAGGCAGGAAATCTGCCTGAGTGACGTGTAAGGTTTTGGCTAACGTTTAGCGCATTTTGTGCCTGATCTTTACCATCTTCCGAGAAGGCAGGCTCACGGATGCAGTTGTGGAGTCTATGATGAAGCCTAAGAAAAACGCTCTTTGGACAAGGGGGAGAGAAGTGACTTTTTTATGCTGATTACAAGCCCTAGACCTTGCAAGAGATCAATTGTTGACTGAAGATGCAATGAGAAGCTGCTTTTTTCTACAGGGAGCGGACCTCTTCAGTCATTACCTCATATGCTTTGAGGCAGCGCACAACACACAGTTTAGGAGAGTCTCTGAAAGCTGGGTAAGAAATTGTATGACTATTCGACTTGGTACGTCTACTTACCCTAAAAAGTAGGCACACACATCCAAAACCCGCCTGCACAAAACAAGGCAGCGAAGCATTGCTAATTTAGCCGAAAGTTCTTTCTGGGATAAAAACCTATTTGGATGCCTTGACAGGAAAACGTTCAGAACCATGTTCACATCCCAAAGCACTGAATAACGTGGTTCTGGAGGGAGAGAAAGGCAAATGCCTCTCAGCAACCAGCAAAAAAAGGATGTTCTCTCACGAGGTCCTGTTGATGGAAGCATGTCCTGCTGAAATAGCAGACCTGTAGTCATTAATCAAATGGTATACTAACCTGTCTTCTGCTAGGCTGGATAGAAAACTCAGCCCCTGCACTACATCTGCGCCCAAGGGATCCAAACCTCGTCGCAGACACCAACATATGCATTTCACCTAAGAATTGTGGTATTGTTTGGTAGTACTGTCCGCCCAGGCCCTGGACAGGAGGAATACAGCATGTTGCAAAAGGCCTGAGAGTGTTCAGCTTTGCCTGTAATCCACTACGCCATCAGCTACAGGGATGTCTACATTACCAGCCGATGCAGCATTAGATCCAGATTTAACAGAATGTGAGAAAACAAGAGAAGTCGATTGGAGAATCCCCAGAAAGTTCCAGAATAACCGGAAACACACTTGCGACCTCCAATTGGGGGTTATCATGACCACCTCTGTTCCTTGCCGGAGGACCTCAGACAACGCCAGAGTGATCATCGATAAGGGAGGAAAAGCATAGTCCTGATCCCAGCTTCAATTATGAAGAAGTGCATCTGTCGTCATCGCCTGTGGGTCCAGTCTCCAGCTGAAGAACCTTGGCAGCTGGTGAGCAAGAGATGACGCAAACAGGTCAATCGAGAACGGGCACCAGGTGCCGGCTAGCTGTCAGAAGACCTGAGGGACCAGCCTCCATAGACTCAAGTCCTGGAGGTGCCAGGCGTGCCAATCCACTGCCTGGCTTGCTTGGCCTGGGAGGTACTCTGCACTGGCGGAGATCTGATTTCAAAAGTTCATGAAATCCTTTGCCATGTCTGCAAGGGCGTGAAATCTGGTGCCTCCTAAATGACTGATATATCTCACTGCTGAGGCGTCTGTTTTTAACAGGACACAAGACTGCATTTGATCCTTAGTCCAGCACTGGAGCTCAAAACAATTTATGTGTAAGCTCTGTTCTTCTGGTGACCAACTTCCTCCTGTGGAGAAAGACAGACTTCCTGGCATCCGATTCAATCACCAAGTCGGGAGTGGAACCAAAGATTGTCCTCCTGTTCATGCTTCCATATGGTTAAGCCACCATCCTATTTCCTCCCGGACCTTATCTGTCAGGGGAACTGACTGAGCGTATGTCAGACCCTTCCTCGGAAGATGTGCCTTCAATCGCTGTAGGGCCTGATAATGGAAGGGCCCTCGGAAGATTGCCTGGATCGAGGAAGAGAGGAGGCGCACCAGGCAGGAAATCTGCCTGAGTGACGTCTAAGGTTTTGGCTAACGTTTAGCGCATTTTGTGCCTGATCTTTACCATCTTCCGAGAAGGCAGGCTCACGGATGCAGTTGTGGAGTCTATGATGAAGCCTAAGAAAAAGGCTCTTTGGACAAGGGGGAGAGAAGTGACTTTTTTATGCTGATTACAAGCCCTAGACCTTGCAAGAGATCAATTGCTGACTGAAGATGGAAGACTAGTTTCCTGGGACATTGCGCCATGAGCAGGAATTCATCCAGTTAGACAATTAGTCGGATTCCTTGTGCTCTAATGAATTCTACCGCCTTTTTGAGGACCTTTGTGAAACACCACTGAACTGACAACAGGCCGAATGGGAGCGTGGTGAACTCAAAAGATTGGGACTACCACAGAAACTGCAGAAATCTGCAGTGGGAGGGGGAAACCCCGGGTCTGACAGATATGCATCGTTCAGATCCAGGTGCCCCAACCAGTCTGACGGAAGAAACACATCCCTGAGGAGATACGTTCCTTCCATCTTGAAATGGTGGTAAACCAACCACTCACTGAAGTCCCTGAGATTGCTAACCAGTCTGCAGCCTCTGTCGGTCTTGTCGACCAGATAAATGTTGCTTAGAAAACCATTGGGGTGAAACTCTGACTGACAGATGGCTCCTTTGTGCAGGAGGGCCAAGACCTCCTCGTCTATAAGCGCTGTGTCTCAGGCAGAGAAGCATATGGGCCTTGGGCGGGTAATCTGGCAAGAGCAACTGTAAAACTCTATGTGGATTCCCTGCACTGTTTGTTACACCCATGCATCTGAGGTGATCGAAGCCCAGGTCGGGAGGAAGCCTTTCAAACGCCATCCCCCGTTCTTATCTAGGTAGAGGGAAGGACACTTACCATTTGCACTGGTAGGAGGGATGGTCGGTCGAGCGGTCCCTGCCACGACCGCCCCCCTGGAAAACCTGTGGGGTAAATATGCGCTTTATGTTGGACTGCGATTTATCCACTGATGTGAATGTTGCCACAAGCCTGCCAAGTTCATTCACAAAAGGGTTCCCAAATAAAACCCCTTAAGCCACTTGATAATGCCTCCAAGGAGACAAGGTCCCCGAGCTTGGGATCTACTTTGATAAGCAAAGAGCGGCAGTGCTTGTTAGATAACACACAATTTGTGTTTCCCATGAAAATTATTGCACGCTGCACTCAATTTGGGAGGACCTCTGGGGAGATGAGAGAACCTGACACTTAGGCCTCCTCCGCCATAGCTAAGATTTTGGTCATAGGACCTATGACATCCAAGAGCTTGTCTTGGCGTGAACGCCACTACCTCTCTGTGACCGTCTTAGGGTCTTTCATGATATATGTATCTTCATGCTGCATAGATGTGGATTTAAGATTAGTAAATCTATACCTTCTCTATCTGCACTTACCTTTCAATATTTTGTCCCTTGATATTGATCCTACAGAGCTATATTCTGTAGAACAATCCACCAGGGTGGTAACTCACCAAAAGCCACATCATCTCCTTAAATCAATGGTATGAGGGAGAATGGTCAGATGTAGTGATTCAACCGACTGATGAACGCTGGGAGTGACAGACCCTCATGCACACAAGGTGGTCTACTGCATGCTGAAATTCACTTCTAAGACATTTTTGATTACTAACTTGAGGTTTCAGAATCCAAATTCAGGATCTGCTTTTTCAAAAAAGGAGAGGACACTTCTTTTTTTTTGTACTGGAAGGAGTGTCTGGGGAATTAAACAGAAGATGCCAGGCATGAGCGACATTGGTCCATACACGCCATACTTAATATTCTGGTAAGCAGGGAGTCTATTTATCAAGGATTTTCATGGGTGCTCGCACGGTGCAAAGGAATGAATGCGAAGTGACTCAAACCATCATAAAAGCCTGCAGATGCAGCACACATTTGGCAGTGTGCTATGTGCGTACCAAGGCAACCCTCAGTAAATAACCCTCTTGGTATGTCAGCTAGTCCCATTACTTAAGGCTATTCTCTTGCAGATGGCTCATACAGTGCCTCTTTTAAGGAAAATAGGAGTGAAGGTGACAATATATATACTGTAAGATAGCCTCTGTTAGCCTCAGATTACTGGGCTCTGCTCTTCAAGCAATGCTGCAGGACCGTCATGCAGTGTCACTGCCGGCGTGGGGTTTCATTTTGAAGCGGGGAGATGGGCACTGTTGGACTCATGGTCCTACCAAAATCGATTGAGCCAAGTGACCACAAACTCAGTAAAAAGAGGCGATTCCCTTGAAAAGTACTGTGATCTCCAGGGAGGCAGAGAGCTGTCAGATTTTAACCAAGGTGACCCCATTAAGAATGTACAGCAACTGGGAACAAAACCTTATGTCCACCTATGTGAACATTATGTGGAAGGAACTTGGAGTTACTTACAAGTTATCAACGTCATGTTGGCAACAAACCTGTGGTCATGGGGAGCGCTTTAATAAGACCTTTGGTGCAGTGCAAAACTGCCCACTCTTTGCACGTCACTAGAACCTAAAGGCAAATGATACCTCACACACAAAATGAACGTGCACTTTGCACATGAGTCCTACGTGTTATAACTATTCATGCACACGTTGCGTTTAACACTGATGTTGCAGGAGAAACTTTACTGTAGAATTTATAGTCCTTATATAAAATGTTTACTAATGTCTAAAGAAATACTTTTCAATGTCTAACCTAGGATCCGTAGTCGTAAACTACTTTAAAGCATTTCCTTGTGCCATTTGTTTTGCTCACCATAGAAAAAGCTGCATGTTTGAGATGGAGAAGATGCAGCTATATTTTTCAAAGGCAGAATTCTAAAGTAGCTTCTGGACATATCATTGCAAACCACAACTTCAAGACATTCCTGAGCACTGGATTAGTTGACTCAGAGGTGAGATGGCTGGCTTCCTATCACTCTTTATGACCTACTGCTCCGGCCAATTTATGGCCTATATTGTGCCTATTTTACTCAGCAAAGTGGGTGGAAAGGGCCATCACTAGACAAGTACTGGACTACTTGACCCTTTACCACCTAATCCAAAAAGCTCCAGGGCATGTAACAGAATTACCTTGTGAACTTACGCAGTGACAAACTATGCCAGGTATCAGTGTCTTGATACACTTAGATGTACGAGGATCATTGACAACACTGCTAAAAAAATATATATATATAATTATTTTTTTGCATCAGGAATCCAGCAACATTTGCGCAAACATAGCTGGCATCATATAAACCCAGCCACTTAGCTGAGTGCTAGAAATATGATAGCGTTGATGAAAATCACACAGTAAACAGTTCCTTAACATTCCCACACTCAAGTCCTCCTAGCAACCAAGTTATTGAAGCATCTCCAAATGAAGTGTAAGGGAAGTTGACAATGAAAATTATGGCAGTTGGAGCCACACACAGCAGCTCACTCATTAGCAATGAGTGAGGACCTTGAAGAGAGCATGGTCCATACGTTTGCTGTAACCCCTCCCAGTACATTAAATGCAAAACAGAAGTAATCCAAAAGCCTTCTGTCTGTAGTTTGACCTGAATTCTTGACCATTATTGATGATATTGCTCTGGCATCTCCATTGACGTAACAAATGCCAGACTCCAGCCACAGAGTCAAGAATGATGCGTTCAGCATTAGCCAAATGGAATTATGTCAGTGGTTCAATGCTGAATTCATGGCATGTTAGTTCATCAGACTGAGAGACATATTGGTTTTATTTAAAAAAAAAAAAACAACAACAAAAAAACAGCAACATGTCTATGAATCTTTCTTTTACCATGTTTAGCCACACATTGCAATCATAAAAATAATGTTAAAAGAAACACTCACAGACATTTGTTTTACTAAAAATTTTGATAAATATTTTTGTAGTAATTGCTATCATTAAACATTGCATTGTGTGAATTACTGAAATATACATTTGATTAAAAATATTGGTGATTTTCGAAGAACAATTATACATCTGCTTTATATATATTCATGTGCTCATTCAATGATAAAGCCAATAGGCCTTCTTTTTGTATTTTCGTGTTGTAACTCTCTGACAAAGTCAGTAGGGCCACCCAAGTGCTGGGGGTGGGGGGTGGGGGGGATTGGACGCAGGGCCAGCCTTGCAACCAACCCCACATCACACATGGCTGAAGGCCATGAGAGGCGTAAGATTGGCTGCTCGTGGGAGTTGGATGCAGGGCCTGGTCACAGGTCATATCCTGCGCGGCGTGGCATTGGCTTTACATGTGGCAATAAAATATGACTTTACATTAAAACAAACCTAGAAATTCACTGAAAAAATCAAAGGTTAAAATGACCTTATAGTAAAGAACTGTACTTACCCTGCAAATTACATCACTCATGACATGTTCTATAACATCATTGGTAATCTGACTGCAACATCTGAAATTATATAATTGATGACAATACTGTGCATGGCAGGGGTACAAATTATAGGTACTTACAGCATTGCTACTGTCATTCCCAGAATCAATGGAAACTAGGCCTAGGCTGTCCAAGGCATCACCAAAACTATTTGACATTCCTCACTTGCAGCAACACTCTCTAAATCGTTGTGGTTGGTGCAAAAACATAGCTATTCATTCCTTTTCAATTCTGACTGAAAGTATCCACTACCATAGCCCTTGGTTCTGGATGGCAACTCACATACTTTTCTAACTGGTTGGTCAACTGTGAAGCAAATAAATCCACTTCCAGTGAACTGCAATACACCAGAACCTTCTGAAACACTTTCTTTTTTTACACCCAATCGCTATAATCTACCAACTGTTTTGAATTCAACTCTGCCACTACATTCTCTGTCCTGGCAAATACTGCACTTTCCAGTTCAAAATATTTTATTTATTTTTACAAAATTAACAGACAACCCAAAAGGAAATAAGTTACTTACCTGTAACTGTAGTTCTCCAGTGGTGGACGATTTCATAGATTCATATGCTTGAATCATTCCCAGTCGTCGAGATGGGAGTCCCTGGTACATCCAAAAAGCAATGCTAAACCAATACAAAGCAGAAACTAGGCCCATTTCCTTTTTTAACCCATATCTCTACTTTTGTAAAAGAGACCAAAATAATTTCTTGAACCAATTAGGACCCCTCACCCTCTAGAACACTCCTGAGAGAACCTTAGACCTTTAGATTTTCAGAACACTTGTGCCAAAGATAACCCTGGAAAAACCAAAGGTGAGTCTCTCAGGGGAGGAGTGCGGGTCGCATGTGAATCTATGAAAGCTTCCAATATTGGGGACCTATAGTTACAGGCAAGTAAATTATTTTCTTACTCCAGTATTGGAACTTTCATAGATTCACATGCTTGAATCAGAGTAGCTAGCAGTCAGTAGCAATTTTTTTCTCTACTTAAAGAATTGTAAAGGTGTGCTTCCAATTGTCGATCTGAAGGAAAAAACAGATTTAATTGAAAAAACCAAAGTCCCCAAAAAGATCAAAACTCCAAGCTTAAATCTACAAATTTAAAACACCATAAAAATCAAACCCCTATCAGGGTAAACATCATATTATAAACATCTACACCAAAAGACATTTACATGAAATAAAATGTGCGCAGTGTAATAGTAGAAAGGAAGGAGGGATGAAGGAGAGAGCTCACCGTCATTGGAAAAGGTTCCTCAGCACCACCTGTCCTACTGCCAACTCATTGTTTGCGGCTGCGTCCAAGCAGTTATGTCTGGTGAAGGTGGGAGTACTCTTCCAGGTAGCAGCCCTGCATATATCCTGGATAGGTACTCCAGCAAACAAAGAAGTGGATGTAGTAATTGCTCTCGTAGGGTGAGCAAGCACCAGTGCTCGTAGAGGTTTTCCTGCTGCTTGATGGCAATATTGAATTGCATTCAAGATCCATCGAGCAATCCCCCTTTTGGAAAGAGGAGAGCCCTTTCTAGGCGCGCTGAGGGATGCAAAAAGCTATGCCGATTAGTGAAAAGGTTTTGTTCTTAGTAGATAGAATTTCAGACAATACTGAATATCCAGTGAATGAAGAGCTCTTTCCACTGCAGTAGTTGGTAGAGGGAAGAATGTCTTAAGGATAAGAGGTTCATTCAAATGAAAGTCTGATGGCACCTTGGAGATAAACTTGGGATTAGTACGAAGGACCACTCGATCATCCCTAAACTGTAGAAACAGTTCCTGTATGGTCAAGGCCTGGATTTCTCCAACTCTCCTGGCCGATGTCAGCGCCATGAGAAGCGCCACCTTCCAAGAAAGGAATTTAAGGTCCACTTTATCAATAGATTCAAAGGGATGTTTCATGAGTTGTGATAATACTATATTCAGATGCCAGAGAGGTGGCGGAGGCTTAACTGAAGAGAAGGTATGAAATGGGCCTCTCATGAACTGCTTTATGATTCTTTCTGACCATAACAATGGTCCTGAAAATATCCTCCTCAAGCGAGATATAGCAGTTAGATGGACTTTAATTGACAAATGTGCTAGTCCAGATTTTGCCAATAGCAGAATGTAAGAAAGGATCTCATGAGATGAAGATCTTAGCGGATGAACATTAGAATCCTGGCACCATATACAGAATTTCTTCCATTTCATCCTGTATGTCTTATTCGTACTCTGGGCCTGTGCATTTTTAGAGAACATCCCTGCAATCAGATGGGATCTCTAGATGTTGAAATTCACAGTGTTCAGGAGCCATGCTGCTAAGTGAAGTGATTTGGGATCTGGATGTAGCACTTGCCCCTGCGACATTGTCAGAAGAGATGGAATGGGATGGAGGAGAATAGGTTGTACCTCCGAGTGAAGCAGAAGTTCTGTGAACCAATACTGTCTGGGCCACGATGGAGGTCTTAGGATCATCCTGCACGGTTCTGCCTTGATCTTCATGAGCAGTCGCGGTAGGAGGGAAATCGGCAGAAAAGCGTAGGCAAAGATGCCTGACCATGCCATCAAAAATGCATTCCCCCAGGATCTCGGTTGGTGACGCCAACTTGCGAAGTACCGGCATTTCTTGTTTTGAGCTGTGGCAAAGAGGTCCACTGTTGGCCTGCCCCATTTTAGAAAAATGCTGTCTAGGGTTTTCTGATGGATTTCCCATTAGTGGCGGGTAGACTTGAGTCTGCTTAACGTTTCCACTTTGACATTTTGATCCCTTGGAAGGTGTTCTGCCTTCAGCGAGATTCCAATCTGCAAAGCCCTTCTCCAGATGCACTGGGATTTCTTGAGATAGAGGAAAGATCTTGTGACTCCTTGTTTGTTGAGATAATGCATTGACGTTGTGTTGTCTGTCCTAATCAGCCTGGAGTTCTTTATCTTCGGCAGACAGGCTTGCAATGCTAATCTCACTGCTCTGAGCTCTACCAAATTGATGTGAAGCTGCTGGTCTTGACACTGCCAACGCCCGCTGACCTGGAGGTCTTGAAGGAAGGCTCCCCAACATTCCAGGGAAGCATCGGTGGAGATCACTTGTGGAGCCCGCATGGTGAGGAAGGAAAGGCCGACAGAAATGTTTTGACGTCGGGTCCACCAAGACACGGCGTGGATCATGCCCGGCATGAATGTAATTACATTCTTAAAGGAACCTACTGCTTGATGCCATTGCCAATCCAACTCCTCCTGTAATGGACACATCCTCAACCGGCAAAAGGGATTGAGAGGGATGCAAGATGACATTGTTCCCAGGAGTGACCTGTATCAGCAAACTGAAAGTGACTTTCTTTTTGCGAATGATCGGGCCAGAGAAATTAGCTTCCTTTGTCTTTCGAGAGAGGGAAATGCCTTGTTTATTGTGGTGTCCAAAATTGCTCCTAAGAAGGTGATGTTCGTGGAAGGGTGCAGAGATGACTTTTCCTCGTTCAGAGTCAGGCCCAAGTCAGCAAACAGTCTTGTACATGCCACCGTGGACGACTGAACAGCTGCGTGTGAAGGTGCTTTGGTTAGCCAATCGTCCAGGTAAGGAAACACCTGATGTCTTTGTTTCCACAGAAAAGCTGCTACTGGAGCCAGGTGAAAATTATTGGAGCCAAGTTGAGGCCAAATGGCAGTACCTTGAACTGGAAATGGCTTCCGGCTATGGTAAATCGAAGTTACTGCCTGTGGGAGGGATGGATGGGGATGTGAAAATATGCATCTTGTCAGTCTAAGGTGGTCATATGATCCCCTGGGTTTAGAAGTAATACGATGTCCTGCAGAGAGACCATGCGGAAGGACTGCTTTTTGAGATAGGTGTTTAGAATTCTCAAATCCAGGATCGGACGCCATTGTTGTAAGTTGTTGCGTATCAGAAAGAAACAGGAATAGAATCCCTTCCCCCTCTGGGAGTTTGGCACTGGTTCTATTGCCCCTTTTTGGAGCATTGTAAGAATTTCCAAACGCAAGAGATGTAGGTATTTTACCTCTTGCCGTCCTGGAGGAGTACAAGGTTGTATATGGGGAAACTCCAATATATGGCCAAATTGTATTAGATTGAGGACCCATCGGTCCGTGGTTATCTTTTGCCACTGGTGAAGGTGAAAAGAAATTTTCCCTCCTTGGGGAACTTGTGGAAAGGTGGGAATAAAAATAGCCGGAGCCTGAAGTTCGTCATTGACGTCGTGAGGTGTCCTTTCCCTGACGTCCTGCTCTTCCTTTGGGGGCAGATTTAGAATACGCCCCTGACTGTGGCTGTCATTGAACATACTGTTGTCGATATGGCTGGGAAGATGTAGTGTACGAGGGTATCTATACTGCTGAAAGCCCCTCCCTCTAGCTCCTCTAAAGGGCACCTTCTGATACTGAAGTGTCCCTAGAGCCTTCGCTGTGTCAGTATCTTATTTAATGTCTTGCAGCGCATTGTCAATGTGCTTTCCAAATAAAGCTTCTTCATTGAATGGAAGATCTAGGATCTTATTCTGAACTTCCGGTCTAAATGAAGTAGCTCGGAGCCATCCATGCCGGCATAAAACAGCTGCACCCCCCAGCAATCTAAATGCCGTAGTTGCAATATCCATTGCACAATCTATCACCTCTGCAGATGCTCTCTCGCCTTCCTGGAGAATTTTCTTAACTTCAGGATTTCCCTCTTACGGAAGCTGATCCATATAAGGAGCCGGGTCACACCACTTCTGTCTGTGATATCTGCCCAGTATGGCAAGAGCATTAGCTGCTCTGACCAACAGAGCTGACATCGATAAAAAATGCTTACCGGCGTTATCTAGATGTTTGCCTTCCTTATCAGGAGGTGTGGTAATGGGTGCCGATGGGTTTTCAGATTTTCGCTGAGCTGCGTGGGAAATAACCGAATCAGGTTTGGGATAGCCCAGCAAACAAGCTGGAGCATCCTCTGGGGCCTTTTATTTCTTCTCCAACCTGGATAGCACTGGTGTCACTGTCGCTGGCGTTTTCATGACTGTGAGTCCTTCATCCCATATATGACTATAATAGGAATAGCCCTCACTGATTTCCTAAAGGGCTCTTTAAAGTCATAGAAAAAACAGTCTGTTTGGGAAGCCAGCATAGGTAGATAAAATCTCTTTGCAGCTCTCTCTAACAAATTATTAAACCCACCAATATCTTCTGTTGGTGAGTCCACAGGTTTCAAGAGAAGGAGAAGAAGGCATGGGAATGAGGTAATCGTCCCACTTTCTATGTGGATCTCTAAGCTCTCCCTCCTCCTGATCATCATCAGTAGTAACTGGATCCTGTTGAGGGACTGATGTAGGAGATTTCTGTATAGGTTCTGCCAGCACAGTATGAACTCTCTTTGGGGTAGACGGAATAGAACGTGGACGAGGAACCATTGATGGTATTTCCTGAGGTACAGGAGCTGGAGGGAATATCTTCCTGTAGTCAGTCAACATGAATTGTGGGTCCGTTAATAAAGAAGACAGCATGCACACTACCTCCTCCTGATAATCTTTATGGTGTTGTTCCTGAGGAGAATATTCTTGATATTCTCAATACTCCTCCTCAAAATCACCCTCTTGACACTTAACGTGCAGCTGGGACGGGCTACTCACGCAGCCAAAGGGCCCATCATCTGCTTCCTCAGAATCCTGCTCTTCCAACAGGTGGAAAGGTAAAAGAGGTGAAATTTTGCTAGGAGAAGTAATTTCTGGTGTAATTCTCCTAGTTCTGATTTTCTCTGTTTTATCCTGTGTTTTTTCCCACGTCGACTGGCCAGTCGACGAGATCGCCGATGAGATCGCAGATGACACCATTGTCAGAGAAAGAGCTGTAGACGGTGATTTGGAAACCATCAGCGATGGAATCACCACCGTCGACGCCATTGTTACCGCCGTCGTCGTTGTCAACCTTGCCGTTGGCGCTGTCGTCGACATCCTCGTCGTCATCATCGTCAACATAGTCGTCAACGATACCGGCATCAACATCATACTCGACGGTGACAAAACATTTGCCGACGAAGCCTCACACGCTGTCGTCGACGCTGATGCCTTCTTTGATGACAGGCAAACTTCAATCTTTGTCGATGATGACAGAGATGGTTTCTTCAATGACGGTACTCTCGACGATGAAGTTTTCTTCAATGACTTTCCTTCAGGAGGCACTGAAGAAGGTTTTTTGAAGGAGTGCCTGACTTGAGGGGGTGTTCTAGGCGGCTCAGCACTCAGAACTCGCCTTTTTCAGTTGTTTGTCCCTTCCTCTCCTTTTCATGCTTATGAGAAGATTTTGAAGGACTGCGCCCATGTGACCCATGAGAGGTCTTTTTAAGGGCCTTTCCTGGACATTCACCAGATGAATGGACGTGAGGTGATCTTCTCCTCTTATGGGACCTCCTGGATGAAGAGGAAGAGGAAGCCTCATCACTATCCTCACTAGAAATCTCCTCTTTTCTGTCTTTGAGTTTCCGAAGCCATATAAGTAGGCGCCCCTCACGATCTCTAAGGGTTTTATTAGAAAAGGTATGACATACCTTGCATTCCTTTGCCTTATGATTGAGATATAGGCAATAAATACAGTCTTCACAAGGGTCATCTGTATAAAGCCTTTTCTTCGAGCATGTAGCACAGGCTCTAAAAAGACCCTTTTCTGACATAATTATGCTAGAATGGTGACAAACCAGCTGTGAAGATGGATCCTGTAGATGTAGAGTGTTGAAAAGAAGCCAAGAACTCTTTCTAAATACAGTAAGAATAAGAGAAAACTGAGCAGAGCTCAGGGGAGACTCCCTAGCACAACGTGCGGTGGAAAACCTGAAGGTCTAAGGTTCTCTCAGGAGTGTTCTAGAGGGTGAAGGGTCCTGATTGGTTCAAGAAATTATTTTGGTCTCTTTTACAAAACAAGAGATATGGGTTACAAAACTGAAATGGGCCTAGTCCTAGTTTCTGCTTTGTATTGGTTTAGCATTGTTTTTTTGATGGACTCGGAACTCCCCACTCGACAACGGGGAATGATTCAAGCATGTGAGTTTATGAAAGTTCCAATACTGGAGTTAAAAGTATAGTATATTTGTATATAGAACATGAAAATGCTAAAACTTTGAATACCGTTCTTGTAATATAAATATATCTATAATAATTATAAATCGTGAAGCTAGAAAAAAGAAATGGCAAAAAGGAGCAAACAAAAGCTACCTTCTAAGTCATAGACTGCAAAGTCCATTATTAATAAATAGTAAATGCAATTCATAAATATATTACATTTATATAGTAGTATATTCATCAACCGGACTCCATAACTTTGAAATATTGGAGTATTTGTACATGTTCCCTTAATAGATAATTGAGCTCCAAGCCTTGCAAGCATGGCCCAAGACCACCATGTATGAACCAATAGAGCTTCAGTGGATTTCCAGGTAGTCGTAATGGATTTAATGGCAAAAGAAATCAAGAGGTCAAGAAGTTTATTATGGGGTTCTGTTAATTTGGAGGAGAGTGAAATAGATTTACACATAATCATGCTGTACGTCAAGGTATCAGTGATGGGAAATATTTTGAGTATAATATTCAAAACATTTTTCCAAAACTGCAATATCATTGAACATTCAAACAGGGCATGTCTAAAAACCCTCCATGATGTTTTTAATGCCAACAAAGAGGGCAGTCAATAAACTCAGCCTTGTGTAATTTACATGGAGTCCATAAACAATTAAATAGAATAAACACATTTGTTTGTGATAAAGATACAGGAAACCATCTTGTTTTATTTGCTAACCAAATTTGCTTCCAATCTCCTAGGGAATATTCTGTAGATAGTTCCACATTTCACTATCTACTAAAAGAAATCCATTTAGGTTCACAGGTAGTGTTTTATTGTTTGTAAAATTTCAAAACTGTAAGTGTAGAAACAGAAAAGGCCTTAAAACAAATCACTGAATCAGGGGTAGTATTTTAGGGTAATAAAATGGGAAAACTATTGAGTATAGCATTACATAAAATATGGCACTTATGGATTTCAGTATCAGGTAACTGAAATATGTGTTGAAAGTGAGAAATCTAATCTTATATAATTTGCTTGGTAGTTAAAATAATGGCAGATGATTTAAGAAGTTTATTAGTGTTAACCATAGATAAGAGAGTTGGTAACAGAAATGATGACACCAATTGCTGTTCCACTTAAAGCCATATAGGTGAATAAACAGCATTAGTGAATGAAAACCAATGAGGGCCTTGTCTTAAAATAAATGCTTTGTGGTAGTTAAAAGAATCTGGTAAACCAAATCCTCCATTGAATTTGGAGAGTTTGAATTTGGCATATAGAATTATTGAAGGTTTTTGATGGCAAAGAAATTTGGAAAGAATACTATGTATTTTTTTAACAAAATGTGAGACATAGTTATAATGGAAACATCGATAAAGTATACAAAATTAGAGGAGTTAGTACCATTTTAATAGCTTTAAGTTTACCCCACCAGGGGACGTATAGTGGAGACCAATTGCAAATTTCATCTGTTACTTTAGTAATTAGGGAATCCCAATTTAATGTAATTGATGGTTTAAGAGAGTGAGAACATTGGATTCCCAGGTATTTAAACATTTTTTCCAAAATAATGTCAGTATTGTCCAACACATCCGCAGGCAATAGAATATTCAAGGAAAAACATCAGTTTTATTAGTGTTCAAGGTTTGGCCGAAAACACAGGAGTATTTGTGTATTAGATTGAGTACTGCAGGTATAGAGGTGGCTAGAATATTGAGGAATAATAAAATATCATCCGCATAAGCAGATGTTTTAAGTGGAATGTTAGCAAGATTGATGCCAGTGATATTGTTGGACTTTTGGATATTAGATAGTAAGGGTTTAATAGCTAGCAAAAAACGAGGTAGGGGGACAGTGGGCATGCTTGTCGGGTACCTCTTTAAAGAAAAAAGAGTGAGCAAATGGACCATTAATGAAAAGCCGAGCTGAGGGGAACCAATAGAAAGTTGATACCATTTTAATAAATTCAGTTCCAAAATTAAAAGATTGTGGTGTATTAAATAGGAATTGTCAGTGAACTTTATCAAATACTTTCTCAGCATCTAGAGCAAGAAGACCAGAAGGTCAGTTAAATGTGGGGATGGCATCTATCACATGAAACAGACGCTGTGTGTTATTGACAAAGAATCTCTTTCTCATGAAACATGCTTGCTCTTTATATATGAGTGATAATAATACGTTAGAATCTCTTGTGGCCAAAGTTTTTGAAATAAATTTACAGTCTGGATTTATGAGTGAGAGTGGGTGATAGTTACAAACCTTTGCTCAATCTTTATCTGGTTTAGGTAATACTATTATTAAAGTTTCAGAAAAAGATCCTTAAACCGTACTTGACTTACTAAAAGAGGTACAAAAAAAAAAGTAAATGAGGAGTAAGTACATTAGAGAATAGTCTATAAAATATTGCAGGAATGCCATTTGGTCCTGAGGGTTTTTGAGTTTGAGTGAATAAATAGCTGTTAAAAATGCCTTCCTTAGTTAAGGGCATATCTAGTTTGGAATTTTCCTGTTGGGAAATGTTTGAAAGTTTAGCAGAATGTAAAAAAGCATCTATTCAGCGCTGGGAGGCCTTCGGGTAGCTATCCCACTTTATAAATATCATTTAATTCATTAATTCATTCATGAGCTGAGAATCAATAAAGTCAGGTTTGTTATATTAAGATCAATAAAATGTAAGAAATTCATCAATAATCTCAGAAGTAGATGAAGCTATTGTGCCATTGTCTTTATGAATAACATGAATTTGTGTTCTATCTTTTTTGATGCGAAGATAATTAGCTAATAATTTCCCAGGTCTATTGATATCGAAAGAAAATGCAGCTTTTTAGTTTGAAAGTTGTATTCCATTTATTTTTACTTAGGAATGAATTATATTCCTATCTAAGTTTGTGTAGGTCAGATTTAAAGGTAATATTAGTAGAAGAGATAAGCAATTTGTTTATCTAAATTTAAGAGTTTTCATTAAATGTCTTATTTTCATGAGCCATTGTAGAGAGTCTTACCCCTCGTATATATGGCTTGAAAGCACCTCTGATAGCAGAGAGTAAAGTGTAATTGTGAGTTTCCTTAAGAACAGCACCAGTATTCATTCACCATTGAGTGATAAAAGATTTATTGATTTGCAAGCATAGTGACAACATTGCATGATCTGAAATTTTAACGTTTCTAATAAGAGGTTCGGTAATGGATTACATGAACTTTTTGGACACCAGTAAATAATCAAAGCGTGAATGAGAGTTATGAGGGTTGGAGAAAAAGGTAAAATCTTTATGAGTTGGAAAATGTAATCTCCAAATGTCAACAAGTTTTGTATCTTTAAATTAGGTTCTAAGTGAGTGAAAAGCTCTTGAGGTGAAACTTTAGTGGAGGAAAGTCTATCTAAAAGGAGGTAACATATTAAATTAAAATCTCCACCAAAAATAAGAGGAACATTACCAAGTTAATTAATTGCGGAGGTCATGTGATTCCAAAATGTGAGATCACTCACTGTTGGTCCCTATGTATTATTCAAATGTAATACTATGGTGCCAATTTTTACTTCAACAAATAGGAATCTACATTCTGAATCTAGATGCTTATCTAATATTTACAATTGCAGTTTCTTGGAAAATAAGATTGCCACTCCATTTTCTTCACCCACTGCTAGAGATGAGAGTAGCTGACCTATCCATTTCTTTTGCATGGATTGTAGAATCGTATAATTGATACATGTTCCTTGTAGTAAACATATATCAGCTATATGCCTAAACAAATAGTCTATAATTTTCAGACGTTTAACAAGATGTCATAACATTTGACATTCAAAGAAACAATTTTAATACTGTGAGTAGTATGTATAACTCATGGAATAAGAGAGGAAATACTGATAGGAGACGAAGTTGAAAAAAAGGGAGTCATGGAGACCAGTGAGGTAGCTCGAGGAAATATATAGAGACAAAACAAAAGAAAAAGAGACGAAAAGAAGAAGAAAACATATATAAGTCTATCTAAACAAAGAATAGAGAACATATACAATGGAGTCGAGACACACCCATGCATTGAGAAGATAAGCCAGGTGATGAGGCTCGTAGTAATCATAATATCATATGAAAAGGTCCAATACTTGAATCAGAAATAGAAACCCCTACAAGGTCAAAGTGGTATCAGTTTGATGGGTCCTGCGTATCCTTTGAAAGTGGAAAATGCCCGAAGCTCTTCTGGCCGGTGAAATGATTTAGCGATATCATGCTTTCAAATGTGCATGGTGGAAGGATCAAAATGCCCATTTTTAGACCCAGAGTTTCAAAGTCTGGGTTGCAAGGCCACAAAGTCTTTATTGATTGCGACTGTTTCCTTTGCAAAGTCCTGATTAATTAATATTTTAATGTATTTCACCATACAAGAGGACATGTTTTGTGCTGCTTTGCATTTCAGAACAAGATAATGGTGATGAAGAAATATAAAAATAACTTGTAGAGGTTTGGTTTGGGGAGGTTAACAATGAGATGGCATACGATGGGCTTCGTCAATTTTGAATTTTTCTGCAAAGGTTAACTTTAATAAATTTGGCAATAGGTTCTCAAGATACCCTTTGCAATCATTTCCTTCTACGTCTTCAGGCAGATTGAACATTTGCTAATTATTTTGCCTATTTCTATTTTCCAAGTCGAACAATAATTTGTTCATAGGAGAAATTTTAGCAGTAAGTGGAAGTAGTTGCTCTATTCTCAATCTATTGTCATTAATTTTAATTGCGTTATTTGACACCTTCATTGAAAAACCAGCCATATCTATACATATATTTTTTATTTCATTAACAACAATGTCAGTGTTAGATCTAACAACTTGCAATTCCTCAAACATAGTATTAAGTGAAGGTTCAGCAGAATCAACAATTTTGAACTTCAGAGGTGGAGAAGATACTTCCAGTTTTCGCTTCTGAGCAGCTGTAGATAAAGATTTGCCCTCTATATTATAATATAAACCACTAAATGTATATATGAATAAAAGATAAATAATAATAAAGGTAAAAGAAGCCAAATCAGTGACAAGCTGGTGAAGAAATCACAGGTGCAGCAGCTAAAGCAGACAGTGGGAGGTTTCAAGGCCAAAGCCGCACCCTCTCCTGGTAGAACGCCACTTTCTCTGACAGGAACTTCGGAAAGAAAAGCAAGCTGAGACTTGGAGAATTTCCAACCAGTCCCGGCTCACACATGTAAAATACTCTGCTACTGAAACCCCCAGAAGATTCCTTATGTTATGGAGGTAAAGTGATGATGAAATGAGAATTCATTTGCCCTAGAAACTGGCACAAATAGCTCGTAATAATCACGGGCGTGCCGGAGATCAGCGGCCATCTTCAATCGCGCGCTCGCGCTTCTCCCAAATACTGCACTTTCAAACGCATCTTGTGCTCCAGACATAACTTCCCCTTCTCCTTTCCTATCTCTGATATTTTTTTTAATCTACTTTTTCTTAACATATTTATGTAAGTCACTGCCGTAACATTGTCCATCCTCAGTTACACCGAACACCCCTGCAAATGCTTCCTGAAACTGAAGAGCAAAGAAGCCCGCTTTCATCTCTCAAATAGTTTATATGTTCATCTTTCTTCCCTAGCTTCCATTTTGTACCATTCTCCTGTACCAAAAACTTTACTCCCCAACAATAAGTTGCTCGCAACTGAATCTCGCACAAATTCTGGGTATGTTTTAAAAACTGCATGACCATTCTATGCTTCCAAATTTCCAACCCCCAAACTAATTCTTACTCTGCTTCTTTTACAACTCTCACTTTGTCTGCATGCCAGAGACCTTCACACAGAGCTAAATTCTTCATGGGTTGCAAGTCTCTTTATTGCAATGGACCGGGGAAAACTGCCAGTATTGATCAAGATAAAAGGCCAATCAACCGAGCAAGTTCCCTCAAACTCACTTCCTGCTTTCCCAACAAATGTTTTACCTTTCACTTAGTCAACTTCACTTTCTTCTCTGGTAATTGAATCTGCAACATTATCATTTCTATTGTGAACCCCAAAACCTCCATCTTTCGCAAATGTATTAAAATTATCTTCTTACAATGCATCATAATGTCTCCAACAATGCCTTGACTTCTACCAAGTGTGATTTTAACACCTCGACATCCAGACTCATCACCAGAATGCCATCTAAATAGATTATCACCTTATGGATATATACAGTGGTAAATTATCTTCAGTGGAGCCATTCTTAGTGTTAAACATGTTTTCAGAGGCAGGTTGCAATGCTCTAGCCCAATTCTTATTTGAAAAAGTAAATGAACGTTATGAAACTTTTCTGGCCAGAGAGACGGAATGTTTGAAGGCCTGGTTTGACTATTCAGGGCCTCATTTATGAAAAGTGTTGCATCGCTGCGGGAAGACAGCGATGCAACACTTTTCCTAGCGCCATCCTTCCGACACCATGGATGTGGCCTATTTACTGTATGGCACTCCATGTCGCAAGGATTTACGAATACGTCAGTATTCTGGACGTATCTGTAGCATGCAAAATTGGCACATTGCTAGAGAGTGTCTGAATACAGACGCAACTCCAGCAATGTGTCACTCCTTACGCCTGCTTGAAGCAGGTGTAAGGATTTGACGTAGTGATGCCCTAGAAGTGGGGTAGTGAATCCCATAGATTTCACTGCATCACTTCTACATGGCTTTGCTGCGATGGAACGTCCACCCTGTTCAAGGTATAATGTAGCGCAGGGGGTTACAAAGTGATGCATCTGCCTAGATGTGTCACTTTGTAAGTATGGCTCAGTGTGGTGCCAGTTTTGAGCCACCACAGTGTAAAATAGTAGATAGTGCCGTCCGGTACACTTGCTTCCTAATGGTCAGCATTCAAGTTCTATTTTAATTGTCATTTTAAACTTTATGTTTAACTTACCCATGCTTTCCTGGCATTTCTCGGACCTTTGGGCATTTTCTGCTTCCCCTGTCTGCCACAAGCAGTTTGGCTCGATTGTTGCAGGGGGAAGCAGGCACTGGGATCATTTAAGGTTTTGGGGAGGGGGAGAACCTTGGCAGTTAGCACTCTAGTGTCTTGATTGGACACTCCTAAATAAGGACCATGTGCACATGGACGTGCAGTGGACGCGTGCAGCAGGCGTGCCGCTGGCACGCTGAAGGCGCGTCAAAGGCAAGCTCGTCTGTGCCCATTTGCATTCGGACTGAGCCCGGCGCCCGGACCCCTGGCCCTCACGAGAGCGAAAAGGTAATAAGGATTAGCTACTCAAGAGAGTCACTATAAAAGCTTAGATAGAGTTGGAATGCCCCCTCTTGCATCAGATTCCCCTTCCTGGACCTCTATGAGCACCAGCGATGTATATGTGCCTCATGTGGCTTTCGTATGTCTCTCTACCAAAGCATTCCTAAGCCTAATATGACCTCTACACCTATTAATGACTCAAGACCTACCAGCCCTACTTTGAAAGAGAGATACAATGGCTTCCTTGTAAACGCTAACTCCCTTATAAAACACAAATTGGAATTTGCTGTTTTGCTAGCAGCATCTGAACCTGACTGGGTCTTTATTACTGAAGCCTGGGCTAATGATGCATCAGGACCTGACTTAGTGGATGCCATCCCGACTAATAATTGAATCTTGAGGGGGTAGACAGGGCTGGGCCACCAGTCGGAGGTCTGGCTATTATTCAAGCCACATTTTAAATGCTTGGTGGAATCGGGATACGATCTAAAAACTTGTGAAGCTCTCCATTTCAAACACATTTTATCAGCTACCTGCTCATTTGGAGGTGTGCTGATTTATAGACCCTCGGGTCTCAGACCCCCTTTCTTATGGAGCTCAACTCTTATTAGAACCTTTTTTAACTAATAATTGTTTGACCATCTTGGGTGATTTTAATTTTCACCTTGAAGAGTCGGATAATCAAGACGCACACTCCGTTATAGAGGCTCTCGCTAATTTAGGAATGCCGCAATTGGTATCCGCCCCCAAGCATAGGGCGGGCCATACACTGGACGGTATTTTTAATAATGATACTTGGTTGGCCTATCAAAAAATCATCTCCATCAGCTGGTCTGATCATAGTGCAGTAGCCTTTTCTCTCTTATCCTCACCCGCAGGCAGAAGTAATAAAACCCCTCGCTCTCTGACTAAATCAAGAAACTGGAGGGGAGATTCCCCCGAAGCACTGTCCAAAACACTAAATGGTATACCCTGTGAAATGCCAGATGACCCAGATAGGGGTGTGGAGGCCTCGCAAAAAGACTCTCACCATCAGCCCCCTGGTACAATGATAGGCTTAGGACGCTCAAGCAAGCCTGTCGCCGTCAAGAGTGGTCATGGATGGAAAAGCCAAGAAGAGCAAGAAAAAATCTTATACAGAAAAATCATTAAAGAATATAAGCTCACTCTAGGTAAAAAAAATCCAAATATTCTACACATAGAATCGAAAATGCCTCATCTGCCAGAGAACTCTTCAGAGTAGTGCAGCAGCTTTCTACCCCGCAGGCCAGAGATGATCCAGAAGGCTCTAAACCTTTCTGTAATCAATTAGCAACGTTCTTTCATTCTCAGATCATAGACATCCATGCAGGGTTTGAACTAACCCCTGATGTGTCCACACACTCAAGTTCTACCAGTCGTCCCAACTGACACCTCAAGGGATGTCAGTGCAAACAGTTCAAGAAAAGAAAGTTTTATCTGTTTTTCCAACTATCTCCCCTAAGATGGTGGAACAATATGTTCTTAATACAAACTCAGGATCACCCATGGAAGCCTGCCCACCAGCAGTTCTTCATCTGGCGGCCAGCACTACAGCCTATCCACTTTCCAAATTAATGAATAAAGTGATCATATCCAGATCCTACCCCCGGAGTTGAAAGGAGGCAATTATTAGACCCCTCCTAAAGAAACTGAATCTGGATATCACAGACTGCAAAAATTATCGCCTGCTCTCTCTACTTCCTTCTCCAGCAAAGATTCCTGAGAAGCACCTTAATATCCATTTGATGGAAATTGCAGAACAGCAGCATTGGCTGAATGACTCCCAGTTCGGCTTTAGGAAACACCATGGGACAGAAACTGCAGTGATCTCAGTCACAGACTGCATTAAGCAGTTAATGGATGAAGGACAGAGTGTGGTTTGGATACTCTTGGATCTATCAGTGGCATTTGATACCATCTCTCCTTTGCTGCTGTTGGATGGCCTGGGTATCACTCGCCAACCCCTCGCCCTTTTGTCTACCTTCCCTAGGGATGGATCTCAAAAGGTGAAGGTACAGCACTTTTACTCAGAGGTTTGCTCCCTGCCTTGTAGAGTGCCGCAGGGCTCATCACTGAGCCCCGCACTTTTTAATCTTTATGTGGCCCCCCTAGCGGCAATTATTCAGACTTTCAGGATGAAGGTAGTATCATAGGCTGATGACACTCAAATTGTGTCAATACCCAAGCATTCATGATGGTCAGCAGAGAATGTCTCACGATGCATGTCAAAAGTGGCAGAATGGATGTCTTGTAATTTGTTTTAACTTAACAGGCAAAAGACTGAAGTGCTGATTTTTGGTGCAGGATCGCCCAGGTGGAATAGTAGCTGCAGGCCTCAATCTTTAGGAACCTTCCCCACTCAGGGGAAAAAGAGCCAGAACCTTGGAGTACTGATAGATACTAAAATCAACCTCAACGCTCAGGCGAATCATACAGTAGACACCTGCATCTGGATTATAAGGATGCTTAAGAAAATCTTTCCGCTTATTCAACAGTCTGCCTATAAGCAGGTCGCTCTTGCCCTGGTAATGTCCAGATTGAACTATTGCAACTCACTATACCTGGACTCGAATAAGAGCACATAGTACAGACTCCAGGTGGTACAAAAAGCGCTGGCCAGACTACTACTGCATATCCCCAGACGCCAATCTGCTGCAATGGGATTGGAGATCTTACACTAGCTACCACTTAGAAAGCGCATTGCGTTTAAATCTCTTTGCATAGTGCATAAGGCTCTCTATCTCCCATGTCCAACAAGAATAAAAGCTATGTTTAGATGGTACACCAGTGGTGGTGCGTCCATTGGGGGCGTTGCCACCCTCCCGCACCCGCAGCTCCCTCGGCGTCTCTGAACTTAAGTAAACTTAAGTTCAGAGACGCCGAGGGAGAACTGACAATCATGTCAGTCAGTATGACGTCGGACCGCCCACCCCCTTCAGAGTCTGAAGGGGGTGGGCGGTTTGGCGTCATGTTGACTGACAGCCATTATCTGGGGCAACAGGTAGCAGCACACAAGTGCGCATGAGTGGGGACGGAGGGCGAATTTTTGCGCCGTGCCCAGTCATGCGCACTAGTGTTTCCACAGGCTGGTGCATGCCCATTAGGAGAGCTAGGATTGAGCCAAGGCTCAAACCTCGGTCTCCTAATGGGCAGGCGGGCGGAGCGTAAGCCTGCTCTAAGCCAATCCTGGCGATGGTCCAGCGCCAGGATTGGCTGAGAGGGGTCTTGCCAGCAGTGATGGGCTGTTCCAGTGTAGGCGCCAGATTCCAGAACGGACCCGAGGCAGCGCGGACCTGCTCAGGTAGGATTGATTTTAATAAAATAATTTTATTACGTTATTTAAAAAACCCCACCCCGCGCGACACCCCCCTCGACCCCCACGAGCCACGACTGCTTTTTAATAATCTTCAAATCATGCATCAAAAATGATTTTTATTTGAACTATTACTACCTATTTAAATTGCAGAAGTTTCATTATGATATGAGTGACTGTATTTTAATGATTGGGTGGTTATCACTGTTTGTATGTCTAAGATGCAAAAACCTTTACAGCAAATATGCCGAAATAAAGTATTTATGACGATGATGTTTCAGTAGTTATAAAGCACATCAAAGCTTATATGTTTTGTTGTGGTTCACCTATTGAAGACGGCTGAAATGCCAGAAACCGGTCCTAGGAAGCTTGTTTCCGGTCCAGGGAAGACATGGCTTGGCAGTTCGGGCTGGACTGTTCACAGGAACAGGGTCAGACTGATTTGCATATGGCCATGTCTGAACTGGGGTGGCAGAGTGGGCCAAAGAACGGTGATGGATTAAACCCAGATCAGTTGACTGGGGGTGAGTGCTTGCAATGTTCAACACTCCGTCCATCATTTCCTTTGGTTTTGCTTTGTTCACCTATTGTTCACCATTTTATGTTGACACACAAATGTGGATCATTGCCCTCAAAAGGATGGGGATCCTTGACCCGTGCAGTGAGCTTCTGGAGCCCAAAGTTCGTAAGGAGACTATTTTCTAAAATAAACAGAAACAAATGGAGAGTGTTGCTGTGTTTCTAATGCACCGAATGATGGGGTCGGTTTAGGCATCTAGCGTGCCCAGTCCTTAAGTGCGGAAAGTGCAGAGACCAGGGCACTCATTACGAGGGACCTGTAATTTCTGAGACACACAGGAGCAGTAGTTACCAGGCTCCTCAGAATTACAGGTTTTTGTTTATTACACAGAGGATTTCTGTTGCTGAGAGTAGACAAATGGAAACGTGTGCAAATTAGTTCAGAAACATGGTTTAGCAGAAGTTAGTCACCAAAAAACATGTGATTCCCATTATCTAAGCACATTGCTAACGGTAATTCTGGGGCAGATATATAACAGCCATTTTTTCATGTCACTCGTAATTGAGGCCCAAGTCTTGTTTTCTTTATCTCCAGGACTGGACTGGATTGGACTATTTGCCACTCTGGCATTTTCCCAGTGGGCTGCAGGCTAGATGTAGGCTAGCCTCTCTCTCTGTCGGTGATTTTGCAGCTATGCAAGCGCTTTAAGTTGTTGGCCCTTTCTGGCACTGTACCCTCCCTCCCCATCCCCATACATATTTGCCTTTTTTCAATAAAAGCCACAATGCTGAGGCAGGATAGGACTGTTGCTGTGTATGTCTTAGTTATTACAGAAGGAAGTGTGTTTTCACATTAAAGCTTTCATGGTGGGTATTGTGCCTTACGCTGCCAACTTATGTTTTTATTTTTTGTTAGATTTGTCACAAATAAAAATACAAGTCAGATTTAGTCAAACACTACATCCCTAGACTGCTTACTGAGGTGCAGGTGTACTTTACTAGAAGTGTTCAGCCTCCCTCCTTACAATAATGCCATTAACAAAGAGGCAGCTCAGTTGTCGTGCACCCTATATGTGGTCTAGATTCTTATTGCCTTTTCATTTTTTTTGTCTATATTAGCTTAAAATGCACAATTTGCCCTTTTTTTCTTTCAAAAACTTCTTAGAGGAAGAACCCCCCTCCCCCTGATCTTGACTTATATCAGCTGGGCTCAGTTGGTTCTAACTTTTTTACACTTTGTGATACACTTTGAAAAATCACCAGCTGCCACTGTTTTACTTATTTTACAAGCTCAAACAGTTAAGGTGAATGCTTAAAAAAAAGAGCATTTTGATGGCAAATGTGCTATGTATGAATGGTACTCAGCATTGTTATCTCGAAGTCTGCTATGCAGTTCTGTGATTATACTGAATAAGCAACTACCTATGTTATAATATGACATTGACATCTCTTTATTGATGTAATAACTGTACTTTCACAATTGATTCACAATTGCTTTTTTAACCTTCTTGCGTTCTCAAATTTGCTTGAAAATGCACCATTTGCCCACTCTTTTTCAAAATTTTCTCGGGGGGAATTCTCCCCGAACCCTCCGTATGCTGATCGGGCTCGCTCGCTATGCTCGCTCGCCGCGGTGCGTTCCACCACACGTTTTACGCCTCGCCACTTTCAAATGTCACTAGCCGCCACTGTGGTACACACCAGGCAGATACCTGCAGTCATCCCAACAATACCAGCTCATGGTGCCAAGAACTAAAAGGAAGAAATGGGGCGACAGAGCATTCTCAACAGCAGCGAGTAGACTCTGGAACTTCCTTCCATAAAGCCTTAGGATTATTTCTTAGTTTATGCCCTTTAGGAAGGCACTCAAGACCTGGCTATACCCGCTCTAGACGTTCTCTCCGCATCTAGAGGTATAGCAGGCCTCCTCCGGACGGTTGTCTACAGCGCCTTGATGCCCTTGGGTAACTGTTCCGCTCTACAAATTTAAAATTAAATCACAAAAAGTGATGCAACAGCGGCGTAAGGGCATCATAAATAAGGCCTTCAGAGACCAATAAGGGCCTGATGAATTTTAGGCCCATTATGCCTGAGGAAATCAATGAGTTAGACTCCTATGTGAAGTCAAGAGCTCCGATGGATTCAGAATCCCTGCCACATCTTGCTGCACAGGTCTCATGCGGTTTTCGGCCCTCTAACAGTATAGAATCGGCCTTACTCTTAGCAACAGAGGCTGTTCGTCAGATTTTGGTTACAGGCGATTCTGCAGCACTATTGCTTCTAGATCTTAGCGCCGCGTTAGATACTGTGTCCCATAATATACTAATTGAGAGGCTCTGGAACTGTGGGGTGGGTCAGAAAGTGCTGAGTTGGATTGCTTCATTTCCGCAGGGTCACACTTTTCAAGTGTCACAAAATCCCATCAGTCAGAAGTTTTCTCAAGTCAAGTCAGAAAGAGCTTTATTCGATTTCAAATCTGATAATCATAAAAGCAAGCAGAGTTAAAATAAATGTGTGCATTCCTACATAAGATATAACATTCAGCAATACAAACATATAAAAAGATAAAATGTAGATATTTTAAAAACCTGGAGATGAGATTCACAAATGCATCATCCATCATCTTCTACCAATTTTATCACACTGAGGTGAAAGTTGTTCCTAACCCACTTTGCACTATCCATAATTACAATACAATAAATACAGCAACAGAGCAGATATTCATAATTAAAATTCAAAAGTAATTTTCAGGTACATTATTAAATATTCATATACCAATTTATCATACAGAGATAGGGTTTTCCTTTCTCTTATGGCAGTGCTAATTAATAGAGAGACAGCAGAATAAATAATATCGAACTCAAGGCTAAATAAAAACATATAGGCCTCCTGCTGTACTAGAAAATTCCTCGATTGTAGTGCCGGGCACAAAAAACGTTTCCTAAGAGTATGATTACATTTACAGAACAAAATAAAATGCATTGTAGTTTGAACAGAGACTCTGTCGCAAGGGCATCTGGGGAGTCGATTTGACCATACTTCTCTTTTCAAATAGCCACAAGATGGTGTGCTATGCCTAGTAGAAACCTTGATAGGTAAAATCTTTTTTGAACATCTGAAACCATTACAAGGTATCCTTGCAGCCCAGGTTGCACAGGTCCGTCCAAAAATATCTGTACTGTAACTTTGTGTCTACCCTTAATTTCTCACATAGCTACTCGTTTAATTATAATGATAGCTTTAATTTCATTTTTTCCAAACTTTAAAATGTTGGCTGGTTGTTTAATTTGGAAATCTGCGTCGATTTCTTGGATTAATCTATTGACCTGAGTCAACCATGGAATTTTCTTGTAGTTATCGAGTGTGAGGCAATCTGTAATTACTGCTCTAGAGAATTTCGTCCCTGCTGTACTGCAGATAATATACCAGCCAGTTATCACACTCAGGTCTATTATATCTTCCATGTACTTTATATCTAATTCTCCATGGGTAATTATGGTGGGTGTTGTGCGCGGTACAGCAAGTAGCCTAGCCAGAATTACATTTTCCTGAGTTTGTAATGCAATGTTTCCACTTGTCCCCCACAGTGTTGATCCATAAGTAGCTACTCGAATGAATTTACTCTTATAGAGTTTGAACATTTATCGGATAGGCTTGTTTCGACTTTCCTGGCAAACCTGAACAAAGCCTCAATGGACCTTACAAATTTCAATTTAGCTAAGTCCAAATGTGGGTTCCATGAACCAGTGTTTGAAAAAAGAATGCCCAGATAAGTGAATTGATTGACTTCAAGTAGTTTGTGGCTCCTTACAGAATGTATTTTCTTTTAAGGCCTACCACTACCACCTACCATATTATAAGTCTTTGATATGTTCCGTTTTAAGTCTTTCCGTTCCATAAATGCCACAAATCCATTAATCAGTTTTTTAAGGCCATTTGCAGTTCTGGACATTAACACTGCATCGTTGGCATAGAGGAGCACTGGAGTGACACGGGATCCAACTTTAGGTGCATCGGCATCCAGAGCTTGGAGATCCTTGTCAATTTTGTTAATGTATAGAGAAAAGAGAGTATGGGAAATCACACACCCTCGTCTGGTCCCTCTTTTACCACTAAATCTCGTTGTGCATTCTCCCCCGAGACATTTTCTCATTGAGACAAGGAGTGACGCAGGGCTCTTCATTGAGCCCTACTTTGTTTAATGTGTACATGTGACCGCTGGCAGAGATCATCGAGCATCATGGATTTACCATCATATCATATGCAGATGACATGCAGCTTATCATCACACTGTCACAGAATACAGCCTCTATGGCCTCTGCCATGTGGAGCTGTCTTACAGAGGTTGCTAGGTAGATGGATCCAAAGTGTCTCAAACTCAATACTGGGAAGACCATGGTCATGACCTTGGGCAACCAGACAAACATCTGAGCCACTGCTTGGAGGCCCCAGGAGCTTGGTCCACTCCCTGTTCTCAAACCTAAGTCCAAGAACCTTGGTGTATGGTTTCACGATTGACTGTCTTTTGACAGTCAAGTCACTGCAGTGGCAGGCAAATGTTTAGGATTGCTCAAATTGGTGAGCAACATCTTGTACCTGTTGCCAGAGTCTGCCCAAGAAAATGGTGATTCTGAGCATTGATTATGTCAAGGCTTGATTATTGCAATGCCTTGTATCTTGGAGTTACTCAGGGTAGAATTAAAAGACTACAAAGAGTGCAAAACTCAGCAGCACTCCTACTACTGAATTTGCTTCGGCCTGCGTCTATTGTGTCTGCGCTAAGGAAATTACATTGGGTTCTGATGAAGCAGAAATCAGCTTTCAATCCACTGTGTTACCATCACAACGCTTTTGCCAATATAGGACCGGGATACCTTGGTGAAACTGTACGTACCTTAAAGGAACTTAAGATGAGCAGGGGAAATGCTGGTGATTGTTCTTAGGGTAAAGAGAGTTTGCTCTGGAAGTAGTTCTTTTGGTTACCTGGGGCCAAGGTTATGGAGCACCTTGCCCTTGCCACTTTCTCAGGTGCAAACCGAAAAGCTTTTTAGGAGGAGACTTAACCTGTTTTTTCAAGCAGGATGTTTGAGGGTTTAGAGTGAAGCGTAGGGTGCAGGCTCCTGCGTCTAACGCTGGAACACCTCATGTGCTGTAGCTATGCGCTTTATAAAATATATTATTATTGTTCCTTGCTCTCTCTCTCTCTCAAGTAACCTACAACAGGTATTTGAAGCTTTGTAAAGCAACAAGGAGCAGCTGTCAGCCCAAAGGGCAAACATTGAAACTGTTATAATTGACATTACCACCTGAATTAAAGGAAACTCCAAATCTTTCCAGCTATTGTATTTGTGTGAAAAAAGCATCCATAAGAGGCAATTTCACCATTGAATATCCTTCCTGAAACGTGTCTCTTACATGATGAGTTCCCTCCATTTTGAAATACTTGTATGCTACAAAGTAATTAAGACATATCAAATTGGATACCGGCCTCCAACCCTTGTCGTTTTTCCCCACCAAAAACAGAGTGCTCAGAAAACCCTTTTTTCCAGACCTCAATCATCCATAATGCACCTTTTTCCTATATCTGTTTTGTATTGCCTGTTACAATCTCCTTTGGAACCTGCTAAAAACCCAACTCTCTTTGTTTCTTTAACTGACCTGGAGGGCAGTAGAACTCTGTCACAAATCCTGACACAGTAGAAATGATCCAAGGGTTTTTTCGATATCTTTTTCCATTCCTCTACAAACAGTTTCAGCCCTCTTCCCACCTTTCCATTGATTCAACCAGAAATAGTCCTCATACTTACCCTTTCCTTCCACCAACAATTGGTCTTATCTCTTTGAGGGTCTAGACCTTCCACCACCACCTCTTTGCTGGAAGAAACCTGATTAACCCTGATTTGCTTTGTAGTCTCCTCTGTTTTGTCCATACAGGAACTTATAATACCATTGACCGAAAGGTTGTCCTCTCTTTCCAGCTCTTCCAAATTAATTTTATTTCGCCCAAAAACTTTGTGCATTGTGATTTCTGCCTTACCTAAGGCAATAAAGTTAAAAACGTATTTACCAAGGGACTTAATCATCCTGTCTCCAACAGGAGCCCTCTAGTCTCCTTTCTAGATTACTTCTTTGGTAGATCCCGCAGCTTAGGGCTTTTAAGCATTAACTCTTATTTACGTCTCTGCTATGAGGCTTGCATTAGCATTCTCCAGAAAACAAATCTCTCTCTGGCTCCAACCTCATAACAGATTCAGATCCAAATCACATCTCACAACATAGGCCTCCTCAACCAGATCAAACGTCCTGGCCAAAGGTCCCAAGACATCAAGCAATTTGATCTCACACTGTTTTAAAGAACATGGGTAGAAAATCCCATGCAAATCACAGCTTTTGCCCATGTGCGGCTTGGAGTTGGCCAAACAGCCAGGCCATAGGCCATGCCCTGCAGCCAAAACCCTGCACTCAGGCAGACTTACTGACTTTGTCAAAGAGTAACAAAACCAAAATCCTAAAATGTGGCCTATTGGCTTTATCAAGGGATAAGTATATCAATATATATAAAGCACATCTATCTATTATTTCCCCAAAAATCGCCAATATTTTTTATCAAATGTATAAAATATTTCACACAATCTTTTAATAGTGTTTTCTACAAAAAATGTTTAATAAAGTTTTATTAAAAACATCAACATGTCTATTAGTCTTTCTCTTAACATAGTTTCTATGATTGCATTTTGTGGGCTGAAAAAATGTTAAAAGAACTGTTAATAAACCAGAATGCTTCTGAGTCTTTCTTTTATTAATTTTCAGCCCACATCATGCAACCATAAACGCATCCACAAGAGGCCTAACACTTCAGCTGAAGAACATAGAGCTAGAGATAGGAAACTATGGTAAGTTCTTCCCAGATCATGGATTTAATGACCTATGCGACTTTCTGCTTTTTTGTTTAATATCTATGGGGGGATGCTTCACTTCCAGCAGAACCGCACAGCATAAAAAAAAATCTTGTGACTCCCATGACACTTCTAGGCGTGCCACAAGCATAAACATATTGTACATTAAAATGCCCAGGGCATCATAGAGTGCTCCTTGCTAGGAGCAGTGAATATTAAATGAGTGGCTACGCCTCTCATTTGTTATTCATTAACAAATATATATATTTTGGCTGTCCCGGGGCCCACCCTAGACACCCATAAGTTATTTTTTATAAGGGGCGGTGGGCTCATGACCCCCATCCCCAAGCCTTTGCAGGCCCCTGGGACCTCATCTCCTGGGGCTGTATTTTGTTATTAACGGGAAGGGGAGTGTGCAACTTCCCTCTTTGAGCCACCCCATGCCCCTGGGACCACATCCCTGGGGCTGGATTTTGTAAGGGGAGGCTATGCTGCCAAGCTCCGAGAGGACCCCACCCCCAGGGCAGAATTTATTATTAAGGGGAGGGGGGCTTGTGGCCGTCCTCCTCCCCGAGTGTCCACTGACCATATGCCTCATTCTCCTGGGCGTTTTCTTTTAATTAAGGAAAGGGGACATGTAGACCCCCTCTCTAAGCCTTTGTGGCCCTTGGGACTCCATCCCCCCGAGGCCACTACAATAATTAAAGAGGATGGGACTCGAGACTTGTTAGACACTGGGGACCCCAGCCCACATGGCTGGTTTTTTTAAATTAAAGGGGAGGATGGAACCAAGCCTTATTAGGCCCTGGGGACCCCATCCCCAGAGCTGTTTTGTTTTAAATAAAGGGGAGGGGGCAGCGTGCCCCCCTCCCCATATTAATAAATTGGGCCAGAGGGATTGGGTCCCTGGGGCCAAAAATTACTTAAGGAGGGTGGCTGCATGCCCCCTTCCCTTAAGTAAAGAATGCGGCTCGGGCCACCATTTTGGGCTCTTTTTCGATCCCACTGGAGTATTGGGGGATTGCAGCAAAAATTGAAATTTTTGTATTTTTTGGACCCAGGCAAGGCCTTTTTGGAATCTCCCCATGGGCCTATGGGGGAGGGGGGTGGGTGTTCTTACCCAGCTCCCTTATATCACTTTTTTTAAAGTACAGAAAAGGAGACCAAGCCCCCGAATCCTATAATAGCCGCCAGCAACATTTTTCTGATGTTACTGGCAGCCAATCAGAGGGCTCGTTCCCGCTAACTCCCACAGAGGGAATTGGCCTAAGGGGAAAATTGCTTCCTGGGTCATTCAGAATGCTCCATTTGTAAAATGGTGATCCTGTGAGACTCTCTCGAGCCTATCTCAAGTAACTATAACTAGTACCCCACAGTAACTATAGCTAGCACTCTACAGTAACTATAACTTGCGCCCCAGCCATGCACAGTATTATCAACAATGATGGCATTTTAGATATGATTAGGGATATTATAAATGTAGTTAATTAATATGTCATGAGTAATGTAATATGCACGGGTAAAAGCAGTGCATGGCAAGGGCGCAAGTTATAGCTACTATAGAGCACGATTTATAGTTACTTGAGATGACTATAACTAGTGAATTTCGGTGGTTTTGCCAGTTTCAAATGGTATGTTTATGTGACATTTTCACCCAACTATAACATCCCTTTAACCCTTGTTTTTTCAGTGAATTTCTAATTTTTTTAATGTAAAGTAAGATGTCCATTGTTATGCATGGTGGGGGGACTGGACGCAGGAGCTGGCCTGACACAGTGCGTTGTGCTGCCCCATCCAAGCGTACTGCTCAGCCTCTTTCCTTGCCCTCCATTGTCAAAGTCTATACCCTTACCCTTTGTCCAGCCATGTGTGGCCATTGTTCTGACACTGTCCTTCCTGCCTGCCATGCACAGTTAGAGCGCTACCCCCAACCACCTCCTCCCTGCCCTCTGTTGTTCGGGTCCATGCACCTGCCCCCTCCCTCATGCCCTGCATGCTCCAAAGTGCTGCCACTGCCATCCAGTTGGCTTGATGTCCCGGCCCACTCCTCCTGCCCTCCGCTGCCTGAGGCTATGCTGCTATCATTGCCTCCCTGCTTAGCCTCTGTCCTTAGCTTCCTGTTCTTATCCTCCTTCTCCCTGACCTCCGATATCTGTGTGCCTGCCCCTTCTCCCTCCCTTTTGCCTACCAAGTTCTATGGTCCTGCCACTGCTCCTCTTGTCTACTCTGAGTGTTCTCTTGAGCTACCACTGCCCCTACCGCTTGCCGAGCATAGCCAGATGGCTGCCACCTTTCCCTTTGCCCTCCACCCTGATTTCTATTGTCTGAGTGCCATGCCCCTATCCTCTCCCTCCTGTCCTCCATGGTCAATTTTGCTGCCACTCCTTTCTGCCCTTCATGCTCTGTTGTGCTGCATCTGCTCCTCCTGCCCAGCCTGCGTGGTCTGTTATGATGCCCCTGCCCCCTTCCACTTTACTCTCTGGGCTGTGTCCAGCCCCTATCTCTCCCTTCTACCCTCCCTAGTCTTTTGTGCATGTCCCCCCACCAACTTGCCCACCATGGCCGCTGTGCTGCCACTAACCCTCCCGCTTGACATGCATGGTCTTTTGTGCTGCCACTGGCCCTCCCACCTACTCTGCGTGTTCAGTATGCTGCCGCTGACCCCCTCACACCTTCCCTCCGTTGTCTATGTGTATGCCATTATAGTCTCCCTCTTGCCCTCTATGGTACGTTGTGCTTCCAGTGTCCATCCCTCCAGCCCTGCACGGTCAGCTAGCTGCTCCTGCTCTGCCCTCTGTTTTCTATGTGCGAACCCCTATCCCCACCCTCCTGCCTTCCATGGTCCGTCTGTGTGCCCCTGCCCTCTCCCTCCTTTCCTTCATGGTCTGTTGTGCTGCAAATGCCCCTCCTGTCGGCCCAGTATGGTCAGCTTGCTGCCTTTTCTTGGTTACTCATCTGCTCTCTATAGTCCATATGCTTGGCCCTGTCCCTTCCCTATTGCTTTCCATGGTCCATTTTGCTACACCGGCCTCATGCTTGCCCTGTACGGTGCAATCCCTGGCACCTGCCCTGTAAGCTCAGTTTAGTGCCCATGACCACCTCCCTCCTGCCCTCTATTGTCTGAGCTCATGTCCCTACCCCATTCCTCCTGCTTCGTAGTCTGATGTATCATACATGTCAAAATGTAGAACTTGGTAAGAGGGAGATTTTGAAAACAGAATCTGGGGAATTGATTTTCCTCATTGAAATACATTGGAAAAGAGGAGATTTTAGGTGGGAGATGGCTAAAATAAAGCCTTTTTGGGCTTAAAAACATTGGGACAATCATGCCTTAATCAGGTCTGTTGGCATGCATGGTTGTACTGACACTGCCTCTCCTGTCTGCCCTCAAAGACCTGTTGTATTGCCACAGCCTCTCTTGTTTGTCCTGCATGGATGGTTTGTTGCCCCTGCCCCCCTTTCCCCTGCCCTCAATGGTCCATTGTGCTGCCACTGCCTCTCCTGCCTGCCCAGCATGGTCAACTTGCTACCTCTTCACCCTCCTCCCTGCCCTTAATTGTTCGAGTCTGTGCTCCTGACCTCTACCCCACCCCCCCCACAGCATTCTAATCAACAACTAGATTGCTAACATTCTCTGTTTTTTACAAAATGGTGGCGCGCTTGAAGTCATCTTGGTGTAATCAAAACTGCAGCACCAAAAGCATTTCCTTTCGTAATTATAAAAATGAGGGGGATTTTTGCTATAGAAATTATGGTTAGTGCTGTAAAAACTAAAATGATGACACATTTTCAAATAGCAACAAATGGCTTTTGAATTATTTGCTATACTAATGTTTTTTTTATCCAGTTGATCATTTGATTATTTGTTGCACTTAGGGGAGAGAATTTTGAGCTCAACATCCTGTGATTATGGGCAAATCACGTAAAGTCCCCATACCTAAAACCAAAATGAATTTGTCTATGTGTAATGTAAATGAGGTTCATGTGAAGCACTCCAATACCTTCAGGTCAAGTCTGAGCTATATAAAACTACAACAACAAAAAAAGTGTTTTCCACACTTCTATCATTGGGCTATGCTTTGGCTACATTATGGTGATATTTGTACCACATTTGGGTCCTTTTTTTCTGTTGGCAATCTTGGGAGACTTTTTGTAATGAAGCTCCCTTCATTTACTTCAGTATTCTCAGTAGAAAAGGCTTTCAGTTTTTCACTTCAATTCCATCAAGATGGGGTTCAGATGTGCCACATGCTTGACATAACCTAAGAATGTTAGCGCTCTAGTTGTTTTTTAGAACACTGAGGTAAAGCTGCAGTTGATCACCAGGAAGGTAACTGTCAGTCTGCTGCTGGTGTTGAAAGTGTATGTTTCAGTCTGCATGTCAGAATGTTTTAATGAAACAGAAGAGGAAGGTATTTGAGAACTAATTTAAAATGTGCCCTACTTTTGTTTTCTACAGCACTAACCATAATTTCTGTGACAAAATTAACTCCTCCTTTAGTTTCTTTCTAAAGGAAATGTTTTTAGTTTTACCAGTTTGATTCAATCAAGATGGCTTCAGGTGTGCAACACTTTTGTCATAACTCATACACTTCCCATAGAATTTGAGGGTGTTTTAGTGTTTTTGTTGAACTTTTAAACTGCTCTGGTAATAAAAAGTGAAGACAAATATGCATAATCCTCGCTTCCAGTCCTGGCATAGAATCAACTGCTGGCTGCGCCTGTTGGAAGTACATGTTTTACTGAGAATGTCAGACTTTATTCTCACAGTGCTGAGAAAGATAGTGTGAATTTACAGAAAATATGCCATCATTTTACCTTCTGGAACACCTTCCATAACCTATACCAGAAAAACATGAGAAATCAGTTTTCATTCAAACATGATTCATAAAATCCCAGCAGAAGATCAGCATTTTTCAAAGGGTACAATCACCTTAGAGCACACCACAATTCCTAAAATTAGTATGGTACTACCAATAAATAATGTATATTGTAACACAAATCTGTTAACACCATTTATATGTGCACCTTTTTGTGATCCTCAAAACCTGCCATTCACTACAATGCATTTTAATGGGGTCCATGTCCCAGACTCCTGTAACAGCTGCTACAGCATGTAGTTCATGATGTGGCCAGCCAATAAAGGGGGGTTCATATTGGGACTTCCCAATTGCCCTTTGCGGTCTGGGTGTGCTCACTCTGCCCCCTTACATATTTTCTTTAATTTGTTTACAGGACAGAGGGACTGAGTCCCTGAGTCTAGTAATGCCAAAACATATTGTTCAGGTTGAAACCAACCAATCAGGATTAACTAGTCCTTTTTAAATTGGCCAATCAGAGCAGATCTGGTCACCAACTATCCAGATATCAATATTTTTTTTACCTTAATTTCTCAAAAATTACTGACTTACATCAAATCACAAAAAGCACAATCGACGGGCCGAGATCTAGCTTCTTGCCAAATTGGTGTAATTCTGTTCCGCAGTATTTGTTGTAGCCCATCTTAAAGAAGTCTATGGAAAATGCATGGGGATTTTATGTTTTAAAACACCCCCTTTTTCTCTGACCCCACTTGAAGGATCACCCTGAAACTTTCCAGGAAGGAACTGACGTGGATGACCCTTTAGTTTAAAAGGTTTTGTGAAGATTGGTTAAACCGGGCCAAAGTTATTAGCAAACCAAAAAACTCTTTCTACGAAAAAGCAGACCTAGCTATAACTACCTAGTGGCAACTGTCACTAGGTAATATGGTGCTTGCTTCCATTAGAAGTTGTATGCAAAATGCACTTGCTCTGGTTCTTACACAGGCAGTTGCCATCAGCTTGTGCATGGTGGTAATTCAAGGGAAAACATTGTGAAACGACTAAATACACAATCAAAATCAGTGCTCTACCTTTTTCGTACAATCTCTCCCATTAATTACCACCAGTAGAACTGATGTGTGAGATATTCCCTCGCAGCCACTTTCCAGAGGGCCAAGTGCACTGCAGGGACTAAAGAGTGCATGTCTCCATCCCAGGGCTATCTCACTTGTGCCACCGGTGGTATTCTTCTTTCTAGCTATGTCTTGCTATTCCGCTCTTTTCCCTTTTCAATCTTTGAATGCCTGCCCTCTCACTTTACTTCTTTGTAGAGCACTATGATATTGGCTTTTGCTAATATTGTGACACATAGCAAATTTGAAACACTTTGTTTATTGATATGATGGAACAAATCACCCGCATTGGTTTCTCACAATGATACAACCTGATGAAAGGGCGCTTTAAAGCCATGAAGATGCATTTCTACATTTTTATACCACTTTAAGTGTACAAAAAGAACGAGTGCTTAATGCTACCCGGTATGAGCATTTTCGGTTGCTTCAATGCTTCAATGCCATTTCCCTTAATTTACTTATGCATCAAACCAGTGAATTTCGATACCACTCACCCTAATTTGCTTACCTTCTGTCTGAATGAAGTGATTAAGCAATATAATTCACTGTTTTTTAGGAGGGATGTAACACTCTCCTCAGGAATTGAGCTACTTAGGTGACCTTCGGGCAATTTCAGGGGGACCAAAAACATCCCGAAGCATGAATTTCTCACACTCAAATCCTTGAAATTCAGATCTACTCTAGCCCAACAATAAACCTTCTCGGGTCTACACTTACTTTACTGAACTTTCTGGAGCCCAAACAAAGGATGGCTCCTAGCTCCCTGACCTTACGGAAAGGGATCAAGAATTCCTGTCCAGATGACACCTAAACAACGATGAGACTGAATCTGATACTTCTCTTTTCTGGAATATTCAACTTTAACTTGATGATCATTTGCTGATGATTAACAATTTGCTTAATTCCTGTTTTTACCCCTTTTCTTGTTTGAAATCTCATGTTCTATCAAACATTTCTCTACCTCCCCCTAAAATATCTCTTTCCACTTCTCCTTATTTATCTGTCTACCTCGCCACTTGCCATCGTACTTCTCTCCTCCAGCCTCTTTTCACCCTCCTTTGTTTTGCCAAATTTATATTTGATCATATGTTGCATATGTATCTATAGTTCTCTGTAACACACTAAACTTCTTTCCTGTGCAGGAGTGATATAGAAGAATATATAAATTAATGGGTGAATAAGTTGAAGTTCCAATTTGAGGTTCAACAAGGAACAGAGTAGTTCACCTAGGTCTGGCAGCTGTAAAGTTACAAGTGAAATGCTATTGTTTGCAATGTTATCTTTAGAGCAAAGGTTGTTGCATTCTGTTTTTATCCAACCATGACAATGTTAGGCTGCGATTTTGGGAATCCCTTTTGCCATGTAAGGTAGGCCTTCTTCACCACCTCATCTGCTAGATCTATTTATGCAAACAATTTACAGGGTCACTTCTACTTGCATACAAACGTTAAAATGGCTGCAAATAGTTTTTTGATCTATGTCAGTGCTCAGTCCTTCTAGGAGCTGTATGCAAATTGCCCTTGTTCTGGTTTTTATACAGGCTACTGCCACCAACCTGTACAAAGTGGTAATTCCATTGTAAAGCATTGTGAAATTGGTAATATCACAGGCAGAATTGGGGACAAGTAATGCCATCACGTTATTCCCTGTTAAGTATCACTAAAATCATAATTTAGTGCAAAAACACACTTAACATCATGGGCTAATGATATTTCAATGGCATCATTTTTTTACCTTACTATTACCTCATTGGTCTAGATGACACTATGTGGTTCTGAAAATTGGTCACTGAGAGGTGAAAGAAACAACCACTTTATGTGTCTTGCAATTCAGAAGCTCAGAAGTCTTGTTCATAACTGAGACTAAAGGTGCTGGTTGTTCTAACTCTCTATGGAATAAATCAGTGTAGGTCATTTAATTCGCATTCCATGGCCACATACTGACTTGCTGACATCTATTGAAAGCACGGCAGTAGCGATAAGAAGAGTACTGTATACATGCCATCTGCATATGTTTATGCACCAGGCCCTCAGTCACTTGATAAGACAACTCCCATCAGTGTAAGTGACGTCAGTGAGATATAGACTTGCTGCCTCTTTCTGTCAGAGCACCCATCGCTCTGGTGGAACAGAGGAGATCTTGTGTTACTAGTTCTTAATTAGTTGTTTAGCTATCTCTCTGATTAAGACCTTTTCCAATTAAATCATAAAGCAAATCTCCAGATAAATAGTCCTGTTTTTGTTTATTTTTCCCCAATTTTATTTTTTATTTCCTATTCCAGCATATAAATAATAATCTCAACATCAAAGATATAAATTGTATCACTGGCCTTATTTTCTCCAAATTCTAATATTTTACTAAATTTTTAGTTGCCCCCTTGAAACCCCAGAATGCACCTCCTGCACCCAGGTCCAATTCTTTCAGTTCTCATAAAAGTAGATGACATTTCACATTTCACACTTATTATATTTAATCTAGTATGCAAACGGTGAGATATATAGCTTATTATATCCTCAGATATATTGATACGTCTCTTCTAAATCCTCCATAGTTTTTCGTCCTTTCATGTCCTTCGTTTTTGATCACATGTTTATTTGTGAAATTGAGCTGATAATTCAGGTAAAAAATTGTGATCAAACAATGATAGTTCTTTGATAAAACACTGGTGCAATAAAAAATGCATATGGGAAACCCTTATGACTGTCTGACATATTCATATATATCTTGGATCTGTACCATGATTATGTTGATATGGGCCTCAGTGGGAAAGTGTGGTGTTTTCCATTACTAGAGCTTGCATATTCATGATTATTCTGCAATCTATGGGAACCCCGGTTTCCATGCCAGCTTTGTGATTAATTGCAATGGCTACAAAATGAAACCAAGCTTATAACTGTTGTTTGTAGAATTAACTTTTTTGTAATCATAATTCAGCTCCAACTGGTTTCTCACTGTGATGCAACCTGATGAAAGTGTATATTAATTTCCTAATTCCCTTTCTAAATAGAACCTGTGCCAATTAAGGGTGCATAACTTAAGCAGAAACTATTTCAGGAATTAAAGTTGGCTTAGTGAAAGGCAATTTTTCACAAATGTTTCAAATGTGAATTTAGCAGTGGCCATGTAGTGACTAATACACAACTATGGGATGATTGTGTAGTTGTTAACAACCTTGACTCAACAAAATCTAAAAACAAAAATGTCTCTCTTGTTTGGTTAAGCCCCCTTGTTTCAATACCCTTGACTTCTTCTTCCAAAATAGATTTGGCATTTGAGAAGGGGAGCTCATTATGCACGTTCAAAGTTACATTTTTTCTTTTTTTAAATGAGTTGTAAAACTGAGTAGACGTCTAACAAAGTTCAATGAAAAATGGATAAAGTTTGTAACTCTTTAATAGACAGACTGCGAATGATGTCTTGAAGTGGTAACGTGGAGAACAAGGGAAGATTGCACTAAATAGATCAAATGATGGGAGTCCCCAGAGATTCTCAGAAGGAGGAAGAAAGCCCTATTGCCAATTAGCAATCAACAGCCTCTCAAATAGAAATATGTGCCAAGAAGATGTATTAAATAATCACATTCTGCTTTTGAGAAATTCAATTCAATGTAACTAATCGACAAAGAACTGGGTAAAAGCAGGAAACATATTAACCCCTTGCATGCCCGCCCCTTTCCCCGCCCAATGCCGCGCCTTCCATTAGCGGGCGGAGTTCATGACGAGCTGGACTCGTCATGGGCACAGCGCCACCGCAGCCCATGACGAGTCCAGCTCGTCATGGGCACTGAAGGGGTTAAGTAAACAATCGACTTTCTAGGGGTGTGGGGTGAACTTCGCTCCACCGGAGGAGCTTGCAAAGTTTCTGCCACTCCTGGAGCATGTAGTTTGGCAAGAACCCTGCCACCTGCGTAGCAAAGTTTACGAGCGCAGGCCCACCCCTACTTTCTGTATCCAGGGTGGCATCCTCTTATTCCTAGGAGATGAGAGGTAGGCACAAATAGTAACAATGGCCTTCAGTGACAACTCGGAAATAAGAAATAGAATTGGAACTGGCAATATACTGTCTGTTCAAGTGCACTGAGCCTGTGACAGTGCACAGCACTACATTGAGAATCTCACTTAGAAAAGGTCAAAAGCAAGTAATGCCAGTATTAGCTGTGCATGTTTTTACTACTTTAATTGTTGTGGCATTACTGCAATATATCTGCTCCTACGTGGAATATGTGGTGAAGTAATGGAACAGTACAAAATAGGACAGCCAATCCTTTGGCCCTAGTGAAATACTGAGGCATATCTGCAATCTTTAAATTATGTAAATTTACATGGAAGGGCTATCAGAGCATGGTATTCCAAATTTTAAGATAGAACCCAGGGGTAACATATTGATTACAATGTGAGAGACTGTTATTACAAATTCATGGTATTATCAAATATTTTGTACGAAAAGTCTCAATGAGGCTGAGGCGTACAGCATGAGTACAATGCACAATAACAACTGCTTCCCCATAGCAAGAGTTCTTGGATATGCTAGGCTCAAATATCCATAAGATAAATACAACGAACTGAGTTGATAAGAGAACGGACGCCTTCAAGAAAGCCTGGATCAAAGACAGGGAAGAAAACAAAAGTAAGGTAGGTATAGTACATAACTTTAAAGTGTGACTAAGCCAGAGAAATAAAAGGGGGAAAAGATAATGTGAAGGGAAAAGTCTGGGCATGTTATTGTAAGGTGGAATAGTCCACGCCCAATACATAAGCCTTTGTGTGCGCTGAAATGTGCTCATCATCACTGCCAAGAAGGATCAAGATAATATATAGTCTAGTAATTTGATATGATTTTAATCTAGGTCTTCAGTGCACAAAACCAGGTCCAAAAGCCCTGAGAGCCGTAAATAGGTGGCTCTGAGCCTGCAGCAGCATGTTCATGGAGCTGCTTTTATATTTTGATGGGAGCATTCTAGGAGACCCTCCTGCTCCATCGACCAAAGAGACCCCAGCCCTGGGACTGGAGAATGGAAGTGGGGCTACCCGAAGAGGGTACTCCCAGGATGAATTAGCAAGAGGACAGTTGGCCCTGAGGTGAGTCACGTGATTGGTAGGTTTGCTGATGATGGGGCTCACCTTCCCCCATGAGAGAGAAGCAGAGGAGCGGGTTGAAACCCCAACACACCTAAGGATTATCTGAAAGGGACAGCAGAATGTTGCTGGGCCTTCAACCAGCTACAATAGGACTCAAATTAAGGAGAGAGCAAAAGGTGGCCCCAGAAGCACAACAAGAGTGAAGCTATTGGTCTGCAATTGTCAAAGTCTTGAGGAGCTAAAAGTCAGCCCTAGGTAGCAGAAAGTCTCTAAACTAATTAGAACTTGGCCCTTAGTTACAGATTTATTTAGCCTATTCTTTCCTGGCCCACAGTACATAATGTGCGATTTAGAATAGTTGGTAGATAGATCTAAATTCTGCATAAAAAGAACAAAACGCTCCACTAATCATTTCAGAACATTAGGGGGTAAGAGCTATAAGAACCACGCTGTCTGCATATATTAAGGCAGGCACCGGGGTGCCTGCCTTTCTCGGGATATCGGCTTGGACTGAGGCTAAATAATCTTTGAACCCATTCATCTAGAGAATAAAAAGCAGAGTAGCCAATATATACCTCTAACGTACTCCTCTTTTCAGTTGAAATACAGGTGATAATTCAGCAGAATCATTTAGAAGCACTCTGGCTGATAGGTCTGCGTGCAGAGAGTAGAGGAAATTCACCAAAGGGGGGTCACACTCCAAGGTCCAGCAACATTTAGCCACAGTTTGTTCCTGTTCACTAAATCAAAAGCAGTGGACAGGTCCATGAAGGCAAGATAAATGGGAGAACGTCTAGCATGAATATGTTTACTCACAAGCTAAGTTTAAACATTCCTCATTGGTTCCTTATCCAGGCCTAAATGCAAATTGAAAAGGTGAAAGAATACCTTTACTATCTGCCACTCAACCCAATCTTATATCACTCTACTTACAATGTTGACTGTACTGTCAATGAGTGATATAGAGTGATAGCATTTGGGGGACATATGGTCACCCTTTTTAAATCTCACCACGACCGTTGATAAAGTCCAAGAATAGGGGATGTTAGTTACTAGGCACTGATTGAAGACATAAACAGTTCAGTAAGTCAATGGGAACTCCATCTGGTCCTGGAGCCTTCCCGCCATACTATGCTGTATGGCCCTTTCCACTTCCTGCACTGTATTAAAGGGAGGAGATAGATTCTGTAATCTGTGAAAAATAGAGGTAGACACAATCGGGTCATCCTTGATATAATAGATAGAGGTAAAATGCGAGGCCCAATCCACCCCAGAGACAGTGTTGGATTGGTAATGCGGGCACTCGGGCTATGCCCGAGGGGCATCCGAATTCCAGCTGTGGGCTGCTTTTTTAGCAGCCTGTGGGGCAGATTTGGTGGTTTCTCCGTTGTTCGATGCCGCCAGCGGCCCAGTGGGTGACTGAGTGGCCTTACTGCAGGCAGATGGGCGTCCATTACCTCTTTTTTATCAACGGCAGAGGTGTCCCTCCCTTTCTCTCACTGGGCCGGCCCATTAATATATGCATATTGAGCAGGGGTAGGGGCACTGAGCAAAAGTGGCCTCACTTGTTTTCAGATGTGTTTCACCAGTGTAAACTAATCCGTGCATTTATTTTTACCCAACCCCCCATCCCCCACCTCCGTTTTTGTATAAAATTTCGACGAAACAGTGTTTTGCACAAAGGCAATATGCAAATGTAGGTGCCCGGGTCTATTTTTAATCCCAATCAAAACCTGCCCAGAGATGCTATATTGCAAAGGTGGATTTGAAGGTAAGGTCCCAGCTCTTACTTGTTTCACAAGGGCCCAGAAATGTTTGCAGACCTTCCCACTTGCCGCTTGCTCCAACAGCCCCCAGTCTCTATTATACAGTTCCTACGTAACAATGGGATTTTGTATTCGCCCCGAGCCTGACAAATCTCGGTTGTTGCCAAAGGATGGATGGGTTGTCAATGCTTTTCTAAGTCGGCGACCTGTCAAACTACCAGGGATTATCTTTCTGCGAGGTAGTTGGCTTTAGCATAGACTTCCTGATACTGTCTATTAAGCTCATGTAGTGCTGCAACATCGTATCATATTCAGTGTCTGCCAAACAATTTAAAAATAGATCTAGGTTGGATCTGAGCAGCATAGACAGTGAGTCAGAAGGCTTAGTAAGAGCCAAACTAGTCTTAAACCATCAGTGGTATGCTGTGTTATAGCGGCGAAGTTTGGATTACACGAGTATCTATTGATCGGCAATACTAAAAAAGCACATAGTGCATTGTGATCCACCACTCAGTACATACAATCTTGCCTTTGGAAAACCAGGGTACAAAATCAAAATGAACATATTATCTATAGTTGAGGCTTTACCTCCCCCTCTATACAGTGGTAGAGCGAAACTAATACCTCCGAGCAGCTCTAATAGGTCAACCAGTCCATCAGCTGTGAGATGGCTAAGAAGTTCAGCCCCCCTAGGGTGCGAAGTAAAGACAGACCCCTCTGAGGGCTCATCTAGGTCCCAGGAACTCCCATGAATCTTGACATTAAAATCCCCACATAGGAAGTAATGAAACAGCACTTGATTAATGACCTCAAGGGCCTGTAAATTGGACAAAAAAACTAAATAAATGGGAGTAATGAATCTAACGGTGTTGGAGAAATCCTTATTGTGAAAATGTATTTAATAAAAAACATGCGTGTCATAGGAACATTGAGTCTTAACGCCCAAAAATAGAGTGAGGTAGATTTGATTAGTGTTACCTCTAACTGTTGGCTTAGACAAATCCAGATACCTAAGCCACCCTTAGCTCGCCCCCTGAGAGAGGGAATAGCAGGGTGAGAGTAACAAGCATAACCTTCAAGATGCGCAACATCAGTCAGCCAGGTTTCCTGTAAGGCTATTATATCCTATTTTGAGACAAATGCCTGCCAATCTCTGTTGTCAATATTACTTCTTAGGCCTGCTACATTCCAGCTAAGAATAGAAATGGTGCTACTTTGACTATTGGAGGAAAAAGAAGGTTGGCCCTTATTGTGAAAAATACCTTCCGTCACACAAGGTGCTTCAGGTTTATGACTCTCTGGTCAGTCCAAATCCGAGAGTGCTTCATATCTATTGGCTGTAGGAATAACACAGACACTGGTAGTATTACCCACTGTGTGTTTGGGACCGGTTATGGCGTTAACGACTGGTGCCATACTTCTCAATGATATGTCTGGACATACCAGAGATGGGGCTTTATGCCATGTGGAAGAGAGAGGCCTATATTTTGAGCGACTTTGGTCTGATCGAGTTGTGAAGAGTTAAAATGCTGCCTGTGGATGACAGTATGTTAATAAAAATACCCAGGGGGACCAAAGTGATAGAACTTTTTGGCAAAGAGCCATGCATGTTGTTAAACAGCATTCGATGTGACAACCATGGATATCTAAATTTGACCACAATGCAGTCTCTCTAAATATCAGGAGAGTTTGGTCCACCCCAAGCACATCTTCTTACCAGCAGATTGTCACTTGCATTGAAGAAGGAAAGACCTCTAAGGTGACCTAGCCAGTCTAAGGTTTTGTTGTATAATTTCAAAGCGTTCGTTTTGGTCTTTAAAGCCTTTCATAAGATAGGAGCCCATTACCTTAGGGAAAGATTTCAGCACTATAGACCTCAACGTACCTTGAGGTCCTCTGCTCAGCTTCTGACCTCCACTCCAAAGGTCCTGCTTTCCCAGGTAGGGGGAGATCTTTTCAAGTGGTGGCCTCTTGTCTGTGGAATAGCCTGCCTCTTTCTCTCAGACAGGTGCAGGACCTACTCACCTTCAGGAGGAAATTAAAAACATGGCTTTTCCAACATTAGATCCTGGCCGGCTTCTGCGTGGGTGCTCTCTGTTAGTTATTACGTGGTTTTTTTCTTAGCGCCGGAACACTGCTGGGAGTAGCCGCGTGCTTTATAAATACCAACTAACATAACATAACATAACATAACATAACATAACATAACATAACAACTCTTCATAAGATTCATGCTGATCTTTTCTTAGAGGTGGGACTCGTGTCAACACAACCACATATGGACAAGCAGCTGGGGGAAGGCTTATGACTGGCTGTGAAGTGATAGATTGAAGAGCATTAGTATTGCCCACATTCCTCCTCTGTGATTGAGTACCTGTTGACCCCATAGTACTAGGCATCTCTGCGCTTATCTTACTTGATACACAGCTTTGACGCAACTGTGTCTCATCCGTGGAAATACCAAAAGGAATAGATACCACTGATGTGCCAGAAGTCCAAGCTACACTATTTTCAGACAGCAAGCGCACAGGCTTAATAATGCCACTACTGGGGACAATTATATTAGGAGGCATGGGGCCTGGGTTAAATGGAGGAGTAGTCAATTTACCTTCAATGGAGTCCAATTGTGAAATCAAAGCGTATAGTTCTGAGTTAAATGCCTCTAACTGTGACTCAAGTAAATCATGTATGCTGCTCTTTACATGAATACTTAGGAAGAAAACCAGTTCTCCTGTGGTAGGTGTCTCTATTGTCCTGGTTAAATATGATAGCTACTGCCAAAAGGGTGCATTTAGTTCTCAGTGGATCAGACTATAGACATAAACAGGAAACACCCTGAAACAAATTCAGCTAGTATCTCGAAGTGCCAAGTGGCACAAACAAGGGACATCACATATAGAGTAGGCCTGGGCGAAATTTAAAATATGCTGGCATAATTTGAGTTATTTTTGTAATTTTGTGGTATGCTTCTTATGGGAAATTCCTGAAACTAAGCCATTATGCCACTTTGCGCAATTACGTACCATTGCTGTTACAAAAGTATTAGGAATAGTGACATTTTTGGTACAAGTTTATGCATAGGAACAACAGAACGCAAGCAGCTGCTGTTCGCTGTGCTTTTGTTTAAATGCGTCCTTCCGTCAGAAAATGACAAAATAATGCATTTCAAGCTGAAATGTAGCATGAAATGACAGATTTGCCTTTTGTGTAATTACACTTAATTTTGAGAAATGTTGCCAAAATGTAGCATACAACACATCCCTAATATGGAACTATTTTATTAGAGAAGACCGAATATGGGGGCATATCAACAAGGGCTTTATCTCTGCTTTTTTGGCTTTAAAAGCCAAAAAAGCAGAGATAAAACTAGCACCCTATCAACAACAGGGTGCTAACATGCAAATTTGCATGTTAGCACCCTTTTACTCTTCGCTTCCCCTTGCATCTCTAATGAGATGCAAAGGGGGCGTTCCAGAGTAAAATAATAGGAGAAATGTCGCTAAGCGACATTTCTCCTATCAAGAATGTCGCTAACCCTGTTAGAGACAAAAAAAGCAGCGCTAACCGCGGTTAACGCTGCTTTTTTACGTCTGGTATTTTTCTGACTTAGCCATGATATCCTATGGAAGGAGGATATCATGGCTAAGTTTGCCTGTCCCTATCAACAAGGTAACGTGAGATTATCGCTGGATTTCCAGCGATAATCTCACGTTAGCCTGTTAGCGTGAGGATTTTTATCGCTAATGAGATAAGCGTTGCTAATAGCACGCTATCTCAGCGATAAAAATTCACGCTAGCCGGCGATAATTATCCTAGCGCTAAGTGCGCTTAGAGATAATTATCGCCGGTTGTTGTTGATATGCCCCTTGGTCTTTGTCCAGGAAACTCACCTCGTTAAGGGTGACCAATACTGCATGAGGTATAAACTTTAATTTATTCGGATCTGGGCATCTGCCTCAACAAAACGTCTCTGCAAAGAACAGAGGGTTCTTGAGTCTGGGACCTCAAAATGGTGAATGAGGGCAGGAACATTGAGGTAGCCAGTTTGTAGGTCAACACTGCCGAGAGCGTTCAAAGAATATTGTGAATTAAATACAAGCCCTGAGAATTCCAGTGATTTCGATGCCTTCAAGACAAACACTTGAGGTATAGTTATAAGTAGGAAGGTGGAACATGCTTGTGCCTGTAGGCTTTTAAAGGACAAACTGACAGACAAGATAAAAACAACAGGAAAACTAGAACGGCTAAACCCAAACAGGAAAATACATTGCCAATTGGCAATACTCAGAGAATAACTCAAAGCAAAAAAGGTGAATCGAGCAGAGGCCAGGTTACTACAAGGCTTTTAACAACCAGGGCAGCAAAGTGCGAACACTACAATCAAGAAAATGGGCATTCAAAGGTCAAAGACACACCTTGCCATGGTTAGCATGAGAAACAGCACCTGGGTACCTAGAGAATGGGGCAAAGTGAAAAATTTTAGGAACTACTTCCAAACACTCCATAAAAGAGATGTTGACAATATGGAGAGAATAATGAATTATGTAGGTAAAAGTAAATGGAAACTATTCACACCAGAACAGAGAGACTCACAAAAAGCCCTCATAGAAGGTATCGGTCTATGACAAGCACTGAAGTCTACAATGATTCGTAAACACTTCGACCCGATGTTTACAGTTGGTGCTTTATAAGACATTCTGACCCCAATTTGGAAAATGACTACATTTCTCATTTAACACATTTACGAATTCTACAGGCCTCACCCCTACCAAGAAAGAGGGTGATCCTACCAATGAATCAGTACTCAATTAAATTCAATTCAATTAGTCTTTATTCGATAATTTACAACCATAAAAGACACAATACAAACATAAAAGTGTCATAAAATGTCATAAAAACAATAGCACCCGATAAACTTACATTCCTTAGAAAATTTAATAACAACTATATCGAATTCCCTAACATCATTGACTAAGTTAAAATATGTAAGTACATCCATAAAACCAACTCCTACACAATTTGACCAAGGGATGCCTGCTTACCAATAAGATAATACGATAGTATGTATAAATACCGGACCAGCCTCCAAATTTTTTCTTCTCAGTGCCCAAAACCAGCTAAGAAATTTCGCCATTGCGATCACAATATCTGGACTTGTATTTGATACCAAGATACGCAGAGCTGTCATATACGATCTGGTACCTAGATTGGAACACAGTGGATTGAGCCACCTTCGACGGGGGACATTATAGGCCGGGCACACAAACAGTACATGGGTTATCGACTCAACCTGAGATGGACACGAAGGGCAATTGGTATCATGAGCCTTATTCCACTTTGCAGTGAATGATCTTATGGGGAGAGAGCCTACTCTGAATTGGTGATATAGTTTCCTATCACCAGGTTTTGTAATCAGATTCCAGTAAGCTTCTGCTTCCATTACAGGCTTACGCTCCAGAAAGATACCTGTGAGCGAACTACTGCTCACCCCTGACAGTGTCTTGTTAGTGATCATAGCCCAGTAGAGTTCTTTGTACTCATTTTTATTGGGAAATAAGTTCCTATAGGATCTTCCCACAGATGGCGAAGCCCCATATCAAACAAATTACCCTTGATTTTCTGGAGCCATTTGATTTTAGAGGACAGATCAGCATTTCTGATATGCATTAGTGCACTGGCATAGGACGTCAATTCAGGAGTAGTCCAAAGCCTCCTCCAGTAGGCTAGGGGTCTAAATCCCGCAGCCTCATCGAAGGAGGTACATCCCAGATCAGACAACAGGGGCTTGATAGGGGTTGGTTGGGGGAGGGCGATCAATGTTCTCAGAAACTTGTTTTGTGCAAGAACTAGGGGTGATTAATTTTCAAACCCCCAGAGTTCTGCACCATATATTATAGAAGCTATGATTTTCCAATTATAAATCGATAAAGCGGACCCCACCGGTTTAGTATTTGAAAGTCGATGTTCTTTAAGTAGGGCACCTGCTAACTGGTTGTGCCTGAGAACTAAAACATCTAGCTGGGGTGTCCAGTTCATCTTCCTACCCATTGTCACTCCTAGATAAGTATAGGTATCAGTTTGTTCCAAAAGTGCTTTATTCATTTCAACTCTCCCTTTAATACGTTTGTGTTTATGCAGCACCATGAACTTGGTTTTATCAATGTTTACTACAAGTTCATGGTCGTTGCAAAACTCTATAAATCTATCAAGGGCTCGTTGCAGACCACATTGAGTTTTGGATAAAATTAAAGTATCGTCTGCAAACATTAAGAGCGGAACCCTTGAGCCGGCAAGAGTTGGAGCATCTGTTCGAAAATTGGTATAATACGAAATACCCATGTTTATAAACAAGGAGAATAGGGTAGGAGCAAGGACACACCCTTGCCGCACTCCCTTGTTAACTGGGAAACGGTCTGTTAATTCACCCTGCTGTCCCCACCTAACCTGAGCATAATTAGCCTCATGCAGTTTAATGATAAAACTTAGAATTTCTAAGGGCATCCTGGCCTCCTTTAGTGTATCCCATAGCTTGTGGCGGGGAACTAAATCAAACGCTGATTTTAAATCAACAAATGCTGCATATAGAGTTCCCCCTGCTAGGGTCACTGTGCTCCAATATGTCATCCTAAATCTAAAAACTTGGTCGATGGTACTGACATGGGGTTGAAAACCCACTTGGTAGATAAATAATACATTCTGGTCTAATATCCATTCATTTACTCTACCTAGCACAAGTCTGGCAACTATTTTCTGTAAGGTATCGATTAGGCTTATCGGCCTATAGTTGCCTGGTCTGGCGCGGTCACCCTTTTTGTATATGGGAATGATTTCGGCCCCGCGCTAAGTATCTGGAATCGGCGCACCTCTAGCAATAGCAATTATGATGATAAAAATATATTCAGTCCAGTTTTTTCTATCTTTTTTATAGATATCGGCCGGGATACAATCCGGGCCAGGTGCCCTCTCTGCTGGAACCCCATCCAGGACCCTTTCTATCTCCCCTTTGTCAAAAATTAAAACAACATCAGAATTCACCGCCGGGTAGTCAGTAACGATGCTCGACGAGGAGGCAAATTGAGCTTGATAGTATTCCACCCAGAGTTCAGGAGGTACATTATTAGTTGGTGTGGGCCCTATCGCACCACTGCCCCATTTGACTAGTTGCCAAAATTTTGACCAATTCTTCCTATTACTAGCTTTAGTTAGGCTCACCCATCTGTCCTCATCAAAATCCTTTGCCTTTATTTGTGCCTTTTTATAATTTACCCTTGCTAATTTAACCTCTTGAGGAACCCCTTTCTTGATAGCTTTTGAGAGGTGCTTAAATGCAACTCCGCAAGCCTCATTGTACCAATTGGCCGATTGTTTAGTATAATGCCTAATTGGTTTCTTATTTTTTGTAAACAGGGTCTTCAATTATAGATCCTTATGGGCCTCCTTAAAGTCTGTAAAGGATTTTCCAGGAGAATCTGGTGAGCCGAGCCTTGATAGGGTTTCTTCCACCACTGCCTTAATCTGCATCAGGGTGCCTTCATCTTCTATGACCACGGCCCATTTCAGCTGTCGGCAGTCTTGTGACATGGTTACTTCTCCTATTGCAGTTTTCATGTCAGCCAGTGTGGGGTCCAACCCCATCCTAGCTAAGGTTAGTACTTATGGATCGTGGTCACTCTCCGGTCTGTGGTGTACCCTCATATCCACAAGTCTAGGCCAGAGCTCTAGACTAATGAGAATATAGTCTATTCTACTTCTTCTAGTCCCAGTAGAGAACGTATTGGTACCATCTATATCTGAGGTAGATCTCCCATTAACAGCCCTTAGCCCCTCCAGAGGGATAAACTTTTTAATTGTAACGCCGCCTCTGTCCACTTGTTGATTGGTGGCAATGAGAAAGACGGTATCCCCCAATTCTGGTCTCCCTCCATACTGAGGCTATAGTCGTCTAGGCCTAGGGGCTCAAATGTACAATTAAAATCGCCTGCAATCACCAAGACATTTGTACCAACTAAGCCATTAATAATTTCATCCAAGAGGGCAATAGTTGGTGACGCTTACCCACCCGCAATCAGTACTCACAACCCATTGAGTGACCAAGACCGTTGCACATCCTGTAGAGCGAAAATGCCATCCAACACGGAGGCAAAAATATTCACCATAATCTTGACCACTCACCTCAAGGTTGTTATTCCCAAGCTAATGTATGCTGTCTAAGATGGTGTCACAAAACACAAAAAGAGCAGTGACAACATCATGCAATTCGCCCACCTAATAGAAAAAAGTCCAAAGGAAGAGCATCCTGGCAATCAGTTTATCCCTAGACACAGAAAAGGTATTTGACCAGGTTAACTGGAAATTCTTAGAAACAGTCCTAGACATACTAAAAGTGGGTAAACATGAAAGACTAGATCCTGGCAGGCTACAAAGCTCCACTATAAAAAGTTTGAACGGGGTATTCAAAAATTAGGAAGAAATGGCGCTCTGCAGGTAAACGTAGGTAATGTGAACTTCAATGTCTGTTATGGTGCAAAACAGGGAGGGGAGACCCCTGAAACCCCTCAAATTGTGTAGGAAAAAAAAATTTTTTACCTACAACCAAGCAATAAGAGCAATCCTGTGCACACATACAATCGATTAAATCAAAATTGACATGAGTAAGTACAACTTGACAAAAGAAACATCCGCATATATGTTAGTGATTCTGTTTAATAGGCGTATCCAGCCAGGCTGGATACGCCTATGTCAATTTTGATTTAATCGATTGTATGTGTGCACAGGATTGCTCTTATTACAAAGCTCCACTAACCTCAATACAAGCCAATGGCCATTCACTCTTCCCGCTCATTTATACCCTAATGGTGGAACCACTCACTGTTAACATTAGAGCTTGCAAAAAGATTAGAGGCATCTCCTTTGGGGATGAGGAGTATTATGTTTATCTCTTTGCAGATGACTTTCTTCTCACCGTGACAAACCCCGCCAGATCCCTCCCAGCTGCACTGAAATTGCTAGCCAATTTGAAGATGTTTCTGAATTTAGCTTATATAAGCAAAACTGAGTGACACTCAAAATATCAGTACCAGCAGCTGATATTTATGACGTGCAAAGTGCAGCTCCCTATCAGCTTTTTGGTCAGTGACAAAGATATCCAGGGCAAAAGATCACAAATCACCTAAAACATGGAGAGGCATAATGTGGCCTTCCCTCCAAAATAATCTATTAGAGGGCCTCAGATGTTGGCACCTACTATATGTGTCATAGCATAGACATGTACACATCTTTAAAACAAGCATGCTACCCTGGCTATTACATATCTTTTGATCATTTTCAATAAAGAGTCTCCAAATTCATATAAAAGCATTACACCTCCCATAGGCGATGAAGCCACATTTGGTGATCCAGGTAAATTCATATAAAAGCATTACAGCTCTCATAGGCGATGAAGCCACATTTGGTGATCCAGGCAATATCATATAAAAGCATTGCATCTTCCATTGGCGATGAAGCCACATTTGGTGATCCAGGTAAATTCATATAAAAGCATTACAGCTCCCATAGGCGAAGAAGCCACATTTGGTGATCCAGGCAAATTCATATAAAAGCATTACAGCTCTCATAGGCGATGAAGCCACATTTGGTGATCCAGGTAAATTCATATAAAAGCATTACAGCTCCCATAGGCGATGAAGCCACATTTGGTGATCCAGGCAAATTCATATAAAAGCATTTCATCTCCCATTGGTGATGAAGCCACATTTGGTGCTCCAGGTTTTGTCTGATCCCCAGTAACAAACAATACCTTGTTGCGCTGCACACAGAGCCAGTGCCATCTTTTTACCTTGTAATGAGTGAAGCGGGTAGGTCTGCTTACTAGGAAGGTGCACAGTGATGTTTGCTGGGAAGCATGGTATTTCCAGACCCGTGAACTTGTCTAGGACATCTAGTATCTTGGTCCCGTTTGTGGACAGTTTGGGGCCATGCCACAGTAAGTGAAGCAGGGTGTCCATCTTTCCGCATTCCCTCCATCATAGATCATATTTCTTAGGGGACCATTAATCACTCTCTCTGGGGTGTAATACCAGTAAGATGATATTGTTATCATTGTTTCCTTCCCTGCTGCAGATTGGGCTGTTGTGGGTACTCTATGGTGGATCTCATTCCAGTCTTTGTCTGTAAGGGTGCTCCCCAACTCTGTTTTTCATCATACCAGACTTGGAGCTTTATCCTTTAGTTTGGCTGCTTGCAAATGTGAATACAGCTCTAAGAACATCCGTCTGTCATTCGTCTTTGCCAAGAGTCATCTCTCAATAGTTGTTAAGGATCTGCTAGCCTCCTTTCGGACCTCTTTGTGGGACACCCAATCTCTGACTTGTGTAGAATCTCTATGTCTCTGGGAGGCCACAGTCATTTTTAAATGTAATCACTTAATATCCCTCAAAAAGGTCACCATATGCTTGCAACTCAGGTGCTGCCAGATTGAAAATGTATTTCCCGTTAGGGCTGGTGTGAAATTAGATTTATCAGTGATCGATGTGAGTGGGGAGCAGCAGGTTATGAAGCCATATTTTATAGGCACTGAGCCCATTCTTTCAGCATGGCTCAGATGACTGGGAATGAGAAGAGGACCCAAGGTCTGTTATCCCATCACAGCCAGAGTGCTTTCCAGATATATTCCTGCCACTTGCTGGTCCGTGACGCACCAGTGTTTTTCCGTACCATCCCGTTCTGCCAGTGGGCTAAGCCTACATGCCTGGTAATAGTGAGTCATGTTGCGGATGCCAACCTCCCTCGGATGCCTATAGGAAAGTAAAAGCAACATGTGAGGTTCCTTCACCACCCCATACAGGAGCATTGATTTCACATTGTCTGTTCTGTTCTGTTGGGGAAGCTCTTGATAATGAATCCTTGCTGTGTCAGGATAAGTGTGAGTAAGTTTTATCCCAAAGTAAGTGATATGGTGTGGAGCCCATGGAATCAGTACATGGAGCGCAGCATCTCAAGCTCTTGCTTGGGAGTTGTAGGTTAAGGATCTGAGATTGATCTAGGTTGAGTTGAATACAGATATCTCCCTGAACTGACACATCTCATCCACTGCTGCCTGTAGGGAGGCAGCGGGTTGAGTTAATGAAATAATGACATGTCTGCATACAGACTGATTTTATGTATTTGCTTTCCAAATGCAATGCATTGTATGGTTTCTTTTTCCCTTACTTTGTGTGTACTAGACTCCTTGTATAGAGCAAATATGAGTTGGGATACAGGGCACTCAAAGCGCGCTCCACATTGCATAGAAAAAGGGGCTGACAGTGTCCTGTTAACCTGTATCTGGGCCACTGGGGAGGAGTTCCTGCATTACACCCATCTGTGGAATCTAATGCTGATGCTAAATTCTTGTAGCATTGCCATATGATAAGGCCAGTGGACCATCAATCATTTTTTCAGCTTCAGTATATAACAATAATGCATCTCTGTGGATCTATGAGCCTTGTCTAGCAGATGAAGAATTTTAGTAGTGTTATCAGAGGATCTTCATTCGGGGATAAAACCAGATTGGTCTGGATTGACCAGGCCATGCATAAATGGGTTCAGCCTATTTGCAACAATGCTCGGGAACAGCTTAACATCCAAATTGACAAGTGAGATGGGCCTAAAAGGGCCAAATTGCGGGGATCTTTGCCAAGCTTAGGTATCACTGCTATTGTGGCCTGCAGCATGGAAGAGATTTAGGGAACCTAATACCACAACGGAATTGAAAAGCTCAGTAAGAATAAGTGCTAAAATATTTTATTGAAGCATGTGGTATTGCCATCAAGGCCAGAGACCTTATTTAGGTTAACCTTAGCTAAGTCTATAGGAGTAGCTGCGTGAGTAGCTTATCAATGCTCTCTGCTTCAGAGGTGTTGCAGCGGAAGCTCTTTTTGATGTTCAATTACTGGACCTATACAGTTGTTACACTAACTTATTCACTTCACTCATACTCTATACTTCATCCACAGAGGCATTGGCCCTCTGATGGACCTTTCCTCGTCGTAGTGATGGGTGAGAAATCAAGGTATCTAACAGTTATCCACCCAATGAGGAACATTAATTGGTAGCCAATTCACAAATTAGAGATCAGGTTTAAGTACACCTTTCTCCAACTATAACACTCTCTATCATGCATTAGAAACCAGAAAGTTATAAGCACAGTGTCTATGGAAAGAACATTATGACACAATAAAAGACTCAAACAAATTTAGTTAATTTGGTTATTGTATTAAAGATCCAAAATCAATGCATATAAGTTACATTTGAAGTAGTTCATTCACGAGTCTTACAGCTCGTAGTATAAAATCACACATTTAATCAAAATACATTTATTTGCTAATTGGATGTATGACGTTTTCACACATGTGTTTACTACACATGCCTTTTACAACGCATGCCTTTTACAATGCGGTCAATCCAACAAACTCGTTATCACGCGTTCCATTACAACGCAAGTCAATACAACAACTTGCTTTAGGGAAGCACTGGAGTTTGGAATAATATATTTTACTATTCCAACTCCAGTCTGTGCAACAGTAGGGAAGGGGTTGGATTTAAAATCCAACAATGAGTTCCCTAAAGCAAGTCATTGTAATGACTAGCAATGTAATGGTACGCATGGTTACGACGCGTTTGGCGTAGTGCCTGCTCTGAAATGGCATTGCCTTGTCCTGACAGCGTTGTAAATGCTGTTTCCTGTTTAAGCATTTCATTCATGAGTGTGAGAAGTTGGCCTGGCATATGCCTGACACTAGTTATAGTGGCCACCTTGCACCAGTCCAATTCGACTCTTATGGGAGATAGGTTTAAGACAACCTTTTAAAGAAAGCTATCCTAGTGGTAGCTGTGGAGAGCAGCCTTCAGGCTAAGTCTCTGAGGAATGTAAAGCAGCTTGTTTTACCTTATAATCTCTTGAATTACCAAATGAAAGGACATCACACAGGTATATATATCAAATATATATGTATTTATTACTAGACACACTCTACTAAATTCTTTATGAGATTAGAAGTCAGGAACACATTCAAATATCAACTTTTCACAATAAGTTAAGCACAAATATGGCTGGGGCCCTAGGGGCATACCAGACCATATACTAAAGAAGAGGTTTAGGAATGTCGACTTGCAGAGGGACAAGGCCTAGGGCCTGTAGAATCGCTGGGGCCTCACTAATCCACCCAAGGCAGGGAAGTAAAAGACCCACGGGAGACGCGTGCAGTGTGAGAACACAGCCGCGGGTTCCCTATTGATTTCAATGGAGCAAGTTGCGGTTGGATTTTTAAAGTTTAAGGGTACTTCTAGGAAGTCTACAAGCAAGTCACTTACAAGGTAAGTAGTTCGAGGGCCAACACCCACTAGAGCACCGGAGTGCATGAGTTACCTCACCCAGGGAAGCCGGGTGCATAGGTGTCTTTTGGTGTCGGGTCACGTCGTCGTTTTCTATGGAAGCCAAAGAAGTTTTGCTGCTTGTGAAGACTGAAGAAGTGTCCGGTGGAATCCAAGGCTGGATTCAAGATGAAGAAGACCTGAAAGCAGAAGGGACAGTGTTCACAGTCACTTGCCAGTGACCCGGTCCAGGAAGATGGATGCCCACGGAAGTCGGATGATTTCAGGTGATCAAGGGTGTTTTGACTCTTCGCCCACGAGGACCAGGAGGCATCGACGATGACCAGCAGCTGGATTCGGAGTGTCCCATGATGTCTGCAGCTTACTGAGGTGTTGGCAACCGGATTGGAGCCAACAAGCCTTGGCAACAGCAAGTCTCGTGGAAGTTTAAGAAAGTCAGCGGTACAGACCAGCAAGGTCTGAGGGACTCACCCAGAAAGGGTAAGGGAGGGCAGGCCTGGAGCAACCAGGGGAGCCCTTTGGTTTGATCAGAAAGTCTTCAGGGGACCCACAAGCCAATGGGCCAGGGATCGCGAAGACACCTCATGAGGAAATGCTTTACAGGAGCCCACGTCACTCGGGACAAGGTAGGCCTCTGATTTTCGGTGCACAACCTGCTGGAGGCTTGGGCCACAAATGGTCCAATGCACAAGTTCGTAGAACGTGGTGAAAGGGTTGCACTCGACAGTAGTGCACGGTACCCAGGTATTGCTGTTCCTCGTCACTCGTGGGGTCCACTCGCCTCAGCTCTGCTGGGGACTCACAATGGCCGTCGAGAAGTCAGGAAATCTACTTCTGGGGCTGCAGGGACTTCGGACTCTGGCGGGAGCAGGGAAGTTTGCGACCGTTGATTAGAGTTTTTGGTGCCTGCCAAGCAGGGGAGTCACTCCTTGACTCCAACGGAGATTCTTCTATCTTCCAAAGGTAGTGGAACGTCGAAGGGACAGGATTCTTCTTGGAAAGCGTCATCCAGGGTTATCTAGTTTGCAATAACAAGGGTTCCCTATCTTATACTAAAAGACAGGGAGGGACTCCTCTGGGAGGGTCAGGGTAGGGGGTGGTTACACCCACTTCCCTTTGTCCAGTTTCGCGCCAGAGCACGGACAGGTAGCCCCTGAACTGGTTTGAGCTGGCATATGCAAAGAGAAGCCTACTGCCCCCCCCCAGTGCAGGACTTCAAAGCACTCTAGGAGTGCACCCACCCAGCCCCAATCCACTAAATCCTGTCTAGAAGGTGGTTACACCTCCCTGTGACAGGATGCCTATTGTTGGGCCTTCTCCACTGCGAGTTTCAGTCAGCATCAGGAGGGCAGCCCAGTGTCTGTGCTGGTGGCATCCATTTTGCGATGCCAGGGCTCTTTCAGATTTCTACCGTGTTACCACAGTGGGTACATGTCATCCCCTCTAGAAGGGTGGGATCATACTCCCACACCAGTACTGGTGTGGGGGTATGATTCAAAGTTGTTTGACACCAAACACGCCATGTTTTAATGCAGTCATTCCAAATTTAGCATTTACCGTTGAGTTATGATGCATTTAAGAGTATATGGTTTAACTGCATTCACAAACAGCAACAGAGAATAGACTCTGCCAGCTGCAGAGGGGTCCTGCTCATGCAGAGGCACCCCCTCACATTGTAAACCAAGCACCCTGCCCTCTGGATTGATAGGGCCTGCCTTAGGGGTGACTGATAGGTTTATATGTGTGTGTATGGTGAGATATAGGAACCTATACCTCAGTGAGGATTGCTAACTCCACCTCACCCAGGCTGCAGTAGCAGGCCTGTGGTGTCAGATTTAGTCTGCTTCCCAGGGGTGGCATAATACATGCTTCAGCCCCTGGTAGGCCTGTGAAGTACCTAAGCCCTTGGTACCTAGGCTACCATATACTAGGGGCTCATAAGGCACCACAGCATTCATTCACTAGTTGTCAGAAGTTGGCCTGGCATATGCTGTCCACTAGTTATAGGGGACACCTTTCACCAGTCCAATTCGACTCTTAAGGTGATAGGTTAAAAGACAACCTTTAAAGAAAGCTATCCTAGTGGTAGCTGTGGAGAGCAGCCTTCAGGCTAAGTCTTGAAGGAGTGTTAAGCTTATTGTTTTACCATGGATAACCTCTTGAATGACCAAATGAAAGAGTAGTCCACACAGGTATATATTCAAAATATATGTATTTATTCTAAGAACAAATCCCACTACGATAAATACAATGTTTATTTAGACCTTGGTCTTTAAACAGTAATAACCAGTTAAAATTGACAGTTAAAAGTGACAGTTCAACAATACAGATGTATACCTTCTCAGCGTTAAGACTTAATACATTTTCGGAGTGGAGTGCAATAGTAACTTATCTATACAAATCAGCTGGAGCATTTATAAAAATGATACATAATTTAAAACTCAATTTAAAATATTGTGCAATTCATCCATTTTTGAAAAGATTAATATTAGCCTTATTTAGATTTTAAAACAGTTTAACATTTCTGGAATTTACAGCAATTTCTGGAAATTACAAATCCCACTAGTCTCTAGTGAGGCTGGAGGTAAAGATACAATTCAATAAAGCATTTATAACAACAATAAATAGCACTGGAAACACAGGGCCCCAGGGGGGGACCAAACCATATATTAAAAAAGTGGTATAAGAACCACCACAGTTCTGCAGACAGTGCCTAGGGCACTTAGGATTGCTGGCCCCGTACGAAACCACCCAAGGTAGTGAGGAAGGGGACCCCCGGGAAGCGTGTGCAGTGTTTAAACTACAGTCGGGATCCCTATTAAACCCTATGGGAAATGTCGCGGTTGGAAATTGCAAGAATCTGGACACTTCTAGCAGGAGTTCAAGTTCAGGAGTTTAGAGTTAAGCTCTTGGAGGGCCCACACCCACGATAGTACCGAGGTACCACTGTTACCTGCCCCAGGGAAGCCGGGTGCATAGGTTGTTTTCAGTGTCGGGTCGATGTCTCGTTTTCAATGGAAAAACGTGAAGAACTGCTGCTGGCGTGAAGCGTCGTCGATGTCGTGCAGATTGAAGATGTAGATCCTGAAGGTAAGGACCTGAAAGCAGAGGGGACAGAGTCTGGGTCACTAGCCAGTGACCAGGGGCCTTTGGAGAAGGAGCCCTTCAATGTCGGGTGTTTTCAGGTTGAAGACGTGTAGCTTGGATCAGCAGCCACAGGGTCCAGGAGGCTTCAAGGAAGGCCAGCTGCTGGAGGGCGACTGTCCCACAAAGGATGAAGGCCGCTGCGGTGTTAGTGTCCGGATTGGATCCACTAAGCCTTGGCAACCGCAACCCATGCAAGAATCAAGAAACAGCTACGGTGCAGACCCACGAAGTCTGAGCAAGGTCTCCAGTGAGGAGACTGTAGAGCAGGCCTAGAGCAACCAGGGAAGCTCTTGGAAGTGAAAATTGGCCTCTGCTAGGGCCCACCAGTCGAGAGACAAGGGACCATGGGAGGCAGCAATTTGGAGTGCGTAAAGATGAGCCCACGGGTCGCCGGAGCGGGCTGGAGCGTCGTCCTTTGGCACAAATAATGCTGAGAGGTTGGCTCAATGATGGGCCAAAGCATAACTTCCCTACTGGTCGGGTTCGTGTGCTATGCAAGAGGTAGCTGGTGTCCTGGGGTATTGGGTATCTCAGCACCCACGTGGTCCACGGTGCTAAGCTTTGCTGTGCACACTAACTGGCGTCTGGGATGCTTGGGAACCCACCTCAGGGTAGGCAGAAGTCTTCTTTGTCCAAAGGAGCAGCAGAGTTCCAACCGGGTCACTTGCAGTGTTTCAGGTGCCTGCCAAGCAGGGGGGTAACTCCTTTACCCCAAGGGAGATTTCTTCATTCAGCTGAGCAGCAGCTCATCGAAGGTTCAAGTCTTTGAATCAAAGTTCTCGTCCAAGATTAATCTGAGGCTCTGGGGACCCTTCACCAACCATTATCCAGGGATTACGGGAGTGTCTGAATCAGAGCCCTCCAATGGGAGTTCAGGTGGGAAAGGGTGGCTACACCCTCTCCCCTTTGTGTGTTTCCCGCCGGGGCAGGGGACAGGATGCCCCTGAACCGGTCTGAGCCGGTGTATGCAGAAGTAGGCACTGGAGAAGCCTACGTGCAAGTTTGAAAGACATCCGAAGGTGCACCCACCCAGTTTCAATCCACATAGTCTGTCTGGGGAGGTGGAGACACCTCCCTGCAACAAGATCCTTATTGTCCAGCTGCCGTGGCTGGAGTTCTGCCCAGCAACAGGCATCCAGAATCGTGTGGGTGGCGGGTAGCATCCATTTTGTACTACTTGTGCTCTTTTAAATTGATGTCTAAAATCTGCCGCTTTTACCATATCACCCCTCTAGCAGGGGGGAATCATGCCCTCATTCCCATGGCTGGATTGGGGGTATGATTCCACGATGTTTGACACCAAACATGACATGGTTCTGTGCAGCCACTCTCAAGTTATCACGCGATTACTTATAATGCGGTTAAGAGTATATGGTATGGCTGCACTACAAACAACCTCGCAATAGTTTTAACGAAGGTTGCAGAGGGGCCCTACTCAGGTAGGGGTTCCCCCTCACACATATCTCAGCACCCTGCCTTGTAGGATTAGCAAGGCCTGCCTTAGGGGTGACCTATGAGGATATATGTGTTGTATTTAAGTGGGATACAGGATACCTATATCCCTGTAAGGGGTGCAAGCACCACCTTACCCAGACTACAGTAGTGGTCTGGTGGCGTCAGTTTGTATGGCTGTCCCAGGGGTGGCACAATAAGTGCTGCAGCCCCTGGTAGGCCTCTGAGGGACCCATGCCCTGGGTACCTAGGGTACCATCTACAAGGGGCTCACAGGGTGTCCTCAGTATCCAATTGGTATGTACCTATAGTACTCACATCAGTTTAGAGAGGAAGCAGATAGGCTGGGGTCCTGGATAGCAGGGCCACAGCCTGGCTAGAGTTAAAAAACATCAGAAAAAAGTTGGGGGCAACTATGCAGTCGATGCCACTCTCCTACTACATCTAATATGCCCTCCAAGTTGTTTAGAGAGAACAGAGAGACTGGGGCCCTGATTAGCAGGGACCCAGCCAGACTATACCCAGAAACCAGTGTTAACATCAGAAAAAAAGTGGGGGCAACATAAGTGCAGATCATACTCTCCTACAATGAGTCTCACAGCTCATAGTATAAAAGCACACATTTAGTCAAAATACATTTATTTGCTAAAAAAAGGAATCCTTAAGAGGACGGTTAAGGTCAGGGTTTCCTTCCACCAACAAACCCCAACAAACGCGGGAGGATGGTTAAAAAAAGTTCTCTTAGAATGGGGAAAGAGATCAAGTTAGAATCCACTAAGGAAAAGTCCATGGGCATGGGCAAGGGGAGTGGAGCAATAATCAGGAGAGTTCAGGTCTGGTATCTCACCAGACTTCTCCAAATCATCCAGCAGGCAAGTTAATCAGCAAAGGGGAAAAAGGCAAGGGACATGTAAGGACAGTCCAGCTTGCAAACTGGGGACAATGGAAGAGAAGGGGCGTCCTTCCTCCTAGGAGAGTCACTTTTTATACTCCAAATTGTCCATTTGTTAGATCCGTTGCCACCATACCATACAATGGTTTGATCCTCATGTGACCATTTTTCGTTCACCAGGTACAAGATTGAAACTCCAACATATTTCCCAATGTGGCTCATGAGAAACGACTGTCCATTCCATCTTTACAGGTTAGTCAACAAAGAGCTTATTTACTTCGTTGTTCTCCATAGATAAAGTCAAGAGGTCAAGTTCCCACCAATTCTGACACAATGAAGTACTGGAAAACCTCACCCATGAATGCTGTCTCAGTTGTCACCTTGTCCATTTGGGCATCTTTATCCTCAGAAGGTGGCTGAAAGAAACCAAAAATCCAGCTAACGTGAAACACATTTTGTACTCTATAGTTTACACCAACATTTTTACAAGTCCCTATAAATTCTTTGTTGGATTCCTAACTAGTTTCTATTGCCCTAGGCTTCTGTATCCTTGTTGTTGGAGTGCTGGGTGAAGCCATGAGAAAGTGCCTCTTTTTGCTTGGTTTCTCCATTGTTTGTGACCTGACGCTGCAGGCACACTGGGGCACTACTGTCCAGGATCCAATGCATGTGTTCTGACCTCTTTAACATGGACAAATTAGTTAATCCTCGACTGGCATATTGGCCAGAGAGTCCATGAGGCACTCCCACCCACTGGCTAGGCAATTGAACAAGGGTAGCACCTCCTCCTCGGAACACTTTCTGGACCTTTGGCAAAACAGAAGAGGACTGGACCTGCTGCCTACAACCAGTGAGGAGATCTGAAGGATTGAACTACTCTCACTTTTACCATGAAACTCAGAACTAGACTTCAAAGGTCAGTTGTCTTACCTTTTTTGTGACTACAAGGCCATAACAAGGTGCAAGAGGCCGTTCTCCTGGAGTAGCCAGTTGATCAGGTATAATTGGAACCAGACTTGACCCTGCTGGAGGCCTCTGCTGGAGTATGCCCTGGCTTTACTCCGCTCACTAAATTTAGTTAATCACTGGTCCTGCAGTTCATACAAAGTAATTTAAAAGGATGGTATACGTATGTTATTGGTGAAAGAGGGTTACGACAAGCTTAAAAAAGTTTATACTATTACCCAAAAAAGGGAGTTGTGTTTGGAAAATTGGAAACTAATCTTCCCAACATTATGGGAGTTTCTTTTCATGTTGTCAGGGTCCTTTTGTTTTTTATGTCTTCCACCTCCAGGATATTCCTGGCAATGAAGGACAGTAAAAAAGGCATCTGATGGCCCACCCTAAATAGAGGTGCTGTTTGGATTGCTTATCTCAGATCATCCTTAACATGGTTGTCCGCAAGACTCAAGATTAGTGGGTGTCATGACAGTTTGGTGGATAGTATACTCCGCTGTGACTCCGTTTCCTGCTAAAACCAACATCTTCAGCAGGACTGCATTAGGGGACTGTTTCACAAAGGCAAACTTACACTTTTGTGTAAGTTTACGATATTTTGCTATCCATAAAGGTATTTATGAGTAGTATCTTTACGATTTCAGAGTCTCTGCAAATAAAAAGATGGGACAGTCCTATTTTTTTATGTGCAAAGACTCTTCAGTCGTAAATACACTACTCGTAAAATACCTTTGTGAGTAGCAAACAATCATGAACTAACAATTTTTTTAAAGTTTACCCTTTGTTAATCAGACCCCAAGTCGCTATCCAGATTCAAAGAGACTCAGTCCAATACAGCCTTCAACATTGCCCTGCGGGATGATTGCGTCTGCTATAAAAAAAGACTAAGCAGCTTTCAATATTGGATCCTTACCAACAGGGTGTTGACGATTGAATCACTACACTCCTCATGTTATTCCAGATGCTTAGGGAATTACCGTAGCCATGCGGCTACCCGGGACATCCCATGCCAGCACTAATGGGATCCTTTACCGTATTGGTTACAGACAATTGAATCCAATTCCACCTCCGGCATTTTCATAGTGCCTAGGTACCCAAAATCCCTGGTCCTGAAGACACCCTGTACCAAGAGAGGGTCAAAACGTAGTCGACTATTGAGAAAAGGATAGCCCCAGAATACTAGAAACATATTCTAGAAACAAATGATTGAATCTGATATCAAAAGGATATGCTCTTCACTCCAATAACTAACCCCCTGTTTTTAATATCATCACTGAAGCTATCTTCACTGTTTTGGTTATGGTCACTCCACTGGGGTCATATAAGTCATGTTGTAATATAATTTTGTAAATAGTGTCAATACACAGCAGAAGTCTAATTTTCTATTTTTCCTTTTTTTTTTTTTTTTTGAAACCGTTTATTACAGAATCCAAAAAATATACAAAGATGGGCCTACAACCTTCAGGCCGGCCGCTAGCAAGCAGAAGGAGCATGTGATACAGACAATAGCACGCATGCTGCGGCAGAGGGAAATTCACAGGAGTTGGAAGAAGCGTTGGCAGCCACATCATCCGGACCCCACATAACGGTTTCTTTTTAATATAAATAACAACAAAAAACAAATCCACAAGGCAACCCACAATCGGAAACAGCATCCTGTGCTCCTCAAGGAGGGGGACCCCACTAGTCCATAGGAGTATCGAGGGGGGGAAAAGGTCAGGACGGGGACTAAGTAGACTCATTGCCCAGAACCGGGAAGACAAACTGGCTAAGGAGACGGGGCCGGTGACGGATCGGGCAATAACGGCGGGGTACAGATTCCCCCACAGTAGGCGTTCCAGGGGCCCCATACTTTCACCCATGTCCCAGGCTTACCTCTCGCAACATACACCACCTTTTCCCGAAACATGCACCAATCCATGTTATCCTTCCACGCCGAGACAGTCGGCGACCTCTGGGAACCCCCAGTTGAGCAATGTCACGTTTGGCCACCATATATCCCAGAGTCGCCCACCACGTCTGCGGTACCGAGTAATCGGTTGGCTCCCACACATTCAGAAGACATCTCCTCGCCTCGGGCAGCAGCGGCACACGCGTGACTACCCGCAAAACCTCATGCACACCACGCCAGAATCGCGCCACATCCGGGCATTCCCACAAAATATGGAGAAAGGTCCCCAAAGAGCCACACCCACGCTTACACAACCCGTCCACAGCATAGCCCATACGCATCAGCCTCGGCCCCGTAGCATAGACCCTATGGAGTATCTTGAGCTGGACGAAGCGAAGGCGGGCCGGTATGGCCACCTCTTTCGGGGAGGCCACCGCAGACACCCAGTCCTCGTCATCCAGCTCCAGTCCATCGGCAACCCATGCCTCACGAAGGCTAGTCAGCAGTCCCGAACGGTCATTGATAAGTTTTTTATAAATTAATGAAATCGTGCCGTCCGGTACATGCCCATCCAGCACTCTATCTTCCAGAGGGGAGTACTCCGGGATGGAGGCGACGTCCGGAAAGACGGAGCACAACGCATGACGAATCTGCAGGTATCAAAAATACTCCCTGTCCTGCAGCTGTTCTGTCTGCAGCACATCGAACGTCTTGAATCCCCCCCTCGTCCAGAGATCGCCCACCCTGCTGATGCCTATCATGTCCCACTTCTCAAAGACCTTCGAGGTCCACAGGGAGCCCAGCCGCTCAGATGCGTATAGTGGCGTCGCCCGGGTCAAGCAGTCCCTCCACCCCATCGCCACGTTAGCCGCGTGCCACACTCGTACCATGACCCGCGTGGGGCCCGTCAGACGTGCGTCGAGCGAGCTAGAGTAAAGCGCCCAATTATAATCACCACCCGGCAGTAACATCTTATCCATTTCAAAGGCAGGGTTTAGAGCGGGCCCGTACAGGCCGTGATTGATCGCAGCCAGCTGGGAGGCCCAATAATATCGCTTGATATCCGGGAAGGCGACCCCCCCGTCGTACCACGGGAGCGTCAGCTTCGCCAGGGCGATACGCGGTCTACCCTCCCAAAACAGTCGGCGCTGCAGACTCTCCACCTCGCGAAAGTAGCGCGCCGGGACGACGTCCATTGTGTTCTGTAAAGCGTACAGGAAACGTGGCAGCAACATCATCTTAAACAATGCCGCCCGGCCGAGCGGCGAGAGCGGCAAGCGCCTCCAGCGCGCGACATCCTCCTTCAGGCGCTGGAGGGGGGGAAGCAAATTCTGACTATATCGGGCCTCCGCGTCCAGGGTAATGAAGACACCCAGGTACCTAAATCCCCGTGGGGCGATCTGGATAGGACAACCCCGCGGAAGGATAGGATCCTCCCCAGAGAGAACATACACACACGATTTAGCCCAGTTGATGACAAGGCCGGAATTGAGGCCAAATGAGCGCAATACATCAACCAGTACTATCAGTGATTTACGTGGGGAAGCCAGGTACAGAAGAATATCGTCAGCGTATAGAGATACGCGGTCCTCATACTCAGGGGTCCAACGGAGACCACGGATAGAAGGATGCCACCGCAGCCTCTCCGCCAGGGGCTCCAAGGCAAGCGCGAAAAGGAGCGGTGATAACGGGCAGCCCTGCCGCGTGCCCCTGCCCAGCTCGAACGGAGCCGACACTCTACCGTTCACAACCACCTGTGCCAGCGGTCCAGAGTACAACAATTTTACCCAACCGATGAATCCTGGGCCAAACCCAAACTTCGCGAGTGTCGCCCAAATATATGGCCACTCAAGTGTGTCAAACGCCATAGTGGCGTCCAAGGACACCAAAATGGCCGGCTCCCGTATGAACGGGACACGTGCGAGCACCCCATGCAAGCGCCGCAGGTTAAGCGCAGTGTTGCGATGAGGGATGAAGCTGGACTGATCCTGGTGAATCAAGTCGCACACCACGCCAACCAGCCGAGTAGCCAACACCTTGGCGAGAATTTTGGGCTCCGCATTCAACAGCGAAATAGGCCGATAGGATGTGACCCGGTCCCGCGGCCTCCCCTCCTTATGAATAACCACAATAGTAGCCAGACGCTGGTCCAGCGGGAGGGAACCCGCGGCGTGGGCCGCGAGGAACATAGCACGGAGATGCGGCGCCAGCGTATCCGGTCACAGCTTGTACAACTCGATGGGAAGACCATTAGGAGCCATGGCCTTGCCGGAAGCGACCGAACGTATGGCGAGGGCAATTTCCTCAGATGTTGGGGCGGCGTCCAACGACACTCTGTCCTCCTCCGAAAGGGAAGGCAGCGCGATATCTCTGAGCAGGGCATGGGAATCCTCTTCCGAGCGGGAGGACACCGGGGAATACACCCCACGGAAATATTCTGCAAAGCAGTCAACAATTTCTTCCGGTTCAGTGACACACACACCATCCTGTGTCTCAATCGTTGGGACAACTCGACTCGCTCTCTCCTTTTTGTCCAGCCACGCAATCAATTTACCAGCCTTATCACCCACATCATACAGTCTCCCCTGTTGCTCTCTACTGAGGCCCCTGGCCGCCTCCGTGACGAGGGCCTTATAGGCCGCTTGCTTGAGTCGGAGAACATGTAATTTGTCATCCGTCACCCCACATTCTAGATCACCCTCCAACTCGGTTATCCCAGTTTCAACACGGGTCACCTCCTCCCGCTCGCGCCTCCGGGAATGGGAAATAAGGGACAGGGCCTCCCCCCGGAGTACCGTCTTGAACGCCTCCCACAGAGAGACCGCCGATGACACAGACCCCACATTATCGTCAAAGTATCGCTTAAGGGATTTAACCAACTCTGCGCGAATTGTGGGGTCACGCAGGTACCAGGGATTAATCGAAACGACCCTACCCTCTCCCCTCGGGAGAATATCAAAGTGCAACAAGAGCGGGGAGTGGTCTGAAATACCCCGCGCCAAATGGCGCACCTCCCCTATCCTCCCCGCATGCGCCGCCGGCACCAGGACATAATCTAGCCTTGAGAGACTACCATGGGCCCCAGAATGAAAGGTGTACTGTAGCTGCGTGGGATGTTTCAAACGCCAACAATCCACCAGCCCCAAGGTATCCAAGAGGCCAGACAACCACGCTTGGGCACGGGGGAGATCCCTAGGGGGGTGACGATCCTCCGTTCCGGAAACCACAGCGTTAAAATCCCCCCCAACCACTAGAATCCCCTCCGGAAGGCCAAGGAGGAGGCGTCCCAGATCCGCAAAGGTGGTCGTCTGCAACCCTGGCGGGACATAGACAGACACAAAAACGACCACTCTGCCCTCCATTCTACCCACCAGAACCATGTAACGTCCCCTGTCATCATGGAGCACCTCATCAATTTCCAACGGGAGCGAGTTCTTGGCCATGATGCCCACACCCCTTGAACCAGACGTGAAGCCCGAATGGGCCACAAGGCGGTAGCCCCGTCGATTCATAGCACAAAAGGAGTTGCCAATGAGGTGTGTCTCCTGCAGAAAAACTATATCGGGTGAAATTCGTTTCAGGAACTGCAGGACCACACCTCGTTTTATCCTGTCCCCCAGTCCATTAACATTCCAGGACAAAAGACTCAGTCCCCTACCCCCCATCATAAACGAAAGCAATCACTCGTCCCCCAGAGAGCACTTTAGAAATAGCACACCGATACTTTTGCCTTGTGGTGTAAACGAACAACACCCCACCCCAACCCAACCGCCCCAACAAAACTCCCCCCTCCCTGCACCCCTGCATGAGCCCAGACAGCCCCCCCCAACGTGCAGTGTGCCTGTCGCCCCTATATAATGAAACTAGCTAGACCCCCCAGAGGAAGAAAGAGTACCCCTTCGAGACCCCGCACCACCTCCAAAGGGAAAAACGAATACAGAAGAACGAAAAACCCTAAGCTTGGCCGAAAGTGGCATCATATCCGTCCAGAGTGAGGCCCAGTATCAACACCTCAGTCCCGGTCCAGTGGGCCGTCTCCTCCCGCCGCCCCCCCCCCATCCCGATCACGACCCCCAGACAGAGTGTCCAGCCAGTCCCCGGCCACTTCAGGACGATCAAAAAAGTGCGTGCGACCATCCATCTCTATCCGCAGCCTGGCCGGGAAGAGCATGGCGTATTTTAAGTTCATGTCCCGAAGCCGCCGCTTGACGCCCAGGAAACTCAGCCTCTGCTTCTGGACCACTTGGGTGAAGTCAGGATAAAAGTTCACCTCCATGTTATCCAGCTTAATCGGCCCTCGCAGTCTGGAGGCTTGCAGAATCGCGTCCCTGTCCCGAAAGTTAAAAATACGGGCAATGAGAGGCCGCGGAGGGGCTCCGACCTTCGGCTTTCCCCCGGGAACTCTATGAGCCCTCTCCACGGCAAAGAATTTACTCAGTCCCCGAGGCTGGAGATGGGTAGTGATCAGGTCCTCCACAAAGAGATCCGCCGCCGCCTCCTCCCGTCCCTCGGGTACTCCGATGATGCGGATGTTATTCCTCCGGGCCCGACTCTCGGAGTCCTCCAGGCGCCGATCCATGAGCGCACTCGCCTGACGAAGTCGGTGCACCTCCGTTTGGAGGGCCGCCACCTCAGTCGTGAGGCCTGACGCGGTGTGGGCCAAAGAGTCGACCCGGTCGTTGGTCTTGGAGAGATCAGCCCTCACCAGGTTGACATCAACGAGGACCGCGTCGATTTTATGGGCTAAGGTGTCAAACCGCTGGCCCACCGAGGCCTTCATCTCAGCAATGGCGCCCATGACGTCTTGCAGAGTCAGCTCTGTGGGCAAATCCGGGGCATCCGGGGGGCACTCAGAGGACTTGTGCGGCCCACCGGGAGATCCTTTCGGGAAGGTGTAGCGGTCCATGATGTTGGCCTGATGTGCGGCGCCACGCCGGGTCGACTTGGCCTTCAACCGATCGCCATCTTGTTTCGTGCCCATCGTCGCGGGTCTCACACCCTCACCAGCCACGCAGTAAAAGGCAAGCAATCAAGGCCACGGGCTCCGGGGGGTCACCCCAGGACGGCGGAGCGGGCCACAGCAGGCAGGCAGGCTGGGTCACCCAGCAAGGCCACCCCAACACAAAGAGCGCCGCGATCCCACTTGCAAAGACGGCAAGGGGGCGCGAAAGTGAAAGTGAAAGTGCGGGGTACGCGACTCGCCAGGCCCAGCCCGCCGTTGTTGTTCACTTTGCCATCGGGTCGTCCCCAAACGCGAGTCCGGGGTCAGGAGCGAAACAGGCCGCAAACTTCAATCGGTGCTCACTCCGGCACCCGAGGTCCGATTCGAAAACGGGAAACGGGTACCACCTCGGCTCAGGCTCACCGACACAGTCCCCTCAACCGATGCAGGATGAAGACAGGATAAACGTAGGAGGTCGCGGAGGTCCTCGGGAGCCTCGCACCTACGCGGCCATCTTGGTTGCGCGTTAGGCTCCTCCCTATTTTTCCTTTTTTTAATTGCAAAGAAAATACACTCGCTTCGGCTGAAGTGGGTGTAGTAAGTAAAAAAATTATGCTGTGTGGTGCTGTTTTCTCCTGAGCCATTTGTGTTGCCTATAATCAAGTAAATGCTATTACTGATTGACAACAAATGTAATATGTAGTGATTCTACCGTAGGCTAATTTCGCTTAAATCGCGCAAGACTTTAATTCCTTTCTTCAATTAAAAAAAATAATGTTTGCCTTAAATGAGTTCCTTGTGAACAACTGTATTTTGGCTGCTTAGCTACACCCAGTTCGCAAGGACATATTGGTTGCTCTTGTTTTTTGTTAAAAGAAAATAAAAAATTAAGGGCCTAATTTAGATCCTGACAGATGGGCTACGCTATCAGAACGGTGACGCATATCCCTTCCTCAATAATATAAATCTCATAGGATATATTGGGATTTATAGTTCGACAGACATTATATACATCTAGGCTGTGACGGAGTGACCCGTCAGCCCAGATCAAAATCAGGCACTAAATCCGCTGGCAAAACTTTAGGGGCCATTACAGTGGTGGTCAGACCCCAACCGACCGGCCATTGGTTGCAGCCCGACTGACATCTGCCCCTGCGCTCTGACCGCCGCATTACGATGAGGAGGTCGGAGCAGCAGGTGGAGGGACCGACCGCTGCTGTTACGGCAGGCTCAAGTATCCCTTTAGGCCAGCGCTCAGAATGTCTTCCCTACAATAAGGGCGGTGCCTCCTCAGGCACTGCCATAAGGATTATGATGTCCCTTTCCGCCTGCTTTTCTATGGCAGTCCGACCGCCATAGAAAGCGAGCCAGAAATGGACTTTGGGGGCCATTGTCCTTCCAAGGCCTCCACTATGAGGCACAGTAAACATGCACTTTACGACAGCTGTGAAGGCTGTCGCATCACTATTTAGAATGTGGGACCTCCGACTCCTTGTCAGGTGGTCCCGTTTCAGAAATGATGCAGGTCGCACGTTCGTCCAACCAGCATCGTAATGATGTCCTTTGTGTGACACAATCTGCTTGGTGTATCAGAACTAGGCACCATTGTGGTTGGCCTGAAATTCAACCTGAGGTTAGGTCAACTGTAAATAGTGATTTATTATTGATCCATTTATTTTTCTTGGTGCTTTTTGCCTTATAACTTGATACATTTATATATCCTGTACCTCTTATTGGATTTCTGTAATTTTTGGGTCAAGTTTGTGTTATTGTTTCTTAATTTTTAGGAGATGGCTGTTGGATTGTTATTGAGTTGTGTTTGACTTTTTGACTGCTTTAATGTTGATAAATACCTTGGTATTTTCACAAATTCTCTCTCTTCTCTGAGCCATAGCTACCAGGGGATGAGCCCAGGTCTAAGTTATTGAGTCTATGGGGCCTTTTTGCCAACTGCATTTTGTTGTACCTTTATTAGATCTCCTATAATGCTCCAAACGTACTAGAAAAGGCTATTCACAAACCTAACCACTTACTCCTCTCCTATCTTTTCTAAGGAGAGATCCTCATACATGTAAGTTTACAACTTAATAATAAATGTGGGGGAGGGTAAGTGGCTGGTAGAAGGGGCATACTTACTCCTTTATGTGAGGGGTTTAGCAAGAGGATTAAGGAGGGTATATTAGGGAAGGTTTCAGCTGGGCATTGGGATGTGTATAAACCTACCCACAAAAGATTTAGGTCCCGACTATGACTTTGGTGGTGTGGCAACGGGGCGCTGGTCCACCTGCCCACCAGATTACAAGTCATTTTGTGGTCTGGCTGACAGGTGGTGTGGCGGTCCTGTGGCAGTGCAGTCCAAAGGCTCATTTGTGAGCCTTTGAACTGCATCGCCGAAGACGCACCAAAGCAAGCTCTGAGGTTAATGCACACATGGGTCTACACCAGGTGCCACCCTGCATGTATCTCCAGGCCTTGAGGCAACAGGGCCCCCTTAGTTTTTTCACCCCATCATTTTCATGGCGTGAGCACTGCCATGAGACTGTTGGTTGTGAGGAAATTCGTAATATGCATGGTGGTGACGCAGCGAGATCTGCCAAGCATACTGCGGCCCCAACCCGCCACACCACCGCCAGGGATCATGGTTCCCTGACAGTTGCAGCGGTCCAATGGCAGTCCGACTGCCTTGGTCGTAATGCAGCAGTCGGACTGCTGGTGCGGCGGCCCCCTATTTCCACCGCACCTCCACAGCAGGATGGCGGCCTGATGGACTGCCAAGCTCGTAATGTGGCCTTAAGCCCATTGTTAATCACAAACTTCACTTCTAAAGTTATTACAGCCACAAAAGGGACCTAAAATCGTAATACGTTTCTCCAGCACAAAACTTGAGTAAGCCCAGCACCACACATGACCAAACACCAGTATTGGAACACCCTCTCAGAGAAAATAATGGAAGTAAGGATTGGGAATTAAAATACCATAGGAAATATTGTTACATTAAATTAAAGGAAATTAAATGACATGGATAGTTGAAAATAAAAAATATGTGATTTGTTGCTAAAACATCTTAAAATAAAATATACTTATTATTTAATTGTACAAAATGTTAGCAACATGTTTCAATTTATTATGGCAAAATTAGGGTTCCTACAGCACTCCTTTATGTATATTATAGATCTATAAGCAGTAAAGATCAAGTATATGAAAACGATTTTTTTTATAGATTTTCTTTCTTCTTTTTACAATGAACAAGACACAATAACATAGATCCAAAACTTTAATCCAAGACGGTCAAATTTTAAGCAAATCTGTATTTCTTTATTCTTGTCGATGAAGATATTCCTTTTTTTGATAAAATATTCCCAGCACACAATAGCCAACACGTGTTTCGTCTTATCCTAAGACTTTGTCAAGGCATTGAAGTATGAAACTGCATGTCATATAATGGTAGTGGCCAGAGTTCATTAAAACATGGTGAGGTTTACACAAAAACCCCCAAGAGTAGGTGATGGTGCACCCCTCGGAGACTTTCACAAATAAACAAATTTGTCGAGAATGTTATCTCACAGTTTCATGTTAAAATCTAACTTCCTCGGTACAAGTATAATAAGTTGTCACCGATCAATAGTGAAAAAGAGGAACGCCGATCCGCGTGTTTCCGCACCAATGATGCCGAAGAAGCACCAAAGCAAGTTCCTGCATGGACTATGCAGTCTCTGTCATGCAGGATCTGGGGTTAATGCACACATGGGTCTACATCAGGTGCCACCCTGCATGTATCTCCAGGCCTTGAGGCAACAGGGCCCCCTTAGTTTTTTCACCCCATCATTTTCATGGCGTGAGCACTGCCATGAGACTGTTGGTTGTGAGGAAATTCATAATATGCATGGTGGTGACGCAGCGAGATCCGCCAAGCATACTGCGGCCCCAGCCCGCCACACCACCGCCAGGGATCATGGTTCCCTGACAGTTGCAGCGGTCCAATGGCAGTCCGACTGCCTTGGTCGTAATACAGCAGTCGGACTGCTGGTGCGGCGGCCCCGGATTCCCACCGCACCTCCACAGCAGGATGGTGGTCTGATGGACTGCCAAGCTCGTAATTTGGCCTTAAGCCCATTGTTAATCACAAACTTCACTTCTAAAGTTACTACAGCCACAAAAGGGACCAAAAATTGTAATACGTTTCTCCAGCTCAAACCTTGAGTAAGCTCAGCACCACACATGACCAAACACCAGTATTGGAACACCCTCTCAGAGAAAATAATGGAAGTAAGGATTGGGAATTAAAATCCCATAGGTAATAGTGTTACATTAAATTAAAGGAAATTAGTTGAAAATAAAAAAAATGTGATTTGTTGCTAAAACATCTTAAAATAAAATACACTTATTATTTAATTGTACAAAATTTTAGCAACATGTTTCAATTTATAAAGCAGTGTAATATCGGTTCAATAAAATGTAATTAAATTATTAAATTACTCTTAATTAATTAAAGCTATCACTTTTATTAAATAATAAGGCATAATATATATAATTTAAAAGTTTTCAGTTTAGGTCAGCTGTTCACTTCTGATGTAGACAGCTGAATATACTGAACTTATCCAGAGTTGCTGCCTCAGTTGTCGCGAAAATTGAGTGGTTGTCCTTAGAGTTTGGTGGATAGTATACTGCGTTGCGACTCTGTTTCCTGCCAAAACCAACATATAGAGAGGGCCCTCAGGAAGGGACTGTTTCACAAAGGTAAACTTACACTTTTGTTAAAGTTTATGATAATTTGCTATTAACAAACGTATTTTACGAGTAGTATCTTTACGAGTGCAGAGCCTCCGCACATAAAACAAATGTGACAGTTCTATCTCTTTATGTGCACAAATTCAGCAGTCGTAAAGATACTACTTGTAAAATACCTTTGTGAAGACCAAACAATCGTAAACTTACACAAAATTGTAAGTGTTCTCCGATATGAATCAGGCACCAAAATGCTAACCTGATAAAAAGAGACTCGGCCTGAGTATGATGCAGGCAGTTGGACTGCCGACATCCTGTAAAATGTAGTCTGACCTCCAACAGCCAGGATATCGGATCCCGACTGTGCGGAATTGGTGTCAGGGCAAGTGAATGGCAGCGGTGCCGAGGCAGGTACCATAGTTGGTATAATGACATCCCTTTCCGACATCCTTTACATTGCTGTGACCTCGACATGTAAAGGATGTCGGAAAAACATAAAAAGAGGGGCCCCAAAGGGGTTCTTGGGTGATTTTCCACAGGTGTGCAGTACATGGGGTACATGTGCACCCCTCTGCATGCACTGTTGTGCGTGCACTGTGTGCCATGCACAACATGGTGCATTGTAACAGTGTGTGCACTACAGTGCAGGCACTGCACCACAGCAACATTGCCTTTATGTCGGCTCCACGACGGTCTCCCGAACACCGATGCTACAGCAGCATGGTGGTCTGACCACCTGGTTCGCAATCACCTGGTCAGTTTGATACAGCCTTAAACATTGCTGTGCTGGATCATTTCGACTGCTAGAAAAAAAGACTAAATCCGTTATCAAAAACGTTTTGCGGCACAACCCGTTTGATGTATCAGAACTGCCCACCATTGTGGCTAGCCTGAAATTTCATCTGAGGGTCGGTCATCTGTAAACAGTGATTTCTGAATGATGCCTTGCCTTTTGTTAGTGCTTTTTGCATTAAAACTTGAAAAACGCATATATCCTCCCCCTCTAATTGGCTTTCTGTCATTTTTCTAATAAAACTTTTCTTAATTTTTAGAAGATGGTTGTTTGAATTTTATTGAGTTGTGTTTTGACTTTTTGACCGCTTTGGTGTTGCTAAATACCTTGCGCATTTTCATAAATTAAGCCTCTCTGCTGTGAGCCATAGCTACCAGGGTTTGAGCCAAGGTTTAAATTATTGAAACTATGGATCCTTTTCACAAACTGGATTTAGTAGTACGATTATTAGTTCTTCAATTAAACTAGAAATGGACTACAAAATGCTATTCACAAACCTACACATTTAAATCTGCACTTCCATCTCTGCTATCTTTCCCAAGGAAAAATCCTCATACATGTAACTTAACTACTTAATAATAAAAGTGGGGGGGATTAAGTGTCAAAGGGGCATACTTACTCCTAAATGTGAGGGATTTGGCGAGAGGATTAAGTAGGGCTTTATGGGGATGGGGGTGAGGGGTATGCACCTACCCACAAAAGACTAAGGGCCTAATTAGGACTTCGGCAGTGTGGCAGCAGGCATCCATGCAAGCAACCTGCTGCCACACTGCCAAAGTCCTAGTGACACCGCTCGCTAGGTTAAGAATTGTCTGCTGGCCTGACTAGCGGCACTTTGGGGATTCCAGGCGGTGTGCACCACAATGAGAACGCCAAAGCAAGTTCCTGTATGGCATGGATTGTTAAGCCCATGCCATGCAGGAACTGAGCATGCATGCAGACAGGGGGGCACACCATGTGACTGCCTGCATGCATCCCCATGCCCCCCTTAGTTTCCTCAATGCCACAGTTTTCATGGTGGGCTCATCACCATGAATATTGTGGCAGTGAGGAAACTCGTAGTATGCTTAGCAGTTTTGCAGCAGCACTGCCAGCATATTGCGAGCTTCAGACTGCTGTGCGACAACAGGGATCGTGGATCCCTGGCAGTAGCAGCGGGGATCGTGGATCCCTGGTGGTGGCAGCGGTCTATGGCGGTCCAGCCCCCTAACTCGTAATAGGGGGGTCGGGCCACCAATGCCTGCACTGCCACCGTGGCTACATTAGCTCAGTTGTCAGCTTGTCCATTTGGACATTTTTATTCTCAGAAGGCGGCTGAAAGAAACGAAAAGTCCAGTTAAGACTTGATTAGATTATATGAAGACAACTGAATATTCTCACATTTTCCAGGGATACTGCCTCAGTTGTCAACTTGTCCATTTAGGCATCTTCACCCTCAGACGGTGGCTAAAAGAAACTAAAAATCCAGTTAAGTCTTGATTAGATTAGATGTAGACAGCTGGATATACTGATCTAATCAAAGGATACTGCCTCCGTTTGTCAGCTTATCCATTTGTCCATTTTTATTTTCAGAAGGTTGCTGAAAGAAACAAAAATTCCATCTTAGATTTGATCAGATTAGATGCAGACAGCTGAATATTCTGACCTTAACCAGGGATGCTACCTCAGTTGTCAGCTTGTTCATTTAGGCATCCTCACCCTCAGACAGTGGCTGAAAAAACCCAAAATACAATTAAGATTTGATTAGATTAGATGTAGACAGCTGAATATACTGACCTTATCCAGGGATGCTGCCTTAGTTTTCATTTGTGAATTTACATTCTCAGAAGTGGCTAAAAGAAATGAAAACTTTGGCTAAGCTTTGATTAAAATAGATGTAAACAGCTGAATAAACTATCTTATCCAGATATGCTGCCTCTGTAGTCAGCTTGTCCATTTGGACATTTCAATTCTCAGAAGGTGGCTGAAAGAAACAAAAAATCCAGCTAAGGTTTCATTAGATTAGATTAGATGCAGACAACTGAATATTTCTGATCTTATCCAGGGATGCTGCCTCAGATTTCAGCTTATCCATTTAGGCATCTTCACCCTCAGATGGCGGCTGAAAGAAGCAAAAAAAACAAGATTAAGATTTCATTAAAATAGATGTAGACAGCTGGATATACTAATCTAATCCAGAGATACCGCCTCCATTGTCAGCTTGTCCATTTGGCAATTTGCATCCTCAGAAGGTGGCTAAAAGAAACGAAAATCCAGCTAAAATTTGTTTAAATTAGATGCATTCAGCTTAATATTCTGACGTTATGCCGGGATTCTGGCTCAGTTTTCAGCTTGTCAATTTAGGCATCTTCACCCTCAGTTGGTGGCTGAAAGAAACCAAAAACTCCAGTTAAGACTTGATTAGATTAGATGTAGACAGCTTGATATACTAATCTAATCCAAGGATGATGCCTCAGTTGTCAGCTTGCCCTTTTGTCAATCTTCATTCTCAGAAAGTGGCTGAAAGAAACCAAACATCCAGTTAAGATTTGATTAGAATATATATAAACAGCAGAATATACTGCTCTATTTATACTGATCTATTCCAGGTATGCTGCCTCTGTTATCAGCTTTCCCATTTGGCCATTATCCTTCTCAGAAGGTGGCTGAAAGAAATGAAAAATCCAGCTAAGATTTGATCAGATTAGATGCAGACAACTGAATATTCTGACCTTGTCCACAGATTCTGCCTCAGTTGTCAGCTTGTCCATTTAGTCATATTCACCTCCAGATGGTGGCTGAAAGAAACCAGAGCTCCAGTTAAATTATGATTAGATTAGATGTAGGCAGCTGGATTTACTGATCTAATACAGAGATATTGCCTACGCTGTCATGTACATTTGGCCATTTTCTTTCTCAGAAGGTGGCTAAAAGAAATGAAAAATCCAGCTAAGATTTGATTAGATTAGATGCAGATAACTGAATATTCTGACCTTATCCAGGGATGCTGCCTCAGCTGTTAGCTTGTCCATTTAGGTATCTTCACCCTCAGTCGGTGGCTGAAAGAAACCAATAATCCAGTTAAGACTTGATTAGATTAGAAGTAGAGAGCTGGATGTTCTGATCTAATCCAAGGATATTACCTCCATTGTCAGCTTGTCCATTTGGCCATTTTCATCCTCAGAAGGTGGCTGAAAGAAACAAAATCTCCAGCTTAGATTTGATCAGATTAGATGCAGCTATCGGAATATTCTGACCTTCACCAGGGATGCTACCTCAGTTGTCACCTTGTCAATTTAGGCATTTTCACCCTCAGACGGTGACTGAAAGAAACCAAAAATACAATTAAGATTTGATTAGATTAGAAGTAGACAGCTGGATATACTGATCTAATACAGGGACACTGCCTCCCTTGTGAGCTTGTCCATTTGACCATTTTCATCGTCAGAATGTGGCTGAAAGAAATGAAAAATCCAGCTAAGATTTGATTAGGTTAGATACAGACAACTGAATATTTTGACCTTATCCAGGGATGCTGCCTCAGTTGTCAGCTTGTCCATTTAGATATCTTCTCCCTCAGACGGTGGCTGAAAGAAACCAAAAATCCAGTTAAGATTTGATTAGATTAGATGTAGACAGCTGGACATACTGATCTAATCAAAGGATACTGCCTCCGTTGTTAGCTTATCCATTTGGCCATTTTCATCCTCAGAAGGTGGCTGAAAGAAACAAAATCTCCATCTTAGATTTGATCAGATTAGATGCAGACAGCTGAATATTCTGACCTTAACTAGGGATGCTACCTCAGTTGTCAGCTTGTCCATTTAGGCATCCTCAACTCAGACGGTGGCTGAAAGAAACCAAAAATACAATTAAGATTTGATTAGATTAGATGTAGACAGCTGGATAAACAGATCTAATCCTGGATAGTGCTTCCCTTGTGAGCCTGTCCATTTGGCCATTTCATCCACAGAAAGTGGCTGAAAGAAGCAAAAATTAGAGCTAAGATTTGATCAGATTAAATGCAGACAGCTGAATATCCTGACCTTTACCAGGGATAGTACCTCATTTGTTAGCTTGTCCATTTAGGCATTTTCACCCTCAGACAGTGGCTGAAAGAAACCAAAAATACAATTAAGATTTGCTTAGATTAGATGCAGACAGCTGGATATACTGATCTAATCTAGGGACACTGCCTCACTTGTGAGCTTGTCCATTTGGCCATTTTCACCTCAGAAGGTGACTGAAAGAAACGAACAATCCAGCTAAGATTTGATTAGATTAGGCGCAGACAGCTCAATATTCTGACCTTGTCCAGCGATGCTGCCTCAGTTGTTAGCTCGTCCATTTGGGCATCTTCATCCTCAGATGGTGGCTGAAAGAAACCAAAAATACAATTAAGATTTGATTAGATTACATGTAGACAGCTGGATATACTGATCTAATCCAAGAAAGATGCCTCAGTTGTCAGCTTGTCCTTTTGTGAATCTTCATTCTCAGAAGGTGGCTGAAAGAAACCAAAAACCCAATTAATATTTGATTAGAATAGATGTAGACAGGTAAATATACAGATCTAATCCAGGTATGCTGCCTCCTTTATGAAAAATTCAGCTAAAATTTGATCAGATTAGATGAAGACAACTGTATCTTCCGACGCTGTCCTTGGATGCTGCCTTAGTTGTCGGCCTGTCCATTTAGTCATCTTCACCCTCAGATGGTGCCTGAAAGAAACCAAAGATACAGTTAAGATTTGAGTAGATGTAGACAGCTGGATGTACTGATCTGACCCAGAGAAATTGCCTTTGATGTCAGTATGGCCATTTGGCCATTTTCATTCTCAGAAGGTGGCTGAAAGAAAAGGAAAATCCAGCTTAGATTTGATTAGATTAAATACAGACAACTGAATATTCTGACCTTATCCAGGGATGCTGCCTCAGTTGTTAGCTTGTTGATTTAGGTATCTTCACCATCAGACGGTGGCTGAATGAAACCAAAAATCCAGTTAAGACTTGATTAGATTAGATGTAGACAGCTGGATATACTGATCTAATCAAAGGATACTGTCTCCGTTGTCATTTTATCCATTTGGCCATGTTCATCCTCAGAAGGTGGCTGAAAGAAACAACAATTCCAGCTTAGATTTTATCAGATTAGATGCAGACAGCTGAATATTCTGACCTCAACCAGGGATGCTACCTCAGTTGTTAGCTTGTCCATTTAGGCATCCTCACCCTCAGACAGTGGCTGAAAGAAACCAAAAATACAATTAAGATTCGATTAGATTAGATGTAGACAGCTTGATATACTGATCTAATCAAAGGACACTGCCTCCGTTGTCACCTTATCCATTTGGCCATTTTCATCCTCAGAAGGTGGCTGAAAGAAATAAAATCTCCAGCTTATATTTGATCAGATTAGATGCAGACAGCTGAATATTCTGATTTTATCCAGGGATGCTACTTCAGTTGTCAGCTTGTCCATTTAGGCATCCTCGACCTCAGACGGTGGCTGAAAGAAACCAAAAATATAATTAGATTTGATTAGATTAGATGGAGACAGCTGGCTGTAGGAGAGTAGGGTCTGCAATCCTATGATCACCCAGATTTTTTGCTTTTGCTTCATTGGTTTACGACTTTCTCCGGCTGTGGGCCTGCCAATCAGACCCACAGCCTAGCTGTTCTCTCTCGAAATTAACACACATGTACGTTAGGTGCATCCACTAATTGGAACTGGGCCGCCTTGTCAGTCCCTGTCTCAGCATACCACAGGTATCCAGGGCATCGGTGTACCCAGGGCCTACCAGGGGCTGAAGCATATATTATGCCACCCCTGGAATGGCCGCCCAAATCTGACACAACTGGCTGCACGACAGCTGGGGCCACGTGGTGTAATCACCCGTTGCTGTAGGTGTAGTATTCCTACACCTAAACCCTAAAATGGACACATGGATTCCTATCAGTCACTCCTATAGCAGGCCTTATCAATCCTGAAGGCAGAGTGCAGGGAATCATGTGGGACGGTGCTCTGGCGCGAGCTGAGCCCGTCGACGGCTTGCGGAACCAAGTCCTAATAGCCGTTCCATGGTGACGCGGGCCAACTACTTTTAATGCATTATAATCCTTGCGGTTATTTGCTAACTTTGGCATCACATCACCTACACATGTCGAGTAAGGTGTCATACGAATGGGAATACGAACCCCTCGCCAGTCCTGGCGACGGGGTTAGCATTCCCCCCTTTTAGAGGGACACGACATGGAAGTAACCTTGAACCCCGGTTAAAGTTGACTCCAGCCTCAGCATCACAAAATGGATGCTGCCACCAGACACAAGTCTGACCTCCTGCTGCTGGGGGACCTTCCAGCAAGGGCGGTGTTAGCACCATCCCAGACAGGGTTTGTGTATCCCAGGTAGGCAGGGCTGAAAGGAAGGTGATTGCAAGTGGCACCCCGGTGCTCACTGTGCATAGCCCGGCTCAAACCAGTTTCGGGGGCACACCAGCCCCTGAGCTGGCGCGAAGCCGGACAAAGGATAGGGGTGTAACCACCCCCCTCCTGGCTCCACCCATAGGTAGAACCTAGTCACGGGCCAGCCCCTTTTCTTAGAATAAAGGTAGGAGCGAGTCCCCTTCCCAAATTGGATAATCAGATAATCGGATAACTCCGAATCACGAACCACTTTCCACGAAAGGAACTCTTGACTATTTCTGAAGACTCTCCCTTGTGGCTAAGGAGTAGCCACCCTGCACCAGCAGGCACCACCTAAGCGCTTGCGGTTTGCTGTACGTCTCCTACGGATCAAGACTGCCCAGCTCGACGAGACCCGAGTTCCCTGCCATCTCTGACCTTTTACCTACCTCATCAGCCCAGCTGAGAGTCGTAGGTGTGACGAGACCTGCGGGACCGGCTATCTTCAGAACCTGCACGACGCTTATCTAGCACGCCCACCGGGGGACCCTCGAGTGAGTGCACCTAGGGTTTGAGAAGCCCTAAACCCTGAGCAGCTCCAGCATCGAAGTCTGCCTCCCCAGCATCCACGAGATCTGCGTGGGGGCCCTTCCGCTTCTTGCTGTTCCCAGCGTTGTCCGACCACTTGCCGACCGGCTTGTGGCCCTCTTCACGACGCTCCAAGATTATTTGCATCACCGGTCTGGTTGCTCCAGACTGGCTCTTGCTCCCCTTCAACAGAGGAGTACCACGGACCCTCCTGGTCCACTCCCGACGCCATCTTGACTCCCCCGCTTGGGTTGCCACTGCCAAGATCCGCTGCCCCTTCCTGGGCCCAGCATCATCGACAGCAGACACCTTCGTGGGACAGCTCGCCCTCCATCCTGGTCGCCGCCGCGCCTCCTTGTCCGAGGAACAGCCGAGTCCGACGTCACCCACTCACCTGGTCGAGGTGACTTCAGCCGGTACCCCCCTGGTACCCACACGATCGCTGGCTAGCGGTTGAGAACTGAGTCCCCTCTTCTTTCAGGTTTCCTTCATCACCGATCCAGGCTTGGATCGCTCTGAACATCGTCACTGGTCGCCTGCCAGCAACTTCTTCTTTCAGGCTCCTGAGACTACACGAGGACTCCCGACATCTTGCCGAACTTCACGCAGCCGCAGCCTCCGGGCTAGGTAACTCGAGCATCTCGGTGCTCCATCGCAGGTTCGCTCTACAAGTGTCCAGTTCCTTTTTCGTTTAGTCCCACTGATCGGAACACTCCGGAATCAGTACCTCCAGACTCTAACCATTCGCATTTCACTGTTAGTGTAGATGGTTTCTCGTGCCCCTCGGGCATTTGTGTAAATTGTGCAACTGAAGTATTTTCCTAAGAGTTTTGTAGTGTGCTTAGCTCCCTGACTCATAAAGAGCCAGGGTAGTCTTGTTATAAATAAATATCCTTTATTTTCATAACAACTTGTGTGGTGTCCTTTCACTTGGTGTTCAAGGGGTATATGTGATGGTAAACAGCTGGCTTAACACGCCCTCTAGAGTTTAGCCTAAGACTGCTCGTATCCACGCTACTAGGATAGCTGGTCTAAAAGGTTGACTTACAACCAATCATCAATAAGGGTCGTTTGGAATGATACACAGTGATCACTAGAATAGTGAGCACTACATATCAGGCCAACTTCTCACATTGGTGAGCAGCGGTTGGGATTTGAGCTTGCTGTTGTTTTACCACACACGTATCCTAAGAATATCGCAGTGAAAGATCACATAAGTACCCAGGTACATATAACTTAACTTAGAATACTCCGAGTTCTACTGAACCGGCTGTTGTAGTGTAACAGGGCTTAGCACACCCTGACTACAACTCTTAGCAAGGGATCAGTAGGTAAACCCATAGTGTAGGTAGGTGCAACACTTACACCTCACTAGAAAAGCATGTCGGTCCACGGAGAGTCTGCAGGGACTCCCTTAGTGGTCAGTGACTCTCCACAGGTCGTGTCACGATATGCAACTCTTAGCTTCAAGGAGATGAGACAACTGTGTGCCTCCAGGAAGCTAAACCAGGGTTCTAACCCTACCATCGCAATACTGATAGGTCTCTTAGAGGCGTACGATGCTAGGAGGTCCTCTAACCCAGGTCCCCCCAGTGCAGATGGGAACATGCCTCCCTTAGAGGGAACCCCCGGTGACCCAGACCTCGACCTCCACACAGAGGAGGAGGACGAGGACGAGTTATCAGGAGACGAGGCAGACAAAGGTCCAGTGGTAGTCGGCAGGCTTACAAGGACCAACTTAAGCAGGCATGAGAATGGAACTGGGGGAGCCCTGGGCCCACGCTCAAGCAGGCTTAACCTTGGGAACGGACGAGCTAGGTCTCTCTCCAGAGGCTCTGGCAGATCGGTTCATACACATGTCTCTCAGGCATCTTCTCAGAGAGGAATGACTTCCCCTCAGAGGAGGGAGCATGAAGCAAAGATGCGGGAGGTCAATCTGAGGATCGAGCGGGAAGAACTTGCCCTCGCCAAAGAAAGACTTGCCTTGGCCCGAGAGCAGAAATTAAGTGGGTTAGACCCCACTGGTGGCAGCATTCTCAATAGAGAGAAAGACAGGGGTATAGACACTAGACACCTGAGTAAAATAGTGCCCCCCTTTAAACAAGGGGACGACATCCACAAATGGATAACTGCCTTGGAGAGGGCCTGCACTGTCCAGTGCGTCCCCCCAAGTCAGTGGGCAGCTATACTGTGGCTTTCCTTTGAAGGTAAAGGAAGGGACAAGCTCCTCACTACAAGAGCTGAGGATGCTAACAACTACCAAGTCCTGAAGAACACACTGATTGATGGGTTCGGCTTAACCACGGAACAGTACCGGGTGCTGTTCCGGGACACCCAGAAAATTCAGTCTCAGGATTGGGCTGACTTTGTCGATTGTGCCACTAAGGCTTTGGAAGGCTGGTTGCTGGGTAGCAAGGTTACTGATTACACAGGATTGTACAATCTTATCATGCGAGAACAGATTTTAAACAACTGTCAGAACCAATTGTTGCATCAGCACCTTGTCGACTCGGATCTGACCTCTCCCCAAGAATTGGGAAAGAAGGCAGACAGATGGGTCAGAACAAGGGTCAAGCAGAACCAGAATCAGAACCAGGGTGGTCAGAAGAAAGCAGACCAAAAGGGTAACAAGAACGAACAAAATGACCAGAAGTCTTCGACAGGTCCCCAACAAACCAAAGAGGGTGGGGGTCAGGCTTCACAGAAGAAGAAGACTCAAGAAGGCCAGTCAAAAAGGTGGTGCCAATACTGTAAAAGTAAGACTCACTGGTTTAGTGAGTGCACCAAGAAAGGAGGGCAAACTCCTGCCACTGCAGCCCCTAAGGCACCTGCGCCCCCTAGTACAGTCAGCAGTGGTAGTGCGCCTCCCAAGGCATTAGTTGGGTTAACCTTGGGAACCGAGGGGAGTGACGACTTAGTCGGCACGCTCACTCAGGCCGTCCTTGTCTGTACAGGGGATATGGATATGTCCCCTGATGCCAGTCCCAATACTTTGGGCAAATACAGACAGACACCTTTGATAAATGGAAAAGTGGCTCAGGCCTACAGGGACACGTGTGCCAGTGTCACCATGGTGACGCCTAACTTCGTGGACCCTGGACAGATCATGCTAGGTACCAGTTACCTAGTGACCAATGCCAGCAACGTCACTACCAATCACAGTATGGCAGTTGTTGATTTCTCCTGGGGAGGGGTAAGTGGCCCGAAAAAGGTTGGGGTTAGTTCAGACCTCCCCGTAGAATGTCTGTTGGGCAATGATTTGGAAACGTCACAATGGTCAGAAGTGGAGCAGAGGACCCACATGGAGATGTTAGGCTTGCCAGCACATGTCCTTGCTGTGACCAGGTCACAGGCCAAAAGATGCCCCACTGAACAGGTGCTGGATCCTGGAAGAACGGACCAGACACCTTCCAAGAAAAGGAGCAGTAAGGGTAAGGCTTCGCCTTCCCCCTTGCCCCAGGTCGTGGATCAAGTCTCCGAGGAGGCTGACCTTAAAGAACTGAGGGAAACTGAGCCGCAAGAGCTTGAACCTGGTCAGGTTGAGTTTCTGGGCTCAGGGGGACCCTCCAGGGAAGACCTGGGGAAGGCACAGTTAGACTGCCCCTCACTTGAACCCCTCAGACAGCAGGCCGCTGCTGAGGCTGTAGGGAACGCCACAGGTACCCACAAAGTGTACTGGGACGATGGACTCCTGTACTCCGAGGCAAGAGACCCCAAACCTGGTGCGACCAGGAGGCTGGTCATCCCCTTGTCTCTGAGAGGTTTCCTTCTCACCTTGGCCCACGAGATTCCCCTTGCAGGTCACTTAGGCCAGAATAAGACTTGGGACAGAATTGTTCCACACTTTCACTGGCCCCACATGTCCGAAGATACGAAGGAGTTTTGCCGCTCCTGTGTCACTTGCCAAGCCAGTGGTAAGTCAGGTGGCACGACAAAGGCCCCCCTCATACCACTACCAGTGGTGGGGGTACCCTTTGAACGAGTGGGGATCGACATTGTCGGACCAATGGAACCCCAGACAGCCTCAGGGCACAAGTTTATACTGGTGGTGGTGGACCACGCCACCAGGTATCCTGAAGCTATTCCCCTTAGGACCACTACAGCACCTGTGGTGGCACGGGCCCTACTTGGAGTGTTCTCCAGAGTGGGCTTCCCTAAGGAGGTCGTCTCAGACAGAGGTGCGAACTTCATGTCGGGGTATCTGACTGCTATGTGGAAGGAATGTGGTGTCAACTACAAGTTCACCACACCCTATCACCCACAATGCAATGGGCTTGTTGAGAGATTCAACAGGACCCTAAAAGGGATGATTCACGGACTACCTGAAAAGCTTCGGCGGAGATGGGATGTCCTGATACCCTGCCTCTTGTTCGCCTACAGAGAGGTCCCGCAGAAGGGGGTTGGCTACAGCCCTTTCGAGCTTCTGTTCGGACATCCTGTAAGGGGACCCCTTTGTTTGGTAAAGGAAGGATGGGAGAGACCTCTCAGAAAGCCGGCATCAAACATTGTGGACTATGTGCTCGGTCTCCGCTCGCGGATGGCGGAGTACATGGAAAAGGCGTCTAAAAACCTGGAGGCGAGCCAAGAATTACAGAAAGCTTGGCACGACCAAAAGGCTGTCCGGACTGTGTACCAGCCTGGACAGAAGGTGTGGGTGCTGGAGCCAGTGGCCCCAGCAGCACTCAAAGACAAATGGTCTGGGCCCCACACGATCATTGAGCAAAAGGGAGAGGTCACCTACTTGGTAGACCCGGGAACTCCCCGGAGCCCCCACAGGGTGCTCCATGTAAACAGGCTCAAGGCATATGTCGACAGGGAGGGCATGGGCTTGCTCATGGCCACAGATGAGGGACAGGAGGAGGAGAGTGACCCTCTCCCGGACCTGCTCTCTCAGAACCCTGACGATGGATCAGTAGATGGTGTTGTCTTTTGTGGCAGCCTCTCTGGACATCAACAAGAGGATTGTAAACAGGTTCTTCAATCCTTTCGACATATGTTCTCTCTGACACCCAGTCAGACCAAGTGGTGTACCCATGAGGTCGACACTGGGGACAGTCTGCCCGTAAAGAGTAAAATCTATCGGCAACCTGATCATGTCAGAGACTGCATCAAGACAGAGGTGCAGAAAATGTTGGAGCTGGGAGTCATTGAACCCTCGGACAGCCCCTGGGCTAGTCCCGTAGTGCTCGTGCCGAAACCTCACACCCAGGGCGGTAAGAAGGAGATGAGGTTTTGCGTGGACTACAGAGGTCTCAATGCGGTCACTAAGACTGACGCCCACCCGATACCAAGAGCAGACGAACTTATCGACCGGTTGGCCTCGGCCAACTACTTAAGTACGTTTGACCTGACAGCTGGGTATTGGCAAATCAGGTTAGCTGAGGAGGCCAAGCCCAAAACAGCATTTTCTACCCCGGGTGGGCATTATCAGTTCGTGGTAATGCCCTTTGGTTTGAAAAATGCACCTGCCACCTTCCAAAGGCTGGTGAATCGAGTTCTCACTGGGTTGGACGACTTCTGTGCGGCGTATCTGGACGATATCGCTGTCTTTAGCTCCACCTGGGAGGATCACCTGGTCCACCTGAGGAAAGTGTTAGAGGCCCTGCAGAAGGCAGGCCTCACTATCAAGGCCACCAAGTGCCAGATAGGGCAGACACAGGTTGTATACCTGGGCCACCTTGTAGGTGGAGGCCAGGTTCAACCATTGGAGAGCAAAATACAGGCCATCCAGGACTGGGCTCCTCCAACCACCCAGACTCAGGTTCGAGCTTTCTTGGGCCTGACTGGTTATTACCGGAAATTTGTCAGAAATTATGGATCCATTGTGACCCCGCTAAACGACCTGACAAGTAAAAAGATGCCAAAAAAGTTCAGTGGACAGCAAGCTGTCAGAAGGCATTCGATGACCTAAAGCAGGCCATGTGCACAGCACCTATCCTAAAGAGTCCAGACTACTCCAAACCATTCATTGTCCAAACAGACGCTTCGGAGCTGGGTGTGGGAGCTGTTCTATCGCAACTGAATTTTGATGGTCATGACCAGCCCATAGCTTTTATTAGCAGGAGGCTGACCCCCAGAGAGAAGAATTGGTCAGCTATTGAGAAGGAGGCCTTTGCTGTGGTTTGGGCCCTGAAGAAGTTGAGGCCATACTTGTTTGGCACTCACTTCAAGATTCAGACCGACCATAAGCCCCTCTTGTGGCTAAATCAAATGAAGGGTGAAAACCCCAAACTACTTAGGTGGTCCATTTCCCTACAGGGGATGGACTTCACAGTGGAGCATAGACCTGGCACTGATCATGGCAATGCAGATGGGCTCTCCAGGTATTTCCACTTAGAGCAAGAAGACTCACCTGGTCAAGGTTAGCTTATTGTCCCAAAGTTTGGGGGGGGGGGTCATGTAGGAGAGTAGGGTCTGCAATCCTATGATCACCCAGATTGTTTGCTTTTGCTTCATTGGTTTACGACTTTCTCCGGCTGTGGGCCTGCCAATCAGACCCACAGCCTAGCTGTTCTCTCTCGAAATTAACACACATGTACGTTAGGTGCATCCACTAATTGGAACTGGGCCGCCTTGTCAGTCCCTGTCTCAGCATACCACAGGTATCCAGGGCATCGGTGTACCCAGGGCCTACCAGGGGCTGAAGCATATATTATGCCACCCCTGGAATGGCCGCCCAAATCTGACACAACTGGCTGCACGACAGCTGGGGCCACGTGGTGTAATCACCCGTTGCTGTAGGTGTAGTATTCCTACACCTAAACCCTAAAATGGACACATGGATTCCTATCAGTCACTCCTATAGCAGGCCTTATCAATCCTGAAGGCAGAGTGCAGGGAATCATGTGGGACGGTGCTCTGGCGCGAGCTGAGCCCGTCGACGGCTTGCGGAACCAAGTCCTAATAGCCGTTCCATGGTGACGCGGGCCAACTACTTTTAATGCATTATAATCCTTGCGGTTATTTGCTAACTTTGGCATCACATCACCTACACATGTCGAGTAAGGTGTCATACGAATGGGAATACGAACCCCTCGCCAGTCCTGGTGACGGGGTTAGCATTCCCCCCTTTTAGAGGGACACGACATGGAAGTAACCTTGAACCCCGGTTAAAGTTGACTCCAGCCTCAGCATCACAAAATGGATGCTGCCACCAGACACAAGTCTGACCTCCTGCTGCTGGGGGACCTTCCAGCAAGGGGAGCTTGGACAAAGGGTTTCCTGTCGAGGGCGGTGTTAGCACCATCCCAGACAGGGTTTGTGTATCCCAGGTAGGCAGGGCTGAAAGGAAGGTGATTGCAAGTGGCACCCCGGTGCTCACTGTGCATAGCCCGGCTCAAACCAGTTTCGGGGGCACACCAGCCCCTGAGCTGGCGCGAAGCCGGACAAAGGATAGGGGTGTAACCACCCCCCTCCTGGCTCCACCCATAGGTAGAACCTAGTCACGGGCCAGCCCCTTTTCTTAGAATAAAGGTAGGAGCGAGTCCCCTTCCCAAATTGGATAATCAGATAATCGGATAACTCCGAATCACGAACCACTTTCCACGAAAGGAACTCTTGACTATTTCTGAAGACTCTCCCTTGTGGCTAAGGAGTAGCCACCCTGCACCAGCAGGCACCACCTAAGCGCTTGCGGTTTGCTGTATGTCTCCTACGGATCAAGACTGCCCAGCTCGACGAGACCCGAGTTCCCTGCCATCTCTGACCTTTTACCTACCTCATCAGCCCAGCTGAGAGTCGTAGGTGTGACGAGACCTGCGGGACCGGCTATCTTCAGAACCTGCACGACGCTTATCTAGCACGCCCACCGGGGGACCCTCGAGTGAGTGCACCTAGGGTTTGAGAAGCCCTAAACCCTGAGCAGCTCCAGCATCGAAGTCTGCCTCCCCAGCATCCACGAGATCTGCGTGGGGGCCCTTCCGCTTCTTGCTGTTCCCAGCGTTGTCCGACCACTTGCCGACCGGCTTGCGGCCCTCTTCACGACGCTCCAAGATTATTTGCATCACCGGTCTGGTTGCTCCAGACTGGCTCTTGCTCCCCTTCAACAGAGGAGTACCACGGACCCTCCTGGTCCACTCCCGACGCCATCTTGACTCCCCCGCTTGGGTTGCCACTGCCAAGATCCGCTGCCCCTTCCTGGGCCCAGCATCATCGACAGCAGACACCTTCGTGGGACAGCTCGCCCTCCATCCTGGTCGCCGCCGCGCCTCCTTGTCCGAGGAACAGCCGAGTCCGACGTCACCCACTCACCTGGTCGAGGTGACTTCAGCCGGTACCCCCCTGGTACCCACACGATCGCTGGCTAGCGGTTGAGAACTGAGTCCCCTCTGCTTTCAGGTTTCCTTCATCACCGATCCAGGCTTGGATCGCTCTGAACATCGTCACTGGTCGCCTGCCAGCAACTTCTTCTTTCAGGCTCCTGAGACTACACGAGGACTCCCGACATCTTGCCGAACTTCAAGCAGCCGCAGCCTCCGGGCTAGGTAACTCGAGCATCTCGGTGCTCCATCGCAGGTTCGCTCTACAAGTGTCCAGTTCCTTTTTCGTTTAGTCTCACTGATCGGAACACTCCGGAATCAGTACCTCCAGACTCTAACCATTCGCATTTCACTGTTAGTGTAGATGGTTTCTCGTGCCCCTCGGGCATTTGTGTAAATTGTGCAACTGAAGTATTTTCCTAAGAGTTTTGTAGTGTGCTTAGCTCCCTGACTCATAAAGAGCCAGGGTAGTCTTGTTATAAATAAATATCCTTTATTTTCATAACAACTTGTGTGGTGTCCTTTCACTTGGTGTTCAAGGGGTATATGTGATGGTAAACAGCTGGCTTAACACGCCCTCTAGAGTTTAGCCTAAGACTGCTCGTATCCACGCTACTAGGATAGCTGGTCTAAAAGGTTGACTTACAACCAATCATCAATAAGGGTCGTTTGGAATGATACACAGTGATCACTAGAATAGTGAGCACTACATATCAGGCCAACTTCTCACACTGGCTATACTGATCAAATCCATGGATACTGCCTCCCTTGTGAGCTTGTCCATTTGGCCATTTTCATCCTCAGAAAAGTGGCTGAAAGAAACAAAAATTTGAGCTAAGATTTGATCAGATTAGATGCAGACAGCTGAATATTCTGATCTTTATCAAGGATGTTTCCTGTTGTCAGCTTGTCCATTTAGGCATTCTCACCCTCAGACGGTGACTGAAAGAAACAAAAAATACAATTAAAATTTGATTAGATTAGATGTAGACAGCTGGATATACTGATCTAATCAAAGGAAAAGGTGTTCGTTGTCAGCTTATCCATTTGGCCATTTTCATCCTCAGAAGGAGGCTGAAAGAAACAAAATCTCCAGCTTAGATTTGATCAGATTAGATGTAGACAGCTGAATATTCTGACCTTCGCCAGGGATGCTACCTCAGTTGTCAGCTTGTCAATTTAGGCATTCTCACCCTCAGACGGTGGCTGAAAGAAACCAAAAATGCAATTAAAATTTGATTAGATGTAGACAGCTGGATACACTGATCTAATCCATGGATACTGCCTCCCTTGTGAGCTTGTCCATTTGGCCATTTTCATCCTCAGAAAGTGGCTGAAAGAAACGAAAAATTCAGCTAAGATTTGATTAGATTAGATGCAGACAGCTCAATATTGTGACCTTGTCCAGGGATGCTGCCTCATTTGTTAGCTTGTCCGTTTGGGCATCTTCATCCTCAGATGGTGGCTGAAAAAAACCCAAAAATACAATTAAGATTTGATTAGATTAGATGTAGACAGCTGGATATACTGATCTAATCCAATGATGATGACTCAGTTGTCAGCTTGTCCTTTTGTTAATCTTCATTTTCAGAAGGTGGCTGAAAGAAACCAAAAATCCAATTAGTATTTGATTAGAATAGATCTAGACAGCTGAATATACTGATCTTATCCAGGTATGTCGTCTCCGTTATCAGCTTGTCCATTCCGCCATTTTCATTCTTAGAAGGTGGCTGAAAGAAATTAAAAATCCAACTAAAATTTGATTTGATGCAGACAACTGAATATTCTGACCTTATCCAGGGGTGCTACCTCAGTTGTTAGCTAGTCCGTTTGGGCATCTTCATCCTCAGATGGTGGCTGAAATAAACCAAAAATACAATTAAGATTTGATTAGATTAGATGTAGACAGCTGGATATACTGATCTAATCCAATGATGATGACTCAGTTGTCAGCTTGTCCTTTTGTTAATCTTCATTTTCAGAAGGTGGCTGAAAAAAACTAAAAATCCAATTAGTATTTGATTAGAATAGATGTAGACAGCTGAATATACTGATCTTATCCAGGTATGTAGTCTCTGTTATCAGCTTGTCCATTCCGCCATTTTCATTCTCAAAAGGTGGCTGAAAGAAATAAAAAATCCAACTAAAATTTGATTTGATGCAGACAACTGAATATTATGACCTTATCCAGGGATGCTACCTCAGTTGTTAGCTTGTCCGTTTGGGCATCTTCATCCTCAGATGGTGGCTGAAAGAAACCAAAAATACAATTAAGATTTGATTAGATTAGATGGAGACAGCTGGCTATACTGATCAAATCCATGGATACTGCCTCCCTTGTGAGCTTGTCCATTTGGCCATTTTCATCCTCAGAAAGTGGCTGAAAGAAGCAAAAATTTGAGCTAAGATTTGATCAGATTAGATGCAGACAGCTGAATATTCTGATCTTTATCAGGGATGCTACCTCATTTGTTAGCTTGTCCATTTAGGCATTCTCACCCTCAGACAGTGGCTGAAAGAAACCAAAAATCCAGTTAAGATTTGATTAGATTAGATGTAGACAGCTGGACATACTGATCTAATCAAAGGATACTGCCTCCGTTGTTAGCTTATCCATTTGGCCATTTTCATCCTCAGAAGGTGGCTGAAAGAAACAACATCTCCATCTTAGATTTGATCAGATTAGATGCAGACAGCTGAATATTCTGACCTTAACCAGGGATGCTACCTCAGTTGTCAGCTTGTCCATTTAGGCATCCTCAACTCAGACGGTGGCTGAAAGAAACCAAAAATACAATTAAGATTTGATTAGATTAGATGTAGACAGCTGGATAAACAGATCTAATCCTGGATAGTGCTTCCCTTGTGAGCCTGTCCATTTGGCCATTTCATCCACAGAAAGTGGCTGAAAGAAGCAAAAATTAGAGCTAAAATTTGATCAGATTAAATTCAGACAGCTGAATATCCTGACCTTTACCAGGGATGCTAGCTCATTTGTTAGCTTGTCCATTTAGGCATTCTCACCCTCAGACAGTGGCTGAAAGAAACCAAAAATACAATTAAGATTTGATTAGATTAGATGCAGACAGCTGGATATACTGATCTAATCCAGGGACACTGCCTCACTTGTGAGCTTGTCCATTTGGCCATTTTCACCTCAGAAGGTGACTGAAAGAAACGAACAATCCAGCTAAGATTTGATTAGATTAGGCGCAGACAGCTCAATATTCTGACCTTGTCCAGCGATGCTGCCTCAGTTGTTAGCTCGTCCATTTGGGCATCTTCATCCTCAGATGGTGGCTGAAAGAAACCAAAAATACAATTAAGATTTGATTAGATTACATGTAGACAGCTGGATATACTGATCTAATCCAAGAAAGATGCCTCAGTTGTCAGCTTGTCCTTTTGTGAATCTTCATTCTCAGAAGGTGGCTGAAAGAAACCAAAAATCCAATTAATATTTGATTAGAATAGATGTAGACAGGTAAATATACAGATCTAATCCAGGTATGCTGCCTCCTTTATGAAAAATTCAGCTAAAATTTGATCAGATTAGATGAAGACAACTGAATCTTCCGACGCTGTCCTTGGATGCTGCCTTAGTTGTCGGCCTGTCCATTTAGTCATCTTCACCCTCAGATGGTGCCTGAAAGAAACCAAAGATACAGTTAAGATTTGAGTAGATGTAGACAGCTGGATGTACTGATCTGACCCAGAGAAATTGCCTTCGATGTCAGTATGGCCATTTGGCCATTTTCATTCTCAGAAGGTGGCTGAAAGAAAAGGAAAATCCAGCTTAGATTTGATTAGATTAAATACAGACAACTGAATATTCTGACCTTATCCAGGGATGCTGCCTCAGTTGTTAGCTTGTTGATTTAGGTATCTTCACCATCAGACGGTGGCTGAAAGAAACCAAAAATCCAGTTAAGACTTGATTAGATTAGATGTAGACAGCTGGATATACTGATCTAATCAAAGGATACTGTCTCCGTTGTAATTTTATCCTTTTGGCCATGTTCATCCTCAGAAGGTGGCTGAAAGAAACAACAATTCCAGCTTAGATTTTATCAGATTAGATGCAGACAGCTGAATATTCTGACCTCAACCAGGGATGCTACCTCAGTTGTTAGCTTGTCCATTTAGGCATCCTCACCCTCAGACGGTGGCTGAAAGAAACCAAAAATACAATTAAGATTCGATTATATTAGATGTAGACAGCTTGATATACTGATCTAATCAAAGGAAACTGCCTCCGTTGTCACCTTATCCATTTGGCCATTTTCATCCTCAGAAGGTGGCTGAAAGAAATAAAATCTCCAGCTTATATTTGATCAGATTAGATGCAGACAGCTGAATATTCTGATCTTATCCAGGGATGCTACTTCAGTTGTCAGCTTGTCCATTTAGGCATCCTCGACCTCAGACGGTGGCTGAAAGAAACCAAAAATATAATTAGATTTGATTAGATTAGATGGAGACAGCTGGCTATACTGATCAAATCCATGGATACTGCCTCCCTTGTGAGCTTGTCCATTTGGCCATTTTCATCCTCAGAAAAGTGGCTGAAAGAAACAAAAATTTGAGCTAAGATTTGATCAGATTAGATGCAGACAGCTGAATATTCTGATCTTTATCAAGGATGTTTCCTGTTGTCAGCTTGTCCATTTAGGCATTCTCACCCTCAGACGGTGACTGAAAGAAACCAAAAATACAATTAAAATTTGATTAGATTAGATGTAGTCAGCTGGATATACTGATCTAATCAAAGGATACGGTGTTCGTTGTCAGCTTATCCATTTGGCCATTTTCATCCTCAGAAGGAGGCTGAAAGAAACAAAATCTCCAGCTTAGATTTGATCAGATTAGATGTAGACAGCTGAATATTCTGACCTTCGCCAGGGATGCTACCTCAGTTGTCAGCTTGTCGATTTAGGCATTCTCACCCTCAGACGGTGGCTGAAAGAAACCAAAAATGCAATTAAAATTTGATTAGATGTAGACAGCTGGATATACTGATCTAATCCATGGATACTGCCTCCCTTGTGAGCTTGTCCATTTGGCCATTTTCATCCTCAGAAAGTGGCTGAAAGAAATGAAAAATTCAGCTAAGATTTGATTAGATTAGATGCAGACAGCTCAATATTGTGACCTTGTCCAGGGATGCTGCCTCATTTGTTAGCTTGTCCGTTTGGGCATCTTCATCCTCAGATGGTGGCTGAAAAAACCCAAAAATACAATTAAGATTTGATTAGATTAGATGTAGACAGCTGGATATACTGATCTAATCCAATGATGATGACTCAGTTGTCAGCTTGTCCTTTTGTTAATCTTCATTTTCAGAAGGTGGCTGAAAGAAACCAAAAATCCAATTAGTATTTGATTAGAATAGATGTAGACAGCTGAATATACTGATCTTATCCAGGTATGTCGTCTCCGTTATCAGCTTGTCCATTCCGCCATTTTCATTCTCAGAAGGTGGCTGAAAGAAATTAAAAATCCAACTAAAATTTGATTTGATGCAGACAACTGAATATTCTGACCTTATCCAGGGGTGCTACCTCAGTTGTTAGCTAGTCCGTTTGGGCATCTTCATCCTCAGATGGTGGCTGAAAGAAACCAAAAATACAATTAAGATTTGATTAGATTAGATGGAGACAGCTGGCTATACTTATCAAATCCATGGATACTGCCTCCCTTGTGAGCTTGTCCATTTGGCCATTTTCATCCTCAGAAAGTGGCTGAAAGAAGCAAAAATTTGAGCTAAGATTTGATCAGATTAGATGCAGACAGCTGAATATTCTGATCTTTATCAGGGATGCTACCTCATTTGTTAGCTTGTCCATTTAGGCATTCTCACCCTCAGACAGTGGCTGAAAGAAACCAAAAATCCAGTTAAGATTTGATTAGATTAGATGTAGACAGCTGGACATACTGATCTAATCAAAGGATACTGCCTCCGTTGTTAGTTTATCCATTTGGCCATTTTCATCCTCAGAAGGTGGCTGAAAGAAACAACATCTCCATCTTAGATTTGATCAGATTAGATGCAGACAGCTGAATATTCTGACCTTAACCAGGGATGCTACCTCAGTTGTCAGCTTGTCCATTTAGGCATCCTCAACTCAGACGGTGGCTGAAAGAAACCAAAAATACAATTAAGATTTGATTAGATTAGATGTAGACAGCTGGATAAACAGATCTAATCCTGGATAGTGCTTCCCTTGTGAGCCTGTCCATTTGGCCATTTCATCCACAGAAAGTGGCTGAAAGAAGCAAAAATTAGAGCTAAGATTTGATCAGATTAAATGCAGACAGCTGAATATCCTGACCTTTACCAGGGATGCTAGCTCATTTGTTAGCTTGTCCATTTAGGCATTCTCACCCTCAGACATTGGCTGAAAGAAACCAAAAATACAATTAAGATTTGATTAGATTAGATGCAGACAGCTGGATATACTGATCTAATCCAGGGACACTGCCTCACTTGTGAGCTTGTCCATTTGGCCATTTTCACCTCAGAAGGTGACTGAAAGAAACGAACAATCTAGCTAAGATTTGATTAGATTAGGCGCAGACAGCTCAATATTCTGACCTTGTCCAGCGATGCTGCCTCAGTTGTTAGCTCGTCCATTTGGGCATCTTCATCCTCAGATGGTGGCTGAAAGAAACCAAAAATACAATTAAGATTTGATTAGATTACATGTAGACAGCTGGTTATACTGATCTAATCCAAGAAAGATGCCTCAGTTGTCAGCTTGTCCTTTTGTGAATCTTCATTCTCAGAAGGTGGCTGAAAGAAACCAAAAATCCAATTAATATTTGATTAGAATAGATGTAGACAGGTAAATATACAGATCTAATCCAGGTATGCTGCCTCCTTTATGAAAAATTCAGCTAAAATTTGATCAGATTAGATGAAGACAACTGAATCTTCCGACGCTGTCCTTGGATGCTGCCTTAGTTGTCGGCCTGTCCATTTAGTCATCTTCACCCTCAGATGGTGCCTGAAAGAAACCAAAGATACAGTTAAGATTTGAGTAGATGTAGACAGCTGGATGTACTGATCTGACCCAGAGAAATTGCCTTCGATGTCAGTATGGCCATTTGGCCATTTTCATTCTCAGAAGGTGGCTGAAAGAAAAGGAAAATCCAGCTTAGATTTGATTAGATTAAATACAGACAACTGAATATTCTGACCTTATCCAGGGATGCTGCCTCAGTTGTTAGCTTGTTGATTTAGGTATCTTCACCATCAGACGGTGGCTGAAAGAAACCAAAAATCCAGTTAAGACTTGATTAGATTAGATGTAGACAGCTGGCTATACTGATCTAATCAAAGGATACTGTCTCCGTTGTAATTTTATCCTTTTGGCCATGTTCATCCTCAGAAGGTGGCTGAAAGAAACAACAATTCCAGCTTAGATTTTATCAGATTAGATGCAGACAGCTGAATATTCTGACCTCAACCAGGGATGCTACCTCAGTTGTTAGCTTGTCCATTTAGGCATCCTCACCCTCAGACGGTGGCTGAAAGAAACCAAAAATACAATTAAGATTCGATTATATTAGATGTAGACAGCTTGATATACTGATCTAATCAAAGGACACTGCCTCCGTTGTCACCTTATCCATTTGGCCATTTTCATCCTCAGAAGGTGGCTGAAAGAAATAAAATCTCCAGCTTATATTTGATCAGATTAGATGCAGACAGCTGAATATTCTGATCTTATCCAGGGATGCTACTTCAGTTGTCAGCTTGTCCATTTAGGCATCCTCGACCTCAGACGGTGGCTGAAAGAAACCAAAAATATAATTAGATTTGATTAGATTAGATGGAGACAGCTGGCTATACTGATCAAATCCATGGATACTGCCTCCCTTGTGAGCTTGTCCATTTGGCCATTTTCATCCTCAGAAAAGTGGCTGAAAGAAACAAAAATTTGAGCTAAAATTTGATCAGATTAGATGCAGACAGCTGAATATTCTGATCTTTATCAAGGATGTTTCCTGTTGTCAGCTTGTCCATTTAGGCATTCTCACCCTCAGACGGTGACTGAAAGAAACCAAAAATACAATTAAAATTTGATTAGATTAGATGTAGTCAGCTGGATATACTGATCTAATCAAAGGATACGGTGTTCGTTGTCAGCTTATCCATTTGGCCATTTTCATCCTCAGAAGGAGGCTGAAAGAAACAAAATCTCCAGCTTAGATTTGATCAGATTAGATGTAGACAGCTGAATATTCTGACCTTCGCCAGGGATGCTACCTCAGTTGTCAGCTTGTCGATTTAGGCATTCTCACCCTCAGACGGTGGCTGAAAGAAACCAAAAATGCAATTAAAATTTGATTAGATGTAGACAGCTGGATATACTGATCTAATCCATGGATACTGCCTCCCTTGTGAGCTTGTCCATTTGGCCATTTTCATCCTCAGAAAGTGGCTGAAAGAAACGAAAAATTCAGCTAAGATTTGATTAGATTAGATGCAGACAGCTCAATATTGTGACCTTGTCCAGGGATGCTGCCTCATTTGTTAGCTTGTCCGTTTGGGCATCTTCATCCTCAGATGGTGGATGAAAAAACCCAAAAATACAATTAAGATTTGATTAGATTAGATGTAGACAGCTGGATATACTGATCTAATCCAATGATGATGACTCAGTTGTCAGCTTGTCCTTTTGTTAATCTTCATTTTCAGAAGGTGGCTGAAAGAAACCAAAAATCCAATTAGTATTTGATTAGAATAGATGTAGACAGCTGAATATACTGATCTTATCCAGGTATGTCGTCTCCGTTATCAGCTTGTCCATTCCGCCATTTTCATTCTCAGAAGGTGGCTGAAAGAAATAAAAAATCCAACTAAAATTTGATTTGATGCAGACAACTGAATATTATGACCTTATCCAGGGATGCTACCTCAGTTGTTAGCTTGTCCGTTTGGGCATCTTCATCCTCAGATGGTGGCTGAAATAAACCAAAAATACAATTAAGATTTGATTAGATTAGATGTAGACAGCTGGATATACTGATCTAATCCAATGATGATGACTCAGTTGTCAGCTTGTCCTTTTGTTAATCTTCATTTTCAGAAGGTGGCTGAAAAAAACTAAAAATCCAATTAGTATTTGATTAGAATAGATGTAGACAGCTGAATATACTGATCTTATCCAGGTATGTAGTCTCCGTTATCAGCTTGTCCATTCCGCCATTTTCATTCTCAGAAGGTGGCTGAAAGAAATAAAAAATCCAACTAAAATTTGATTTGATGCAGACAACTGAATATTATGACCTTATCCAGGGATGCTACCTCAGTTGTTAGCTTGTCCGTTTGGGCATCTTCATCCTCAGATGGTGGCTGAAAGAAACCAAAAATACAATTAAGATTTGATTAGATTAGATGGAGACAGCTGGCTATACTGATCAAATCCATGGATACTGCCTCCCTTGTGAGCTTGTCCATTTGGCCATTTTCATCCTCAGAAAGTGGCTGAAAGAAGCAAAAATTTGAGCTAAGATTTGATCAGATTAGATGCAGACAGCTGAATATTCTGATCTTTATCAGGGATGCTTCCTGTTGTCAGCTTGTCCATTTATGCATTCTCACCCTCAGACGGTGACTGAAAGAAACCAAAAATACATTTAAGAATTGATTAGATTAGATGTAGACGGCTGGATATACTGATCTAATCAAAGGATACGGCCTTCGTTGTCAGCTTATCCATTTGGTCATTTTCATCCTCAGAAGGAGGCTGAAAGAAACAAAATCTCCAGCTTAGATTTGATCAGATTAGATGCAAACAGCTGAATATTCTGACCTTCACTAGGGATGCTACCTCAGTTGTCAGCTTGTCGATTTAGGCATTCTCACCCTCAGACGGTGGCTAAAAGAAACCAAAAATACAATTAAAATTTGATTAGATGTAGACAGCTGGCTATACTGATCTAATCCATGGATACTGCCTCCCTTGTGAGCTTGTCCATTTGGCCATTTTCATCCTCAGAAAGTGGCTGAAAGAAACAAAAATTCGAGCTAAGATTTGATCAGATTAGATAGAGACAGCTGAATATTCTGACCTTTAACAGGGATGCTACCTCAGCTGTCAGCTTGTCCATTTAGGCATTCTCACCCTCTGACGGTGGCTGCAAGAAACTAAAAATACAATTAAGATTTGATTAGATTAGATGTAGACAGCTGGATATACTGATCTAATCCAGGGACACTGCCTCCTGTGTGAGCTTGTCCATTTGAACATTTTCATCCTCAGAAGGTGGCTGAAAGAAACGAAAAATTCAGCTAAGATTTGATTAGATTAGATGCAGACAGCTCAATATTCTGACCTTGTCCAGGGATGCTGCCTCATTTGTTAGCTTGTCCGTTTGGGCATCTTCATCCTCAGATGGTGGCGGAAAGAAACCAAAATTACAATTAAGATTTGATTAGATTAGATGTAGACAGCTGGATATACTGATCTAATCCAATGATGATGACTCAGTTGTCAGCTTGTCCTTTTGTTAATCTTCATTTTCAGAAGGTGGCTGAAAGAAACCAAAAATCCAATTAGTATTTGATTAGAATAGATGTAGACAGCTGAATATACTGATCTTATCCAGGTATGTAGTCTCCGTTATTAGCTTGTCCTTTCTGCCATTTTCATTCTCAGAAGGTGGCTGAAGGAAATTAAAAATCCAACTAAAATTTGATTTGATGCAGACAACTGAATATTCTGACCTTATCCAGGTATGCTGCCTCAGTTGTCAGCTTATCCATTCAGGTATCTTCAACCTCAGTCGGTGGCTGAAAGAAACCAAAAATCCAGTTAAGATTTGATTAGATTAGATGCAGACAGCTCAATATTCTGACCTTGTCCAGGGATGCTGCCTTAGTTGTTAGCTTGTCCATTCGGGCATCTTCACCCTCAGATGGTGGCTGAAAGAAACCAAAAACCCAGTTAAGAGTTTGTTAGATTAGATGTAGACAGCTGGACATACTGATCTAATCCAGGGACACTGCCTCCCTTGTGAGCTTGTCCATTTGGCCACTTTCACCCTCAGAAGGTGGCTGAAAGAAACGAAAAATCCAGCCAAGATTTGATTAGATTAGATGCAGACAGCTCAATATTCTGACCTGGTCCAGGGATGCTGCCTTGGATGTTTGCTTGTCCATTTGGGCATCTTCACCCTCAGATGGTGGCTGAAAGAAACCAAAAACCCAGTTAAGAGTTCATTAGATTAGATGTAGACAGCTGCATTTTCTGCTCTAATCTAAGGATACTGCCTCCATTGTCAGCTTGTCCATTTGGCCATTTTCATCCTCAGAAGGTGGCTGAAAGAAACGAAAAATCCGGCTAAGATTTGATTAGATTAGATGCAGAAAGCATAATAGTCTGACCTTATCCAGGCATGCTGCCTCAGTTGTCAGCTTGTCCATTTACGCATCTTCATCCTCAGATGGTGGCTGAAAGAAACCAAAAATACAATTAAGATTTGATTAGATTGCATGTAGACAGCTGGATATACTGATCTAATACAAGGAAGATGCCTCAGTTGTCAGCTTGTCCTTTTGTGAATCTTCATTCTCAGAAGGTGGCTGAAAGAAATGAAAAATCCGATCTAAGATTTGATCAGATTAGATGAAGAAAACTGAATATTCCGATGTTGTCCATGGATGCTGCCTTAGTTGTCAGCCTGTCCATTTAGTCATCATCACCCTCAGATGGTGCCTGAAAGAAACCAAACATCCAGTTAAGATATGATTAGATTAGATGTAGACAGCTGGATGTACTGATTAATCCAGAGCAATTGCCTCCGCTATCAGTTTGCCCATTTGGCCATTTTCATTCTCAGAAGGTGTCTGAAATAAATGAAAAATCCACCTTAGATTTGATTAGATTAGATGCAGAAAGCTTAATATTCTGACGTTATCCAGGGATGCAGCCTCAGTTGTCAGCTTGTCCATTTCCGTATCTTCACACTCAGACGGCGGCTGAAAGAAACCACAAATCCAGTTAAGACTTGACTAGATTAGATGTAGACAGCTGGATATACTGATCTGATCAAAGGATGCTGCCTCCCTTGTCAGTTCATCCATTTGGCCATTTTTATCCTCAGAAGGTGGCTGAAAGAAACAACAATTCCCGCTCAGATTTGATCAGATAGATGCAGACAGCTGAATATTCTGACCTAACAAGAGATGCTACCTCAGTTGTCATCTTGTCCATTTAGGCATCCTCACCATCAGACGGTGGCTAAAAAGGAACCAAAAATCCCGTTAAATGTTTGTTAGATTAGATGTAGACAGCTGGATATACTGATCTAATCCAGGAACACTGCCTCCCTTGTGACCTTGTCCATTTGACCATTTTTATCCTCAGAAGGTGGCTGAAAGAAACGAAAAAAGATTTGATTAGATTAGATGGAGACAGCTCAATATTCTGACCATATACAGGGATGCTGCCTCAGTTTTCAGCTCGTCCATTTAAGCATCTTCGAACTCAGTTGGTGGCTAAAAGAACCCAAACACCCAGTTAAGACATGATTAGATTATATGTAGACAGCTGGATATACTGATCTAATCCAAGGATGATGCCTCAGTTGTCAGCTTGTCCTTTTGTGAATCTTCATTCTCAGATGGTGGCTGAAAGAAACCAAAAATACAATTAAGATTTGATTAGATTAGATGTAGAATGCTGGATATACTGATCTAATCCAAGGATGATGCCTCAGTTGTCAGCTTGTCCTTTTGTGAGTCTTCATTCTCAGATGGTGGCTGAAAGAAACAAAAAATACAATTAATATTTGATTAGAATAGATGTAGACAGCTGAATATACTGATCTAATCCAGGTATGCAGTCTCTGTTATCAGCTTGTCCATTTGACCATTTTCATTCTCAGAAGGTGGCTGAAAGAAATTAAAAATCCAGCTAAGATTTGATTAGATGAAGACAATTGAATATTCTGACCATATCCAGGTATTCTGCCTTAGTTGTTAGCTTGTCCATTTGGGCATCATCACCCTCAGATGGTGGCTGAAAGAAAGGAAATATCCAGCTAAGATTTGAATAGATTAGATGCAGAAAGCCTAATATTCTGACCTTATCCAGGGATGCTGCCTCAGTTTTCAGCTTGTCCATTTAGGCATCTTCATGCTTAGTCGGTGGCTGAAAGAAACAAAAAAGACTTGATTAGATTAGATCTAGACAGCTGGATATAATGATCTAATCCAAGGATGATGCCTCAGTTGTCAGCTTTCCCTTTTGTGAATCTTCGTTCTCAGAAGGTGGCTGGAAGAAACCAAAAATCCAGTTAAGATTTGATTAAAATAGATGTAGACAGCTGAATATACTGATCTAATCCAGGTATGCCGTCTCCGTTATCAGCTTGTCCATTTGGCGATTTGCATTCTCAGAAGGTGGCTGAAAGAAATGAAAAATCCAGCTAAGATTTGATTAGATGCAGACAACAGAATATTCTGATCTTATCCAGGTATGCTGCCTCAGTTGTCAGCTTGTCCATTTAGATATCTTGACCCTCAGTCGGTAGCTGAAAGAAACCAAAAATCCAGTTAAGATATGATTAGATGTAGACAGCTGGACGTACTGATCTAATCCAGAGAAATTGCCTCCACTGTCAGTTTGTCCATTTGGCCATTTTCATTCTCAGAAGGTGCCTGAAAGAAATGAAAAATCCAGGTTAGATTTGATTAGATTAGATGCAGGCAACTGGATATTGTGACCTTATCCAGGGATGCTGCTTCAGCTGTCAGCTTGTCCATTTAGGTATCTTCACCTTCAGACGTTGCCTGAAAGCAACCAAAAATCCAGTTAAGACTTGATTAGATTAGATGTAGACAGCTGGATATAATGATCTAATCAAAGGATACTGCCTCCTTTGTCAGCTTATCCATTTGGCCATGTTCATCCTCAGACGGTGGCTGAAAGAAACAAAACTTCCTGCTTAGATTTGATCGGATTAGATGCAGACAGCTGAATATTCTGACCTTAACCAGGGATGCTCCCTCAGTTGTTAGCTTTTGCATTTAGGCATCCTCACCCTCAGACGGTGGCTGAAAGAAACCAAAAATACAATTAAGTTTGATTAGATTAGATGTAGACAGCTGGATATACTGATCTAATCATAGAATACTGCCTCCATTGTCATCTTATCCATTTGGCCATGTTCATCCTCAGAAGTTGGCTGAAAGAAACAAAAATTCCAGCTTAGATTTGATCAGATTAGATGCAGACAGCTGAATATTCTGACCTTAACCAGGGATGCTACCTCAGTTGTCAGCTTTTCTATTTAGGCATCCTCACCCTCAGACAGCGGCTGAAAGAAACCAAAGATACAATTAAGATTTGATTAGATTAGATGTAGACAGCTGGATATACTGATCCAATAAAAGGATACTTCCTCCGATGTCAGATTATCCATTTGTCCATGTTCATCCTCAGAAGGTGACTGAAAGAAACACAAATTCCATCTTAGATTTGATCAGATTAGATGCAGACAGCTGAATATTCTGACCTTAACCAGGGATGCTACCTCAGTTGTCAGCTTGTCCATTTAGGCATCCTCAACTTCTGATGGTGGCTGTACGAAACCCAAAATACAATTAAGATTTGATTAGATTAGATGTATACAGCTGGATATACTGGTCTAATCCATGGATACTGCCTCCCTTGTGAGCTTGTCCATTTGGCTATTTTCATCCTCAGAAAGTGGCTGAAAGAAACAAAAATTTGAGCTAAAATTCGATCAGATTAGATGCAGACAGCTGAATATTCTGACCTTAACCAGGGATGCTGCCTTATTTGTTAGCTTGTCCGTTTGGGCATCTTCACCCTCAGACGGAGGCTGAAAGAAACCAAAAATCCAGTTAAGAGTTTGTTAGATTAGATGTAGACAGCTGGATATACTGATCTAACCAGGGATGCTGCCTCAGTTTTCAGCGTGTCCATTTAGGCTTCTTCATGCTTAGTCGGTGGCTGAAAGAACCAAAAAAGACTTGATTACATTAGATCTAGGCAGTTGGATATAATGATCTAATCCAAGGATGAAGCCTCAGTTGTCACCTTGCCCTTTTGTGAATCTTCGTTCTCAGAAGGTGGCTGGAAGAAACCAAAAATCCAGTTAAGATTTGATTAAAATAGATGTAGACAGCGGAATATACTGATCTAATCCAGGTATGCCCTCTCCGTTATCAGCTTGTCCATTTGGCGATTTGCATTCTTAGAAGGTGGCTGAAAGAAATAACAAATCCAGCTAAGATTTGATTAGATGCAGACAATTGAATATTCTGACCTTATCCAGGTATGCTGACTCGGTTGTCAGCTTGTCCATTTAGGTATCTTCACCCTCAGACGGTGGCTGAAAGCAACCAAAAATCCAGTTAAGACTTGGTTAGATTAGATGTAGACAGCTGGATATAATGATCTAATCAAATGATACTGCCTCCTTTGTCAGCTTATCCATTTAGCCATGTTCATCCTCAGAAGGTGGCTGAAAGAAACAAAACTTCCATCTTACATTTGATCAGATTAGATGCAGAGAGCTGAAAATTCTGACCTTAACCAGGGATGCTATCTCAGTTTTCAGCTTGTCCATTTAGGCATCTTCAGCCTCAGATGGTGGCTGAAAGAAACCAAAAATACAATTAAGATTTGATTAGATTAGATGTAGACAGCTGAATATACTGATCTAATCAAAGGATACTGCCTCCATTGTCAGCTTATCCATTTGGCCATGTTCATCCTCAGAAGATGGCTGAAAGAAACAAAAATTCCATTTCAGATTTGATCAGATTAGATGCAGACAGCTGAATATTCTGACCTTAAAAAGGGATGCTACCTCAGTTGTCAGCTTGTCCATTTAGGCATCCTCAACATCAGTCGGTGGCTGAAAGAAACCAAAAATACAATTAAGATTTGATTAGATTAGATGTAGACAGCTGGATATACTGATCCAATCCATGGACATTGCCTCCCTTGTGAGCTTGTCCATTTTGCCATTTTCATCCTCAGACAGTGGCAGAAAGAAACAAAAACTCCATCTTAGATTTGATCAGAATAGATGCAGACAGCTGATTCTTCTGACCTTAACCAGGGATGCTACCTCAGTTGTCAGCTTGTCCATTTAGGCATTCTCACCCTCAGACGGTGGCTGAAAGAAACCAAAAATACAATTAAGATTAGATTAGCTGTAGACAGCTGGATATACCGATCCAATCAAAGGATACTGCCTCCTTTGTCAGCTTATCCATTTGGCCATGTTCATCCTCAGAAGGTGGCTGAAAGAAACAAAAAATCCAGTTTAGATTTGATCAGATTAGATGCAGACAGCTGAATATTCTGACCTTAACCAGGGATGCTGCCTCAGTTGTCAGCTTGTCGATTTAGGTATCTTCACCATCAGACGGTGGCTGAAAGAAACCAAAAATCCAGCTAAGACTTGATTAGATTAGATGTAGACAGCTGGATATAATGATCTAATCAAAGGATACTGCCTCCGATGTCAGCTTATCCATTTGGCCATGTTCATCCTCAGAAGCAGGCTGAAAGAAACACAAATTCCACTTTAGATTTGATCAGATTAGATGCAGACATCTGAATATTCTGACCTTAACCAGGGATGCTACCTCAGTTGTCAGCTTGTCCATTTAGGCTTCCTCACCATCAGACGTTGGCTGAAAGATACCAAAAACACAATTAAGATTTTATTAGATTAGATGTAGACAGCTGGATATACTGATCCAATCCATGGACATTGCCTCCCTTGTGAGCTTGTCCATTTTGCCATTTTCATCCTCAGAATGTGGTTGAAAGAAACAAAAATTCGAGCTAAGGTTCGATCAGCTTAGATGCAGAGAGCTGAATATTCTGACCTTAACCAGGGATGCTGCCTTATTTGTTAGCTTGTCCATTTGGGCATCTTCACCCTCAGACGGTGGCTGAAAGAAACCAAAAATCCAGTTAAGAGTTTGTTAGATTAGATGTAGACAGCTGGATATACTGATCTAATCCAGGGATAATGCCTCGGTTGTCAGCTTGTCCATTTAGGCATCCTCACCCTCAGACGGTGGCTGAAAGATACAAAAAAATACAATTAAGATTTGACTAGATTATATGTAGACAGCTGGATATACTGATCTATTCAGAGGATACTGCCCCCGTTGTCAGTTTATACATTTGGCCATGTTCATCCTCAGAAGGTGGCTGAAAGAAACAAACATTCCAGTTTAGATTTGATCTGATTAGATGCACACAGCTGAATATTCTGACCTTAACCAGGGATGCTCCCTCAGTTGTCAGCTTGTCCATTTAGGCATCCTCAACATCATACGGTGGCTGAAAGAAACAAAAAATACAATTAAGATTTGATTAAATTAGATGTAGACATCTAGATATACTGATCTAATCCAAGGATACTGCCTCCTTTGTGATCTTGTTCATTGGGCCATTTTCATTCTCAGAAAGTGGCTGAAAGAAATAAAAATTCGAGCTAAAATTCTATCAGATTAGATGCAGACAGCTGGATATACTGATCCAATCTAAGGATACTGCCTCTGTTGTCAGTTTATACATTTGGCCATGTTCATCTTCAAAAGGTGGCTGAAAGAAACACAAATTCCAGTTTAGATTTGATCAGATTAGATGCAGACAGCTGAATATTCTGACCTCAACCAGGGATGCTACCTCAGTTGTCAGTTTGTCCATTTTGGCATCCTCAACATCTGATGGTGGCTGAACGAAACCCAAAATACAATTAAGATTTGATTAGATTAGATGTAGACAGCTGGATATACTGAGCTAATCCATGGATTATGCCTCCCTTGTGAGCTTGCCCATTTTCCCATTTTCATCCTCAGACAGTGGCTGAAAGAAACAAAACTCCCAGTTTAGATTCGATCAGATTAGATGCAGACAGCTGAATATTCTGACCTTAACCAGGGATGTTCCCTCAGTTGTCAGCTTGTCCATTTAGGCATCCTCAACATCATACGGTGGCTGAAAGAAACAAAAAATACAATTAAGATTTGATTAAATTAGATGTAGACATCTAGATATACTGATCTAATCCAAGGATACTGCCTCCCTTGTGATCTTGTTCATTGGGCCATTTTCATTCTCAGAAAGTGGCTGAAAGAAATAAAAATTCGAGCTAAAATTCTATCAGATTAGATGCAGACAGCTGGATATACTGATCCAATCTAAGGATACTGCCTCTGTTGTCAGTTTATACATTTGGCCATGTTCATCTTCAAAAGGTGGCTGAAAGAAACACAAATTCCAGTTTAGATTTGATCAGATTAGATGCAGACAGCTGAATATTCTGACCTTAACCAGGGATGCTACCTCAGTTGTCAGTTTGTCCATTTTGGCATCCTCAACATCTGATGGTGGCTGAACGAAACCCAAAATACAATTAAGATTTGATTAGATTAGATGTAGACAGCTGGATATACTGAGCTAATCCATGGATTATGCCTCCCTTGTGAGCTTGCCCATTTTCCCATTTTCATCCTCAGACAGTGGCTGAAAGAAACAAAACTCCCAGTTTAGATTTGATCAGATTAGATGCAGACATCTGAATATTCTGACCGTAACCAGGGATGCTACCTCAGTTGTCAGCTTGTCCATTTAGGCATCCTCATCCTCAGACGGTGGCTGTAAGAAACCAAAAATTCAATTAAGATTTGATTAGATTAGATGTAGACAGCTGGATATACTGATCCAATCAAAGGATACTGCGTCCATTGTCAGCTTATCCATTTGGCCATGGTCATCCTCAGAAGGTGGCTGAAAGAAACAAAAATTCCTGTTTAGATTTGATCAGATTAGATGCAGACAGCTGGATATTCTGACCGTAACCAGGGATGCTGCCTCAGTTGGTAGTTTGTCGATTTAGGTATCTTCACCATCAGACGGCGGCTGAAAGAAACCAGAAATCCAGTTAGGACTTGATTAGATTAGATATAGACAGCTGTATATAGTGATTTAATCAAAGGATACTGCCTCCGTTGTCAGCTTATCCATTTGGCCATGTTCATGGTCAGAAGGTGGCTGAAAAAAACAAAACTTCCAGCTTAGATTTGGTCAGGTTAGATGCAGACAGCTGAGTATACTGACCTTAACCAGGGATGCTACCTCAGTTCTCAGCTTGTCCATTTAGGTATCTTCACCCTCAGTCGGTGGCTAAAGAAACCAAAAATCCAGTTAAGACATGATTAGATTAGATGTAGACCGCTCGATATAATGATCTAATCAAAGGATACTGCCTCCGTTGTCAGCTTATCCATTTGGCCATGTTCACCGTCAGAAGGTGGCTGAAAGAATCAAAACTTCCAGCTTAGATTTGATCAGATTAGATGCAGACAGATGAATATTCTGACCTTAACCAGGGATGCTCCCTCAGTTGTCAGCTTGTCCATTTAGGCATCCTCACCCTCAGACGGTGGCTGAAAGAAACAAAAAATCGAGTAAAGACTTGATTAGATTAGATGTAGACAGCTGGATATAACGATCTAATCAAAGGATACTGCCTCCGTTGACAGTTTATCCATTTGGCCATGTTCATCCTCAGAAGGTGGCTGAAAGAAACAAAAATTCCAGTTTAGATTTGATCAGATTAGATGCAGACAGATGAATATTCTGACCTTTACCAGGGATGCTCCCTCAGTTGTTAGCTTGTCCATTTAGGCATCCTCAACATCAGATGGTGGCTGAAAGAAACAAAAAATACAATTAAGATTTGATTAGATTAGATGTAGACAGCTGGATATACTGATCTAATCCACGGATACTGCCTCCCTGGTGAGCTTGTTCATTTGGCCATTTTCATCCTCTGAAAGTGGCTGAAAGAAACAAAAATTCGAGCTAAGATTCGATCTGATTAGATGCAGACAGCTGAATATTCTGATCTTAACCAGGAATGCTACCTCAGTTGTCAGCTTGTCCATTTAGGCATCCTCACCCTCAGATGGTGGCTCAAAGAAACCAAAAATACAATTAAGATTTGATTAGATTAGATGTAGACAGCTGGATATACTGATCTAATCAAAGGATACTGCCTCCGTTGTCAGTTTATCCATTTGGCCATGTTCATCCTCAGAAGGTGGCTGAAAGAAACAAAAATTCCATCTTAGATTTGATCAGATTAGATGCAGACAGCTGAATATTCTGACTTTAACCAAGGATGCTACCTCAGTTGTCAGCTTGTCCATTAAGGCATCCACACCCTCAGACGGTGGCTAAAAGAAACCAAAATTACAATTAAGATTTGATAAGATTAGATGTAGACAGCTGGATATACTGATCTAATCACAGGATACTGCCTCCCTTTTGAGCTTGTCCATTTGGTCATTTTCATCCTCAGAAAGTAGGTGAAAGAAACAAAAATTTGAGCTAAGATTTGATCAGTTTAGATGCAGACAGCATCCTTCACCAGGGATGCTACCTCAGTTGTCAGCTTGTCCATTTAGGCATTCTCACCCTCAGACGGTGGCTGAAAGAAACCAAAAATACAATTAAGATTTGATTAGATTAGATGTAGACAGCTGTATATACTGATCTAATCCATGGATACTGCCTCCCTTGTGAGCTTGTCCATTTGGTCATTTTCATTCTCAGAAAGTAGGTGAAAGAAACAAAAATTCGAGCTAAGATTTGATCAGATTAGATGCAGACAGCATCCTTCAGTCCAGGGATGCTACCTCAGTTGTCAGCTTGTCCATTTAGGCATTCTCACTCTCAGACGGTGGCTGAAAGAAACCAAAAATACAATTAAGATTTGCTTAGATTAGATGTAGACAGCTGGATATACTGATCTAATCCAGGGACACTGCCTCCCTTGTGAGCTTGTCCAGTTGGCCATTTTCACCTCAGAATGTGGCTGAAAGAAACGAAAAATCTAGCTAATATTTGAATCGATTAGATGCAGAAAGCTTAATATTCTGACCTTATCCATGGATGCTGCTTCAGTTTTCTGCTAGTCCATTTAGGCAACTTCATCCTCAGTTGGTGGCTAAAAGAAACCAAAAACACATTTAAGACTTGATTATATTATATTTAGACAGCTGGATTTTCAATCTAATCCAAGGATACTGCCTCCATTGTCAGCTTGTCCATTTGGCCATTTTCATTATCAGACGGTGACTGAACGAAACGAAAAATCCAGCTTAGATTTGATCAGATTAGATACAAACAGCTGGATGTACTGATCTAATCCAGAGATATTTTCCTCAGCTGTCAGTTTGTCCATTTGTCCATTTTCATTCTCAAAAGGTGGCTGAAAGAAACACAAATTCCAGTTTAGATTTGATCAGATTAGATGCAGGCAGCTGAATATTCTGACCTTAACCAGGGATGGTACCTCAGTTGTCAACTTGTCCATTAGGCATCCTCACCCTCAGACGGTGACTGAAAGAAACCAAAAATACAATTAACATTTGATTAGATTAGATGTAGACAGCTGGATATACTAATCTAATCCAAGGATGATGCCTCAGTTGTCAGCTTGTCCTTTTCTGAATCTTCATTCTCAGAAGGTGGCTGAAAGAAACCAAGAATCCAATTAAAATTTGATTAGAATAGATGTAGACAGCTGAATATACTGATCTAATCCAGGTATGCAGTCTCCGTTATCAGCTTGTCCATTTGGCCATTTTCATTCTCAGAAGGTGGCTGAAAGAAATTAAAAATCCAGCTAAGATTTGATTAGATGCAGACAACTGAATATTCTGGCCTTATCCAGGTATTCTGCGTCAGTTGTCAAGCTTGTCCATTTAGGTATCTTCACCCTCAGTCGGTGGCTGAAAGAAACCAAAAATCCAGTTAAAATTTGATTAGATTAGATGCAGACAGCTCAATATTATGACCTTGCCCAGGGGAGCTGGCTTAGTTGTTAGCTTGTCCATTTGGGCATCTTCACCCTCAGATGGTAGCTGAAAGAAACCAAAAACCCAGTTAAGAGTTCGTTAGATTAGATGTAGACAGTTGGATATACTGATCTAATCCAGGGACACTGCCTCCCTTGTGAGCTTGTCCATTTGGCCATTTTCATCCTCAGAAGGTTGCTGAAAGAAACGAAATATCCAGCTAAGATTTGAATAGATTAGGTGCAGAAAGCTTAACATTCTGACCTTATTCAGGGATGCTGCCTCAGTTTTCAGCTTGTCCATTTAGGCATCTTCATGCTTAGTTGGTGGCTGAAAGAAACAAAAGAGACTTGATTAGATTAGATTAGATGTAGACAGCTGGATATAATGATCTAATCCAAGGATGATGCCTCAGTTGTGAGCTTGCCCTTTTGTGAATCTTCGTTCTCAGAAGGTGGCTGGAGGAAGCCAAAAATTCAGTTAAGATTTGATTAAATTAGATGTAGACAGCTGAATATACTGATCTAATCCAGGTATGCTGTCTCCGTTATCAGCTTGTCCATTTGGTGATTTGCATTCTCAGAAGGGCGCTGAAAGAAATGAAGAATCCAGCTAAGATTTGATTAGATGCAGACAACTGAATATTCTGACCTTATCCAGGTATGCTGCCTCAGTTGTCAGCTTGTCCATTTAGGTATCTTCACCCTCAGTCGGTGGCTAAAGAAACCAAAAATCCAGTTAAGACTTGATTAGATTAGATGTAGACAGCTCGATATAATGATCTAATCAAAGGATACTGCCTCCGTTGTCAGTTTATCCATTTGGCCATGTTCATCGTCAGAAGGTGGCTGAAAGAAACAAAACTTCCAGCTTGGATTTGATCAGATTAGATGCAGACAGCTGAATATTCTGACCTTATCCAGGGATGCTACCTCAGTTGTCAGCTTGTCCATTTAGGCATCCTCACCCTCATACGGTGGCTGAAAGAAACCAAAAATACAATTAAGATTTGATTAGATTAGATGTAGACAGCTGGATATACTGATCGAATCCATGGATACTGCCTCCATTGTGAGCTTGTCCATTTGGCCATGTTCATCCTCAGAAAGTGGCTGAAAAAAACAACAATTCCACCTTAGATTTGATCAGATTAGATGCAGACAGCTGAATATTCTGACCTTAATCAGGGATGCTACCTCAGTTGTCAGCTTGTCCATTTAGGCATCCTCACCCTCAGACGGTGGCTGAAAGATACCAAAAATACAATTAAGATTTGATTAAATTAGATGTAGACAGCTGGATATACTGATCTAATCACAGGATACTGCCTTCGTTGTCAGCTTATCCATTTGGCCATGTTCATCCTCAGTAGGTGGCTGAACGAAACAAAAATTCCAGTTTAGATTTGATCAGATTAGATGCAGAAAGATGAATATTCTGACCTTAACCAGGGATGCTCCCTCAGTTGTTAGCTTGTCCATTTAGGCATCCTCAACATCAGACGGTGGCTGAAAGAAACCAAAAATACAATTAAGATTTGATTACATTAGATGTAGACAGCTGGATATACTGATCTAATCCACGGATACTGCCTCCCTTGTGAGCTTGTTCATTTGGCCATTTTCATCCTCAGAAAGTGGCTGAAAGAAACAAAAAAATTTGAGCTAAGATTTGATCTGATTAGATGCAGACAGCTGAATATTCTGACCTTAACCAGGGATGCTAACTCAGTTGTCAGCTTGTCCATTTAGACATCCTCACCCTCAGACGGTGGCTAAAAGAAACCAAAAATACAATTAAGATTTGATTAGATTAGATGAAGACAGCTGGATATACTGATTCTATCAAAGGATACTGCCTCCGTTGTCAGCTTATCCATTTGGCCATGTTCATCCTCAGAAGGTGGCTGAAAGAAACAAAAATTCCAGTTTAGATTTGATCAGATTAGATGCAGACAGCTGAATATTCTGACCTTAACCAGGGATGCTGCCTCAGTTGTCAGCTTGTCGATTTAGGTATCTTCACCATCAGACGGTGGGTGAAAAAAACCAAAAATCTAGTTAAGACAAGATTAGATTAGATGTAGACAGCTGGATATAATGATCGAATGAATAAGTTACTTACCTTCAGTAACGCTTTTTCTGGTGGATACAGTATCTGCCTGTGGATTCTTCACCTTGTGAATATCCCCTGCGCCAACAACATTCGGAAACTTTTGTAGTAGTCTACGCCGATGAGGTCGAAGACGATGTCACAGAGACACGGCTCCGCTCGTGACTCCACTGACGTCACCGGCTCCATAAGAAGACCTCGTCGGCGTCAGTTCCGCCCTTTTTTTCGTGCCTTCGAGGCACACGGACAGACTGACAGAAATATATACACAGTATACATAATACATAATATACAATTCAACACACATAGTGTGGAGAATAAAAATGAAGGCAAAAGAAACAACACAATGCCTTTGACAGTAACAAATACATTTTGAAACATCTTCATTAGAATTGTAGGTATACAAGGGTGCAATAACAAAAACGGTTCGAAGCCAGAGGGTCCTAGGGAAATTTAGAGACCACACAGGGTTTATTCCCCAATACTAAGATCAACAACAGTACAAAACCCTGAGGTCTAACAATATAATAACATTTACAAACGGGTATGGAAGGTGAAGTACAGATAGAATCTAAGCCCAATAGATACTTCTAAGGGCATATCCCTATATAGGACGTAATCCCTCACTCACCATAGGTGACATGCTTCATCATTTGGGATTCTCCTCCCAGAGGAAAGAACCTAGTTCCTCTGGGGGCTACAACCTCCATGCTACTCCCGGAAATACCGGGAGTAGCATCCCTGACCCCTCTCCTGCTCTGGAACCACCTCTATCGCACCTTTTCTTAGTAACATCAGGACTTCCTCCTGCAGGAGAAGACGGTGGTCATCCGAGCAAGCACCTTGACAAGGAGGGTAATTTGGAGGAAATTCCCGAAAGGTAAGGGCGTACCCATTTTCTACAAGATCTAGAACCCAAAGGTCTGTAGTAACAGATTCCCAATCTTGTAGAAAATGGGTAAGCTGGCCCCCCACAGGAGCAACATGATCCAGAATGGTGGATCTAGGGCTGCTTTGCGGTGGTGGGAGGGGCTGAGGAGGAGGAAGAGGAAGAGGAGAGCTGCCGACCTCGAAAGCGACCCCTGAGTCTGCCTATGTAGCTCTTATACAGAGTGCCTTGTTGCTGTTGGTGCTGCTGCTGGGGCTGTCTGTAAGAATGAAAGGTTGACCTTCCGAAGCCCCTGTACCTCTTGAATGAACCCCTTGACTGAGATTGAAGGCCCAAAGATTTAGCCGTGGCCTTACTCTCTTTAAATCTTTCAAGCGCAGCATCCGCTTTCTTGCCAAAGAGTCCGGAGCCATCAAAAGGCAAGTCCAATAGCGTTGACTGAACATCAGGGGAGAATTCCGAAGATTTAAGCCACACACTCCTCCTAGTGGCAACAGAAGACCCCATGACTCTTGCAAACGAGTCAGCTGTGTCCAAACCACTTTGGATCACCTGACATGCCGCCGCTTGGGTATTCGAAAGGACCTCAATGAAACTTATCCTATCCTCTTCAGACAGCTTAGGGGCCAGCTGCTTTGCTGAGTCCATAAGTGCATGGATATACTGGCCCAAAAGACAGGTGGCATTTGTCGACTTAAGGGCCTTGCTGGCGGAAGAGAAGACCTTCTTGGCCGACTGATCCAATTTCTTTGCCTCCCTGTCACTCGGGACTTGGGGAAAAGAACCCGATGATTTTCTGGAACAGGCAGCCTGAACCACCAGACTCTCCGGAGATGGGTGAGATGTCAAAAAGTCTGGGTCCCCTGGAGCTGCCCTATACCTCCTAGCAATAACTTTAGAGACTGCCGGAGCAGAAAAGGGCTTACACCACACCTCCATTACTGGCTCTATAATGGCGTCATTAAAAGGGAGTAAAGGCTCTGAAACAGCAGAAGGAGAGTGCAGAACTTCAGTTAAGATGTTGGGCTTGAACTCTGCAGAAGGCAATTGCAGATCTAAAAGTTCAGCTGCCTTCTTTATAACAGCATGGTATGGAGCCACATCCTTTGAAGGAAGGTCAGAAGGAGGAGTAATCTCCTATTCAGGTGATAAGTCCAGGCCACTAGCCTCCTTCAACTCATCAAACACATCGTCCGATTCCATGAGCTCCCCTTCCTCTACTTCCTCCATCAGGTATCTTTGTTCATCCATCACCCTTTTGGGCTCCCTCCTAGACCTGATCCTCACAATTGGAGTTGGCGGCACCGTGACCCAAACCGACGGCGCCGGGGCCGGAGCAGAGCGTGGATCCGATGGACCAGCCGGTGTTGAACGATGTCGAGTCAGCGCCAGTGAAGAAGGGAGTGGCGTCGATGTCCTCGGCGCCGGTAGATGCCATGACGGTGTCGCCGGAAAAAATGCCATGAAGGGAGCCTGAGGATAGGCTTGGGGAACTCCCAAACTAAAAGCCATAGGAGGTGCACCAGAGGGGTACATGGCTCTGGAGAAGACTCCGTACATAGCATTAAGATAATACGTACGGTCCTGACCTGGTCCTGGAAATGCAGGATATTGTTCAGGCATCACCGGACTCGGGCCAACCGGCGCTGACGGTGGAATCAGCGGAGCCGAAGGCTCTCCCGGAGCTGGAAGCTCCTCAATCGGAACCGGGGACGAAGCCGGAGACGAACCTGGCGCCGGAGATGGACCAGGGCCCGGAGTCAGAGAATGTTCCGGTGAAGCCACAGGTGATGACAGCCCAATAGGTGAATCCGGAAGGGGCGAGGGAGACACAAAGTCCTTACGGCGTCGGGAGAGCGATGTCGATCTCGGAGCCGCATCCCTATCTGAATGACATCGATATGAATGCCTCCTCTTCTTCTTGTGCTTCCTAGATTTAGAAGCATGCCCCGAAGTCGACTTCGACGCCGACCTCGATCTCGACCTCAATTTCCTCCAGCCTCTTTTTTCTTTTTTCATCTTGGCAATGAAGAGCTTTGCTTCCCTTTACTTAAGAGCCTTGGAGCTCATCTTGTGGCAGCAAGAGCATCCTTCCACATCATGGTCTGATGACAGGCACCACATTCTCGGCAAGGTTTGAATCCAGACTTCTTCGTCAACATTTCCACTGAAGAAGACAAAGAGAAACCAGCAGAAAAAAACCGTAACAAGTATAGCTACAGAGAGAGATTCCCGAAATCCGTTGGCGTCGACGGCGTGGAAAAAAAGGGAACTGACGTCATCACGCCGATGAGGTCTTCTTATGGAGCCGGTGACGTCAGCGGAGTGCGAGCGGGGACGTGTCTCTGTGACGTTGTCTTCGACCTCATTGGTGTGGACTGCTACAAAAGTTTTCGAGAATTGCTGGCGCAGGGGATATTCACAAGGTGAGTGTTAGACCTGCCAGCCCTTTGGCTGTTCCCTCCTTATTTTTTTCTTCCTTTACCCTCTAATTTTTCTGTCCAATAGTTTTTTGGGTGTTGATTTAGAGGCTCTGGGTGCCCCATTATCACTAATTGATGGTGTGGCGCAAGGTGCTTCCCTAAAATGGAGGGCGGGAGAAAGCTCCTCCACAAAATGGTGGCCTAAACTGTCACCTCAGAACCTGGGCCATAGGCTGTCATGAGGGGTTCCAGAACCTTCTGGGGCACTCTGGCCAGTCAGGGCCCAGGCTATATATAGAGGTGAGGTGCGTCTGCCATTTTGTAGAAGGTGTGAAGTGAGGTAGTTAGGAGTTAGGCACCTGAGTGGGGAGGTGGGAGCGCAGAAGGGGGGAAACTGACTGTTCGTAGGGCCTGCTTTTTCCCCCCCTTGGTTGACACTACCCCCTACCTCATGACCTAGCCTTGCCTTCAACCTCTGACCTGGGATCACATTAACTGGTTGTGCTTCCTGCCTAGACAGGACCCCTGAGGGGAACTGAGGGAGAGAGTGGCCATCTCCAACCTTGTCCACCGTTTCCTGACTGTGCCTGGGTTCCCCATGTCTTGTTCCGCCACTGGCGTGTGACCTGCCGCCTTCCAACCAACCTGCCCTGAGCCAGGGCGTCGCTGTGAGGGAAAAGGGGGCGCTAGGCACCGAGCACATCGCCACCCCCGAACTGCAGGCCACCCCTTAATTTGTATCACCATCGCCGGGGCTGCCCCCAAAGAATAGTTCACCGCTGCTGACCTGTGTCCGGAAAGGTCACCCTCATGGTCACTGGGGTCCGCGAAGAGGACCGGGGCCCCGCCGCTGCCGTCGCAGCCTCAGTAACGCAGCACATCTTGTGAGAGTGCCGCCGGAATTCGAAGAAGACCGCGTTAGACTTGGAAGCCAGCCTCCTGCCTCACGTGACGGGGGTGGGCTGCCTGACGCCGCCCCCGCCGACTCCTGAAGCCGTAGAGGCCACGCCCCGCAGGCCGCGCTGACAACAGCAGCCGCGGGCGTGCCTCCGATCCCCCACCAACTGGATGGCATCGTGGAAGGGGGAGGCCCTCGACCCAGAGATCGCCAGGAGGCCGGAGAGCCCTCGCCAGGGCCAACGTTGAGCCACAGAGTAAGGTAACCCCCAGGGGAGGAGGGCGGGAGGCCCGAAGCTCGCTCCTCCCCCGGGGGCAGCCTGTTGTCAAGTCTGCTGAGAGTCCCCTCTACCCTTCGCACCGGGATCCCCAGACCAAGTTGGCGCTGAGACGCGCTGGGGGGAACTGTGCGGAGCCGCGCTCAGGGACCGTATGTTCAGCTCTTCTGGGACTAACCCGATAGGGCTGCCACAACTAACCACGAGTAAGGAGCTGATGTGAGGCCTGAGTTCAGGCAACAAAGTACTCCCAGCTCTGAAGCGCTAGGGCTTGGATAGATGCAGCACTATGCTTGAGGCTCCACTGAAGTGCTATATTTAATGACCTGATTTCAAGCGCATTGTAATGGCTATGTGAAGCGCTATATTTAATGACCTGATTTCAAGCGCATTGTAATGGCTATGTGAAGTGCTATATTTAATGACCTGATTTCAAGCACATTGTAATGGCTATGTGAAGCGCTATATTTAGTGACCTGATTTCATGCGCATTGTAATGGCTATGTGAAGCGCTATATTTAATGACCTGATTTCAAGCGCATTGTAATGGCTATGTGAAGCGCTATAGTTAATGACCTGATTTCAAGTGCATTGTAATGGCTATGTGAAGCGCTATATTTAGTGACCTGATTTCAAGCGCATTGTAATGGCTACGTGCAGTGCTATATCTAATGACCTGATTTCAAGTGCAATGAAATTACTAAGTGCAGGGCTATGTCTATGACCCTAATGAGATGTAAATGAAAACTGATTGATTTCCTCTGAAAGAAAAGAAAAACCGGATAAAAAGAAAGATAAAGCTTTTCTAACTTTTCTAACTCCTTGGTGTGGTGTCGTTTTTAGTGGTGATACACTGGAGTCCCGAGGTGAGTGGGATGCAAGCACGACATGTCCTCTGGAATGAGGCCTTTCCACCTGAGCCATGCTACCATAGGTCTTTAGGTCCAACAAGTTGGTGTTCAGCGGTGGGATCCTGAGCTTGTGCTTGCGTCCACTCATCAGCAATTCAGTGTGTGCCACGCACCCTACACCTGATTTTTGTTTTTGTTTTAATTGGAGTTTTCTCCAGGTTGTCTCCCTGATTGGAATTTTTGAAATTATCTCTGTCCCGTGGTGTGGCTTCCTTTTGAAAGAAGGTTCTTCTTACTTTGAGGGTTCTTTTCCGCAGTGTTTAGGGCCCCACCTGGCAGGATGGTGTTTGAGCTGGGTAGTCTAGAAGAGTACACTGTAACCCAGTTAAAGGAATTCTGTCAGGAGAGGGGGGTATTTTTCAAGCGGGGAGCAAAGAGAGAGGAGCTCCAGACTAGCTTGAGAGCCTGGGTGATGACCCACCCTAGCGGGGGACGGGAGGAGGAGGGACCGGGACCGGACACCAAGTAAGGGGCAGAGACACTTCTTCCCACTGAGAGCAGCAATATGGTTGCAGGACTCAGGGCGCCTTCAAGCGCCGGTAGTAGCGCTTCGGGGGGAAGCCTGTCTTCGGCCGACTTAGCCGACGGGAGGGAGGAGAGGCAATTCAGGATGGAATTAGCCCGCTTGGAGAAGGAGAGGGAAGAGCGGAGGTTCCTTCATGAGCTCCATTTAAAAGAATTAGAACTCAAGGCCCTTCAGTTAGGGACCCCCAGTAGTCCTGTTGGTGGCAGCGTACAGAAAGAAGTTCCCAGGGAACCTAGACCCCACTTACCAAAGGACGTAGTTGCCAGCTACGGTGTTGGGGACGACATCGCCAAGTGGTTGGCTGCCTATGAGGTCTCCTTACGAGCCCATGGGATCCCGGAAGCTCAGTGGGGGGGGGGGTGGTCTGTACAGGTACATGCCTCCGGTGGGGAGGGATGCCCTTTTAGCCCTAGAGCAACGGTAGCAGACCAATTACCCCACCATGAGGGTCGCCTTGATTGGGAAATTTGGGCTGACCCCTGAGAAGTACAGGCAGAGATTCCGGGGTAGCCAAAAGCTGGCCGCCCAGAATTGGGTGGACTTCCTGGACTACGCAAAAAAAGCTTTGGAGGGCTGGGTGCAGGGCAGTGAGGTAAAGGACTACGAGGGGTTGTATAACCTGTTTTTGAGGGAGCACCTCCTCGAGAAAAGTTTTACGGAGCTGCGTCAACACCTGGTGGACAGCAAGCTGACTAATCCTGGGAAGCTTGCAGAGAAGGCGGACATCTGGGCTAGTACCCGGGTGTCTCTAAAAGGAACTGGGGGGAATTTCCAAGGGACTGGTCAGGGCGCTCCCCAGAAGAAAGAGGGGGGAGACAAAAAGAAGGAGTTCCCTAAAGGCCCCCAAAAGAGTTTGCAGGGAAAGGGATCAGGATTCCCTCCTAAGGTTGGCCCCCACAAACCCCCTTATCCTGACCGTGGTCAGCAGCCTAGGGTTGTCCGTTGTTATGAGTGTGGCGAGATTGGGCACTATAAGGGGGATACCAAGTGTCCCAAGAGACCACACCCTCCCACTGGAGGAAAGACCCCTGGGGTGGTGAGTGCAGTGCTCGGGAAGGAGTTGCCGTTAGATAAGGGAGGTGAGTGGGCAGGGCTAACATTAGTGTCCCTGGGAGATTGCGAGATGGTTCCTAAGACCCATGTGCCCTCGAATACTACCAAGTACAGGCAATGGGTCACCATCAATGCCCAGAGGGTGGAGGCTCTGAGGGACACAGGAGCCAGCACGAATATGGTAAGGAGTCAGCTGGTGTCCCCAGAGCAGGTGATTCCCAACGTAGGTCACCCGGTTGTGATGGCTGACAACCGAGAGGGTCACTATCCAGTGGCTCAGATTCCCTTTGAGTGGGGAGGGGTTGCGGGTCCTCTTCGAGTTGCGGTAAGCCCTGCCATGCCGGTCGACTGTCTGTTGGGAAATGACCTTAAACATACGGCCTGGAAGGAGGTCGAGTTCAAGGCTCATATGGAGATGTTGGGGTCGCCTGAGTGGACTTGTGCCAACACGCGGTCCGTGACTACCCGGAGGGGGAGTTCACAGAGGTTGGAACCTGGGACAAAGGCCCAACCAGCTGCCAAAAAGGGTAAACGGGGACAGGGGAAGCCTGCCCCGGCATCTGCACCTCGTAAGATGGATAGGGCAACTGTGGTGGTCCCGGAGTCCACAGAGGGGGATGTGACTTCCCTGGAGGGCTTACCTACCCCTGCAGAATGGCAGGTGGAGGGAGGACCTACCAGGGAGGAGTTTTGTTGGGCCCAGAAGGAGTGCCCCACCCTTGAGGGCTTACAGCGACAGGCCGAAGCCCAGACAGCGGGTAACGATTCGGGGAACTTCCACATATATTGGGAAGATGGTCTCCTCTATAGCGAACCCAAGGCTCCGGTGCACGGATCATCCCGGGCCTTGGTGGTTCCCCAGTGTTACCGAGCCTTCCTTTTGGAATTGGCTCACGAGATACCCTTGGCAGGACACTTGGGACAGGACAAGACCTTTGCTCGGCTTGTCCCTCACTTCTATTGGCCTCAGATGAGGATTACGTCCGACACTTTTTGTAGGACGTGTGTCACCTGCCAAGCTAGTGGGAAAACAGGTGTGAAACTGAAGGCTCCCCTGGAACCACTGCCTGTCGTTGGCATCCCCTTTGAGAGGGTGGGCATCGACATTGTTGGGCCATTGGATCCACCAACGTCTGCCGTCACAGGTTTATCCTGGTCCTGGTGGATCATGCCACCCGGTACCCAGAGGTTATTCCTCTGAGGACCGTTACCGCACCTGCGGTGGCACGGGCCCTGATGGAAATTTTCACCTGGATTGGGTTCCCCAAGGAAGTTGTGTCTGACAGAGGTACCAACTTCATGTCGGCATACATGCGGGCTATGTGGAAAGAGTGTGGAGTCACTTACCGGTTCTCCACCCCTTATCACCCCCAGACCAATGGTCTGGTGGAGAGGTTTAACAATGCCTTGAAGGGCATGATCAGGAGTCTGCCTGAGAGCCTGCGGAGGAAATGGGACGTCCTCTTGCCTTGCTTGCTGTTCTCCTACAGGGAAGTACCGCAGAAGGGAGTGGGCTTCAGCCCCTTTGAGCTGTTGTATTGGCACCCTGTTCGTGGACCCCTCAGCCTGGTGAAGGATGGATGGGAAAAGACTCCCAGAAAACTTCCCCCGGATGTGGTGAGCTACATGCTGGCCTTCCGTAACCAAATGGCTAGGTTGTGGAAGCAAGCTTCCGAAAACCTAGAAGCCAGCCAGACGGGTATGAAGGAATGGTATGACCAAAATGCTCACCCGGTGGAGCTGGAGCCTGGCCAGAAGGTGTGGGTCATGGAGCCTGGAGAGCTTAGCGCCCTCCAGGATCGCTGGTCAGGCCCCTTTGAGGTGACTGAGAAGAAGGGCAAGGTCACCTATGTGGTGGATCTTAAGACCCCCAGGCAGCCCCATTGGGGGCTCCATGTCAACCGCCTCAAGCCCCACCAAGAGAGATCAGAGGTCACCTTGATGATGGTGACTGATGGGTCAGAGGAAGAGGAAAGTGAACCTCTCCCTGATCTTTTCGCGTCCCAAGAGAAGGATGGGTCGGTAGAGGGAGTGATCCTCTCACCATCTCTAACTCCCGAACAGCGGACAGACTGCCGCCAGGTCCTGGGGCAGTATGCTTCACTGTTCTCACTTATCCCGGGAAGGACTTATCTGTGTACCCATGATGTGGACACAGGAGACAGCCCACCTGTGAAGTCTAAGTCCTACCGCTTGTCGGATAAGGTGAAGGCTAGCATCCATGGTGAAGTCACCAAGATGCTGGAGCTGGGAGTGATTGAACCTTCAAGCAGTCCCTGGTCCAGTCCGGTGGTACTGGTACCTAAAGCTGCCCCGCCGGGCACTACCCCAGAACTTAGGTTCTGTGTGGATTACAGGGGACTGAACTCTGTGACGAAGACTGATGCTCATCCTATCCCGAGGGCGGATGAGCTCATTGACCGGTTGGGAGCTGCCTAATACCTAAGTACCTTTGACCTTACCTCCGGGTACTGGCAGATCTCCCTAACAGATGGAGCAAAGGAAAGGTCAGCCTTCTCCACACCTGAGGGTCACTACCAGTTCTGTGTGATGCCCTTTGGGCTCAAGAACGCCCCTGCCACTTTTCAGCAGCTGGTGAACCAGGTCCTCTTCGGGATGGAGGATTTCTCGGCTGCTTACCTGGATGACATCGCTGTCTTCAGCAGCAGTTGGGAGGATCATTTGGGTCACCTAAAGGCTGTCCTTCAGGCCCTGCAGCAGGCAGGTCTGACGATCAAGGCCAGCAAGTGCCAGATCGGGCAGGGGTCGGTAGTGTACCTCGGTCACTCAGTGGGTCGGGGCAAGGGGCAACCTCTCCAGGCCAAGATCGAAACCATCATGGCCTGGGAACCCCCCAAGACTCAGACGGAGGTCTGAGCCTTTCTGGGCCTCACCGGTTACTACCGACGCTTTGTCAAGGGGTATGGTACTATCGTGGCTCCCTTGACTGAGCTTACATCAAAGAAGCACCCTCGACGGGTAATCTGAACCGAGGTGTGTCAACGAGCCTTTGACACCTTGAAACAAGCAGTGTGTGCGGCACCTGTCCTTAGGGCCCCTGACTTCTCCAAAGAGTTTATCGTCCAAACGGATGCGTCGGAGCATGGCATCGGGGCAGTGCTGTCGCAGCTCAATGAAGAGGGTCTGGACCAACCTGTGGTCTTCCTATCTAGGAGACTACTCCTCCGGGAACAGAGGTGGAGTGCGATTGAGAGGGAGGCTTTTGCGGTTGTGTGGGCTCTGAAGAAGTTGCGGCGATACCTGTTTGGCTTGGACTTCCTGGTTCAGCCCAACCACCGGCCCCTCAGGTGGCTGATGCACATGAGGGGCAAGAATCCTAAGTTGTTGAGGTGGTCCATCTCCCTACAGGGAATGGACTTTAGGGTGGAACATCGCCCAGGAGTGGACCACGCCAATGCTGACGGTCTTTCCAGGTATTTCCGCCTTAGTGAAGGGAACTACCAAGGGATTGGGTAGCTCTCCCCACTTTCAGCTGGGGGGATGCGTGTTAGACCTGCCAGCCCTTTGGCTGTTCCCTCCTTATTTTTTTCTTCCTTTACCCTCTAATTTTTCTGTCCACTAGTTTTTTTTGGTGTTGATTTAGAGGCTCTGGGTGCCCCATTATCACTAATTGATGGTGTGGCGCAAGGTGCTTCCCTAAAATGGAGGGAGGGAGAAAGCTCCTCCACAAAATGGTGGCCTAAACTGTCACCTCAGAACCTGGGCCATAGGCTGTCATGAGGGGTTCCAGAACCTTCTGGGCCACTCTGGCCAGTCAGGGCCCAGGCTATATATAGAGGTGAGGTGCGTCGGTCATTTTGTAGAAGGTGTGAAGTGAGGTAGTCAGGAGTAAGGCACCTGAGTGGGGAGGTGGGAGCGCAGAAGGGGGGAAACTGACTGTTCTTTTGGCCTGCTTTTTCCCCCCCTTGGTTGACACTACCCCCTACCTCGTGACCTAGCCTTGCCTTCAACCTCTGACCTGGGATCACATTAACTGGTTGTGCTTCCCGCCTAGACAGCACCCCTGAGGGGAACTGAGGGAGAGAGTGGCCATCTCCAACCTTGTCCACTGTTTTCCTGACTGTGGCTGGGTTCCCCCTGTCTTGTTCCGCCACTGGCGTGTGGCCTGCCAACCAACCTGCCCTAAGCCAGGGCGTCGCTGTGAGGGAAAAAGGGGCGCTAGGCGCCGAGCACATCGCCACCCCCCAACTGCAGGCCACCCCTTAATTTGTATCACCATCGCCGGGGCTGCCCCCAAAGAACAGCTCACCGCTGCTTCCCGGGGCCGGAAAGGTCACCCTCATGGTCACTGGGGCCCGTGAAGAGGAGGCCTGGGGCCACGCCGCTGCCGTCGCAGCCTCAGTAACGCAGCACATCTTGTGAGAGGGCCACCGGAATTCAAAGAAGACCGCATTAGGCTTGGAAGCCAGCCTCCCGCCTCACGTGACGGGGGCGGGCTGCCTGACGCCACCGCGCCCCCGCAGGCCACGCTGACAACAGCAGCCGCGGGCGCGCCTCCGATCCCCCACCAACTCAATGGTATTGCGGAGATCGCCGGGAGGCCGAAGAGCCCTCGCCAGAGCCAACGTTGAGCCACAGAGTAAGGTAACCCCCAGGGGAGGAGGGCGGGAGGCCCGAAGCTCGCCCCTCCCCCGGGGGAAGCCCGTTGTCAAGTCTGCTGAGAGTCCCCTCTACCCTTCGCACCGGGATCCCCAGACCAAGTTGGCGCTGAGACGCGCTGGGGGGAACTGTGCGGAGCCACGCTCAGGGACCGTATGTTTAGCTCTTCTGGGACTAACCCGATAGGGCTGCCACAACTAACCACGAGTAAGGAGCTGATGTGAGGCCAGAGTTCAGGCAACAAAGTACTCCCAGCTCTGAAGCGCTAGGGCTTGGATAGATGCAGCACTATGCTTGAGGCTCCACTGAAGTGCTATATTTAATGACCTGATTTCAAGCGCATTGTAATGGCTATGTGAAGCGCTATATTTAATGACCTGATTTCAGGCGCATTGTAATGGCTATGTGAAGTGCTATATTTAATGACCTGATTTCAAGCGCATTGTAATGGCTATGTGAAGCGCTATATTTAGTGACCTGATTTCAAGCGCATTGTAATGGCTATGTGAAGCGCTATATTTAATGACCTGATTTCAAGCGCATTGTAATGGCTATGTGAAGCGCTATAGTTAATGACCTGATTTCAAGTGCATTGTAATGGCTATGTGAAGCGCTATATTTAATGAACTGATTTCAAGCGCATTGTAATAGCTACGTGCAGTGCTATATCTAATGACCTGATTTCAAGTGCAATGAAATTACTATGTGCAGGGCTATGTCTATGACCCTAATGAGATGCAAATGAAAACTGATTGATTTCATCTGAAAGAAAAGAAAAACCGGATAAAAAGAAAGATAAAGCTTTTCGAACTTTTCGAACTCCTTGGTGTGGTGTCGTTTTTAGTGGTGACACACTGGAGTGCCGAGGTGAGTGGGATGCAAGCACGAGATGTCCTCTGGAATGAGGCCTTTCCACCTGAGCCAAGCTACCATAGGTCTTTAGGTCCAACAGTGAGGAATCCACTGGCAGATGTATCCATCAGAACAAAGGATACTGCCTCCGTTGTCAGCTTATCCATTTGGCCATGTTCATCGTCAGAAGGTGGCTGAAAAAAACAAAACTTCCAGCTTAGATTTGATCAGATTAGATGCAGACAGCTGAATATTCTGACCTTAACCAGGGATGCTACCTCAGTTGTTAGCTTGTCCATTTAGGCATCCTCACACTCAGACGGTGGCTGAAAGAAACCAAAAATACAATTAAGATTTGATTAGATTAGATGTAGACAGCTGGATATACTGATCTAATCAACGGATACTGCCTCCAATGTCAACTTATCCATTTGGCCAAGTTCATCCTCAGAAGGTGGCTGAAAGAAACACAAATTCCAGCTTAGATTTGATCAGATTAGATGAAGACAGCTAAATATTCTGACCTTAACCAGGGATGCTCCCTCAGTTGTCAGCTTGTCCATTTAGGCATTATCAACATCAGACGGTGGCTGATAGAAACCAAAAATACAATTAAGATTTGATTTGATTAGATGTAGACAGCTGGATATACTGATCTAATCAACGGATACTGCCTCCAATGTCAGTTTATCCATTTGGCCATGTTCATCCTCAGAAGGTGGCTGAAAGAAACCAAAATACGAGCTAAAATTCGATCAGATTAGATGCAGACAGCTGAATATTCTGACCTTAACCAGGGATGCTACCTCAGTTGTCACCTTGTCCATTTAGGCATCCTCACCCTCAGACGGTGGCTGAAAGAAACCAAAAATACAATTAAGATTTGATTAAATTAGATGTAGACAGCTGGATATACTGATCTAATCAAAGGATACTGCCTCCATTGTCAGTTTATCCATTTGGCCATGTTCATCTTCAGAAGGTGGCTGAAAGAAACAAAAATTCCAGCTTAGATTTGATCAGATTAGATGCAGACAGCTGAATATTCTGACCTTAACCAGGGATGCTACCTCAGATGTCAGCTTGTCCATTTAGGCATCCTCACCATCAGACGGTGGCTGAAAGATACCAAAAATACAATTAAGATTTGATTAGATTAGATGTAGACAGCTGGATATACTGATCTAATCAAAGGATACTGCCTCCGTTGTCAGCTTATACATTTGGCCATATTCATCCTCAGAAGGTGGCTGCATGAAACAAAAATTCTAGCTTAGATTTGATCAGATTAGATGCAGACAGCTGAATATTCTGACCTTAACCTGGACTGCTACCTCAGTTGTCAGCTTGTCCATTTAGGCATCCTCAACATCAGACGGTGGCTGAAAGAAACCAAAAATACAATTCAATTTTTTTAGATTAGATGTAGACAGCTGGATATACTGATCTAATCCATGGATACTGCCACCATTTTGAGCTTGTCCATTTTGCCATTTTAATCCTCAGAAGGTGGCTGAAAGAAACCAAAATACGAGCTAAGATTCGATCAGATTAGATGCAGACGGCTGAATATTCTGACCTTAACCAGGGATGCTACCTCAGTTGTCACCTTGTCCAATTAGGCATCCTCACCCTCAGACGGTGGCTGAAAGAAACCAAAAATACAATTAAGATTTGATTAAATTAGATGTAGACAGCTGGATATACTGATCTAATCAAAGGATACTGCCTCCGTTGTCAGTTTATCCATTTGGCTATGTTCATCTTCAGAAGGTGGCTGAAAGAAACAAAAATTCCAGCTTAGATTTGATCAGATTAGATGCAGACAGCTGAATATTCTGACCTTAACCAGGGATGCTACCTCAGATGTCAGCTTGTCCATTTAGGCTTCCTCACCATCAGACGGTGGCTGAAAGATACCAAAAATACAAGTAAGATTTCATTAGATGAAATGTAGACAGCTGGATATACTGATCTAATCAAAGGATACTGCCTCCGCTGTCAGCTTATACATTTGGCCATGTTCATCCTCAGAAGGTGGCTGAAAGAAACAAAAATTCCAGTTTAGATTTGATCAGATTAGATGCAGACAGCTGAATATTCTGACCTTAACCAGGGATGCTCCATCAGTTGTCAGCTTGTCCATTTAGGCATCATCAACATCAGACGGTGGCTGAAAGAAACCAAAAATACAATTAAGATTTGATTTGATTAGATGTAGACAGCTGGATATACTGATCTAATCAAAGGATACTGCCTCCGTTGTCAGTTTATCAATTTGTCCATGTTCATCCTCAGAAGGTGGCTGAAAGAAACAAACATTCAAGCTTAGATTTGATCAGATTAAAAGCAGACAGCTGAATATTCTGACCTGAACCAGGGATGCTACCTCAGATGTCAGCTTGTCCATTTAGGCATCCTCAACATCAGACGGTGGTTGAAAGAAACCAAAAATACATTTAAGATTTGATTAGATTAGATGTAGACAGTTGGATATACTGATCTAATCAACGGATACTGCCTCCGATGTAAGTTTATCCATTTGGCCATGTTCATGCTCAGAAGGTGGCTGCAAGAAACTAAAATTCTAGCTTAGATTTGATCAGATTAGATGCAGACAGCTGAATATTCTGACCTTAACCAGGACTGCTACCTCAGTTGTCAGCTTGTCCATTAAGGCATCCACAACATCAGACCGTGGCTGAAAGAAACCAAAAATACAAATAAAATTTGATTAGATTAGATGTAGACAGCTGGATATACTGATCTAATCCATGGATACTGCCTCCCTTTTGAGTTTGTCCATTTTGCCATTTTCATCCTCAGAAGGTGGCTGAAAGAAACCAAAATACGAGCTAAGATTCGATCAGATTAGATGCAGACAGCTGAATATTCTGACCTTAACCAGGGATGCTACATCAGTTGTCACCTTGTCCATTTAGGCATCCTCACCCTCAGACGGTGGCTGAAAGAAACCAAAAATACAATTAAGATTTGATTAGATTAGATGTAGACAGCTGGATATACTGAGCTAATCAAAGTATACTGCCTCCGTTGTCAGATTATACATTTGGCCATGTTCATCCTCAGAAGGTGGCTGAAAGAAACAAAAATTCCTGTTTAGATATGATCAGATTAGATGCAGACAGCTGAATATTCTGACCTTAACCAGGGATGCTCCCTCAGTTGTCAGCTTGTCCATTTAGGCATCATCAACATCAGACGGTGGCTGAAAAAAACCAAAAATACAATTAAGATTTGATTTGATTAGATGTAGACAGCTGGATATACTGATCCAATCAAAGGATACTGCCTCCGTTGTCAGTTTATCCATTTGTCCATGTTCATCCTCAGAAGGTGGCTGAAAGAAACAAAAATTCAAGCTTAGATTTGATCAGATTAGATGCAGACAGCTGAATATTCTGACCTGAACCAGGGATGCTACCTCAGATGTCAGCTTGTCCATTTAGGCATCCTCAACATCAAACGGTGGTTGAAAGAAACCAAAAATACATTTAAGATTTGATTAGATTAGATGTAGACAGCTGGATATACTGATCTAATCAACGGAAACTGCCTCCGATGTCAGTTTATCCATTTGGCCATGTTCATCCTCAGAAGGTGGCTGCAAGAAAGTAAAATTCTAGTTTAGATTTGATCAGATTAGATGCAGACAGCTGAATATTCTGACCTTAAACAGGACTGCTACCTTAGTTGTCAGCTTGTCCATTAAGGCATCCACAACATCAGACGGTGGCTGAAAGAAACCAAAAATAAAATTAAAATTTGATTAGATTAGATGTAGACAGCTGGATATACTGATCTAATCCATGGATACTGCCTCCCTTTTGAGCTTGTCCATTTTGCCATTTTCATCCTCAGAAGGTGGCTGAAAGAAACCAAAATACGAGCTAAGATTCGATCAGATTAGATGCAGACAGCTGAATATTCTGACCTTAACCAGGGATGCTACCTCAGTTGTCACCTTGTCCATTTAGGCATCCTCACCCTCAGACGGTGGCTGAAAGAAACCAAAAATACAATTAAGATTTGATTAAATTAGATGTAGACAGCTGGATATACTGATCTAATCAAAGGACACTGCCTCCATTGTCAGTTTATCCATTTGGCCATGTTCATCTTCAGAAGGTGGCTGAAAGAAACAAAAATTCCAGCTTAGATTTGATCAGATTAGATGCAGACAGCTGAATATTCTGACCTTAACCAGGGATGCTACCTCAGATGTCAGCTTGTCCATTTAGGCATCCTCACCATCAGACGGTGGCTGAAAGATACCAAAAATACAATTAAGATTTGATTAGATTAGATGTAGACAGCTGGATATACTGATCTAATCAAAGGATACTGCCTCCGTTGTCAGTTTATACATTTGGCCATGTTCATCCTCAGAAGGTGGCTGAAAGAAACAAAAATTCCAGTTTAGATTTGATCAGATTAGATGCAGACAGCTGAATATTCTGACCTGAACCAGGGATGCGACCTCAGATGTCAGCTTGTCCATTTAGGCATCATCAACATCAGACGGTGGCTGAAAGAAACCAAAAATACAATTAAGATTTGATTTGATTAGATGTAGACAGCTGGATATACTGATCTAATCAAAGGATACTGCCTCCGTTGTCAGTTTATCAATTTGTCCATGTTCATCCCCAGAAGGTGGCTGAAAGAAACAAAAATTCAAGCTTAGATTTGATCAGATTAGATGCAGACAGCTGAATATTCTGACCTGAACCAGGGATGCTACCTCAGATGTCAGCTTGTCCATTTAGGCATCCTGAACATCAGACGGTGGTTGAAAGAAACCAAAAATACATTTAAGATTTGATTAGATTAGATGTAGACAGTTGGATATACTGATCTAATCAACGGATACTGCCTCCGATGTAAGTTTATCCATTTGGCCATGTTCATGCTCAGAAGGTGGCTGCAAGAAACTAAAATTCTAGCTTAGATTTGATCAGATTAGATGCAGACAGCTGAATATTCTGACCTTAACCAGGACTGCTACCTCAGTTGTCAGCTTGTCCATTAAGGCATCCACAACATCAGACCGTGGCTGAAAGAAACCAAAAATACAATTAAAATTTGATTAGATTAGATGTAGACAGCTGGATATACTGATCTAATCCATGGATACTGCCTCCCTTTTGAGTTTGTCCATTTTGCCATTTTCATCCTCAGAAGGTGGCTGAAAGAAACCAAAATACGAGCTGAGATTTGATCAGATTAGATGCAGACAGCTGAATATTCTGACCTTAACCAGGGATGCTACATCAGTTGTCACCTTGTCCATTTAGGCATCCTCACCCTCAGACGGTGGCTGAAAGAAACCAAAATACAATTAAGATTTGATTAGATTAGATGTAGACAGCTGGATATACTGAGCTAATCAAAGTATACTGCCTCCGTTGTCAGATTATACATTTGGCCATGTTCATCCTCAGAAGGTGGCTGAAAGAAACAAACATTCCTGTTTAGATATGATCAGATTAGATGCAGACAGCTGAATATTCTGACCTTAACCAGGGATGCTCCCTCAGTTGTCAGCTTGTCCATTTAGGCATCATCAACATCAGACGGTGGCTGAAAAAAACCAAAAATACAATTAAGATTTGATTTGATTAGATGTAGACAGCTGGATATACTGATCCAATCAAAGGATACTGCCTCCGTTGTCAGTTTATCCATTTGTCCATGTTCATCCTCAGAAGGTGGCTGAAAGAAACAAAAATTCAAGCTTAGATTTGATCAGATTAGATGCAGACAGCTGAATATTCTGACCTGAACCAGGGATGCTACCACAGATGTCAGCTTGTCCATTTAGGCATCCTCAACATCAAACGGTGGTTGAAAGAAACCAAAAATACATTTAAGATTTGATTATATTAGATGTAGACAGCTGGATATACTGATCTAATCAACGGAAACTGCCTCCGATGTCAGTTCATCCATTTGGCCATGTTCATCCTCAGAAGGTGGCTGCAAGAAACTAAAATTCTAGTTTAGATTTGATCAGATTAGATGCAGACAGCTGAATATTCTGACCTTAACCAGGACTGCTACCTTAGTTGTCAGCTTGTCCATTAAGGCATCCACAACATCAGACGGTGGCTGAAAGAAACCAAAAATAAAATTAAAATTTGATTAGATTAGATGTAGACAGCTGGATATACTGATCTAATCCATGGATACTGCCTCCATTTTGAGCTTGTCCATTTTGCCATTTTCATCCTCAGAAGGTGGCTGAAAGAAACCAAAATACGAGCTAAGATTCGATCAGATTAGATGCAGACAGCTGAATATTCTGACCTTAACCAGGGATGCTACCTCAGTTGTCACCTTGTCCATTTAGGCATCCTCACCCTCAGATGGTGGCTGAAAGAAACCAAAAATACAATTAAGATTTGATTAGATTAGATGTAGACAGCTGGATATACTGAGCTAATCAAAGGATACTGCCTCCGTTGTCAGTTTATCCATTTGGCCATGTTCATCTTCAGAAGGTGGCTGAAAGAAACACAAATTCCAGCTTAGATTTGATCAGATTAGATGCAGACAGCTGAATATTCTGACCTTAACCAGGGATGCTACCTCAGATGTCAACTTATCGATTTAGACATCCTCAATATCAGACAGTGGCTGAAAGAAACCAAAAATACAATTAAGATTTGATTAGATTAGATGAAGGCAGCTGGATATACTGATCTAATCCATAGATACTGCCTACCTTGTGAGCTTGTTCATTTTGCCATTTTCATCCTCAGAAAGAGGCTGAAAGACACAAAAATTCCAGCTTAGGCTTGATCAGATTAGATGCAGACAGCTGAATATTCTGACCTTAACCAGGGATGCTACCTCAGTTGTCACCTTGTCCATTTAGGCATCCTCACCCTCAGACGGTGGCTGAAAGAAACCAAAAATACAATTAAGATTTGATTAAATTAGATGTAGACAGTTGGATATACTGATCTAATCAAAGGATACTGCCTCCATTGTCAGTTTATCCATTTGGCCATGTTCATCTTCAGAAGGTGGCTGAAAGAAACAAAAATTCCAGCTTAGATTTGATCAGATTAGATGCAGACAGCTGAATATTCTGACCTTAACCAGGGACGCTACCTCAGATGTCAGCTTGTCCATTTAGGCATACTCACCATCAGACGGTGGCTGAAAGATACCAAAAATACAATTAAGATTTGATTAGATTAGATGTAGACAGCTGGATATACTGATCTAATCAAAGGATACTGTCTCCGTTGTCAGTTTATACATTTGGCCATGTTCATCCTCAGAAGGTGGCTGAAAGAAACAAATATTCCAGTTTAGATTTGATCAGATTAGATGCAGACAGCTGAATATTCTGACCTTAACCAGGGATGCTACCTCAGTTGTCACCTTGTCCATTTAGGCATCCTCAACATCAGACGGTGGCTGAAAGAAACCAAAAATACAATTAAGATTTGATTAAATTAGATGTAGACAGCTGGATATACTGATCTAATCAAAGGATACTGCCTCCGTTGTCAGTTTATCCATTTGGCCATGTTCATCTTCAGAAGGTGGCTGAAAGAAACAAAAATTCCAGCTTAGATTTGATCAGATTAGATGCAGACAGCTGAATATTCTGACCTTAACCAGGGATGCTACCTCAGATGTCTGCTTGTCCATTTAGGCTTCCTCACCATCAGACGTTGGCTGAAACATACCAAAAATACAATTAAGATTTCAGTAGATGAGATGTAGACAGCTGGATATACTGATCTAATCAAAGGATACTGCCTCCGTTGTCAGCTTATACATTTGGCCATGTTCATCCTCAGAAGGTGGCTGAAAGAAACAAAAATTCCAGTTTAGATTTGATCAGATTAGATGCAGACAGCTGAATATTCTGACCTTAACCTGGGATGCTCCCTCAGTTGTCAGCTTGTCCATTTAGGCATCATCAACATCAGACGGTGGCGGAAAGAAACCAAAAATACAATTAAGATTTGATTTGATTAGATGTAGACAGCTGGATATACTGATCTAATCAACGGATACTGCCTCCGATGTCAGTTTATCCATTTGGCCATGTTCATCCTCAGAAGGTGGCTGCAAGAATCGAAAATTCTAGCTTAGATTTGATTAGATTAGATGCAGACAGCTGAATATTCTGACCTTAACCAGGACAGCTACCTCAGTTGTCAGCTTGTCCATTTAGGCATCCTCAACATCAGACGGTGGCTGAAAGAAACCAAAAATACAATTAAAATTTGATTAGATTAGATGTAGACAGCTGGATATACTGATCTAATCCATGGATACTGCCTCCCCTTTGAGCTTGTCCATTTTGCCATTTTCATCCTCAGAAGGTGGCTGAAAGAAACCAAAATACGAGCTAAGATTCGATCAGATTAGATGCAGACAGCTGAATATTCTGACCTTAACCAGGGATGCTACCTCAGTTGTCACCTTGTCCATTTAGGCATCCTCACCCTCAGACGGTGGCTGAAAGAAACCAAAAATACAATTAAGATTTGATTAAATTAGATGTAGACAGCTGGATATACTGATCTAATCAAAGGATACTGCCTCCATTGTCAGTTTATCCATTTGGCCATGTTCATCTTCAGAAGGTGGCTGAAAGAAACAAAAATTCCAGTTTAGATTTGATCAGATTAGATGCAGACAGCTGAATATTCTGACCTTAACCAGGGATGCTACCTCAGATGTCAGCTTGTCCATTTAGGCATCCTCACCATCAGACGGTGGCTGAAAGATACCAAAAATACAATTAAGATTTGATTAGATTAGATGTAGACAGCTGGACATACTGATCTAATCAAAGGATACTGCCTCCGTTGTCAGCTTATACATTTGGCCATGTTCATCCTCAGAGGGTGGCTGAAAGAAACAAAAATTCCAGTTTAGATTTGATCAGATTAGATGCAGACAGCTGAATATTCTGACCTGAACCAGGGATGCGACCTCAGATGTCAGCTTGTCCATTTAGGCATCCTCAACATCAGACGGTGGTTGAAAGAAACCAAAAATACAATTAAGATTTGATTAGGTTAGATGTAGACAGCTGGATATACTGATCTAATCAATGGATACTGCCTCCGATGTCAGTTTATCCATTTGGCCATGTTCATCCTCAGAAGGTGGCTGCATGAAACAAAAATTCTAGCTTAGATTTGATCAGATTAGATGCAGACAGCTGAATATTCTGACCTTAACCTGGACTGCTACCTCAGTTGTCAGCTTGTCCATTTAGGCATCCTCAACATCAGACGGTGGCTGAAAGAAACCAAAAATACAATTAAAATTTGATTAGATTAGATGTAGACAGCTGGATATACTGATCTAATCCATGGATACTGCCCCCATTTTGAGCTTGTCCATTTTGCCATTTTAATCCTCAGAAGGTCGCTGAAAGAAACCAAAATACGAGGTAAGATTCGATCAGATTAGATGCAGACGGCTGAATATTCTGACCTTAACCAGGGATGCTACCTCAGTTGTCACCTTGTCCATTTAGGCATCCTCACCCTCAGACGGTGGCTGAAAGAAACCAAAAATACAATTAAGATTTGATTAAATTAGATGTAGACAGCTGGATATACTGATCTAATCAAAGTATACTGCCTCCGTTGTCAGTTTATCCATTTGGCCATGTTCATCTTCAGAAGGTGGCTGAAAGAAACAAAAATTCCAGCTTAGATTTGATCAGATTAGATGCAGACAGCTGAATATTCTGACCTTAACCAGGGATGCTACCTCAGATGTCAGCTTGTCCATTTAGGCTTCCTCACCATCAGACGGTGGCTGAAAGATACCAAAAATACAATTAAGATTTCATTAGATGAGATGTAGACAGCTGGATATACTGATCTAATCAAAGGATACTGCCTCCGCTGTCAGCTTATACATTTGGCCATGTTCATCCTCAGAAGGTGGCTGAAAGAAACACAAATTCCAGTTTAGATTTGATCAGATTAGATGCAGACAGCTGAATATTCTGACCTTAACCAGGGATGCTCCCTCAGTTGTCAGCTTGTCCATTTAGGCATCATCAACATCAGACGGTGGTTGAAAGAAACCAAAAATACAATTAAGATTTGATTTGATTAGATGTAGACAGCTGGATATACTGATCTAATCAAAGGATACTGCCTCCGTTGTCAGTTTATCAATTTGTCCATGTTCATCCTCAGAAGGTGGCTGAAAGAAACAAAAATTCAAGCTTAGATTTGATCAGATTAGATGCAGACAGCTGAATATTCTGACCTGAACCAGGGATGCTACCTCAGATATCAGCTTGTCCATTTAGGCATCCTCAACATCAGACGGTGGTTGAAAGAAACCAAAAATACATTTAAGATTTGATTAGATTAGATGTAGACAGCTGGATATACTGATCTAATCAAAGGATACTGCCTCCGTTGTCAGCTTATACATTTGGCCATGTTCATCCTCAGAAGGTGGCTGAAAGAAACAAAAATTCCAGTTTAGATTTGATCAGATTAGATGCAGACAGCTGAATATTCTGACCTGAACCAGGGATGCGACCTCAGATGTCAGCTTGTCCATTTAGGCATCCTCAACATCAGACGGTGGTTGAAAGAAACCAAAAATACAATTAAGATTTGATTAGGTTAGATGTAGACAGCTGGATATACTGATCTAATCAATGGATACTGCCTCCGATGTCAGTTTATCCATTTGGCCATGTTCATCCTCAGAAGGTGGCTGCATGAAACAAAAATTCTAGCTTAGATTTGATCAGATTAGATGCAGACAGCTGAATATTCTGACCTTAACCTGGACTGCTACCTCAGTTGTCAGCTTGTCCATTTAGGCATCCTCAACATCAGACGGTGGCTGAAAGAAACCAAAAATACAATTAAAATTTGATTAGATTAGATGTAGACAGCTGGATATACTGATCTAATCCATGGATACTGCCACCATTTTGAGCTTGTCCATTTTGCCATTTTAATCCTCAGAAGGTCGCTGAAAGAAACCAAAATACGAGGTAAGATTCGATCAGATTAGATGCAGACGGCTGAATATTCTGACCTTAACCAGGGATGCTACCTCAGTTGTCACCTTGTCCATTTAGGCATCCTCACCCTCAGACGGTGGCTGAAAGAAACCAAAAATACAATTAAGATTTGATTAAATTAGATGTAGACAGCTGGATATACTGATCTAATCAAAGTATACTGCCTCCGTTGTCAGTTTATCCATTTGGCCATGTTCATCTTCAGAAGGTGGCTGAAAGAAACAAAAATTCCAGCTTAGATTTGATCAGATTAGATGCAGACAGCTGAATATTCTGACCTTAACCAGGGATGCTACCTCAGATGTCAGCTTGTCCATTTAGGCTTCCTCACCATCAGACGGTGGCTGAAAGATACCAAAAATACAATTAAGATTTCATTAGATGAGATGTAGACAGCTGGATATACTGATCTAATCAAAGGATACTGCCTCCGCTGTCAGCTTATACATTTGGCCATGTTCATCCTCAGAAGGTGGCTGAAAGAAACACAAATTCCAGTTTAGATTTGATCAGATTAGATGCAGACAGCTGAATATTCTGACCTTAACCAGGGATGCTCCCTCAGTTGTCAGCTTGTCCATTTAGGCATCATCAACATCAGACGGTGGTTGAAAGAAACCAAAAATACAATTAAGATTTGATTTGATTAGATGTAGACAGCTGGATATACTGATCTAATCAAAGGATACTGCCTCCGTTGTCAGTTTATCAATTTGTCCATGTTCATCCTCAGAAGGTGGCTGAAAGAAACAAAAATTCAAGCTTAGATTTGATCAGATTAGATGCAGACAGCTGAATATTCTGACCTGAACCAGGGATGCTACCTCAGATATCAGCTTGTCCATTTAGGCATCCTCAACATCAGACGGTGGTTGAAAGAAACCAAAAATACATTTAAGATTTGATTAGATTAGATGTAGACAGTTGGATATACTGATCTAATCAACGGATACTGCCTCCGATGTAAGTTTATCCATTTGGCCATGTTCATGCTCAGAAGGTGGCTGCAAGAAACTAAAATTCTATCTTAGATTTGATCAGATTAGATGCAGACAGCTGAATATTCTGACCTTAACCAGGACTGCTACCTCAGTTGTCAGCTTGTCCATTAAGGCATCCACAACATCAGACCGTGGCTGAAAGAAACCAAAAATACAATTAAAATTTGATTAGATTAGATGTAGACAGCTGGATATACTGATCTAATCCATGGATACTGCCTCCCTTTTGAGTTTGTCCATTTTGCCATTTTCATCCTCAGAAGGTGGCTGAAAGAAACCAAAATACGAGCTGAGATTTGATCAGATTAGATGCAGACAGCTGAATATTCTGACCTTAACCAGGGATGCTACATCAGTTGTCACCTTGTCCATTTAGGCATCCTCACCCTCAGACGGTGGCTGAAAGAAACCAAAATACAATTAAGATTTGATTAGATTAGATGTAGACAGCTGGATATACTGAGCTAATCAAAGTATACTGCCTCCGTTGTCAGATTATACATTTGGCCATGTTCATCCTCAGAAGGTGGCTGAAAGAAACAAACATTCCTGTTTAGATATGATCAGATTAGATGCAGACAGCTGAATATTCTGACCTTAACCAGGGATGCTCCCTCAGTTGTCAGCTTGTCCATTTAGGCATCATCAACATCAGACGGTGGCTGAAAAAAACCAAAAATACAATTAAGATTTGATTTGATTAGATGTAGACAGCTGGATATACTGATCCAATCAAAGGATACTGCCTCCGTTGTCAGTTTATCCATTTGTCCATGTTCGTCCTCAGAAGGTGGCTGAAAGAAACAAAAATTCAAGCTTAGATTTGATCAGATTAGATGCAGACAGCTGAATATTCTGACCTGAACCAGGGATGCTACCACAGATGTCAGCTTGTCCATTTAGGCATCCTCAACATCAAACGGTGGTTGAAAGAAACCAAAAATACATTTAAGATTTGATTATATTAGATGTAGACAGCTGGATATACTGATCTAATCAACGGAAACTGCCTCCGATGTCAGTTCATCCATTTGGCCATGTTCATCCTCTGAAGGTGGCTGCAAGAAACTAAAATTCTAGTTTAGATTTGATCAGATTAGATGCAGACAGCTGAATATTCTGACCTTAACCAGGACTGCTACCTTAGTTGTCAGCTTGTCCATTAAGGCATCCACAACATCAGACGGTGGCTGAAAGAAACCAAAAATAAAATTAAAATTTGATTAGATTAGATGTAGACAGCTGGATATACTGATCTAATCCATGGATACTGCCTCCATTTTGAGCTTGTCCATTTTGCCATTTTCATCCTCAGAAGGTGGCTGAAAGAAACCAAAATACGAGCTAAGATTCGATCAGATTAGATGCAGACAGCTGAATATTCTGACCTTAACCAGGGATGCTACCTCAGTTGTCACCTTGTCCATTTAGGCATCCTCACCCTCAGATGGTGGCTGAAAGAAACCAAAAATACAATTAAGATTTGATTAGATTAGATGTAGACAGCTGGATATACTGAGCTAATCAAAGGATACTGCCTCCGTTGTCAGTTTATCCATTTGGCCATGTTCATCTTCAGAAGGTGGCTGAAAGAAACACAAATTCCAGCTTAGATTTGATCAGATTAGATGCAGACAGCTGAATATTCTGACCTTAACCAGGGATGCTACCTCAGATGTCAACTTATCGATTTAGACATCCTCAACATCAGACAGTGGCTGAAAGAAACCAAAAATACAATTAAGATTTGATTAGATTAGATGAAGGCAGCTGGATATACTGATCTAATCCATAGATACTGCCTACCTTGTGAGCTTGTTCATTTTGCCATTTTCATCCTCAGAAAGAGGCTGAAAGACACAAAAATTCCAGCTTAGGCTTGATCAGATTAGATGCAGACAGCTGAATATTCTGACCTTAACCAGGGATGCTACCTCAGTTGTCACCTTGTCCATTTAGGCATCCTCACCCTCAGACGGTGGCTGAAAGAAACCAAAAATACAATTAAGATTTGATTAAATTAGATGTAGACAGTTGGATATACTGATCTAATCAAAGGATACTGCCTCCATTGTCAGTTTATCCATTTGGCCATGTTCATCTTCAGAAGGTGGCTGAAAGAAACAAAAATTCCAGCTTAGATTTGATCAGATTAGATGCAGACAGCTGAATATTCTGACCTTAACCAGGGACGCTACCTCAGATGTCAGCTTGTCCATTTAGGCATACTCACCATCAGACGGTGGCTGAAAGATACCAAAAATACAATTAAGATTTGATTAGATTAGATGTAGACAGCTGGATATACTGATCTAATCAAAGGATACTGTCTCCGTTGTCAGTTTATACATTTGGCCATGTTCATCCTCAGAAGGTGGCTGAAAGAAACAAATATTCCAGTTTAGATTTGATCAGATTAGATGCAGACAGCTGAATATTCTGACCTTAACCAGGGATGCTACCTCAGTTGTCACCTTGTCCATTTAGGCATCCTCAACATCAGACGGTGGCTGAAAGAAACCAAAAATACAATTAAGATTTGATTAAATTAGATGTAGACAGCTGGATATACTGATCTAATCAAAGGATACTGCCTCCGTTGTCAGTTTATCCATTTGGCCATGTTCATCTTCAGAAGGTGGCTGAAAGAAACAAAAATTCCAGCTTAGATTTGATCAGATTAGATGCAGACAGCTGAATATTCTGACCTTAACCAGGTATGCTACCTCAGATGTCTGCTTGTCCATTTAGGCTTCCTCACCATCAGACGTTGGCAGAAACATACCAAAAATACAATTAAGATTTCAGTAGATGAGATGTAGACAGCTGGATATACTGATCTAATCAAAGGATACTGCCTCCGTTGTCAGCTTATACATTTGGCCATGTTCATCCTCAGAAGGTGGCTGAAAGAAACAAAAATTCCAGTTTAGATTTGATCAGATTAGATGCAGACAGCTGAATATTCTGACCTTAACCTGGGATGCTCCCTCAGTTGTCAGCTTGTCCATTTAGGCATCATCAACATCAGACGGTGGCGGAAAGAAACCAAAAATACAATTAAGATTTGATTTGATTAGATGTAGACAGCTGGATATACTGATCTAATCAACGGATACTGCCTCCGATGTCAGTTTATCCATTTGGCCATGTTCATCCTCAGAAGGTGGCTGCAAGAATCGAAAATTCTAGCTTAGATTTGATTAGATTGGATGCAGACAGCTGAATATTCTGACCTTAACCAGGACAGCTACCTCAGTTGTCAGCTTGTCCATTTAGGCATCCTCAACATCAGACGGTGGCTGAAAGAAACCAAAAATACAATTAAAATTTGATTAGATTAGATGTAGACAGCTGGATATACTGATCTAATCCATGGATACTGCCTCCCCTTTGAGCTTGTCCATTTTGCCATTTTCATCCTCAGAATGTGGCTGAAAGAAACTAAAATACGAGCTAAGATTCGATCAGATTAGATGCAGACAGCTGAATATTCTGACCTTAACCAGGGATGCTCCCTCAGTCGTCAGCTTGTCCATTTAGGCATCATCAACATCAGACGGTGGCTGAAAGAAACCAAAAATACAATTAAGATTTGATTTGATTAGATGTAGACAGCTGGATATACTGATCTAATCAAAGGATACTGCCTCCGTTGTCAGTTTATCCATTTGTCCATGTTTATCCTCAGTAGGTGGCTGAAAGAAACAAAAATTGAAGCTTAGATTTGATCAGATTAGATGCAGACAGCTGAATATTCTGACCTGAACCAGGGATGCTACCTCAGATTTCCGCTTGTCCATTTAGGCATCCTCAACATCAGACGGTGGTTGAAAGAAACCAAAAATACAATTAAGATTTGATTAGATTAGATGTAGACAGCTGGATATACTGATCTAATCAACGGAAACTGCCTCCGATGTCAGTTTATCCATTTGGCCATGTTCATCCTCAGAAGGTGGCTGCAAGAAACTAAAATTCTAGTTTAGATTTGATCAGATTAGATGCAGACAGCTGAATATTCTGACCTTAACCAGGACTGCTACCTTAGTTGTCAGCTTGTCCATTAAGGCATCCACAACATCAGACGGTGGCTGCAAGAAACCAAAAATAAAATTAAAATTTGATTAGATTAGATGTAGACAGGTGGATATACTGATCTAATCCATGGATACTGCCTCCCTTTTGAGCTTGTCCATTTTGCCATTTTCATCCTCAGAAGGTGGCTGAAAGAAACCAAAATACGAGCTAAGATTCGATCAGATTAGATGCAGACAGCTGAATATTCTGACCTTAACCAGGGATGCTACCTCAGTTGTCACCTTGTCCATTTATGCATCCTCACCCTCAGATGGTGGCTGAAAGAAACCAAAAATACAATTAAGATTTGATTAGATTAGATGTAGACAGCTGGATATACTGAGCTAATCAAAGGATACTGCCTCCGTTGTCAGTTTATCCTTTTGGCCATGTTCATCTTTAGAAGGTGGCTGAAAGAAACACAAATTCCAGCTTAGATTTGATCAGATTAGATGCAGACAGCTGAATATTCTGACCTTAACCAGGGATGCTACCTCAGATGTCAATTTATCGATTTAGACATCCTCAACATCAGACAGTGGCTGAAAGAAACCCAAAATACAATTAAGATTTGATTAGATTAGATGAAGACAGCTGGATATACTGATCTAATCCATAGATACTGCCTACCTTGTGAGCTTGTTCATTTTGCCATTTTCATCCTCAGAAAGAGGCTGAAAGACACAAAAATTCCAGCTTAGGCTTGATCAGATTAGATGCAGACAGCTGAATATTCTGACCTTAACCTGGGATGCTACCTCAGTTGTCACCTTGTCCATTTAGGCATCCTCACCCTCAGACGGTGGCTGAAAGAAACCAAAAATACAATTAAGATTTGATTAAATTAGATGTAGACAGCTGGATATACTGATCTAATCAAAGGATACTGCCTCCATTGTCAGTTTATCCATTTGGCCATGTTCATCTTCAGAAGGTGGCTGAAAGAAACAAAAATTCCAGCTTAGATTTGATCAGATTAGATGCAGACAGCTGAATATTGTGACCTTAACCAGGGACGCTACCTCAGATGTCAGCTTGTCCATTTAGGCATCCTCACCATCAGACGGTGGCTGAAAGATACCAAAAATACAATTAAGATTTGATTAGATTAGATGTAGACAGCTGGATATACTGATCTAATCAAAGGATACTGCCTCCGTTGTCAGTTTATACATTTGGCCATGTTCATCCTCAGAAGGTGGCTGAAAGAAACAAATATTCCAGTTTAGATTTGATCAGATTAGATGCAGACAGCTGAATATTCTGACCTTAACCAGGGATGCTACCTCAGTTGTCACCTTGTCCATTTAGGCATCCTCAACATCAGACGGTGGCTGAAAGAAACCAAAAATACAATTAAGATTTGATTAAATTAGATGTAGACAGCTGGATATACTGATCTAATCAAAGGATACTGCCTCCGTTGTCAGTTTATCCATTTGGCCATGTTCATCTTCAGAAGGTGGCTGAAAGAAACAAAAATTCCAGCTTAGATTTGATCAGATTAGATGCAGACAGCTGAATATTCTGACCTTAACCAGGGATGCTACCTCAGATATCTGCTTGTCCATTTAGGCTTCCTCACCATCAGACGTTGGCTGAAAGATACCAAAAATACAATTAAGATTTCAGTAGATGAGATGTAGACAGCTGGATATACTGATCTAATCAAAGGATACTGCCTCCGTTGTCAGCTTATACATTTGGCCATGTTCATCCTCAGAAGGTGGCTGAAAGAAACAAAAATTCCAGTTTAGATTTGATCAGATTAGATGCAGACAGCTGAATATTCTGACCTTAACCTGGGATGCTCCCTCAGTTGTCAGCTTGTCCATTTAGGCATCATCAACATCAGACGATGGCTGAAAGAAACCAAAAATACAATTAAGATTTGATTTGATTAGATGTAGACAGCTGGATATACTGATCTAATCAACGGATACTGCCTCCGATGTCAGTTTATCCATTTGGCCATGTTCATCCTCAGAAGGTGGCTGCAAGAATCGAAAATTCTAGCTTAGATTTGATTAGATTAGATGCAGACAGCTGAATATTCTGACCTTAACCAGGACAGCTACCTCAGTTGTCAGCTTGTCCATTTAGGCATCCTCAACATCAGACGGTGGCTGAAAGAAACAAAAAATACAATTAAAATTTGATTAGATTAGATGTAGACAGCTGGATATACTGATCTAATCCATGGATACTGCCTCCCCTTTGAGCTTGTCCATTTTGCCATTTTCATCCTCAGAATGTGGCTGAAAGAAACTAAAATACGAGCTAAGATTCGATCAGATTAGATGCAGACAGCTGAATATTCTGACCTTAACCAGGGATGCTCCCTCAGTCGTCAGCTTGTCCATTTAGGCATCATCAACATCAGACGGTGGCTGAAAGAAACCAAAAATACAATTAAGATTTGATTTGATTAGATGTAGACAGCTGGATATACTGATCTAATCAAAGGATACTGCCTCCGTTGTCAGTTTATCCATTTGTCCATGTTTATCCTCAGTAGGTGGCTGAAAGAAACAAAAATTGAAGCTTAGATTTGATCAGATTAGATGCAGACAGCTGAATATTCTGACCTGAACCAGGGATGCTACCTCAGATGTCAGCTTGTCCATTTAGGCATCCTCAACATCAGACGGTGGTTGAAAGAAACCAAAAATACAATTAAGATTTGATTAGATTAGATGTAGACAGCTGGATATACTGATCTAATCAACGGATACTGCCTCCGATGTCAGTTTATCCATTTGGCCATGTTCATCCTCAGAAGGTGGCTGCAAGAAACTAAAATTCTAGCTTAGATTTGATCAGATTAGATGCAGACAGCTGAATATTCTGACCTTAACCAGGACTGCTACCTCAGTTGTCAGCTTGTCCATTAAGGCATCCACAACATCAGACGGTGGCTGAAAGAAACCAAAAATACAATTAAAATTTGATTAGATTAGATGTAGACAGCTGGATATACTGAACTAATCCATGGATACTGCCTCCCTTTTGAGCTTGTCCATTTTGCCATTTTCATCCTCAGAAGGTGGCTGAAAGAAACCAAAATACGAGCTAAGATTCGATCAGATTAGATGACAGCTGAATATTCTGACCTTAACCAGGGATGCTACCTCAGTTGTCACCTTGTCCATTTAGGCATCCTCACCCTCAGACGGTGGCTGAAAGAAACCAAAAATACAATTAAGATTTGATTAAATTAGATGTAGACAGCTGGATATACTGATCTAATCAAAGGATACTGCCTCCATTGTCAGTTTATCCATTTGGCCATGTTCATCTTCAGAAGGTGGCTGAAAGAAACAAAAATTCCAGCTTAGGTTTCATCAGATCAGATGCAGACAGCTGAATATTCTGACCTTAACCAGGGATGCTACCTCAGATGTCAGCTTGTCCATTTAGGCATCCTCACCATCAGACGGTGGCTGAAAGAAACCAAAAATACAATTAAAATTTGATTAGATTAGATGTAGACAGTTGGATATACTGATCTAATCCATGGATACTGCCTCCCTTTTGAGCTTGTCCATTTTGCCATTTTCATCCTCAGAAGGTGGCTGAAAGAAACCAAAATACGAGCTAAGATTCGATCAGATTAGATGCAGACAGCTGAATATTCTGACCTTAACCAGGGATGCTACCTCAGTTGTCACCTTTTCCATTTAGGCATCCTCACCCTCAGACGGTGGCTGAAAGAAACCAAAAATACAATTAAGATTTGATGAAATTAGATGTAGACAGCTGGATATACTGATCTAATCAAAGGATACTGCCTCCATTGTCAGTTTATCCATTTGGCCATGTTCATCTTCAGAAGGTGGCTGAAAGAAACAAAAAATCCATCTTAGATTTGATCAGATTAGATGCAGACAGCTGAATATTCTGACCTTAACCAGGAATGCTACCTCAGATGTCAGCTTGTCCATTTAGGCATCCTCACCATCAGACGGTGGCTGAAAGATACCAAAAATACAATTAAGATTTGATTAGATTAGATGTAGACAGCTGGATATACTGATCTAATCAAAGGATACTGCCTCCGTTGTCAGCTTATACATTTGGCCATGTTCATCCTCAGAAGGTGGCTGAAAGAAACAAAAATTCCAGTTTAGATTTGATCAGATTAGATGCAGACAGCTGAATATTCTGACCTGAACCAGGGATGCGACCTCAGATGTCAGCTTGTTCATTTAGGCATCCTCAACATCAGACGGGGGCTGAAAGAAACCAAAAATACAATTAAGATTTGATTAGATTAGATGTAGACAGCTGGATATACTGATCTAATCAAAGGATATTGCCTCCGTTGTCAGTTTATCCATTTGGCCATGTTTATCTTCAGAAGGTGGCTGAAAGAAACAAAAATTCCAGTTTAGATTTGATCAGATTAGATGCAGACAGCTGAATATTCTGACCTGAACCCGGGATGCGACCTCAGATGTCAGCTTGTCCATTTAGGCATCCTCAACATCAGACGGTGGTTGAAAGAAACCAAAAATACAATTAAGATTTGATTAAATTAGATGTAGACAGCTGGATATACTGATCTAATCAAAGGATACTGCCTCCGTTGTCAGCTTATACATTTGGCCATGTTCATCCTCAGAAGGTGGCTGAAAGAAACAAAAATTCCAGTTTAGATTTGATCAGATTAGATGCAGACAGCTGAATATTCTGACCTGAACCAGGGATGCGACCTCAGATGTCAGCTTGTTCATTTAGGCATCCTCAACATCAGACGGGGGCTGAAAGAAACCAAAAATACAATTAAGATTTGATTTGATTAGAGGTAGACAGCTGGATATACTGATCTAATCAACGGATACTACCTCCCGTGTGAGCTTGTCCATTTTGCCATTTTCATCCTCAGAAGGTGGCTGAAAGAAACCAAAATACGAGCTAAGATTCGATCAGATTAGATGCAGACAGCTGAATATTCTGACCTTAACCAGGGATGCTACCTCAGTTGTCACCTTGTCCATTTAGGCATCCTCACCCTCAGACGGTTGCTGAAAGAAACCAAAAATACAATTAAGATTTGATTAAATTAGATGTAGACAGCTGGATATACTGATCTAATCAAAGGATACTGCTTCCATTGTCAGTTTATCCATTTGGCCATGTTCATCTTCAGAAGGTGGCTGAAAGAAACAAAAATTCCAGCTTAGGTTTCATCAGATCAGATGCAGACAGCTGAATATTCTGACCTTAACCAGGGATGCTACCTCAGATGTCAGCTTGTCCATTTAGGCATCCTCACCATCAGACGGTGGCTGAAAGAAACCAAAAATGCAATTAAAATTTGATTAGATTAGATGTAGACAGTTGGATATACTGATCTAATCCATGGATACTGCCTCCCTTTTGAGCTTGTCCATTTTGCCATTTTCATCCTCAGAAGGTGGCTGAAAGAAACCAAAATACGAGCTAAGATTCGATCAGATTAGATGCAGACAGCTGAATATTCTGACCTTAACCAGGGATGCTACCTCAGTTGTCACCTTTTCCATTTAGGCATCCTCACCCTCAGACGGTGGCTGAAAGAAACCAAAAATACAATTAAGATTTGATGAAATTAGATGTAGACAGCTGGATATACTGATCTAATCAAAGGATACTGCCTCCATTGTCAGTTTATCCATTTGGCCATGTTCATCTTCAGAAGGTGGCTGAAAGAAACAAAAAATCCAGCTTAGATTTGATCAGATTAGATGCAGACAGCTGAATATTCTGACCTTAACCAGGGATGCTACCTCAGATGTCAGCTTGTCCATTTAGGCATCCTCACCATCAGACGGTGGCTGAAAGATACCAAAAATACAATTAAGATTTGATTAGATTAGATGTAGACAGCTGGATATACTGATCTAATCAAAGGATACTGCCTCCGTTGTCAGCTTATACATTTGGCCATGTTCATCCTCAGAAGGTGGCTGAAAGAAACAAAAATTCCAGTTTAGATTTGATCAGATTAGATGCAGACAGCTGAATATTCTGACCTGAACCAGGGATGCGACCTCAGATGTCAGCTTGTTCATTTAGGCATCCTCAACATCAGACGGGGGATGAAAGAAACCAAAAATACAATTAAGATTTGATTTGATTAGAGGTAGACAGCTGGATATACTGATCTAATCAACGGATACTACCTCCCGTGTGAGCTTGTTCATTTGGCCATTTTCATCCTCAGAAGGTGGCTGAAAGAAACCATAATACGAGCTAAGATTCGATCAGATTAGATGCAGACAGCTGAATATTCTGACCTTAACCAGGGATGCTACCTAAGTTGTCACCTTGTCGATTTAGGCATCCTCACCCTCAGACGGTGGCTGAAAGAAACCAAAAATACAATTAAGATTTGATTAGATTAGATGTAGACAGCTGGATATACTGATCTAATCAAAGGATATTGCCTCCGTTGTCAGTTTATCCATTTGGCCATGTTTATCTTCAGAAGGTGGCTGAAAGAAACAAAAATTCCAGTTTAGATTTGATCAGATTAGATGCAGACAGCTGAATATTCTGACCTGAACCCGGGATGCGACCTCAGATGTCAGCTTGTCCATTTAGGCATCCTCAACATCAGACGGTGGTTGAAAGAAACCAAAAATACAATTAAAATTTGATTAGGTTAGATGTAGACAGCTGGATATACTGATCTAATCAATGGATACTGCCTCCGATGTCAGTTTATCCATTTGGCCATGTTCATCCTCAGAAGGTGGCTGCATGAAACAAAAATTCTAGCTTAGATTTGATCAGATTAGATGCAGACAGCTGAATATTCTGACCTTAACCTGGACTGCTACCTCAGTTGTCAGCTTGTCCATTTAGGCATCCTCAACATCAGACGGTGGCTGAAAGAAACCAAAATTACAATTAAAATTTGATTAGATTAGATGTAGACAGCTGGATATACTGAACTAATCCATGGATACTGCCTCCCTTTTGAGCTTGTCCATTTTGCCATTTTCATCCTCAGAAGGTGGCTGAAAGAAACCAAAATACGAGCTAAGATTCGATCAGATTAGATGCAGACGGCTGAATATTCTGACCTTAACCAGGGATGCTACCTCAGTTGTCACCTTGTCCATTTAGGCATCCTCACCCTCAGACGGTGGCTGAAAGAAACCAAAAATACAATTAAGATTTGATTAAATTAGATGTAGACAGCTGGATATACTGATCTAATCAAAGGATACTGCCTCCGTTGTCAGTTTATCCATTTGGCCATGTTCATCTTCAGAAGGTGGCTGAAAGAAACAAAAATTCCAGCTTAGATTTGATCAGATTAGATGCAGACAGCTGAATATTCTGACCTTAACCAGAGATGCTACCTCAGATGTCAGCTTGTCCATTTAGGCTTCCTCACCATCAGACGGTGGCTGAAAGATACCAAAAATACAATTAAGATTTCATTAGATGAAATGTAGACAGCTGGATATACTGATCTAATCAAAGGATACTGCCTCCGCTGTCAGCTTATACATTTGGCCATGTTCATCCTCAGAAGGTGGCTGAAAGAAACAAAAATTCCAGTTTAGATTTGATCAGATTAGATGCAGACAGCTGAATATTCTGACCTTAACCAGGAATGCTCCATCAGTTGTCAGCTTGTCCATTTAGGCATCATCAACATCAGACGGTGGCTGAAAGAAACCAAAAATACAATTAAGATTTGATTTGATTAGATGTAGACAGCTGGATATACTGATCTAATCAAAGGATACTGCCTCCGTTGTCAGTTTATCAATTTGTCCATGTTCATCCTCAGAAGGTGGCTGAAAGAAACAAAAATTCAAGCTTAGATTTGATCAGATTAGATGCAGACAGCTGAATATTCTGACCTGAACCAACCAAGGATGCTACCTCAGATGTCAGCTTGTCCATTTAGGCATCCTCAACATCAGACGGTGGTTGAAAGAAACCAAAAATACATTTAAGATTTGATTAGATTAGATGTAGACAGTTGGATATACTGATCTAATCAACGGATACTGCCTCCGATGTAAGTTTATCCATTTGGCCATGTTCATGCTCAGAAGGTGGCTGCAAGAAACTAAAATTCTAGCTTAGATTTGATCAGATTAGATGCAGACTGCTGAATATTCTGACCTTAACCAGGACTGCTACCTCAGTTGTCAGCTTGTCCATTAAGGCATCCTCACCCTCAGACGGTGGCTGAAAGAAACCAAAAATACAATTAAGATTTGATTAGATTAGATGTAGACAGCTGGATATACTGAGCTAATCAAAGTATACTGCCTCCGTTGTCAGATTATACATTTGGCCATGTTCATCCTCAGAAGGTGGCTGAAAGAAACAAAAATTCCTGTTTAGATATGTTCAGATTAGATGCAGACAGCTGAATATTCTGACCTTAACCAGGGATGCTCCCTCAGTTGTCAGCTTGTCCATTTAGGCATCATCAACATCAGACGGTGGCTGAAAAAACCCAAAAATACAATTAAGATTTGATTTGATTAGATGTAGACAGCTGGATATACTGATCCAATCAAAGGATACTGCCTCCGTTGTCAGTTTATCCATTTGTCCATGTTCATCCTCAGAAGGTGGCTGAAAGAAACAAAAATTCAAGCTTAGATTTGATCAGATTAGATGCAGACAGCTTGAAGAACTGGGTTTTTCTAAGACCCAGCGGTGCCAGGGAACAACACCTGAAACCTTCGTGGGTTACCTGTTCTGGCGTACCAAACACAGAGACACGGGACACTTCCAGCAGCGTCAGAGATCAGCGTTTATTTTACTGCAGGGATACAGAGGTCACAAGAAGTACACAGCGTGTAGGTTCTCGGAGACTGCTTCAATTTGCAAAAGTGGATTGCTCCTTTTATACACGTTTTTCCCATAGCCCAATATAGTGAACAAAGATTACAACTCAGTTCCCACAATAAACTTCAAAAAGGGTCGCGTTCATGTTTCAAGAGGCCGGAACATGATTATCACAGTATTGCCAGTTCCCAACTGTAAAAGCATATAAAACACATTCCATCCTGATCGTAAACACATTAGGAGAAGGGACAAAAACAGATGCAAAGGAAGAACAAGGATGCACAACAGGTTAAAGAAGAGTGTTAGGAGTAATAAAGGGAACTTGATAACGGGATCAGAGATACCGTGTCTAATGTATGCATGGCTGAAACAATAGACCGGCACGGCAAGATGAGCCTCGAGCGGGGCCATCTGCCTTCGTCGTGTCGTTTCCCTCATCATAAAAGTCATACTCAAAGGAACACGTGTCTCTCGCGTAAGCTTGAGAGTCCCAGGGTCACGAAGCGGACAAAAGTCCGTTCGCTGGCTACTTGAGGGCAAGAAACAAAATGGATGCCGTATCTAAAATGGAACCCGAGGGTTCAGATGAATAAACCCAAAAATAAGACGAACCATACATGGTTGCGTAGCGAAACTGCGTACACCCACTATACCCGTCATTTGCGGTTCGTAGATACCCAACTCATCCATATTCGTCACCACTCAAAAGTGTCGTTCCGTCCCACACGGAACCTCAGACGCTCCTTTTGCCCTCATGTAGGCAAGCACTAGTCAAGATCAGAATCTACTTCAATATTCATCAGGTCGTTCAGTTGCTGCTGGAACATCATTCTATTCATCAACGTTTCCTTGGTAACAGATGGTCGTCTTATACACGTTGTAGCACATAGGCCACATAAAGCAGGACCACACTGCACACAAAGACAACACGTGAACAGAAACGTTACAACAACCCCTACGATCATCAGAATCTTCCAACCCCAAGTTGACATCAGGCCCCAAAACCATCCTAGAAGCGTCCAATTACCTTCGTCCACGTGTATGGACTCGGAGATCTTGTGCAACTTCGAGATGGCTTGGTAAACAGTTGGAGCATTGTCAGGAATATAAATGTAACAACTCGAATGGATAACTTTACACACACCACCTCTATCTGCGAGAACAACATCTAGAACCATACGGTTCTGTAACGTCATGAGTCTATCCGCCTGAAGTTCAGCTGTGAGATTACCAAGGGCACTTGCAGTAATATTAGCAGTCGACTCTACTACACGTGTCAGTTGTCTTAAGTTCCTACTATTAACCATAGGTCCCCAAAACGGCAAGAAACCCTTAAAGAAGTCTCCTGCTTCTTGACCGGCAGTATCCTCTTTGCTAATAACACCTCTCACAACTCTAGTTTTGTGATAATCTGAGGCGACAGTGAAAGTCGGTGGTAGAAGATTCGCAATATAACAGGTACCCGAAAAATCACGGGGTAACCATGTATATGCGCGTTCATAACATACAAAATAAGTGCCCTTGGCGGTCAGAAAAACAGGGGAAGAGAGCATCGGCAGAACATACGTGTCGGTGCAAGCACTGTTCCCAAGTTGTGCTCTCGGATTTCGACCCAAACCTTTCAAGCAGAAATTACCGAGGTGTGGTACAATCCATATTGGGGACGAGCTCTTAAACTGTCTATCACCCACTGACGTACTATACTCAGCCTCGCTCAGATCCTTGTAAGCCTGTACCTCCTCACTTGGGATGAGCAATGCATCAAAAACATCTCTATCTAAATCCGCTATCGCTATCACCAAAGGTTTGTGATACGGCCCAGGACCAAAATTGGCAGAACGTGGCTCTCGACTGGGGTAAGAGTCTAGTGCACTACGGAACATAGTTTGGAATGCTCGAGCCGAACCCTGGGAGCTGTAGGGAAGAACCAAATACGGAATACCCCTATCCATGGTATGTGGCATTAACCCACACACCCAACAATTGGTAGTGTTCATCACCAACTGATGCTGATGTAGAAGTTGAACAAAGGAGTTGTTCATGAACTCCGCACGTCTAACCTGTTCATGTTGAGGCAGAGGATGAAAAGAATGTGGGGAAACAGTGGTGAGGGAGCTTAGTTTAGGAGAAAGGGTAGGTGAAACAGAGGGTAATAACAACTGTACTCCAAAATATACTCCACCCACCAATAACATAGATACGGTCAGGAACAGTAGGAACACCTGAAACAAAAAACATTTTGTACATACTACTTTTCTTAATTCTGATCTCTGCGCCGACATCCTTTCTGCTTCCAATAGCTTAGAGAATGCCATCCTCTACAAACCGTCCGTGACGTACTTGACGCACTTCGTTCTGAGAAGCGATTATCAATCCCCAGGAGTTCCCAGGAATCAACAAAAGTAACCGACCTAGCGTCAGAAACCTGCTAAACAGAAAGGAGTACCCGCACGGCCCTACGGTGACCCGGATGGAGAGGTTTCCTCACAAAAAACTCAAATCACAAATCTCTTAGCCGCAGGACAGCACAAAAAACTCAAAAAGAAAGGATATAATTGTCCATAATGTTCATAACATCAAAAAAACATATATATATAACTAATTTTTATTAGTCCTTGAACGAAGAAAATATCGGCTTCTTCCAGGTTGAGTTTGCTCTACAAACAATTGTTCAGCTGGCGCAACAGTGTTCGATGAAACGGACAGCGAGTCAGACCTTTGGTTCTCTGCTACCGATGACTCTTCATGTGGGTTTGGCAGTGACAAATCACTCCCCACCGGTTGAGCGTCACTAAACGACACAAAGCGCTAAGGAGTCTCAGTTTCAGTTGCCGAAATCCCAGTCCTCACCCAACCATCCGTTGGTAAGGGAATCGGCACCTTCTTCGTGTGACTGGCGTGTACCCAATTCTTCCTGCCCTCCAGTCGAACCGCAGTCCTCGTCGTTAATAAGACTTGGAAGGGTCCTACAAATCTTGGCTCCAAGTTACGCTTTCGACCAAAATTTCGGGTAACAACCCAGTCCCCTGGCCGGAGCTGGTGTCCAGGACCCTCTGTCTGCGCCGGTAGAGCTTCAAAGACCTGTTGATGGATTAACCGTAGTTTAGTGGTCAAATCATGCAAGTAATCAATTAACATTGGATACTCAAGACTATCAAAGGCCCTTGGTCTCGGAACCCCCCAAATATTCGCAGGGCGGCCGAACACAATCTCATATGGGCTAAGCCCTACTCGAGAGTGTACGGTCGCTCTGGTCGATAGGAGAGCCAGAGGCAAGGCATCAGGCCACGATAAACCAGTCGTAGCTTGAATCTTGGCGAGTTTCAGTTTCAGGGTACCATTGTACCCTTCAACCAAACCCGCTGCCTGAGGATGATTAGCACTATGGAATTTCTGACAAATTCCAAGGCCCTTACACACACTCTGCATTACACTTCCCACAAACTCACTCCCATTATCCGACCATACAATCCGTGGCATTCCGTACCGAGGAAAGTATTCCTTCAGCAGGATTTTTGCTGTGGACAGGGCAGTGTTATCCTTAAGAGGATAGGCCTCAATCCATCTGGAAAACGCACAAACCACAACCAAAACATACTTTAGGTTATTGCATCTCTCCATATGGATAAAGTCCAGCTGGATAACCTCAAAGGGACAAACAGGAGGAGCAAAATGACCAGGTGGAGTGGGGGTACCCTTGCCAGGATTGTGCATCAAACACACCATACAATTCTTAACCACTCTTTCGGCACATTTTGCAATACCCTCATTTCTCCATACAGGGGACAAGAACCTACATATGCCTTTCGCACTGATATGTGCCAACCCATGAGCCATCGTCACAACAGCTAATACATACGCATCTGGCAACATCCACCTCTGACATTCCGTCAGGTCAACCCAACATCCATACATATCCAACTTTCCCGTACTTTCTTTCCACTTAGTCTTCTCAGCTTTGGTAGCCTCGTTCTGAATTGCTTTCACACTCTCAATAGTATTTTCACACATACCAGTCTCTGTCGGCCACCTTACTGAACTCGTGACATACATTCGGGTCGCAAGATCCTTAGCCGTTTCCTTAGCAATCTCATCCGCAAATGCATTACCACGACCGACATCGTCCGTCACTTTCCGATGCGCACTACATTTAACAATTGCCACTTGTTTAGGCAGCGTAAGTGCATCCAAAAGGTCATTCACGAGCTGTCCATGCTGGATCTTTGTACCATGCGATGTCATAAATCCTCTTTCTCTCCACAATCTTCCAAAGTTATGCGCAACACCGAATGCATACTGACTGTCGGTAAACACATTCACTCGCTTTCCTTTAGACAAAACGCACGCTCTTGTCAAAGCGATCAACTCTGCAGCTTGTGCTGAATTCTGATTCAATCTCGCAGTTTCCACAATCGTGCTCAGTGTTACTACAGCATACGCAGTCGTCACATCACCATTCGGCAACTTAAAGCACGACCCATCCACTTACAAGATACCATCGGGATCTGTCAAGGAAGTGTTTTTCAGGTCCACACGACCTTTTGTTTCCTCCTCAGTTCGTAAATAACAATCATGTGGTGGCACATCATCTGATTCCATATTAATCGGCAACAATGTCGCTGGATTCAGTACATTACAACGTTTGATCTATATATGACTTGCCAAAAGGGTCAGCTCGTACCCAGACAACCTTGCACTCGTCAGATGTTGAGTCTTTGTCCGATTCAAGAGAGTATCAACTGCATGCGGAACCATCACCATGAGCATATTATCCATAACAAGACCTGCGGACTGTCGTATAGACGCCGCTGCTGCCGCTGTCGCCCTCAAGCAACTTGGCAACGCTCTAGCTACCGGGTCTAAGGTCGAGGAAAAATATGCACACGGGCGCTGCTTGTCGCCAAATTGTTGCGTTAAAACACTCAACGCACAACCTTCCCTCTCGTGAACGTATAATGTGAATGGCTTACTATAATCAGGAGTACCTAACACGGGAGCCGAACACAGCGCATCACGTAGTTCAGAAAAACTTTTCTGACATTCCTCCGTCCACGGCAAAGGAGTCGAAACATCCTTGCACGTGAGAGCTATCAATGGCTTCGCTAACAGTGAAAAGTTCGGGATCCACTGTCTGCAGTACGACGTGATACCCAAAAAGGCACGCACATCTCTCTGAGTTGTTGGCACAGTCATTCGAGCAATTGCTGCGATTCTTTCAGGGGTCAACCTTCTTCCCGCCTTTGACAATAAGTGACCTAAGTAGGTAACTACTTGACAACAATATTGCAATTTAGAAGGTGACACTTTGTGGTGTAAGTCACAGAGATGCTGCAACAGTGACACAGTAGCAGTCTTGCAAATTTGTTCAGTATCTGCGGCTACCAACAGATCGTCAACGTACTGAATCAAAGCCGCACCAGTCGGTAGCACAAATGCATCTAGTTGACTTTTAAGAGCTTGGCTGTAGATCGATGGACTCTCACAATAGCCTTGAGGTGCGCGTTTGAACCGGAAACTGCGACCTCCTAACGAAAATCCGAACAAATCACGACTTTCCTCAGCAATCGGAATGCTAAAGAACGCATTCTTCAGATCTATTACCGAGAACCATGATGCAGAGGCTGGAATCAGAGTCAGTAAAGCTGTAATGTCTGGAACCACAGGAAACTGTGGGACAACAATTTTATTGACCTCCCGTAAGTCGATAACTAGACGGTACACGGGAGGCTTGGACGGATCAGTTCGTTTCAGAATAGGCAACACAGGACTATTACACACGTTACCTCGTGTCTCCTCGATAACATCTTTACCAATCAGATCGTAAATGATCGCTAATAGTGCCCGTTCACCATCAAGAGAAATTCGATACTGTGGTATGCGTGGTAAGCGCGCATCAACTTTCAATTGAACAACATAAGGTGGGATATCCAACAGGCCCACATCATTGGGACCTGTTGCCCACAAAGAAGCTGGAAGAGAACTCAATTCCGGTGGGAGCTTATCGATCGATAGATACATAGGGGAAATCACATTCTCACCCAACGTAAGCTCCACACCCGTAGGAGAGCAGTACAAAGTCGCATGTAACCTCTTCAACAAATCCAAACCCAAAAGATTCTCACCACAACCAGTAGTCAAAATCAAAGGAGCTTCGAGCTCATGAGACCCAATCGTAAGTGGCAAGGGGCTAGAAACTGGATTGCTAACGGGGGCGCCAGAGAATCCAACGGAAACATTCGTTAAGCCAGACAAAGGCGCGCCAGGGAGTTTCGAATGCATAATGGAACTTTTTGCTGCACCAGTGTCCAACAGAAAAGGCTCAACGATACCCAATGTAGCTACGTCAACATAAGGCCCTCTCTGATCAACCGGAACTGATACTTCTCCCTTCCTTCGTCTATGGCTGTCCTAGTAGATACCATCCATATCAACATCACGCTCAACGTAACAGTCATCCACATGATACTGTGCAGATCTACCGGACGATGGTTCACGTCGATCGAAACAATTCTGTGAGTCTGAGGAAGTGGCAAAACGCTCGGCCTGACTCTGAGTAACTCCACGACCTCTACCACGTGAAGCTTGTTGAGGACCACCACGTCCTCCGCGAGCTGACACACCATTATTCCTATCACGGAGAACCGGACAATTAAACTTCAAATGGCCCTCCCCTCGACAGTACGCACATTGATTGTATCCCAACACAAAACGGGGTGCGGGAGAGTCATTTCGCGTCTGCGATCTAGAGAACTGTGATTGCGATCTATTTGGCTGTTGCGAATCATTAAAATTTGAGCGCGGAGGATACGCTTGCTGCAATAAGACCTTAGTTTTAAGATCCTTTGTTTTCTTATCTGCACGTTCACTTTCCTCCTTTTCCCTATTTTCGTAATATTGGGCCGTAGCCAATATTTGAGCAGTGGTAGAAACGGCCCACGAACTCTCAGAATTTTTCAACTTATTACTAAGTTCGGGCAACAAGTTCGACACAAACTTATCAACAAACAACCGCTGACCACCCTCTGAGCCCATGTCCTGGCCACTATGGTCGACAAATGCTTCCTCAAATCTCGTAAAGAAGTCGGAGACGCTTTCATCCCTCTTTTGCTTGCACGCGGACAGCTTGTCCCAATTAACGCGCATCGCTGGCATAAGCGTTTTCATGAGGGTAATAATCCTCTGGGGCAATGCCACAATAAGCTGCTCAGGCTTAGCCCCACCGACTTGCTGAGCGTCTGCCGCTGTAAGGGCAGCCCAGTCACCACCTAACTCAGCCGCATGATTCTCGTGACGAATTTTCGCCCAAATCGGCTGAGGCACTACATTGCCGAACAACATATCAATATCAGCTAGATTCATAACAGTAGCATCCACCAATTGGGACAACTCCTTATAATAACCTGCTGGATTTTTACGGGGATCAGGCAAAGTTTGCTTCACCTGTAAGACTTCCGATCTTTTCCAAGGGAGGTGTATCCACACCCTCTGAAAACGGCCTGGGACAGCAGGGTTAGCATTAGGATCGCCTGGCATCCATACTGGGGGAACTTTCCGCATCGGATATTGACCAGGTTGCGCCATCCATGCTGCCGTCTCCTCCTTAAACAATGCTCGAGGTTGCACTGTACATCGAAAGGATAATAAACGTTCTAGAGCTTCCCGAACTTTGTCACCTACAATCACACCAGTTGTGAACCGATGCTGGAGCTCAGAAACCTCAGACGGTACAGTATCTACCACATCGTGATCCCACTCTTCCCTCAATGATTTACACAATTCCTCAAACACGAATCGTTGAGTGGGCGCATTAAACTGAGAAAATGTGTCAAACACTACACGCGAAGGATATTTAACAGGATTACGAATCCATTTACGTGCCATTTTTACCAGCGATTCGCGTTCTCTATCGTCAGGAAGCTGGCTGCGCCTCTGAGCGACATCTGAAAGAGTCGAGCCGAGTATGGGCCCAAAAAGCGGAGAATAAAGAGAAGCAACAGCAGTCAAGAGACGACTACGAACAGAAGGAGAAGAGGAAGAAGATCCAGGCGCGGCAACAGTAGGGGTGGAGGCAATAGAAGTTGACGCGGCACCAGGAGTAGCAGGAACAACAGACTGAGGAGGGGCTTGAAAAGGCGCAGTAGGAAGAGAAGCCGGTAAAAGAGGAGGAACGATCTGTGGCACAAGGGGATTCGGGAGAGCGGGAGGAACAGCGGGCTGACCAGCAGCCGCCAAAACAGCAGGTGGAGGAAGAGGTAGAATCACAGGACCCAGAGTATCGGGAGCATAGGGGGGTGGTGATTTCAACAGATAAGACAATAGCGAATCCTCTACCGCTTCTTCTCCTGACTTATCATTGTTAGGCGGCAGCACCGGATAACACTTATCCACCGCCATATGATGAAGTCGAGCACTAACTTCCTGCTCTTTCTCATCTTTGTCTCGCTGATACTGTTCAGCATCTCGCATCACCGCGATAACGCCTTCTCTTTTATTTTTCTTACTCTGCTTGATTTCTTTCTGCTTGGCCTCTTTCCGCCACAACCGGAAGGAATCAAACATGGCCGGCCTAGCCTTCTTTTTGAACAGTTTAGCTTCCAAATTATCTAAAACGGCAGTTTCAAAACTACCATGAGATGGCCAACTAAGAACGCCATCATTTTTAGTGTAGCGGACCCAATATTCATTATACACGATAGGACCTACGCCATGGCGACTATAGAGCTCATAAATCGGAGTTCCAACCGGAGGTATCGGGCATGAATCCTCCAGCCGGGAATCCATTCTGCAACATTTAAGAAACCCAAACAAAGTACTACGGCTAGGCATCGCGCACACTAACCGAGTTTACAAACTTCAAGGGCTATCGAATTTACGATATCCTCGCAAAAAGTTTACGAGACCCTTGGTTTTTGGCAATTGCAATCGTCAAATAAAACCCAACAACTAAGAACCACAAATGCTATGGTACCATGTAAACAACAAAGGAACACAGGGAGCGACCCACAAATGCTTAACTGAAAGAACAATGGCGTCACCAGGAAGGCCCGTCTATCGTCTCGCCGTACAAAGGACTACGCCAGGCGCCAAAAACAGGTCGACAGCCAGGGCATCAGTCCGTCGCAGCCGTCAGGAGGCGGGGATCTTCGCGGGAAAAGACGTCGGGCCACTTATTTCGACAACTGGATCGATGAAGCGGGGTGCACCTTCCCTCGGAGATTTCACACGAAGTTCCTCACGATCGTCGGGCTTTGGACCGGTACCGCTGATGTCGCCCCACGTTGGGCGCCAACTGAAGGACTGGGTTTTTCTAAGACCCAGCGGTGCCAGGGAACAACACCTGAAACCTTCGTGGGTTACCCGTTCTGGCGTACCAAACACAGAGACACGGGACACTTCCAGCGGCGTCAGAGATCAGCGTTTATTTTACTGCAGGGATACAGAGGTCACAAGAAGTACACAGCGTGTAGGTTCTCGGAGACTGCTTCAATTTGCAAAAGTGGATCGCTCCTTTTATACACGTTTTTCCCATAGCCCAATATAGTGAACAAAGATTACAACTCAGTTCCCACAATAAACTTCAAAAAGGGTCGCGTTCATGTTTCAAGAGGCCGGAACATGATTATCACAGTATTGCCAGTTCCCAACTATAAAAGCATATAAAACACATTCCATCCTGATCGTAAACACATTAGGAGAAGGGACAAAAACAGATGCAAAGGAAGAACAAGGATGCACAACAGGTTAAAGAAGAGTGTTAGGAGTAATAAAGGGAACTTGATAACGGGATCAGAGATACCGTGTCTAATGTATGCATGGCTGAAACAATAGACCGGCACGGCAAGATGAGCCTCGAGCGGGGCCATCTGCCTTCGTCGTGTCGTTTCCCTCATCATAAAAGTCATACTCAAAGGAACACGTGTCTCTCGCGTAAGCTTGAGAGTCCCAGGGTCACGAAGCGGACAAAAGTCCGTTCGCTGGCTACTTGAGGGCAAGAAACAAAATGGATGCCGTATCTAAAATGGAACCCGAGGGTTCAGATGAATAAACCCAAAAATAAGACGAACCATACATGGTTGCGTAGCGAAACTGCGTACACCCACTATACCCGTCATTTGCGGTTCGTAGATACCCAACTCATCCATATTCGTCACCACTCAAAAGTGTCGTTCCGTCCCACACGGAACCTCAAGCTGAATATTCTGACCTGAACCAGGGATGCTACCTCAGATGTCAGCTTGTCCATTTAGGCATCCTCAACATCAAAAGGTGGTTGAAAGAAACCAAAAATACATTTAAGATTTGATTAGATTAGATGTAGACAGCTGGATATACTGATCTAATCAACGGAAAGTGCCTCCGATGTCAGTTTATCCATTTGGCCATGTTCATCCTCAGAAGGTGGCTGCAAGAATCTAAAATTCTAGTTTAGATTTGATCAGATTAGATGCAGACAGCTGAATATTCTGACCTTAAACAGGACTGCTACCTTAGTTGTCAGCTTGTCCATTAAGGCATCCACAACATCAGACGGTGGCTGAAAGAAACCAAAAATAAAATTAAAATTTGATTAGATTAGATGTAGACAGCTGGATATACTGATCTAATCCATGGATACTGCCTCCCTTTTGAGCTTGTCCATTTTGCCATTTTCATCCTCAGAAGGTGGCTGAAAGAAACCAAAATACGAGCTAAGATTCGATCAGATTAGATGCAGACAGCTGAATATTCTGACCTTAACCAGGGATGCTACCTCAGTTGTCACCTTGTCCATTTAGGCATCCTCACCCTCAGACGGTGGCTGAAAGAAACCAAAAATACAATTAAGATTTGATTAAATTAGATGTAGACAGCTGGATATACTGATCTAATCAAAGGATACTGCCTCCATTGTCAGTTTATTTATTTGGCCATGTTCATCTTCAGAAGGTGGCTGAAAGAAACAAAAATTCCAGCTTAGATTTGATCAGATTAGATGCAGACAGCTGAATATTCTGACCTTAACCAGGGATGCTACCTCAGATGTCAGCTTGTCCATTTAGGCATCCTCACCATCAGACGGTGGCTGAAAGATACCAAAAATACAATTAAGATTTGATTAGATTAGATGTAGACAGCTGGATATACTGATCTAATCAAAGGATACTGCCTCCGTTGTCAGCTTATACATTTGGCCATGTTCATCCTCAGAAGGTGGCTGAAAGAAACAAAAATTCCAGTTTAGATTTGATCAGATTAGATGCAGACAGCTGAATATTCTGACCTGAACCAGGGATGCGACCTCAGATGTCAGCTTGTCCATTTAGGCATCCTCAACATCAGACGGTGGTTGAAAGAAACCAAAAATACAATTAAGATTTGATTAGGTTAGATGTAGACAGCTGGATATACTGATCTAATCAATGGATACTGCCTCCGATGTCAGTTTATCCATTTGGCCATGTTCATCCTCAGAAGGTGGCTGCATGAAACAAAAATTCTAGCTTAGATTTGATCAGATTAGATGCAGACAGCTGAATATTCTGACCTTAACCTGGACTGCTACCTCAGTTGTCAGCTTGTCCATTTAGGCATCCTCAACATCAGACGGTGGCTGAAAGAAACCAAAAATACAATTAAAATTTGATTAGATTAGATGTAGACAGCTGGATATACTGATCTAATCCATGGATACTGCCACCATTTTGAGCTTGTCCATTTTTCCATTTTAATCCTCAGAAGGTGGCTGAAAGAAACCAAAATACGAGCTAAGATTCGATCAGATTAGATGCAGACGGCTGAATATTCTGACCTTAACCAGGGATGCTACCTCAGTTGTCACCTTGTCCATTTAGGCATCCTCACCCTCAGACGGTGGCTGAAAGAAACCAAAAATACAATTAAGATTTGATTAAATTAGATGTAGACAGCTGGATATACTGATCTAATCAAAGGATACTGCCTCCGTTGTCAGTTTATCCATTTGGCCATGTTCATCTTCAGAAGGTGGCTGAAAGAAACAAAAATTCCAGCTTAGATTTGATCAGATTAGATGCAGACAGCTGTATATTCTGACCTTAACCAGGGATGCTACCTCAGATGTCAGCTTGTCCATTTAGGCTTCCTCACCATCAGACGGTGGCTGAAAGATACCAAAAATACAATTAAGATTTCATTAGATGAGATGTAGACAGCTGGATATACTGATCTAATCAAAGGATACTGCCTCCGCTGTCAGCTTATACATTTGGCCATGTTCATCCTCAGAAGGTGGCTGAAAGAAACACAAATTCCAGTTTAGATTTGATCAGATTAGATGCAGACAGCTGAATATTCTGACCTTAACCAGGGATGCTCCCTCAGTTGTCAGCTTGTCCATTTAGGCTTCCTCACCATCAGACGGTGGCTGAAAGATACCAAAAATACAATTAAGATTTCATTAGATGAGATGTAGACAGCTGGATATACTGATCTAATCAAAGGATACTGCCTCCGCTGTCAGCTTATACATTTGGCCATGTTCATCCTCAGAAGGTGGCTGAAAGAAACACAAATTCCAGTTTAGATTTGATCAGATTAGATGCAGACAGCTGAATATTCTGACCTTAACCAGGGATGCTACATCAGTTGTCACCTTGTCCATATCGGCATCCTCACCCTCAGACGGTGGCTGAAAGAAACCAAAATACAATTAAGATTTGATTAGATTAGATGTAGACAGCTGGATATACTGAGCTAATCAAAGTATACTGCCTCCGTTGTCAGATTATACATTTGGCCATGTTCATCCTCAGAAGGTGGCTGAAAGAAACAAAAATTCCTGTTTAGATATGATCAGAGTAGATGCAGACAGCTGAATATTCTGACCTTAACCAGGGATGCTCCCTCAGTTGTCAGCTTGTCCATTTAGGCATCATCAACATCAGACGGTGGCTGAAAAAAACCAAAAATACAATTAAGATTTGATTTGATTAGATGTAGACAGCTGGATATACTGATCCAATCAAAGGTTACTGCCTCCGTTGTCAGTTTATCCATTTGTCCATGTTCATCCTCAGAAGGTGGCTGAAAGAAACAAAAATTCAAGCTTAGATTTGATCAGATTAGATGCAGACAGCTGAATATTCTGACCTGAACCAGGGATGCTACCTCAGATGTCAGCTTGTCCATTTAGGCATCCTCAACATCAAACGGTGGTTGAAAGAAACCAAAAATACATTTAAGATTTGATTAGATTAGATGTAGACAGCTGGATATACTGATCTAATCAACGGAAACTGCCTCCGATGTCAGTTTATCCATTTGGCCATGTTCATCCTCAGAAGGTGGCTGCAAGAAACTAAAATTCTAGTTTAGATTTGATCAGATTAGATGCAGACAGCTGAATATTCTGACCTTAACCTGGGATGCTCCCTCAGTTGTCAGCTTGTCCATTTAGGCATCCTCAACATCAGACGGTGGTTGAAAGAAACCAAAAATACAATTAAGATTTGATTAGATTAGATGTAGACAGCTGGATATACTGATCTAATCAACGGAAACTGCCTCCGATGTCAGTTTATCCATTTGGCCATGTTCATCCTCAGAAGGTGGCTGCAAGAAACTAAAATTCTAGTTTAGATTTGATCAGATTAGATGCAGACAGCTGAATATTCTTACCTTAACCAGGACTGCTGCCTTAGTTGTCAGCTTGTCCATTAAGGCATCCACAACATCAGACGGTGGCTGAAAGAAACCAAAAATAAAATTAAAATTTGATTAGATTAGATGTAGACAGCTGGATATACTGATCTAATCCATGGATACTGCCTCCCTTTTGAGCTTGTCCATTTTGCCATTTTCATCCTCAGAAGGTGGCTGAAAGAAACCAAAATACGAGCTAAGATTCGATCAGATTAGATGCAGACAGCTGAATATTCTGACCTTAACCAGGGATGCTACCTCAGTTGTCACCTTGTCAATTTAGGCATCCTCACCCTCAGATGGTGGCTGAAAGAAACCAAAAATACAATTAAGATTTGATTAGATTAGATGTAGACAGCTGGATATACTGAGCTAATCAAAGGATACTGCCTCCGTTGTCACTTTATCCATTTGGCCATGTTCATCTTCAGAAGGTGGCTGAAAGAAACACAAATTCCAGCTTAGATTTGATCAGATTAGATGCAGACAGCTGAATATTCTGACCTTAACCAGGGATGCTACCTCAGATGTCAATTTATCGATTTAGACATCCTCAACATCAAACAGTGGCTGAAAGAAACCAAAAATACAATTAAGATTTGATTAGATTAGATGAAAACAGCTGGATATACTGATCTAATCCATAGATACTGCCTACCTTGTGAGCTTGTTCATTTTGCCATTTTCATCCTCAGACAGAGGCTGAAAGACACAAAAATTCCAGCTTAGGCTTGATCAGATTAGATGCAGACAGCTGAATATTCTGACCTTAACCAGGGATGCTACCTCAGTTGTCACCTTGTCCATTTAGGCATCCTCACCCTCAGACGGTGGCTGAAAGAAACCAAAAATACAATTAAGATTTGATTAAATTAGATGTAGACAGCTGGATATACTGATCTAATCAAAGGATACTGCCTCCATTATCAGTTTTTCCATTTGGCCATGTTCATCTTCAGAAGGTGGCTGAAAGAAACAAAAATTCCAGCTTAGATTTGATCAGATTAGATGCAGACAGCTGAATATTCTGACCTTAACCAGGGACGCTACCTCAGATGTCAGCTTGTCCATTTAGGCATCCTCACCATCAGACAGTGGCTGAAAGATACCAAAAATACAATTAAGATTTGATTAGATTAGATGTAGACAGCTGGATATACTGATCTAATCAAAGGATACTGCCTCCGTTGTCAGTTTATACATTTGGCCATGTTCATCCTCAGAAGGTGGCTGAAAGAAACAAATATTCCAGTTTAGATTTGATCAGATTAGATGCAGACAGCTGAATATTCTGACCTTAACCTGGGATGCTCCCTCAGTTGTCAGCTTGTCCATTTAGGCATCATCAACATCAGACGGTGGCTGAAAGAAACCAAAAATACAATTAAGATTTGATTTGATTAGATGTAGACAGCTGGATATACTGATCTAATCAACGGATACTGCCTCCGATGTCAGTTTATCCATTTGGCCATGTTCATCCTCAGAAGGTGGCTGCAAGAATCGAAAATTCTAGCTTAGATTTGATTAGATTAGATGCAGACAGCTGAATATTCTGACCTTAACCAGGACAGCTACCTCAGTTGTCAGCTTGTCCATTTAGGCATCCTCAACATCAGACGGTGGCTGAAAGAAACCAAAAATACAATTAAAATTTGATTAGATTAGATGTAGACAGCTGGATATACTGATCTAATCCATGGATACTGCCTCCCCTTTGAGCTTGTCCATTTTGCCATTTTCATCCTCAGAATGTGGCTGAAAGAAACTAAAATACGAGCTAAGATTCGATCAGATTAGATGCAGACAGCTGAATATTCTGACCTTAACCAGGGATGCTCCCTCAGTCGTCAGCTTGTCCATTTAGGCATCATCAACATCAGACGGTGGCTGAAAGAAACCAAAAATACAATTAAGATTTGATTTGATTAGATGTAGACAGCTGGATATACTGATCTAATCAAAGGATACTGCTTCCGTTGTCAGTTTATCCATTTGTCCATGTTTATCCTCAGTAGGTGGCTGAAAGAAACAAAAATTGAAGCTTAGATTTGATCAGATTAGATGCAGACAGCTGAATATTCTGACCTGAACCAGGGATGCTACCTCAGATGTCAGCTTGTCCATTTAGGCATCCTCAACATCAGACGGTGGTTGAAAGAAACTAAAAATACAATTAAGATTTGATTAGATTAGATGTAGACAGCTGGATATACTGATCTAATCAACGGATACTGCCTCCGATGTCAGTTTATCCATTTGGCCATGCTCATCCTCAGAAGGTGGCTGCAAGAAACTAAAATTCTAGCTTAGATTTGATCAGATTAGATGCAGACAGCTGAATATTCTGACCTTAACCAGGACTGCTACCTCAGTTGTCAGCTTGTCCATTAAGGCATCCACAACATCAGACGGTGGCTGAAAGAAACCAAAATTACAATTAAAATTTGATTAGATTAGATGTAGACAGCTGGATATACTGAACTAATCCATGGATACTGCCTCCCTTTTGAGCTTGTCCATTTTGCCATTTTCATCCTCAGAAGGTGGCTGAAAGAAACCAAAATACGAGCTAAGATTCGATCAGATTAGATGCAGACAGCTGAATATTCTGACCTTAACCAGGGATGCTACCTCAGTTGTCACCTTGTCCATTTAGGCATCCTCACCCTCAGACGGTGGCTGAAAGAAACCAAAAATACAATTAAGATTTGATTAAATTAGATGTAGACAGCTGGATATACTGATCTAATCAAAGGATACTGCCTCCATTGTCAGTTTATCCATTTGGCCATGTTCATCTTCAGAACGTGGCTGAAAGAAACAAAAATTCCATCTTAGGTTTCATCAGATTAGATGCAGACAGCTGAATATTCTGACCTTAACCAGGGATGCTACCTCAGATGTCAGCTTGTCCATTTAGGCATCCTCACCATCAGACGGTGGCTGAAAGAAACCAAAAATACAATTAAAATTTGATTAGATTAGATGTAGACAGCTGGATATACTGATCTAATCCATGGATACTGCCTCCCTTTTGAGCTTGTCCATTTTGCCATTTTCATCCTCAGAAGGTGGCTGAAAGAAACCAAAATACGAGCTAAGATTCGATCAGATTAGATGCAGACAGCTGAATATTCTGACCTTAACCAGGGATGCTACCTCAGTTGTCACCTTGTCCATTTAGGCATCCTCACCCTCAGACGGTGGCTGAAAGAAACCAAAAATACAATTAAGATTTGATTAAATTAGATGTAGACAGCTGGATATACTGATCTAATCAAAGGATACTGCCTCCATTGTCAGTTTATCCATTTGGCCATGTTCATCTTCAGAAGGTGGCTGAAAGAAACAAAAATTCCAGCTTAGATTTGATCAGATTAGATGCAGACAGCTGAATATTCTGACCTTAACCAGGGATGCTACCTCAGATGTCAGCTTGTCCATTTAGGCATCCTCACCATCAGACGGTGGCTGAAAGATACCAAAAATACAATTAAGATTTGATTAGATTAGATGTAGACAGCTGGATATACTGATCTAATCAAAGGATACTGCCTCCGTTGTCAGCTTATACATTTGGCCATGTTCATCCTCAGAAGGTGGCTGAAAGAAACAAAAATTCCAGTTTAGATTTGATCAGATTAGATGCAGACAGCTGAATATTCTGACCTGAACCAGGGATGCGACCTCAGATGTCAGCTTGTCCATTTAGGCATCCTCAACATCAGACGGTGGTTGAAAGAAACCAAAAATACAATTAAGATTTGATTAGGTTAGATGTAGACAGCTGGATATACTGATCTAATCAATGGATACTGCCTCCGATGTCAGTTTATCCATTTGGCCATGTTCATCCTCAGAAGGTGGCTGCATGAAACAAAAATTCTAGCTTAGATTTGATCAGATTAGATGCAGACAGCTGAATATTCTGACCTTAACCTGGACTGCTACCTCAGTTGTCAGCTTGTCCATTTAGGCATCCTCAACATCAGACGGTGGCTGAAAGAAACCAAAAATACAATTAAAATTTGATTAGATTAGATGTAGACAGCTGGATATACTGATCTAATCCATGGATACTGCCACCATTTTGAGCTTGTCCATTTTTCCATTTTAATCCTCAGAAGGTGGCTGAAAGAAACCAAAATACGAGCTAAGATTCGATCAGATTAGATGCAGACGGCTGAATATTCTGACCTTAACCAGGGATGCTACCTCAGTTGTCACCTTGTCCATTTAGGCATCCTCACCCTCAGACGGTGGCTGAAAGAAACCAAAAATACAATTAAGATTTGATTAAATTAGATGTAGACAGCTGGATATACTGATCTAATCAAAGGATACTGCCTCCGTTGTCCGTTTATCCATTTGGCCATGTTCATCTTCAGAAGGTGGCTGAAAGAAACAAAAATTCCAGCTTAGATTTGATCAGATTAGATGCAGACAGCTGTATATTCTGACCTTAACCAGGGATGCTACCTCAGATGTCAGCTTGTCCATTTAGGCTTCCTCACCATCAGACGGTGGCTGAAAGATACCAAAAATACAATTAAGATTTCATTAGATGAGATGTAGACAGCTGGATATACTGATCTAATCAAAGGATACTGCCTCCGCTGTCAGCTTATACATTTGGCCATGTTCATCCTCAGAAGGTGGCTGAAAGAAACACAAATTCCAGTTTAGATTTGATCAGATTAGATGCAGACAGCTGAATATTCTGACCTTAACCAGGGATGCTCCCTCAGTTGTCAGCTTGTCCATTTAGGCTTCCTCACCATCAGACGGTGGCTGAAAGATACCAAAAATACAATTAAGATTTCATTAGATGAGATGTAGACAGCTGGATATACTGATCTAATCAAAGGATACTGCCTCCGCTGTCAGCTTATACATTTGGCCATGTTCATCCTCAGAAGGTGGCTGAAAGAAACACAAATTCTAGTTTAGATTTGATCAGATTAGATGCAGACAGCTGAATATTCTGACCTTAACCAGGGATGCTACATCAGTTGTCACCTTGTCCATATCGGCATCCTCACCCTCAGACGGTGGCTGAAAGAAACCAAAATACAATTAAGATTTGATTAGATTAGATGTAGACAGCTGGATATACTGAGCTAATCAAAGTATACTGCCTCCGTTGTCAGATTATACATTTGGCCATGTTCATCCTCAGAAGGTGGCTGAAAGAAACAAAAATTCCTGTTTAGATATGATCAGAGTAGATGCAGACAGCTGAATATTCTGACCTTAACCAGGGATGCTCCCTCAGTTGTCAGCTTGTCCATTTAGGCATCATCAACATCAGACGGTGGCTGAAAAAAACCAAAAATACAATTAAGATTTGATTTGATTAGATGTAGACAGCTGGATATACTGATCCAATCAAAGGTTACTGCCTCCGTTGTCAGTTTATCCATTTGTCCATGTTCATCCTCAGAAGGTGGCTGAAAGAAACAAAAATTCAAGCTTAGATTTGATCAGATTAGATGCAGACAGCTGAATATTCTGACCTGAACCAGGGATGCTACCTCAGATGTCAGCTTGTCCATTTAGGCATCCTCAACATCAAACGGTGGTTGAAAGAAACCAAAAATACATTTAAGATTTGATTAGATTAGATGTAGACAGCTGGATATACTGATCTAATCAACGGAAACTGCCTCCGATGTCAGTTTATCCATTTGGCCATGTTCATCCTCAGAAGGTGGCTGCAAGAAACTAAAATTCTAGTTTAGATTTGATCAGATTAGATGCAGACAGCTGAATATTCTGACCTTAACCTGGGATGCTCCCTCAGTTGTCAGCTTGTCCATTTAGGCATCCTCAACATCAGACGGTGGTTGAAAGAAACCAAAAATACAATTAAGATTTGATTAGATTAGATGTAGACAGCTGGATATACTGATCTAATCAACGGAAACTGCCTCCGATGTCAGTTTATCCATTTGGCCATGTTCATCCTCAGAAGGTGGCTGCAAGAAACTAAAATTCTAGTTTAGATTTGATCAGATTAGATGCAGACAGCTGAATATTCTTCCCTTAACCAGGACTGCTGCCTTAGTTGTCAGCTTGTCCATTAAGGCATCCACAACATCAGACGGTGGCTGAAAGAAACCAAAAATAAAATTAAAATTTGATTAGATTAGATGTAGACAGCTGGATATACTGATCTAATCCATGGATACTGCCTCCCTTTTGAGCTTGTCCATTTTGCCATTTTCATCCTCAGAAGGTGGCTGAAAGAAACCAAAATACGAGCTAAGATTCGATCAGATTAGATGCAGACAGCTGAATATTCTGACCTTAACCAGGGATGCTACCTCAGTTGTCACCTTGTCAATTTAGGCATCCTCACCCTCAGATGGTGGCTGAAAGAAACCAAAAATACAATTAAGATTTGATTAGATTAGATGTAGACAGCTGGATATACTGAGCTAATCAAAGGATACTGCCTCCGTTGTCACTTTATCCATTTGGCCATGTTCATCTTCAGAAGGTGGCTGAAAGAAACACAAATTCCAGCTTAGATTTGATCAGATTAGATGCAGACAGCTGAATATTCTGACCTTAACCAGGGATGCTACCTCAGATGTCAATTTATCGATTTAGACATCCTCAACATCAAACAGTGGCTGAAAGAAACCAAAAATACAATTAAGATTTGATTAGATTAGATGAAAACAGCTGGATATACTGATCTAATCCATAGATACTGCCTACCTTGTGAGCTTGTTCATTTTGCCATTTTCATCCTCAGACAGAGGCTGAAAGACACAAAAATTCCAGCTTAGGCTTGATCAGATTAGATGCAGACAGCTGAATATTCTGACCTTAACCAGGGATGCTACCTCAGTTGTCACCTTGTCCATTTAGGCATCCTCACCCTCAGACGGTGGCTGAAAGAAACCAAAAATACAATTAAGATTTGATTAAATTAGATGTAGACAGCTGGATATACTGATCTAATCAAAGGATACTGCCTCCATTATCAGTTTTTCCATTTGGCCATGTTCATCTTCAGAAGGTGGCTGAAAGAAACAAAAATTCCAGCTTAGATTTGATCAGATTAGATGCAGACAGCTGAATATTCTGACCTTAACCAGGGACGCTACCTCAGATGTCAGCTTGTCCATTTAGGCATCCTCACCATCAGACAGTGGCTGAAAGATACCAAAAATACAATTAAGATTTGATTAGATTAGATGTAGACAGCTGGATATACTGATCTAATCAAAGGATACTGCCTCCGTTGTCAGTTTATACATTTGGCCATGTTCATCCTCAGAAGGTGGCTGAAAGAAACAAATATTCCAGTTTAGATTTGATCAGATTAGATGCAGACAGCTGAATATTCTGACCTTAACCTGGGATGCTCCCTCAGTTGTCAGCTTGTCCATTTAGGCATCATCAACATCAGACGGTGGCTGAAAGAAACCAAAAATACAATTAAGATTTGATTTGATTAGATGTAGACAGCTGGATATACTGATCTAATCAACGGATACTGCCTCCGATGTCAGTTTATCCATTTGGCCATGTTCATCCTCAGAAGGTGGCTGCAAGAATCGAAAATTCTATCTTAGATTTGATTAGATTAGATGCAGACAGCTGAATATTCTGACCTTAACCAGGACAGCTACCTCAGTTGTCAGCTTGTCCATTTAGGCATCCTCAACATCAGACGGTGGCTGAAAGAAACCAAAAATACAATTAAAATTTGATTAGATTAGATGTAGACAGCTGGATATACTGATCTAATCCATGGATACTGCCTCCCCTTTGAGCTTGTCCATTTTGCCATTTTCATCCTCAGAATGTGGCTGAAAGAAACTAAAATACGAGCTAAGATTCGATCAGATTAGATGCAGACAGCTGAATATTCTGACCTTAACCAGGGATGCTCCCTCAGTCGTCAGCTTGTCCATTTAGGCATCATCAACATCAGACGGTGGCTGAAAGAAACCAAAAATACAATTAAGATTTGATTTGATTAGATGTAGACAGCTGGATATACTGATCTAATCAAAGGATACTGCTTCCGTTGTCAGTTTATCCATTTGTCCATGTTTATCCTCAGTAGGTGGCTGAAAGAAACAAAAATTGAAGCTTAGATTTGATCAGATTAGATGCAGACAGCTGAATATTCTGACCTGAACCAGGGATGCTACCTCAGATGTCAGCTTGTCCATTTAGGCATCCTCAACATCAGACGGTGGTTGAAAGAAACTAAAAATACAATTAAGATTTGATTAGATTAGATGTAGACAGCTGGATATACTGATCTAATCAACGGATACTGCCTCCGATGTCAGTTTATCCATTTGGCCATGCTCATCCTCAGAAGGTGGCTGCAAGAAACTAAAATTCTAGCTTAGATTTGATCAGATTAGATGCAGACAGCTGAATATTCTGACCTTAACCAGGACTGCTACCTCAGTTGTCAGCTTGTCCATTAAGGCATCCACAACATCAGACGGTGGCTGAAAGAAACCAAAATTACAATTAAAATTTGATTAGATTAGATGTAGACAGCTGGATATACTGAACTAATCCATGGATACTGCCTCCCTTTTGAGCTTGTCCATTTTGCCATTTTCATCCTCAGAAGGTGGCTGAAAGAAACCAAAATACGAGCTAAGATTCGATCAGATTAGATGCAGACAGCTGAATATTCTGACCTTAACCAGGGATGCTACCTCAGTTGTCACCTTGTCCATTTAGGCATCCTCACCCTCAGACGGTGGCTGAAAGAAACCAAAAATACAATTAAGATTTGATTAAATTAGATGTAGACAGCTGGATATACTGATCTAATCAAAGGATACTGCCTCCATTGTCAGTTTATCCATTTGGCCATGTTCATCTTCAGAACGTGGCTGAAAGAAACAAAAATTCCATCTTAGGTTTCATCAGATTAGATGCAGACAGCTGAATATTCTGACCTTAACCAGGGATGCTACCTCAGATGTCAGCTTGTCCATTTAGGCATCCTCACCATCAGACGGTGGCTGAAAGAAACCAAAAATACAATTAAAATTTGATTAGATTAGATGTAGACAGCTGGATATACTGATCTAATCCATGGATACTGCCTCCCTTTTGAGCTTGTCCATTTTGCCATTTTCATCCTCAGAAGGTGGCTGAAAGAAACCAAAATACGAGCTAAGATTCGATCAGATTAGATGCAGACAGCTGAAAATTTTGACCTTAACCAGGGATGCTACCTCAGTTGTCACCTTGTCCATTTAGGCATCCTCACCCTCAGACGGTGGCTGAAAGAAACCAAAAATACAATTAAGATTTGATTAAATTAGATGTAGACAGCTGGATATACTGATCTAATCAAAGGATACTGCCTCCATTGTCAGTTTATCCATTTGGCCATGTTCATCTTCAGAAGGTGGCTGAAAGAAACAAAAATTCCAGCTTAGATTTGATCAGATTAGATGCAGACAGCTGAATATTCTGACCTTAACCAGGGATGCTACCTCAGATGTCAGCTTGTCCATTTAGGCATCCTCACCATCAGACGGTGGCTGAAAGATACCAAAAATACAATTAAGATTTGATTAGATTAGATGTAGACAGCTGGATATACTGATCTAATCAAAGGATACTGCCTCCGTTGTCAGCTTATACATTTGGCCATGTTCATCCTCAGAAGGTGGCTGAAAGAAACAAAAATTCCAGTTTAGATTTGATCAGATTAGATGCAGACAGCTGAATATTCTGACCTGAACCAGGGATGCGACCTCAGATGTCAGCTTGTCCATTTAGGCATCCTCAACATCAGACGGTGGTTGAAAGAAACCAAAAATACAATTAAGATTTGATTAGGTTAGATGTAGACAGCTGGATATACTGATCTAATCAATGGATACTGCCTCCGATGTCAGTTTATCCATTTGGCCATGTTCATCCTCAGAAGGTGGCTGCATGAAACAAAAATTCTAGCTTAGATTTGATCAGATTAGATGCAGACAGCTGAATATTCTGACCTTAACCTGGACTGCTACCTCAGTTGTCAGCTTGTCCATTTAGGCATCCTCAACATCAGACGGTGGCTGAAAGAAACCAAAAATACAATTAAAATTTGATTAGATTAGATGTAGACAGCTGGATATACTGATCTAATCCATGGATACTGCCACCATTTTGAGCTTGTCCATTTTTCCATTTTAATCCTCAGAAGGTGGCTGAAAGAAACCAAAATACGAGCTAAGATTCGATCAGATTAGATGCAGACGGCTGAATATTCTGACCTTAACCAGGGATGCTACCTCAGTTGTCACCTTGTCCATTTAGGCATCCTCACCCTCAGACGGTGGCTGAAAGAAACCAAAAATACAATTAAGATTTGATTAAATTAGATGTAGACAGCTGGATATACTGATCTAATCAAAGGATACTGCCTCCGTTGTCCGTTTATCCATTTGGCCATGTTCATCTTCAGAAGGTGGCTGAAAGAAACAAAAATTCCAGCTTAGATTTGATCAGATTAGATGCAGACAGCTGTATATTCTGACCTTAACCAGGGATGCTACCTCAGATGTCAGCTTGTCCATTTAGGCTTCCTCACCATCAGACGGTGGCTGAAAGATACCAAAAATACAATTAAGATTTCATTAGATGAGATGTAGACAGCTGGATATACTGATCTAATCAAAGGATACTGCCTCCGCTGTCAGCTTATACATTTGGCCATGTTCATCCTCAGAAGGTGGCTGAAAGAAACACAAATTCCAGTTTAGATTTGATCAGATTAGATGCAGACAGCTGAATATTCTGACCTTAACCAGGGATGCTCCCTCAGTTGTCAGCTTGTCCATTTAGGCTTCCTCACCATCAGACGGTGGCTGAAAGATACCAAAAATACAATTAAGATTTCATTAGATGAGATGTAGACAGCTGGATATACTGATCTAATCAAAGGATACTGCCTCCGCTGTCAGCTTATACATTTGGCCATGTTCATCCTCAGAAGGTGGCTGAAAGAAACACAAATTCCAGTTTAGATTTGATCAGATTAGATGCAGACAGCTGAATATTCTGACCTTAACCAGGGATGCTACATCAGTTGTCACCTTGTCCATATCGGCATCCTCACCCTCAGACGGTGGCTGAAAGAAACCAAAATACAATTAAGATTTGATTAGATTAGATGTAGACAGCTGGATATACTGAGCTAATCAAAGTATACTGCCTCCGTTGTCAGATTATACATTTGGCCATGTTCATCCTCAGAAGGTGGCTGAAAGAAACAAAAATTCCTGTTTAGATATGATCAGAGTAGATGCAGACAGCTGAATATTCTGACCTTAACCAGGGATGCTCCCTCAGTTGTCAGCTTGTCCATTTAGGCATCATCAACATCAGACGGTGGCTGAAAAAAACCAAAAATACAATTAAGATTTGATTTGATTAGATGTAGACAGCTGGATATACTGATCCAATCAAAGGTTACTGCCTCCGTTGTCAGTTTATCCATTTGTCCATGTTCATCCTCAGAAGGTGGCTGAAAGAAACAAAAATTCAAGCTTAGATTTGATCAGATTAGATGCAGACAGCTGAATATTCTGACCTGTACCAGGGATGCTACCTCAGATGTCAGCTTGTCCATTTAGGCATCCTCAACATCAAACGGTGGTTGAAAGAAACCAAAAATACATTTAAGATTTGATTAGATTAGATGTAGACAGCTGGATATACTGATCTAATCAACGGAAACTGCCTCCGATGTCAGTTTATCCATTTGGCCATGTTCATCCTCAGAAGGTGGCTGCAAGAAACTAAAATTCTAGTTTAGATTTGATCAGATTAGATGCAGACAGCTGAATATTCTGACCTTAACCTGGGATGCTCCCTCAGTTGTCAGCTTGTCCATTTAGGCATCCTCAACATCAGACGGTGGTTGAAAGAAACCAAAAATACAATTAAGATTTGATTAGATTAGATGTAGACAGCTGGATATACTGATCTAATCAACGGAAACTGCCTCCGATGTCAGTTTATCCATTTGGCCATGTTCATCCTCAGAAGGTGGCTGCAAGAAACTAAAATTCTAGTTTAGATTTGATCAGATTAGATGCAGACAGCTGAATATTCTTCCCTTAACCAGGACTGCTGCCTTAGTTGTCAGCTTGTCCATTAAGGCATCCACAACATCAGACGGTGGCTGAAAGAAACCAAAAATAAAATTAAAATTTGATTAGATTAGATGTAGACAGCTGGATATACTGATCTAATCCATGGATACTGCCTCCCTTTTGAGCTTGTCCATTTTGCCATTTTCATCCTCAGAAGGTGGCTGAAAGAAACCAAAATACGAGCTAAGATTCGATCAGATTAGATGCAGACAGCTGAATATTCTGACCTTAACCAGGGATGCTACCTCAGTTGTCACCTTGTCAATTTAGGCATCCTCACCCTCAGATGGTGGCTGAAAGAAACCAAAAATACAATTAAGATTTGATTAGATTAGATGTAGACAGCTGGATATACTGAGCTAATCAAAGGATACTGCCTCCGTTGTCACTTTATCCATTTGGCCATGTTCATCTTCAGAAGGTGGCTGAAAGAAACACAAATTCCAGCTTAGATTTGATCAGATTAGATGCAGACAGCTGAATATTCTGACCTTAACCAGGGATGCTACCTCAGATGTCAATTTATCGATTTAGACATCCTCAACATCAAACAGTGGCTGAAAGAAACCAAAAATACAATTAAGATTTGATTAGATTAGATGAAAACAGCTGGATATACTGATCTAATCCATAGATACTGCCTACCTTGTGAGCTTGTTCATTTTGCCATTTTCATCCTCAGACAGAGGCTGAAAGACACAAAAATTCCAGCTTAGGCTTGATCAGATTAGATGCAGACAGCTGAATATTCTGACCTTAACCAGGGATGCTACCTCAGTTGTCACCTTGTCCATTTAGGCATCCTCACCCTCAGACGGTGGCTGAAAGAAACCAAAAATACAATTAAGATTTGATTAAATTAGATGTAGACAGCTGGATATACTGATCTAATCAAAGGATACTGCCTCCATTATCAGTTTTTCCATTTGGCCATGTTCATCTTCAGAAGGTGGCTGAAAGAAACAAAAATTCCAGCTTAGATTTGATCAGATTAGATGCAGACAGCTGAATATTCTGACCTTAACCAGGGACGCTACCTCAGATGTCAGCTTGTCCATTTAGGCATCCTCACCATCAGACAGTGGCTGAAAGATACCAAAAATACAATTAAGATTTGATTAGATTAGATGTAGACAGCTGGATATACTGATCTAATCAAAGGATACTGCCTCCGTTGTCAGTTTATACATTTGGCCATGTTCATCCTCAGAAGGTGGCTGAAAGAAACAAATATTCCAGTTTAGATTTGATCAGATTAGATGCAGACAGCTGAATATTCTGACCTTAACCTGGGATGCTCCCTCAGTTGTCAGCTTGTCCATTTAGGCATCATCAACATCAGACGGTGGCTGAAAGAAACCAAAAATACAATTAAGATTTGATTTGATTAGATGTAGACAGCTGGATATACTGATCTAATCAACGGATACTGCCTCCGATGTCAGTTTATCCATTTGGCCATGTTCATCCTCAGAAGGTGGCTGCAAGAATCGAAAATTCTAGCTTAGATTTGATTAGATTAGATGCAGACAGCTGAATATTCTGACCTTAACCAGGACAGCTACCTCAGTTGTCAGCTTGTCCATTTAGGCATCCTCAACATCAGACGGTGGCTGAAAGAAACCAAAAATACAATTAAAATTTGATTAGATTAGATGTAGACAGCTGGATATACTGATCTAATCCATGGATACTGCCTCCCCTTTGAGCTTGTCCATTTTGCCATTTTCATCCTCAGAATGTGGCTGAAAGAAACTAAAATACGAGCTAAGATTCGATCAGATTAGATGCAGACAGCTGAATATTCTGACCTTAACCAGGGATGCTCCCTCAGTCGTCAGCTTGTCCATTTAGGCATCATCAACATCAGACGGTGGCTGAAAGAAACCAAAAATACAATTAAGATTTGATTTGATTAGATGTAGACAGCTGGATATACTGATCTAATCAAAGGATACTGCTTCCGTTGTCAGTTTATCCATTTGTCCATGTTTATCCTCAGTAGGTGGCTGAAAGAAACAAAAATTGAAGCTTAGATTTGATCAGATTAGATGCAGACAGCTGAATATTCTGACCTGAACCAGGGATGCTACCTCAGATGTCAGCTTGTCCATTTAGGCATCCTCAACATCAGACGGTGGTTGAAAGAAACTAAAAATACAATTAAGATTTGATTAGATTAGATGTAGACAGCTGGATATACTGATCTAATCAACGGATACTGCCTCCGATGTCAGTTTATCCATTTGGCCATGCTCATCCTCAGAAGGTGGCTGCAAGAAACTAAAATTCTAGCTTAGATTTGATCAGATTAGATGCAGACAGCTGAATATTCTGACCTTAACCAGGACTGCTACCTCAGTTGTCAGCTTGTCCATTAAGGCATCCACAACATCAGACGGTGGCTGAAAGAAACCAAAATTACAATTAAAATTTGATTAGATTAGATGTAGACAGCTGGATATACTGAACTAATCCATGGATACTGCCTCCCTTTTGAGCTTGTCCATTTTGCCATTTTCATCCTCAGAAGGTGGCTGAAAGAAACCAAAATACGAGCTAAGATTCGATCAGATTAGATGCAGACAGCTGAATATTCTGACCTTAACCAGGGATGCTACCTCAGTTGTCACCTTGTCCATTTAGGCATCCTCACCCTCAGACGGTGGCTGAAAGAAACCAAAAATACAATTAAGATTTGATTAAATTAGATGTAGACAGCTGGATAAACTGATCTAATCAAAGGATACTGCCTCCATTGTCAGTTTATCCATTTGGCCATGTTCATCTTCAGAACGTGGCTGAAAGAAACAAAAATTCCATCTTAGGTTTCATCAGATTAGATGCAGACAGCTGAATATTCTGACCTTAACCAGGGATGCTACCTCAGATGTCAGCTTGTCCATTTAGGCATCCTCACCATCAGACGGTGGCTGAAAGAAACCAAAAATACAATTAAAATTTGATTAGATTAGATGTAGACAGCTGGATATACTGATCTAATCCATGGATACTGCCTCCCTTTTGAGCTTGTCCATTTTGCCATTTTCATCCTCAGAAGGTGGCTGAAAGAAACCAAAATACGAGCTAAGATTCGATCAGATTAGATGCAGACAGCTGAATATTCTGACCTTAACCAGGGATGCTACCTCAGTTGTCACCTTGTCCATTTAGGCATCCTCACCCTCAGACGGTGGCTGAAAGAAACCAAAAATACAATTAAGATTTGATTAAATTAGATGTAGACAGCTGGATAAACTGATCTAATCAAAGGATACTGCCTCCATTGTCAGTTTATCCATTTGGCCATGTTCATCTTCAGAACGTGGCTGAAAGAAACAAAAATTCCATCTTAGGTTTCATCAGATTAGATGCAGACAGCTGAATATTCTGACCTTAACCAGGGATGCTACCTCAGATGTCAGCTTGTCCATTTAGGCATCCTCACCATCAGACGGTGGCTGAAAGAAACCAAAAATACAATTAAAATTTGATTAGATTAGATGTAGACAGCTGGATATACTGATCTAATCCATGGATACTGCCTCCCTTTTGAGCTTGTCCATTTTGCCATTTTCATCCTCAGAAGGTGGCTGAAAGAAACCAAAATACGAGCTAAGATTCGATCAGATTAGATGCAGACAGCTGAATATTCTGACCTTAACCAGGGATGCTACCTCAGTTGTCACCTTGTCCATTTAGGCATCCTCACCCTCAGACGGTGGCTGAAAGAAACCAAAAATACAATTAAGATTTGATTAAATTAGATGTAGACAGCTGGATATACTGATCTAATCAAAGGATACTGCCTCCATTGTCAGTTTATCCATTTGGCCATGTTCATCTTCAGAAGGTGGCTGAAAGAAACAAAAATTCCAGCTTAGATTTGATCAGATTAGATGCAGACAGCTGAATATTCTGACCTTAACCAGGGATGCTACCTCAGATGTCAGCTTGTCCATTTAGGCATCCTCACCATCAGACGGTGGCTGAAAGATACCAAAAATACAATTAAGATTTGATTAGATTAGATGTAGACAGCTGGATATACTGATCTAATCAAAGGATACTGCCTCCGTTGTCAGCTTATACATTTGGCCATGTTCATCCTCAGAAGGTGGCTGAAAGAAACAAAAATTCCAGTTTAGATTTGATCAGATTAGATGCAGACAGCTGAATATTCTGACCTGAACCAGGGATGCGACCTCAGATGTCAGCTTGTTCATTTAGGCATCCTCAACATCAGACGGTGGCTGAAAGAAACCAAAAATACAATTAAGATTTGATTTGATTAGAGGTAGACAGCTGGATATACTGATCTAATCAACGGATACTACCTCCCGTGTGAGCTTGTTCATTTGGCCATTTTCATCCTCAGACGGTGGCTGAAAGAAACCATAATACGAGCTAAGATTCGATCAGATTAGATGCAGACAGCTGAATATTCTGACCTTAACCAGGGATGCTACCTAAGTTGTCACCTTGTCCATTTAGGCATCCTCACCCTCAGACGGTGGCTGAAAGAAACCAAAAATACAATTAAGATTTGATTAGATTAGATGTAGACAGCTGGATATACTGATCTAATCAAAGGATATTGCCTCCGTTGTCAGTTTATCCATTTGGCCATGTTTATCTTCAGAAGGTGGCTGAAAGAAACAAACATTCCACCTAACCTTTGATCAGATTAGATGCAGACAGCTGAATATTCTGACCTTAACCAGGGATGCTAACTCAGATGTCAGCTTGTCCATTTAGGCATCGTCAACATCAAACGGTGGCTGAAAGAAACCAAAAATACAATTAAGATTTTATTAGATGAGATGAAGACAGCTGGATATACTGATCTAATCCATGGATACTGCCTACCTTGTGAGCTTGTCCATTTTGCCATTTTCATCCTCAGAAAGAGGCTGAAAGAAACAAAAACTCCAGCTTAGATTTGATCAGATTAGATGCAGACAGCTGAATATTCTGACCTTAACCAGGGATGCTACCTCAGTTGTCAGCTTGTCCATTTAGGTATCCTCACCATCAGACGGTGGCTGAAAGATACCAAAAATACAATTAAGATTTGATTAGATTAGATGTAGACAGCTGGATATACTGATCTAATCAAAGGATACTGCCTCCGTTGTCAGCTTCTACATTTGGCCATGTTCACCCTCAGAAGGTGGCTGAAAGAAACAAAAATTCCAGTTTAGATTTGATCAGATTAGATGCAGACAGCTGAATATTCTGACCTTAACCAGGGATGCTCCCTCAGTTGTCAGCTTGTCCATGTAGGCATCCTCAACATCAGACGGTGGCTGAAAGAAACCAAAAATACAATTAAGATTTGATTTGATTAGATGTAGACAGCTGGATATACTGATCTAATCAAAGGATACTGCCTCCGTTGTCAGTTTATCCATTTGGCCATGTTCATCTTCAGAAGGTGGCTGAAAGAAACAAAAATTCCAGCTTAGATTTGATCAGCTTAGATGCAGACAGCTGAATATTCTGACCTTAACCAGGGATGCTACCTCAGATGTCAGCTTGTCCATTTAGACATCCTCAACATCAGACAGAGGCTGAAAGAAACCAAAAATACAATAAAGATTTGATTAGATTAGATGTAGACAGATGGATATACTGATCTAATCCATGGATACTGCCTACCTTGTGAGCTTGTTCATTTTGCCATTTTCATCCTCAGAAGGTGGCTGAAAGAAACCAAAATACGAGCTAAGATTCGACCAGATTAGATGCAGACAGCTGAATATTCTGACCTTAACCAGGGATGCTACCTAAGTTGTCACCTTGTCCATTTAGGCATCCTCACCCTCAGATGGTGGCTGAAAGAAACCAGAAATACAATTAAGATTTGATTAGATTAGATGTAGACAGCTGGATATACTGATCTAATCCATGGATACTGCCTACCTTGGGAGCTTGTCCATTTTGCCATTTTCATCCTCAGAAAGAGGCTGAAAGAAACTAAAATTCCAGCTTAGATTTGATCAGATTAGATGCAGACAGCTGAATATTCTGACCTTAACCATGGATGCTACCTCAGTTGTCAGCTTGTCCATTTAGGCATCCTCACCATCAGACGGTGGCTATAAGATACCAAAAATACAATTAAGATTTGATTAGATTAGATGTAGACAGCTGGATATACTGATCTATTCAAAGGATACTGCCTCCGTTGTCAGCTTATACATTTGGCCATGTTCATCCTCAGAAGGTGGCTGAAAGAAACAAAAATTCCAGTTTAGATTTGATCAGATTAGATGCAGACAGCTGAATATTCTGACCTTAACCAGGGATGCTCCCTCAGTTGTCAGATTGTCCATTTAGGCATCCTCAACATCAGACAGTGGCTGAAAGAATCCAAAAATACAATTAAGATTTGATTAGATTAGATGAAGACAGCTGGATATACTGATCTAATCCATGGATTCTGCCTACCTTGTGAGCTTGTTCATTTTGCCATTTTCATCCTCAGAAAGAGGCTGAAAGAAACAAAACTTCCAGCTTAGATTTGATCAGATTAGATGCAGACAGCTGAATATTCTGACCTTAACCAGGGATGCTACCTCAGTTGTCAGCTTGTCCATTTAGGCATCCTCACCATCAGACGGTGGCTGAAAGATACCAAAAATACAATTTAGATTTGATTAGATTAGATGTAGACAGCTGAATATTCTGACCTTAACCAGGGATGCTCCCTCAGTTGTCAGCTTGTCCATTTAGGCATCCTCAACATCAGACGGTGGCTGAAAGAATCCAAAAATACAATTAAGATTTGATTAGATTAGATGAAGACAGCTGGATATACTGATCTAATCCATGGATACTGCCTACCTTGTGAGTTTGTTCATTTTGCCATTTTCATCCTCAGAAAGAGGCTGAAAGAAACTAAAATTCCAGTTTAGATTTGATCAGATTAGATGCAGACAGCTGAATATTCTGACCTTAACCAGGGATGCTCCCTCAGTTGTCAGCTTGTCCATGTAGGCATCCTCAACATAGGACGGTGGCTGAAAGAAACCAAAAATACAATTAAGATTTGATTTGATTAGATGTAGACAGCTGGATATACTGATCTAATCAAAGTATACTGCCTCCGTTGTCAGCTTATACATTTGGCCATGTTCATCCTCAGAAGGTGGCTGAAAGAAACAAAAATTCCAGTTTAGATTTAATCAGATTAGATGCAGACAGCTGAATATTCTGACCTTAACCAGGGATGCTCCCTCAGTTGTCAGCTTGTCCATTTAGGCATCATCAACATCAGACAGTGGCTGAAAGAAACCAAAAATACAATTAAGATTTGATTAGATTAGATGTAGACAGCTGGATATACTGATCTAATCAAAGGATACTGCCTCCGTTGTCAGCTTATACATTTGGCTATGTTCATCCTCAGAAGGTGGCTGAAAGAAACAAAAATTCCAGTTTAGATTTGATCAGATTAGATGCAGACAGCTGAATATTCTGACCTGAACCAGGGATGCGACCTCAGATGTCAGCTTGTCCATTTAGGCATCCTCAACATCAGACGGTGGTTGAAAGAAACCAAAAATACAATTAAGATTTGATTAGGTTAGATGTAGACAGTTGGATATACTGATCTAATCAACGGATACTGCCTCCGATGTAAGTTCATCCATTTGGCCATGCTCATGCTCAGAAGGTGGCTGCAAGAAACTAAAATTCTAGCTTAGATTTGATCAGATTAGATGCAGACAGCTGAATATTCTGACCTTAACCAGGACTGCTACCTCAGTTGTCAGCTTGTCCATTAAGGCATCCACAACATCAGACCGTGGCTGAAAGAAACCAAAAATACAATTAAAATTTGATTAGATTAGATGTAGACAGCTGGATATACTGATCTAATCCATGGATACTGCCTCCCTTTTGAGTTTGTCCATTTTGCCATTTTCATCCTCAGAAGGTGGCTGAAAGAAACCAAAATACGAGCTAAGATTTGATCAGATTAGATGCAGACAGCTGAATATTCTGACCTTAACCAGGGATGCTACATCAGTTGTCACCTTGTCCATTTAGGCATCCTCACCCTCAGACGGTGGCTGAAAGAAACCAAAATACAATTAAGATTTGATTAGATTAGATGTAGACAGCTGGATATACTGAGCTAATCAAAGTATACTGCCTCCGTTGTCAGATTATACATTTGGCCATGTTCATCCTCAGAAGGTGGCTGAAAGAAACAAAAATTCCTGTTTAGATATGATCAGAGTAGATGCGGACAGCTGAATATTCTGACCTTAACCAGGGATGCTCCCTCAGTTGTCAGCTTGTCCATTTAGGCATCATCAACATCAGACGGTGGCTGAAAAAAACCAAAAATACAATTAAGATTTGATTTGATTAGATGTAGACAGCTGGATATACTGATCCAATCAAAGGATACTGCCTCCGTTGTCAGTTTATCCATTTGTCCATGTTCATCCTCAGAAGGTGGCTGAAAGAAACAAAAATTCAAGCTTAGATTTGATCAGATTAGATGCAGACAGCTGAATATTCTGACCTGAACCAGGGATGCTACCTCAGATGTCAGCTTGTCCATTTAGGCATCCTCAACATCAAACGGTGGTTGAAAGAAACCAAAAATACATTTAAGATTTGATTAGATTAGATGTAGACAGCTGGATATACTGATCTAATCAACGGAAACTGCCTCCGATGTCAGTTTATCCATTTGGCCATGTTCATCCTCAGAAGGTGGCTGCAAGAAACTAAAATTCTAGCTTAGATTTGATCAGATTAGATGCAGACAGCTGAATATTCTGACCTTAACCAGGACTGCTACCTCAGTTGTCAGCTTGTCCATTTAGGCATCCTCAACATCAGACGGTGGCTTAAAGAAACCAAAAATACAATTAAAATTTGATTAGATTAGATGTAGACAGCTGGATATACTGATCTAATCCATGGATACTGCCTCCCCTTTGAGCTTGTCCATTTTGCCATTTTCATCCTCAGAATGTGGCTGAAAGAAACTAAAATACGAGCTAAGATTCGATCAGATTAGATGCAGACAGCTGAATATTCTGACCTTAACCAGGGATGCTCCCTCAGTCGTCAGCTTGTCCATTTAGGCATCATCAACATCAGACGGTGGCTGAAAGAAACCAAAAATACAATTAAGATTTGATTTGATTAGATGTAGACAGCTGGATATACTGATCTAATCAAAGGATACTGCCTCCGTTGTCAGTTTATCCATTTGTCCATGTTTATCCTCAGTAGGTGGCTGAAAGAAACAAAAATTGAAGCTTAGATTTGATCAGATTAGATGCAGACAGCTGAATATTCTGACCTGAACCAGGGATGCTACCTCAGATGTCAGCTTGTCCATTTAGGCATCCTCAACATCAGACGGTGGTTGAAAGAAACCAAAAATACAATTAAGATTTGATTAGATTAGATGTAGACAGCTGGATATACTGATCTAATCAACGGAAACTGCCTCCGATGTCAGTTTATCCATTTGGCCATGTTCATCCTCAGAAGGTGGCTGCAAGAAACTAAAATTCTAGTTTAGATTTGATCAGATTAGATGCAGACAGCTGAATATTCTGACCTTAACCAGGACTGCTACCATAGTTGTCAGCTTGTCCATTAAGGCATCCACAACATCAGACGGTGGCTGAAAGAAACCAAAAATAAAATTAAAATTTGATTAGATTAGATGTAGACAGCTGGATATACTGATCTAATCCATGGATACTGCCTCCCTTTTGAGCTTGTCCATTTTGCCATTTTCATCCTCAGAAGGTGGCTGAAAGAAACCAAAATACGAGCTAAGATTCGATCAGATTAGATGCAGACAGCTGAATATTCTGACCTTAACCAGGGATGCTACCTCAGTTGTCACCTTGTCCATTTAGGCATCCTCACCCTCAGATGGTGGCTGAAAGAAACCAAAAATACAATTAAGATTTGATTAGATTAGATGTAGACAGCTGGATATACTGAGCTAATCAAAGGATACTGCCTCCGTTGTCAGTTTATCCATTTGGCCATGTTCATCTTCAGAAGGTGGCTGAAAGAAACACAAATTCCAGCTTAGATTTGATCAGATTAGATGCAGACAGCTGAATATTCTGACCTTAACCAGGGATGCTACCTCAGATGTCAATTTATCGATTTAGACATCCTCAACATCAGACAGTGGCTGAAAGAAACCAAAAATACAATTAAGATTTGATTAGATTAGATGAAGACAGCTGGATATACTGATCTAATCCATAGATACTGCCTACCTTGTGAGCTTGTTCATTTTGCCATTTTCATCCTCAGAAAGAGGCTGAAAGACACAAAAATTCCAGCTTAGGCTTGATCAGATTAGATGCAGACAGCTGAATATTCTGACCTTAACCAGGGATGCTACCTCAGTTGTCACCTTGTCCATTTAGGCATCCTCACCCTCAGACGGTGGCTGAAAGAAACCAAAAATACAATTAAGATTTGATTAAATTAGATGTAGACAGCTGGATATACTGATCTAATCAAAGGATACTGCCTCCATTGTCAGTTTATCCATTTGGCCATGTTCATCTTCAGAAGGTGGCTGAAAGAAACAAAAATTCCAGCTTAGATTTGATCAGATTAGATGCAGACAGCTGAATATTCTGACCTTAACCAGGGACGCTACCTCAGATGTCAGCTTGTCCATTTAGGCATCCTCACCATCAGACGGTGGCTGAAAGATACCAAAAATACAATTAAGATTTGATTAGATTAGATGTAGACAGCTGGATATACTGATCTAATCAAAGGATACTGCCTCCGTTGTCAGTTTATACATTTGGCCATGTTCATCCTCAGAAGGTGGCTGAAAGAAACAAATATTCCAGTTTAGATTTGATCAGATTAGATGCAGACAGCTGAATATTCTGACCTTAACCAGGGATGCTACCTCAGTTGTCACCTTGTCCATTTAGGCATCCTCAACATCAGACGGTGGCTGAAAGAAACCAAAAATACAATTAAGATTTGATTAAATTAGATGTAGACAGCTGGATATACTGATCTAATCAAAGGATACTGCCTCCGTTGTCAGTTTATCCATTTGGCCATGTTCATCTTCAGAAGGTGGCTGAAAGAAACAAAAATTCCAGCTTAGATTTGATCAGATTAGATGCAGACAGCTGAATATTCTGACCTTAACCAGGGATGCTACCTCAGATGTCTGCTTGTCCATTTAGGCTTCCTAACCATCAGACGTTGGCTGAAAGATACCAAAAATACAATTAAGATTTCAGTAGATGAGATGTAGACAGCTGGATATACTGATCTAATCAAAGGATACTGCCTCCGTTGTCAGTTTATACATTTGGCCATGTTCATCCTCAGAAGGTGGCTGAAAGAAACAAAAATTCCAGTTTAGATTTGATCAGATTAGATGCAGACAGCTGAATATTCTGACCTTAACCTGGGATGCTCCCTCAGTTGTCAGCTTGTCCATTTAGGCATCATCAACATCAGACGGTGGCTGAAAGAAACCAAAAATACAATTAAGATTTGATTTGATTAGATGTAGACAGCTGGATATACTGATCTAATCAACGGATACTGCCTCCGATGTCAGTTTATCCATTTGGCCATGTTCATCCTCAGAAGGTGGCTGCAAGAATCGAAAATTCTAGCTTAGATTTGATTAGATTAGATGCAGACAGCTGAATATTCTGACCTTAACCAGGACAGCTACCTCAGTTGTCAGCTTGTCCATTTAGGCATCCTCAACATCAGACGGTGGCTGAAAGAAACCAAAAATACAATTAAAATTTGATTAGATTAGATGTAGACAGCTGGATATACTGATCTAATCCATGGATACTGCCTCCCCTTTGAGCTTGTCCATTTTGCCATTTTCATCCTCAGAATGTGGCTGAAAGAAACTAAAATACGAGCTAAGATTCGATCAGATTAGATGCAGACAGCTGAATATTCTGACCTTAACCAGGGATGCTCCCTCAGTCGTCAGCTTGTCCATTTAGGCATCATCAACATCAGACGGTGGCTGAAAGAAACCAAAAATACAATTAAGATTTGATTTGATTAGATGTAGACAGCTGGATATACTGATCTAATCAAAGGATACTGCCTCCGTTGTCAGTTTATCCATTTGTCCATGTTTATCCTCAGTAGGTGGCTGAAAGGATCAAAAATTGAAGCTTAGATTTGATCAGATTAGATGCAGACAGCTGAATATTCTGACCTGAACCAGGGATGCTACCTCAGATGTCAGCTTGTCCATTTAGGCATCCTCAACATCAGACGGTGGTTGAAAGAAACCAAAAATACAATTAAGATTTGATTAGATTAGATGTAGACAGCTGGATATACTGATCTAATCAACGGATACTGCCTCCGATGTCAGTTTATCCATTTGGCCATGTTCATCCTCAGAAGGTGGCTGCAAGAAACTAAAATTCTAGCTTAGATTTGATCAGATTAGATGCAGACAGCTGAATATTCTGACCTTAACCAGGACTGCTACCTCAGTTGTCAGCTTGTCCATTAAGGCATCCACAACATCAGACGGTGGCTGAAAGAAACCAAAAATACAATTAAAATTTGATTAGATTAGATGTAGACAGCTGGATATACTGAACTAATCCATGGATACTGCCTCCCTTTTGAGCTTGTCCATTTTGCCATTTTCATCCTCAGAAGGTGGCTGAAAGAAACCAAAATACGAGCTAAAATTCGATCAGATTAGATGCAGACAGCTGAATATTCTGACCTTAACCAGGGATGCTACCTCAGTTGTCACCTTGTCCATTTAGGCATCCTCACCTTCAGACGGTGGCTGAAAGAAACCAAAAATACAATTAAGATTTGATTAAATTAGATGTAGACAGCTGGATATACTGATCTAATCAAAGGATACTGCCTCCATTGTCAGTTTATCCATTTGGCCATGTTCATCTTCAGAAGGTGGCTGAAAGAAACAAAAATTCCAGCTTAGGTTTCATCAGATTAGATGCAGACAGCTGAATATTCTGACCTTAACCAGGGATGCTACCTCAGTTGTCAGCTTGTCCATTTAGGCATCCTCACCATCAGACGGTGGCTGAAAGAAACCAAAAATACAATTAAAATTTGATTAGATTAGATGTAGACAGCTGGATATACTGATCTAATCCATGGATACTGCCTCCCTTTTGAGCTTGTCCATTTTGCCATTTTCATCCTCATAAGGTGGCTGAAAGAAACCAAAATACGAGCTAAGATTCGATCAGATTAGATGCAGACAGCCGAATATTCTGACCTTAACCAGGGATGCTACCTCAGTTGTCACCTTGTCCATTTAGGCATCCTCACCCTCAGACGGTGGCTGAAAGAAACCAAAAATACAATTAAGATTTGATTAAATTAGATGTAGACAGCTGGATATACTGATCTAATCAAAGGATACTGCCTCCATTGTCAGTTTATCCATTTGGCCATGTTCATCTTCAGAAGGTGGCTGAAAGAAACAAAAATTCCAGCTTAGATTTGATCAGATTAGATGCAGACAGCTGAATATTCTGACCTTAACCAGGGATGCTACCTCAGATGTCAGCTTGTCCATTTAGGCATCCTCACCATCAGACGGTGGCTGAAAGATACCAAAAATACAATTAACATTTGATTAGATTAGATGTAGACAGCTGGATATACTGATCTAATCAAAGGATACTGCCTCCGTTGTCAGCTTATACATTTGGCCATGTTCATCCTCAGAAGGTGGCTGAAAGAAACAAAAATTCCAGTTTAGATTTGATCAGATTAGATGCAGACAGCTGAATATTCTGACCTGAACCAGGGATGCGACCTCAGATGTCAGCTTGTTCATTTAGGCATCCTCAACATCAGACGGTGGCTGAAAGAAACCAAAAATAGAATTAAGATTTGATTTGATTAGAGGTAGACAGCTGGATATACTGATCTAATCAACGGATACTACCTCCCGTGTGAGCTTGTTCATTTGGCCATTTTCATCCTCAGAAGGTGGCTGAAAGAAACCATAATACGAGCTAAGATTCGATCAGATTAGATGCAGACAGCTGAATATTCTGACCTTAACCAAGGATGCTACCTAAGTTGTCACCTTGTCCATTTAGGCATCCTCACCCTCAGACGGTGGCTGAAAGAAACCAAAAATACAATTAAGATTTGATTAGATTAGATGTAGACAGCTGGATATACTGATCTAATCAAAGGATATTGCCTCCGTTGTCAGTTTATCCATTTGGCCATGTTTATCTTCAGAAGGTGGCTGAAAGAAACAAACATTCCAGCTAACCTTTGATCAGATTAGATGCAGACAGCTGAATATTCTGACCTTAACCAGGGATGCTAACTCAGATGTCAGCTTGTCCATTTAGGCATCGTCAACATCAAACGGTGGCTGAAAGAAACCAAAAATACAATTAAGATTTTATTAGATGAGATGAAGACAGCTGGATATACTGATCTAATCCATGGATACTGCCTACCTTGTGAGCTTGTCCATTTTGCCATTTTCATCCTCAGAAAGAGGCTGAAAGAAACAAAAACTCCAGCTTAGATTTGATCAGATTAGATGCAGACAGCTGAATATTCTGACCTTAACCAGGGATGCTACCTCAGTTGTCAGCTTGTCCATTTAGGTATCCTCACCATCAGACGGTGGCTGAAAGATACCAAAAATACAATTAAGATTTGATTAGATTAGATGTAGACAGCTGGATATACTGATCTAATCAAAGGATACTGCCTCCGTTGTCAGTTTATACATTTGGCCATGTTCATCCTCAGAAGGTGGCTGAAAGAAACAAAAATTCCAGTTTAGATTTGATTAGATTAGATGCAGACAGCTGAATATTCTGACCTTAACCAGGGATGCTCCCTCAGTTGTCAGCTTGTCCATGTAGGCATCCTCAACATCAGACGGTGGCTGAAAGAAACCAAAAATACAATTAAGATTTGATTTGATTAGATGTAGACAGCTGGATATACTGATCTAATCAAAGGATACTGCCTCCGTTGTCAGTTTATCCATTTGGCCATGTTCATCTTCAGAAGGTGGCTGAAAGAAACAAAAATTCCAGCTTAGATTTGATCAGCTTAGATGCAGACAGCTGAATATTCTGACCTTAACCAGGGATGCTACCTCAGATGTCAGCTTGTCCATTTAGACATCCTCAACATCAGACAGAGGCTGAAAGAAACCAAAAATACAATTAAGATTTGATTAGATTAGATGTAGACAGCTGGATATACTGATCTAATCCATGGATACTGCCTACCTTGTGAGCTTGTTCATTTTGCCATTTTCATCCTCAGAAGGTGGCTGAAAGAAACCAAAATACGAGCTAAGATTCGACCAGATTAGATGCAGACAGCTGAATATTCTGACCTTAACCAGGGATGCTACCTAAGTTGTCACCTTGTCCATTTAGGCATCCTCACCCTCAGACGGTGGCTGAAAGAAACCAAAAATACAATTAAGATTTGATTAGATTAGATGTAGACAGCTGGATATACTGATCTAATCCATGGATACTGCCTACCTTGGGAGCTTGTCCATTTTGCCATTTTCATCCTCAGAAAGATGCTGAAAGAAACTAAAATTCCAGCTTAGATTTGATCAGATTAGATGCAGACATCTGAATATTCTGACCTTAACCATGGATGCTACCTCAGTTGTCAGCTTGTCCATTTAGGCATCCTCACCATCAGACGGTGGCTATAAGATACCAAAAATACAATTAAGATTTGATTAGATTAGATGTAGACAGCTGGATATACTGATCTATTCAAAGGATACTGCCTCCGTTGTCACCTTATACATTTGGCCATGTTCATCCTCAGAAGGTGGCTGAAAGAAACAAAAATTCCAGTTTAGATTTGATCAGATTAGATGCAGACAGCTGAATATTCTGACCTTAACCAGGGATGCTACCTCAGTTGTCAGATTGTCCATTTAGGCATCCTCAACATCAGACGGTGGCTGAAAGAATCCAAAAATACAATTAAGATTTGATTAGATTAGATGAAGACAGCTGGATATACTGATCTAATCCATGGATACTGCCTACCTTGTGAGCTTGTTCATTTTGCCATTTTCATCCTCAGAAAGAGGCTGAAAGAAACAAAAATTCCAGCTTAGATTTGATCAGATTAGATGCAGACAGCTGAATATTCTGACCTTAACCAGGGATGCTACCTCAGTTGTCAGCTTGTCCATTTAGGCATCCTCACCATCAGACGGTGGCTGAAAGATACCAAAAATACAATTAAGATTTGATTAGATTAGATGTAGACAGCTGAATATTCTGACCTTAACCAGGGATGCTCCCTCAGTTGTCAGCTTGTCCATTTATGCATCCTCAACATCAGACGGTGGCTGAAAGAATCCAAAAATACAATTAAGATTTGATTAGATTAGATGAAGACAGCTGGATATACTGATCTAATCCATGGATACTGCCTACCTTGTGAGCTTGTTCATTTTGCCATTTTCATCCTCAGAAAGAGGCTGAAAGAAACTAAAATTCCAGTTTAGATTTGATCAGATTAGATGCAGACAGCTGAATATTCTGACCTTAACCAGGGATGCTCCCTCAGTTGTCAGCTTGTCCATGTAGGCATCCTCAACATCGGACGGTGGCTGAAAGAAACCAAAAATACAATTAAGATTTGATTTGATTAGATGTAGACAGCTGGATATACTGATCTAATCAAAGGATACTGCCTCCATTGTCAGTTTATCCATATGGCCATGTTCATCCTCAGAAGGTGGCTGAAAGAAACAAAAATTCCAGTTTAGATTTGATCAGATTAGATGAAGACAGCTGAATATTCTGACCTTAACCAGGGATGCTACCTCAGTTGTCACCTTGTCCATTTAGGCATCTCACCCTCAGATGGTGGCTGAAAGAAACCAAAAATACAATTAAGATTTGATTAGATTAGATGTAGACAGCTGGATATACTGAGCTAATCAAAGGATACTGCCTCCGTTGTCAGTTTATCCATTTGGCCATGTTCATCTTCAGAAGGTGGCTGAAAGAAACACAAATTCCAGCTTAGATTTGATCAGATTAGATGCAGACAGCTGAATATTCTGACCTTAACCAGGGATGCTACCTCAGATGTCAATTTATCGATTTAGACATCCTCAACATCAGACAGTGGCTGAAAGAAACCAAAAATACAATTAAGATTTGATTAGATTAGATGAAGACAGCTGGATATACTGATCTAATCCATAGATACTGCCTACCTTGTGAGCTTGTTCATTTTGCCATTTTCATCCTCAGAAAGAGGCTGAAAGACACAAAAATTCCAGCTTAGGCTTGATCAGATTAGATGCAGACAGCTGAATATTCTGACCTTAACCAGGGATGCTACCTCAGTTGTCACCTTGTCCATTTAGGCATCCTCACCCTCAGACGGTGGCTGAAAGAAACCAAAAATACAATTAAGATTTGATTAAATTAGATGTAGACAGCTGGATATACTGATCTAATCAAAGGATACTGCCTCCATTGTCAGTTTATCCATTTGGCCATGTTCATCTTCAGAAGGTGGCTGAAAGAAACAAATATTCCAGTTTAGATTTGATCAGATTAGATGCAGACAGCTGAATATTCTGACCTTAACCAGGGATGCTACCTCAGTTGTCACCTTGTCCATTTAGGCATCCTCAACATCAGACGGTGGCTGAAAGAAACCAAAAATACAATTAAGATTTGATTAAATTAGATGTAGACAGCTGGATATACTGATCTAATCAAAGGATACTGCCTCCGTTGTCAGTTTATCCATTTGGCCATGTTCATCTTCAGAAGGTGGCTGAAAGAAACAAAAATTCCAGCTTAGATTTGATCAGATTAGATGCAGACAGCTGAATATTCTGACCTTAACCAGGGATGCTACCTCAGATGTCTGCTTGTCCATTTAGGCTTCCTAACCATCAGACGTTGGCTGAAAGATACCAAAAATACAATTAAGATTTCAGTAGATGAGATGTAGACAGCTGGATATACTGATCTAATCAAAGGATACTGCCTCCGTTGTCAGTTTATACATTTGGCCATGTTCATCCTCAGAAGGTGGCTGAAAGAAACAAAAATTCCAGTTTAGATTTGATCAGATTAGATGCAGACAGCTGAATATTCTGACCTTAACCTGGGATGCTCCCTCAGTTGTCAGCTTGTCCATTTAGGCATCATCAACATCAGACGGTGGCTGAAAGAAACCAAAAATACAATTAAGATTTGATTTGATTAGATGTAGACAGCTGGATATACTGATCTAATCAACGGATACTGCCTCCGATGTCAGTTTATCCATTTGGCCATGTTCATCCTCAGAAGGTGGCTGCAAGAATCGAAAATTCTAGCTTAGATTTGATTAGATTAGATGCAGACAGCAGAATATTCTGACCTTAACCAGGACAGCTACCTCAGTTGTCAGCTTGTCCATTTAGGCATCCTCAACATCAGACGGTGGCTGAAAGAAACCAAAAATACAATTAAAATTTGATTAGATTAGATGTAGACAGCTGGATATACTGATCTAATCCATGGATACTGCCTCCCCTTTGAGCTTGTCCATTTTGCCATTTTCATCCTCAGAATGTGGCTGAAAGAAACTAAAATACGAGCTAAGATTCGATCAGATTAGATGCAGACAGCTGAATATTCTGACCTTAACCAGGGATGCTCCCTCAGTCGTCAGCTTGTCCATTTAGGCATCATCAACATCAGACGGTGGCTGAAAGAAACCAAAAATACAATTAAGATTTGATTTGATTAGATGTAGACAGCTGGATATACTGATCTAATCAAAGGATACTGCCTCCGTTGTCAGTTTATCCATTTGTCGATGTTTATCCTCAGTAGGTGGCTGAAAGGATCAAAAATTGAAGCTTAGATTTGATCAGATTAGATGCAGACAGCTGAATATTCTGACCTGAACCAGGGATGCTACCTCAGATGTCAGCTTGTCCATTTAGGCATCCTCAACATCAGACGGTGGTTGAAAGAAACCAAAAATACAATTAAGATTTGATTAGATTAGATGTAGACAGCTGGATATACTGATCTAATCAAAGGATACTGCCTCCGTTGTCAGTTTATCCATTTGTCGATGTTTATCCTCAGTAGGTGGCTGAAAGGATCAAAAATTGAAGCTTAGATTTGATCAGATTAGATGCAGACAGCTGAATATTCTGACCTGAACCAGGGATGCTACCTCAGATGTCAGCTTGTCCATTTAGGCATCCTCAACATCAGACGGTGGTTGAAAGAAACCAAAAATACAATTAAAATTTGATTAGATTAGATGTAGACAGCTGGATATACTGAACTAATCCATGGATACTGCCTCCCTTTTGAGCTTGTCCATTTTGCCATTTTCATCCTCAGAAGGTGGCTGAAAGAAACCAAAATACGAGCTAAGATTCGATCAGATTAGATGCAGACAGCTGAATATTCTGACCTTAACCAGGGATGCTACCTCAGTTGTCACCTTGTCCATTTAGGCATCCTCACCTTCAGACGGTGGCTGAAAGAAACCAAAAATACAATTAAGATTTGATTAAATTAGATGTAGACAGCTGGATATACTGATCTAATCAAAGGATACTGCCTCCATTGTCAGTTTATCCATTTGGCCATGTTCATCTTCAGAAGGTGGCTGAAAGAAACAAAAATTCCAGCTTAGGTTTCATCAGATTAGATGCAGACAGCTGAATATTCTGACCTTAACCAGGGATGCTACCTCAGTTGTCAGCTTGTCCATTTAGGCATCCTCACCATCAGACGGTGGCTGAAAGAAACCAAAAATACAATTAAAATTTGATTAGATTAGATGTAGACAGCTGGATATACTGATCTAATCCATGGATACTGCCTCCCTTTTGAGCTTGTCCATTTTGCCATTTTCATCCTCAGAAGGTGGCTGAAAGAAACCAAAATACGAGCTAAGATTCGATCAGATTAGATGCAGACAGCTGAATATTCTGACCTTAACCAGGGATGCTACCTCAGTTGTCACCTTGTCCATTTAGGCATCCTCACCCTCAGACGGTGGCTGAAAGAAACCAAAAATACAATTAAGATTTGATTAAATTAGATGTAGACAGCTGGATATACTGATCTAATCAAAGGATACTGCCTCCATTGTCAGTTTATCCATTTGGCCATGTTCATCTTCAGAAGGTGGCTGAAAGAAACAAAAATTCCAGCTTAGATTTGATCAGATTAGATGCAGACAGCTGAATATTCTGACCTTAACCAGGGATGCTACCTCAGATGTCAGCTTGTCCATTTAGGCATCCTCACCATCAGACGGTGGCTGAAAGATACCAAAAATACAATTAAGATTTGATTAGATTAGATGTAGACAGCTGGATATACTGATCTAATCAAAGGATACTGCCTCCGTTGTCAGCTTATACATTTGGCCATGTTCATCCTCAGAAGGTGGCTGAAAGAAACAAAAATTCCAGTTTAGATTTGATCAGATTAGATGCAGACAGCTGAATATTCTGACCTGAACCAGGGATGCGACCTCAGATGTCAGCTTGTTCATTTAGGCATCCTCAACATCAGACGGTGGCTGAAAGAAACCAAAAATACAATTAAGATTTGATTTGATTAGAGGTAGACAGCTGGATATACTGATCTAATCAACGGATACTACCTCCCGTGTGAGCTTGTTCATTTGGCCATTTTCATCCTCAGAAGGTGGCTGAAAGAAACCATAATACGAGCTAAGATTCGATCAGATAGGATGCAGACAGCTGAATATTCTGACCTTAACCAAGGATGCTACCTAAGTTGTCACCTTGTCCATTTAGGCATCCTCACCCTCAGACGGTGGCTGAAAGAAACCAAAAATACAATTAAGATTTGATTAGATTAGATGTAGACAGCTGGATATACTGATCTAATCAAAGGATATTGCCTCCATTGTCAGTTTATCCATTTGGCCATGTTTATCTTCAGAAGGTGGCTGAAAGAAACAAACATTCCAGCTAACCTTTGATCAGATTAGATGCAGACAGCTGAATATTCTGACCTTAACCAGGGATGCTAACTCAGATGTCAGCTTGTCCATTTAGGCATCGTCAACATCAAACGGTGGCTGAAAGAAACCAAAAATACAATTAAGATTTTATTAGATGAGATGAAGACAGCTGGATATACTGATCTAATCCATGGATACTGCCTACCTTGTGAGCTTGTCCATTTTGCCATTTTCATCCTCAGAAAGAGGCTGAAAGAAACAAAAACTCCAGCTTAGATTTGATCAGATTAGATGCAGACAGCTGAATATTCTGACCTTAACCAGGGATGCTACCTCAGTTGTCAGCTTGTCCATTTAGGTATCCTCACCATCAGACGGTGGCTGAAAGATACCAAAAATACAATTAAGATTTGATTAGATTAGATGTAGACAGCTGGATATACTGATCTAATCAAAGGATACTGCCTCCGTTGTCAGTTTATACATTTGGCCATGTTCATCCTCAGAAGGTGGCTGAAAGAAACAAAAATTCCAGTTTAGATTTGATCAGATTAGATGCAGACAGCTGAATATTCTGACCTTAACCAGGGATGCTCCCTCAGTTGTCAGCTTGTCCATGTAGGCATCCTCAACATCAGACGGTGGCTGAAAGAATCCAAAAATACAATTAAGATTTGATTAGATTAGATGAAGACAGCTGGATATACTGATCTAATCCATGGATACTGCCTACCTTGTGAGCTTGTTCATTTTGCCATTTTCATCCTCAGAAAGAGGCTGAAAGAAACTAAAATTCCAGTTTAGATTTGATCAGATTAGATGCAGACAGCTGAATATTCTGACCTTAACCAGGGATGCTCCCTCAGTTGTCAGCTTGTCCATGTAGGCATCCTCAACATCGGACGGTGGCTGAAAGAAACCAAAAATACAATTAAGATTTGATTTGATTAGATGTAGACAGCTGGATATACTGATCTAATCAAAGGATACTGCCTCCATTGTCAGTTTATCCATATGGCCATGTTCATCCTCAGAAGGTGGCTGAAAGAAACAAAAATTCCAGTTTAGATTTGATCAGATTAGATGAAGACAGCTGAATATTCTGACCTTAACCAGGGATGCTCCCTCACTTGTCAGCTTGTTCATTTAGGCATCCTCAACATCAGACGGTGGCTGAAAGAAACCAAAAATACAATTAAGATTTGATTTGATTAGATGTAGACAGCTGGATATACTGATCTAATCAAAGGATACTGCCTCCGTTGTCAGTTTATCCATTTGTCCATGTTTATCCTCAGTAGGTGGCTGAAAGCAACAAAAATTGAAGCTTAGATTTGATCAGATTAGATGCAGACAGCTGAATATTCTGACCTGAACCAGGGATGCTACCTCAGATGTCAGCTTGTCCATTTAGGCATCCTCAACATCAGACGGTGGTTGAAAGAAACCAAAAATACAATTAAGATTTGATTAGATTAGATGTAGACAGCTGGATATACTAATCTAATCAACGGATACTGCCTCCGATGTCAGTTTATCCATTTGGCCATGTTCATCCTCAGAAGGTGGCTGCAAGAAACTAAAATTCTAGCTTAGGTTTGATCAGATTAGATGCAGACAGCTGAATATTCTGACCTTAACCAGGACTGCTACCTCAGTTGTCAGCTTGTCCATTAAGGCATCCACAACATCAGACGGTGGCTGAAAGAAACCAAAAATACAATTAAAATTTGATTAGATTAGATGTAGGCAGCTGGATATACTGATCTAATCCATGGATACTGCCTCCCTTTTGAGCTTGTCCATTTTGCCATTTTCATCCTCAGAAGGTGGCTGAAAGAAACCAAAATACAAGCTAAGATTCGATCAGATTAGATGCAGACAGCTGAATATTCTGACCTTAACCAGGGATGCTACCTCAGATTTCACCTTGTCCATTTAGGCATCCTCACCCTCAGACGGTGGCTGAAAGAAACCAAAAATACAATTAAGATTTGATTTGATTAGATGTAGACAGCTGGATATCCTGATCTAATCAAAGGATACTGCCTCCGTTGTCAGTTTATCCATTTGGCCATGTTCACCCTCAGAAGGTGGCTGCAAGAAACAAAAATTCAAGCTTAGATTTGATCAGATTAGATGCAGACAGCTGAATTTTCTGACCTTAACCAGGGATGCTACCACAGATGTAAACTTATCCATTTAGACATCCTCAACATCAGACAGTGGCTGAAAGAAACCAAAAATACAATTAAGATTTGATTAGATTAGATGAAGACAGCTGGATATACTGATCTAATCCATAGATACTGCCTACCTTGTGAGCTTGTTCATTTTGCCATTTTCATCCTCAGAAAGAGGCTGCAAGAAACAAAAATTCCAGTTTAGAGTTGATCAGATTAGATGCAGACAGCTGAATATTCTGACCTTAACCAGGGATGCTACCTCAGTTGTCACCTTGTCCATTTAGGCATCCTCACCCTCAGACGGTGGCTGAAAGAAACCAAAAATACAATTAAGATTTGATTAAATTAGATGTAGACAGCTGGATATACTGATCTAATCAAAGGATACTGCCTCCATTGTCAGTTTATCCATTTGGCCATGTTCATCTTCAGAAGGTGGCTGAAAGAAACAAAAATTCCAGCTTAGATTTGATCAGATTAGATGCAGACAGCTGAATATTCGGACCTTAACCAGGGATGCTACCTTAGATGTCAGCTTGTCCATTTAGGCATCCTCACCATCAGACGGTGGCTGAAAGATACCAAAAATACAATTAAGATTTGATTAGATTAGATGTAGACAGCTGGATATACTGATCTAATCAAAGGATACTACCTCCGTTGTCAGCTTATACATTTGGCCATGTTCATCCTCAGAAGGTGGCTGAAAGAAACAAAAATTCCAGTTTAGATTTGATCAGATTAGATGCAGACAGCTGAATATTCTGACCTTAACCAGGGATGCTCCCTCAGTTGTCAGATTGTCCATTTAGGCATCCTCAACATCAGACGGTGGCTGAAAGAATCCAAAAATACAATTAAGATTTGATTAGATTAGATGAAGACAGCTGGATATACTGATCTAATCCATGGATACTGCCTACCTTGTGAGCTTGTTCATTTTGCCATTTTCATCCTCAGAAAGAGGCTGAAAGAAACAAAAATTCCAGCTTAGATTTGATCAGATTAGATGCAGACAGCTGAATATTCTGACCTTAACCAGGGATGCTACCTCAGTTGTCAGCTTGTCCATTTAGGCATCCTCACCATCAGACGGTGGCTGAAAGATACCAAAAATACAATTAAGATTTGATTAGATTAGATGTAGACAGCTGAATATTCTGACCTTAACCAGGGATGCTCCCTCAGTTGTCAGCTTGTCCATTTAGGCATCCTCAACATCAGACGGTGGCTGAAAGAATCCAAAAATACAATTAAGATTTGATTAGATTAGATGAAGGCAGCTGGATATACTGATCTAATCCATGGATACTGCCTACCTTGTGAGCTTGTTCATTTTGCCATTTTCATCCTCAGAAAGAGGCTGAAAGAAACTAAAATTCCAGTTTAGATTTGATCAGATTAGATGCAGACAGCTGAATATTCTGACCTTAACCAGGGATGCTCCCTCAGTTGTCAGCTTGTCCATGTAGGCATCCTCAACATCGGACGGTGGCTGAAAGAAACCAAAAATACAATTAAGATTTGATTTGATTAGATGTAGACAGCTGGATATACTGATCTAATCAAAGGATACTGCCTCCATTGTCAGTTTATCCATATGGCCATGTTCATCCTCAGAAGGTGGCTGAAAGAAACAAAAATTCCAGTTTAGATTTGATCAGATTAGATGAAGACAGCTGAATATTCTGACCTTAACCAGGGATGCTCCCTCACTTGTCAGCTTGTTCATTTAGGCATCCTCAACATCAGACGGTGGCTGAAAGAAACCAAAAATACAATTAAGATTTGATTTGATTAGATGTAGACAGCTGGATATACTGATCTAATCAAAGGATACTGCCTCCGTTGTCAGTTTATCCATTTGTCCATGTTTATCCTCAGTAGGTGGCTGAAAGAAACAAAAATTGAAGCTTAGATTTGATCAGATTAGATGCAGACAGCTGAATATTCTGACCTGAACCAGGGATGCTACCTCAGATGTCAGCTTGTCCATTTAGGCATCCTCAACATCAGACGGTGGTTGAATGAAACCAAAAATACAATTAAGATTTGATTAGATTAGATGTAGACAGCTGGATATACTGATCTAATCAATGGATACTGCCTCCGATGTCAGTTTATCCATTTGGCCATGTTCATCCTCAGAAGGTGGCTGCAAGAAACTAAAATTCTAGCTTAGGTTTGATCAGATTAGATGCAGACAGCTGAATATTCTGACCTTAACCAGGACTGCTACCTCAGTTGTCAGCTTGTCCATTAAGGCATCCACAACATCAGACGGTGGCTGAAAGAAACCAAAAATACAATTAAAATTTGATTAGATTAGATGTAGACAGCTGGATATACTGATCTAATCCATGGATACTGCCTCCCTTTTGAGCTTGTCCATTTTGCCATTTTCATCCTCAGAAGGTGGCTGAAAGAAACCAAAATACAAGCTAAGATTCGATCAGATTAGATGCAGACAGCTGAATATTCTGACCTTAACCAGGGATGCTACCTCAGTTGTCACCTTGTCCATTTAGGCATCCTCACCCTCAGACGGTGGCTGAAAGAAACCAAAAATACAATTAAGATTTGATTTGATTAGATGTAGACAGCTGGATATCCTGATCTAATCAAAGGATACTGCCTCCGTTGTCAGTTTATCCATTTGGCCATGTTCACCCTCAGAAGGTGGCTGCAAGAAACAAAAATTCAAGCTTAGATTTGATCAGATTAGATGCAGACAGCTGAATTTTCTGACCTTAACCAGGGATGCTACCTCAGATGTAAACTTATCCATTTAGACATCCTCAACATCAGACAGTGGCTGAAAGAAACCAAAAATACAATTAAGATTTGATTAGATTAGATGAAGACAGCTGGATATACTGATCTAATCCATAGATACTGCCTACCTTGTGAGCTTGTTCATTTTGCCATTTTCATCCTCAGAAAGAGGCTGCAAGAAACAAAAATTCCAGTTTAGAGTTGATCAGATTAGATGCAGACAGCTGAATATTCTGACCTTAACCAGGGATGCTACCTCAGTTGTCACCTTGTCCATTTAGGCATCCTCACCCTCAGACGGTGGCTGAAAGAAACCAAAAATACAATTAAGATTTGATTAAATTAGATGTAGACAGCTGGATATACTGATCTAATCAAAGGATACTGCCTCCATTGTCAGTTTATCCATTTGGCCATGTTCATCTTCAGAAGGTGGCTGAAAGAAACAAAAATTCCAGCTTAGATTTGATCAGATTAGATGCAGACAGCTGAATATTCGGACCTTAACCAGGGATGCTACCTTAGATGTCAGCTTGTCCATTTAGGCATCCTCACCATCAGACGGTGGCTGAGATACCAAAAATACAATTAAGATTTGATTAGATTAGATGTAGACAGCTGGATATACTGATCTAATCAAAGGATACTACCCCCGTTGTCAGCTTATACATTTGGCCATGTTCATCCTCAGAAGGTGGCTGAAAGAAACTAAAATTTCAGTTTAGATTTGATCAGATTAGATGCAGACATCTGAATATTCTGACGTTAACCAGGGATGCTCCCTCACTTGTCAGCTTGTTCATTTAGGCATCCTCAACATCAGACGGTGGCTGAAAGAAACCAAAAATACAATGAAGATTTGATTTGATTAGAGGTAGACAGCTGGATATACTGATCTAATCAACGGATACTACCTCCCTTGTGAGCTTGTTCATTTGGCCATTTTCATCCTCAGAAGGTGGCTGAAAGAAACCATAATACGAGCTAAGATTCGATCAGATTAGATGCAGACAGCTGAATATTCTGACCTTAACCAGGGATGCTACCTAAGTTGTCACCTTGTCCATTTAGGCATCCTCAGACGGTGGCTGAAAGAAACCAAAAATACAATTAAGATTTGATTAGATTAGATGTAGACAGCTGGATATACTGATCTAATCAAAGGATATTGCCTCCGTTGTCAGTTTATCCATTTGGCCATGTTTATCTTCAGAAGGTGGCTGAAAGAAACAAACATTCCAGCTAACATTTGATCAGATTAGATGCAGACAGCTGAATATTCTGACCTTAACCAGGGATGCTACCTCAGATGTCAGCTTGTCCATTTAGGCATCGTCAACATCAAACGGTGGCTGAAAGAAACCAAAAATACAATTAAGATTTTATTAGATGAGATGAAGACAGCTGGATATACTGATCTAATCCATGGATACTGCCTACCTTGTGAGCTTGTCCATTTTGCCATTTTCATCCTCAGAAAGAGGCTGAAAGAAACAAAAACTCCAGCTTAGATTTGATCAGATTAGATGCAGACAGCTGAATATTCTGACCTTAACCAGGAATGCTACCTCAGTTGTCAGCTTGTCCATTTAGGTATCCTCACCATCAGACGGTGGCTGAAAGATACCAAAAATACAATTAAGATTTGATTAGATTAGATGTAGACAGCTGGATATACTGATCTAATCAAAGGATACTGCCTCCGTTGCCAGCTTATACATTTGGCCATGTTCATCCTCAGAAGGTGGCTGAAAGAAACAAAAATTCCAGTTTAGATTTGATCAGATTAGATGCAGACAGCTGAATATTCTGACCTTAACCAGGGATGCTACCTCAGATGTCAGCTTGTCCATTTAGACATCCTCAACATCAGACAGAGGCTGAAAGAAACCAAAAATACAATTAAGATTTGATTAGATTAGATGTAGACAGCTGGATATACTGACCTAATCCATGGATACTGCCTACCTTGTGAGCTTGTTCATTTTGCCATTTTCATCCTCAGAAGGTGGCTGAAAGAAACCATAATACGAGCTAAGATTCGACCAGATTAGATGCAGACAGCTGAATATTCTGACCTTAACCAGGGATGCTACCTAAGTTGTCACCTTGTCCATTTAGGCATCCTCACCCTCAGACGGTGGCTGAAAGAAACCAAAAATACAATTAAGATTTGATTAGATTAGATGTAGACAGCTGGATATACTGATCTAATCCATGGATACTGCCTACCTTGGGAGCTTGTCCGTTTTGCCATTTTCATCCTCAGAAAGAGGCTGAAAGAAACTAAAATTCCAGCTTAGATTTGATCAGATTAGATGTAGACAGCTGAATATTCTGACCTTAACCAGGGATGCTCCCTCAGTTGTCAGCTTGTCCATTCAGGCATCCTCAACATCAGACGGTGGCTGAAAGAATCCAAAAATACAATTAAGATTTGATTAGATTAGATGAAGACAGCTGGATATACTGATCTAATCCATAGATACTGCCTACCTTGTGAGCTTGTTCATTTTGCCATTTTCATCCTCAGAAAGAGGCTGAAAGAAACAAAAACTCCAGCTTAGATTTGATCAGATTAGATGCAGACAGCTGAATATTCTGACCTTAACCAGGAATGCTACCTCAGTTGTCAGCTTGTCCATTTAGGTATCCTCACCATCAGACGGTGGCTGAAAGATACCAAAAATACAATTAAGATTTGATTAGATTAGATGTAGACAGCTGGATATACTGATCTAATCAAAGGATACTGCCTCCGTTGTCAGCTTATACATTTGGCCATGTTCATCCTCAGAAGGTGGCTGAAAGAAACAAAAATTCCAGTTTAGATTTGATCAGATTAGATGCAGACAGCTGAATATTCTGACCTTAACCAGGGATGCTCCGTCAGTTGTCAGCTTGTCCATGTAGGCATCCTCAACATCAGACGGTGGCTGAAAGAAACCAAAAATACAATTAAGATTTGATTTGATTAGATGTAGACAGCTGGATATACTGATCTAATCAAAGGATACTGCCTCCGTTGTCAGTTTATCCATTTGTCCATGTTTATCCTCAGTAGGTGGCTGAAAGAAACAAAAATTGAAGCTTAGATTTGATCAGATTAGATGCAGACAGCTGAATATTCTGACCTGAACCAGGGATGCTACCTCAGATGTCAGCTTGTCCATTTAGACATCCTCAACATCAGACAGAGGCTGAAAGAAACCAAAAATACAATTAAGATTTGATTTGATTAGATGTAGACAGCTGGATATACTGATCTAATCAAAGGATACTGCCTCCGTTGTCAGTTTATCCATTTGTCCATGTTTATCCTCAGTAGGTGGCTGAAAGAAACAAAAATTGAAGCTTAGATTTGATCAGATTAGATGCAGACAGCTGAATATTCTGACCTTAACCAGGGATGCTACCTCAGATGTCAGCTTGTCCATTTAGGCATCCTCAACATCAGACGGTGGTTGAAAGAAACCAAAAATACAATTAAGATTTGATTAGATTAGATGTAGACAGCTGGATATACTGATCTAATCCATGGATACTGCCTACCTTGTGAGCTTGTTCATTTTGCCATTTTCATCCTCAGAAAGAGGCTGAAAGAAACTAAAATTCCAGTTTAGATTTGATCAGATTAGATGCAGACAGCTGAATATTCTGACCTTAACCAGGGATGCTCCCTCAGTTGTCAGCTTGTCCATGTAGGCATCCTCAACATCGGACGGTGGCTGAAAGAAACCAAAAATACAATTAAGATTTGATTTGATTAGATGTAGACAGCTGGATATACTGATCTAATCAAAGGATACTGCCTCCGTTGTCAGTTTATCCATTTGGCCATGTTCATCCTCAGAAGGTGGCTGAAAGAAACAAAAATTCCAGTTTAGATTTGATCAGATTAGATGAAGACAGCTGAATATTCTGACCTTAACCAGGGATGCTCCCTCACTTGTCAGCTTGTTCATTTAGGCATCCTCAACATCAGACGGTGGCTGAAAGAAACCAAAAATACAATTAAGATTTGATTTGATTAGATGTAGACAGCTGGATATACTGATCTAATCAAAGGATACTGCCTCCGTTGTCAGTTTATCCATTTGTCCATGTTTATCCTCAGTAGGTGGCTGAAAGAAACAAAAATTGAAGCTTAGATTTGATCAGATTAGATGCAGACAGCTGAATATTCTGACCTTAACCAGGGATGCTACCTCAGATGTCAGCTTGTCCATTTAGGCATCCTCAACATCAGACGGTGGTTGAAAGAAACCAAAAATACAATTAAGATTTGATTAGATTAGATGTAGACAGCTGGATATACTGATCTAATCAACGGATACTGCCTCCGATGTCAGTTTATCCATTTGGCCATGTTCATCCTCAGAAGGTGGCTGCAAGAAACTACAATTCTAGCTTAGATTTGATCAGATTAGATGCAGACAGCTGAATATTCTGACCTTAACCAGGACTGCGACCTCAGTTGTCAGCTTGTCCATTAAGGCATCCACAACATCAGACGGTGGGTGAAAGAAACCAAAAATACAATTAAAATTTGATTAGATTAGATGTAGACAGCTGGATATACTGATCTAATCCATGGATACTGCCTCCCTTTTGAGCTTGTCCATTTTGCCATTTTCATCCTCAGAAGGTGGCTGAAAGAAACCAAAATACGAGCTAAGATTCGATCAGATTAGATGCAGACAGCTGAATATTCTGACCTTAACCAGGGATGCTACCTCAGTTGTCACCTTGTCTATTTAGGCATCCTCACCCTCAGACGGTGGCTGAAAGAAACCAAAAATACAATTAAGATTTGATTAAATTAGATGTAGACAGCTGGATATCCTGATCTAATCAAAGGATACTGCCTCCATTGTCAGTTTATCCATTTGGCCATGTTCACCCTCAGAAGGTGGCTGCAAGAAACAAAAATTCCAGCTTAGATTTGATCAGATTAGATGCAGACAGCTGAATTTTCTGACCTTAACCAGGGATGCTACCTCAGATGTCAACTTATCCATTTAGACATCCTCAACATCAGACAGTGGCTGAAAGAAACCAAAAATACAATTAAGATTTGATTAGATTAGATGAAGACAGCTGGATATACTGATCTAATCCATAGATACTGCCTACCTTGTGAGCTTGTTCATTTTGCCATTTTCATCCTCAGAAAGAGGCTGCAAGAAACAAAAATTCCAGTTTAGAGTTGATCAGATTAGATGCAGACAGCTGAATATTCTGACCTTAACCAGGGATGCTACCTCAGTTGTCACCTTGTCCATTTAGGCATCCTCACCCTCAGACGGTGGCTGAAAGAAACCAAAAATACAATTAAGATTTGATTAAATTAGATGTAGACAGCTGGATATACTGATCTAATCAAAGGATACTGCCTCCATTGTCAGTTTATCCATTTGGCCATGTTCATCTTCAGAAGGTGGCTGAAAGAAACAAAAATTCCAGCTTAGATTTGATCAGATTAGATGCAGACAGCTGAATATTCGGACCTTAACCAGGGATGCTACCTCAGATGTCAGCTTGTCCATTTAGGCATCCTCACCATCAGACGGTGGCTGAAAGATACCAAAAATACAATTAAGATTTGATTAGATTAGATGTAGACAGCTGGATATACTGATCTAATCAAAGGATACTGCCTCCGTTGTCAGCTTATACATTTGGCCATGTTCATCCTCAGAAGGTGGCTGAAAGAAACAAAAATTCCAGTTTAGATTTGATCAGATTAGATGCAGACAGCTGAATATTCTGACGTTAACCAGGGATGCTCCCTCACTTGTCAGCTTGTTCATTTAGGCATCCTCAACATCAGACGGTGGCTGAAAGAAACCAAAAATACAATTAAGATTTGATTTGATTAGAGGTCGACAGCTGGATATACTGATCTAATCAACGGATACTACCTCCCCTGTGAGCTTGTTCATTTGTCCATTTTCATCCTCAGAAGGTGGCTGAAAGAAACCATAATACGAGCTAAGATTCGATCCGATTAGATGCAGACAGCTGAATATTCTGACCTTAACCAGGGATGCTACCTAAGTTGTCACCTTGTCCATTTAGGCATCCTCACCCTCAGACGGTGGCTGAAAGAAACCAAAAATACAATTAAGATTTGATTAGATTAGATGTAGACAGCTGGATATACTGATCTAATCAAAGGATATTGCCTCCGTTGTCAGTTTATCCATTTGGCCATGTTTATCTTCAGAAGGTGGCTGAAAGAAACAAACATTCCAGCTAACATTTGATCAGATTAGATGCAGACAGCTGAATATTCTGACCTTAACCAGGGATGCTACCTCAGATGTCAGCTTGTCCATTTAGGCATCGTCAACATCAAACGGTGGCTGAAAGAAACCAAAAATACAATTAAGATTTTATTAGATGAGATGAAGACAGCTGGATATACTGATCTAATCCATGGATACTGCCTACCTTGTGAGCTTGTCCATTTTGCCATTTTCATCCTCAGAAAGAGGCTGAAAGAAACAAAAACTCCAGCTTAGATTTGATCAGATTAGATGCAGACAGCTGAATATTCTGACCTTAACCAGGGATGCTACCTCAGTTGTCAGCTTGTCCATTTAGGTATCCTCACCATCAGACGGTGGCTGAAAGATACCAAAAATACAATTAAGATTTGATTAGATTAGATGTAGACAGCTGGATATACTGATCTAATCAAAGGATACTGCCTCCGTTGTCAGCTTATACATTTGGCCATGTTCATCCTCAGAAGGTGGCTGAAAGAAACAAAAATTCCAGTTTAGATTTGATCAGATTAGATGCAGACAGCTGAATATTCTGACCTTAACCAGGGATGCTCCCTCAGTTGTCAGCTTGTCCATGTAGGCATCCTCAACATCAGACGGTGGCTGAAAGAAACCAAAAATACAATTAAGATTTGATTTGATTAGATGTAGACAGCTGGATATACTGATCTAATCAAAGGATACTGCCTCCGTTGTCAGTTTATCCATTTGGCCATGTTCATCTTCAGAAGGTGGCTGAAAGAAACAAAAATTCCAGCTTAGATTTGATCAGCTTAGATGCAGACAGCTGAATATTCTGACCTTAACCAGGGATGCTACCTCAGATGTCAGCTTGTCCATTTAGACATCCTCAACATCAGACAGAGGCTGAAAGAAACCAAAAATACAATTAAGATTTGATTAGATTAGATGTAGACAGCTGGATATACTGATCTAATCCATGGATACTGCCTACCTTGTGAGCTTGTTCATTTTGCCATTTTCATCCTCAGAAGGTGGCTGAAAGAAACCATAATACGAGCTAAGATTCGACCAGATTAGATGCAGACAGCTGAATATTCTGACCTTAACCAGGGATGCTACCTAAGTTGTCACCTTGTCCATTTAGGCATCCTCACCCTCAGACGGTGGCTGAAAGAAACCAAAAATACAATTAAGATTTGATTAGATTAGATGTAGACAGCTGGATATACTGATCTAATCCATGGATACTGCCTACCTTGGGAGCTTGTCCATTTTGCCATTTTCATCCTCAGAAAGAGGCTGAAAGAAACTAAAATTCCAGCTTAGATTTGATCAGATTAGATGTAGACAGCTGAATATTCTGACCTTAACCAGGGATGCTCCCTCAGTTGTCAGCTTGTCCATTTAGGCATCCTCAACATCAGACGGTGGCTGAAAGAATCCAAAAATACAATTAAGATTTGATTAGATTAGATGAAGACAGCTGGATATACTGATCTAATCCATGGATACTGCCTACCTTGTGAGCTTGTTCATTTTGCCATTTTCATCCTCAGGAAGAGGCTGAAAGAAACTAAAATTCCAGTTTAGATTTGATCAGATTAGATGCAGACAGCTGAATATTCTGACCTTAACCAGGGATGCTCCCTCAGTTGTCAGCTTGTCCATGTAGGCATCCTCAACATCGGACGGTGGCTGAAAGAAACCAAAAATACAATTAAGATTTGATTTGATTAGATGTAGACAGCTGGATATACTGATCTAATCAAAGGATACTGCCTCCGTTGTCAGTTTATCCATTTGGCCATGTTCATCCTCAGAAGGTGGCTGAAAGAAACAAAAATTCCAGTTTAGATTTGATCAGATTAGATGAAGACAGCTGAATATTCTGACCTTAACCAGGGATGCTCCCTCACTTGTCAGCTTGTTCATTTAGGCATCCTCAACATCAGACGGTGGCTGAAAGAATCCAAAAATACAATTAAGATTTGATTTGATTAGATGTAGACAGCTGGATATACTGATCTAATCAAAGGATACTGCCTCCGTTGTCAGTTTATCCATTTGTCCATGTTTATCCTCAGTAGGTGGCTGAAAGAAACAAAAATTGAAGCTTAGATTTGATCAGATTAGATGCAGACAGCTGAATATTCTGACCTGAACCAGGGATGCTACCTCAGATGTCAGCTTGTCCATTTAGACATCCTCAACATCAGACAGAGGCTGAAAGAAACCAAAAATACAATTAAGATTTGATTAGATTAGATGTAGACAGCTGGATATACTGATCTAATCCATGGATACTGCCTACCTTGTGAGCTTGTTCATTTTGCCATTTTCATCCTCAGAAGGTGGCTGAAAGAAACCAAAATACGAGCTAAGATTCGACCAGATTAGATGCAGACAGCTGAATATTCTGACCTTAACCAGGGATGCTACCTAAATTGTCACCTTGTCCATTTAGGCATCCTCACCCTCAGACGGTGGCTGAAAGAAACCAAAAATACAATTAAGATTTGATTAGATTAGATGTAGACAGCTGGATATACTGATCTAATCCATGGATACTGCCTACCTTGGGAGCTTGTCCATTTTGCCATTTTCATCCTCAGAAAGAGGCTGAAAGAAACTAAAATTCCAGCTTAGATTTGATCAGATTAGATGTAGACAGCTGAATATTCTGACCTTAACCAGGGATGCTCCCTCAGTTGTCAGCTTGTCCATTTAGGCATCCTCAACATCAGACGGTGGCTGAAAGAATCCAAAAATACAATTAAGATTTGATTAGATTAGATGAAGACAGCTGGATATACTGATCTAATCCATGGATACTGCCTACCTTGTGAGCTTGTTCATTTTGCCATTTTCATCCTCAGAAAGAGGCTGAAAGAAACTAAAATTCCAGTTTAGATTTGATCAGATTAGATGCAGACAGCTGAATATTCTGACCTTAACCAGGGATGCTCCCTCAGTTGTCAGCTTGTCCATGTAGGCATCCTCAACATCGGACGGTGGCTGAAAGAAACCAAAAATACAATTAAGATTTGATTTGATTAGATGTAGACAGCTGGATATACTGATCTAATCAAAGGATACTGCCTCCGTTGTCAGTTTATCCATTTGGCCATGTTCATCCTCAGAAGGTGGCTGAAAGAAACAAAAATTCCAGTTTAGATTTGATCAGATTAGATGAAGACAGCTGAATATTCTGACCTTAACCAGGGATGCTCCCTCACTTGTCAGCTTGTTCATTTAGGCATCCTCAACATCAGACGGTGGCTGAAAGAAACCAAAAATACAATTAAGATTTGATTTGATTAGATGTAGACAGCTGGATATACTGATCTAATCAAAGGATACTGCCTCCGTTGTCAGTTTATCCATTTGTCCATGTTTATCCTCAGTAGGTGGCTGAAAGAAACAAAAATTGAAGCTTAGATTTGATCAGATTAGATGCAGACAGCTGAATATTCTGACCTGAACCAGGGATGCTACCTCAGATGTCAGCTTGTCCATTTAGGCATCCTCAACATCAGACGGTGGTTGAAAGAAACCAAAAATACAATTAAGATTTGATTAGATTAGATGTAGACAGCTGGATATACTGATCTAATCAACGGATACTGCCTCCGATGTCAGTTTATCCATTTGGCCATGTTCATCCTCAGAAGGTGGCTGCAAGAAACTACAATTCTAGCTTAGATTTGATCAGATTAGATGCAGACAGCTGAATATTCTGACCTTAACCAGGACTGCTACCTCAGTTGTCAGCTTGTCCATTAAGGCATCCACAACATCAGACGGTGGCTGAAAGAAACCAAAAATACAATTAAAATTTGATTAGATTAGATGTAGACAGCTGGATATACTGATCTAATCCATGGATACTGCCTCCCTTTTGAGCTTGTCCATTTTGCCATTTTCATCCTCAGAAGGTGGCTGAAAGAAACCAAAATACGAGCTAAGATTCGATCAGATTAGATGCAGACAGCTGAATATTCTGACCTTAACCAGGGATGCTACCTCAGTTGTCACCTTGTCCATTTAGGCATCCTCACCCTCAGACGGTGGCTGAAAGAAACCAAAAATACAATTAAGATTTGATTAAATTAGATGTAGACAGCTGGATATCCTGATCTAATCAAAGGATACTGCCTCCATTGTCAGTTTATCCATTTGGCCATGTTCACCCTCAGAAGGTGGCTGCAAGAAACAAAAATTCCAGCTTAGATTTGATCAGATTAGATGCAGACAGCTGAATTTTCTGACCTTAACCAGGGATGCTACCTCAGATGTCAACTTATCTATTTAGACATCCTCAACATCAGACAGTGGCTGAAAGAAACCAAAAATACAATTAAGATTTGATTAGATTAGATGAAGACAGCTGGATATACTGATCTAATCCATAGATACTGCCTACCTTGTGAGCTTGTTCATTTTGCCATTTTCATCCTCAGAAAGAGGCTGCAAGAAACAAAAATTCCAGTTTAGAGTTGATCAGATTAGATGCAGACAGCTGAATATTCTGACCTTAACCAGGGATGCTACCTCAGTTGTCACCTTGTCCATTTAGGCATCCTCACCCTCAGACGGTGGCTGAAAGAAACCAAAAATACAATTAAGATTTGATTAAATTAGATGTAGACAGCTGGATATACTGATCTAATCAAAGGATACTGCCTCCATTGTCAGTTTATCCATTTGGCCATGTTCATCTTCAGAAGGTGGCTGAAAGAAACAAAAATTCCAGCTTAGATTTGATCAGATTAGATGCAGACAGCTGAATATTCGGACATTAACCAGGGATGCTACCTCAGATGTCAGCTTGTCCATTTAGGCATCCTCACCATCAGACGGTGGCTGAAAGATACCAAAAATACAATTAAGATTTGATTAGATTAGATGTAGACAGCTGGATATACTGATCTAATCAAAGGATACTGCCTCCGTTGTCAGCTTATACATTTGGCCATGTTCATCCTCAGAAGGTGGCTGAAAGAAACAAAAATTCCAGTTTAGATTTGATCAGATTAGATGCAGACAGCTGAATATTCTGACGTTAACCAGGGATGCTCCCTCACTTGTCAGCTTGCTCATTTAGGCATCCTCAACATCAGACGGTGGCTGAAAGAAACCAAAAATACAATTAAGATTTGATTTGATTAGAGGTAGACAGCTGGATATACTGATCTAATCAACGGATACTACCTCCCCTGTGAGCTTGTTCATTTGGCCATTTTCATCCTCAGAAGGTGGCTGAAAGAAACCATAATACGAGCTAAGATTCGATCAGATTAGATGCAGACAGCTGAATATTCTGACCTTAACCAGGGATGCTACCTAAGTTGTCACCTTGTCCATTTAGGCATCCTCACCATCAGACGGTGGCTGAAAGAAACCAAAAATACAATTAAGATTTGATTAGATTAGATGTAGACAGCTGGATATACTGATCTAATCAAAGGAAATTGCCTCCGTTGTCAGTTTATCCATTTGGCCATGTTTATCTTCAGAAGGTGGCTGAAAGAAACAAACATTCCAGCTAACATTTGATCAGATTAGATGCAGACAGCTGAATATTCTGACCTTAACCAGGGATGCTACCTCAGATGTCAGCTTGTCCATTTAGGCATCGTCAACATCAAACGGTGGCTGAAAGAAACCAAAAATACAATTAAGATTTTATTAGATGAGATGAAGACAGCTGGATATACTGATCTAATCCATGGATACTGCCTACCTTGTGAGCTTGTTCATTTTGCCATTTTCATCCTCAGAAGGTGGCTGAAAGAAACCATAATACGAGCTAAGATTCGACCAGATTAGATGCAGACAGCTGAATATTCTGACCTTAACCAGGGATGCTACCTAAGTTGTCACCTTGTCCATTTAGGCATCCTCACCCTCAGACGGTGGCTGAAAGAAACCAAAAATACAATTAAGATTTGATTAGATTAGATGTAGACAGCTGGATATACTGATCTAATCCATGGATACTGCCTACCTTGGGAGCTTGTCCATTTGGCCATTTTCATCCTCAGAAGGTGGCTGAAAGAAACCATAATACGAGCTAAGATTCGATCAGATTAGATGCAGACAGCTGAATATTCTGACCTTAACCAGGGATGCTACCTAAGTTGTCACCTTGTCCATTTAGGCATCCTCACCATCAGACGGTGGCTGAAAGAAACCAAAAATACAATTAAGATTTGATTAGATTAGATGTAGACAGCTGGATATACTGATCTAATCAAAGGATACTGCCTCCGTTGTCAGTTTATCCATTTGGCCATGTTCATCTTCAGAAGGTGGCTGAAAGAAACAAAAATTCCAGCTTAGATTTGATCAGCTTAGATGCAGACAGCTGAATATTCTGACCTTAACCAGGGATGCTACCTCAGATGTCAGCTTGTCCATTTAGACATCCTCAACATCAGACAGAGGCTGAAAGAAACCAAAAATACAATTAAGATTTGATTAGATTAGATGTAGACAGCTGGATATACTGATCTAATCCATGGATACTGCCTACCTTGTGAGCTTGTTCATTTTGCCATTTTCATCCTCAGAAGGTGGCTGAAAGAAACCATAATACGAGCTAAGATTCGACCAGATTAGATGCAGACAGCTGAATATTCTGACCTTAACCAGGGATGCTACCTAAGTTGTCACCTTGTCCATTTAGGCATCCTCACCCTCAGACGGTGGCTGAAAGAAACCAAAAATACAATTAAGATTTGATTAGATTAGATGTAGACAGCTGGATATACTGATCTAATCCATGGATACTGCCTACCTTGGGAGCTTGTCCATTTTGCCATTTTCATCCTCAGAAAGAGGCTGAAAGAAACTAAAATTCCAGCTTAGATTTGATCAGATTAGATGTAGACAGCTGAATATTCTGACCTTAACCAGGGATGCTCCCTCAGTTGTCAGCTTGTCCATTTAGGCATCCTCAACATCAGACGGTGGCTGAAAGAATCCAAAAATACAATTAAGATTTGATTAGATTAGATGAAGACAGCTGGATATACTGATCTAATCCATGGATACTGCCTACCTTGTGAGCTTGTTCATTTTGCCATTTTCATCCTCAGAAAGAGGCTGAAAGAAACTAAAATTCCAGTTTAGATTTGATCAGATTAGATGCAGACAGCTGAATATTCTGACCTTAACCAGGGATGCTCCCTCAGTTGTCAGCTTGTCCATGTAGGCATCCTCAACATCGGACGGTGGCTGAAAGAAACCAAAAATACAATTAAGATTTGATTTGATTAGATGTAGACAGCTGGATATACTGATCTAATCAAAGGATACTGCCTCCGTTGTCAGTTTATCCATTTGGCCATGTTCATCCTCAGAAGGTGGCTGAAAGAAACAAAAATTCCAGTTTAGATTTGATCAGATTAGATGAAGACAGCTGAATATTCTGACCTTAACCAGGGATGCTCCCTCACTTGTCAGCTTGTTCATTTAGGCATCCTCAACATCAGACGGTGGCTGAAAGAAACCAAAAATACAATTAAGATTTGATTTGATTAGATGTAGACAGCTGGATATACTGATCTAATCAAAGGATACTGCCTCCGTTGTCAGTTTATCCATTTGTCCATGTTTATCCTCAGTAGGTGGCTGAAAGAAACAAAAATTGAAGCTTAGATTTGATCAGATTAGATGCAGACAGCTGAATATTCTGACCTGAACCAGGGATGCTACCTCAGATGTCAGCTTGTCCATTTAGACATCCTCAACATCAGACAGAGGCTGAAAGAAACCAAAAATACAATTAAGATTTGATTAGATTAGATGTAGACAGCTGGATATACTGATCTAATCCATGGATACTGCCTACCTTGAGAGCTTGTACATTTTGCCATTTTCATCCTCAGAAGGTGGCTGAAAGAAACCAAAATACGAGCTAAGATTCGACCAGATTAGATGCAGACAGCTGAATATTCTGACCTTAACCAGGGATGCTACCTAAGTTGTCACCTTGTCCATTTAGGCATCCTCACCCTCAGACGGTGGCTGAAAGAAACCAAAAATACAATTAAGATTTGATTAGATTAGATGTAGACAGCTGGATATACTGATCTAATCCATGGATACTGCCTACCTTGGGAGCTTGTCCATTTTGCCATTTTCATCCTCAGAAAGAGGCTGAAAGAAACTAAAATTCCAGCTTAGATTTGATCAGATTAGATGTAGACAGCTGAATATTCTGACCTTAACCAGGGATGCTCCCTCAGTTGTCAGCTTGTCCATTTAGGCATCCTCAACATCAGACGGTGGCTGAAAGAATCCAAAAATACAATTAAGATTTGATTAGATTAGATGAAGACAGCTGGATATACTGATCTAATCCATGGATACTGCCTACCTTGTGAGCTTGTTCATTTTGCCATTTTCATCCTCAGAAAGAGGCTGAAAGAAACTAAAATTCCAGTTTAGATTTGATCAGATTAGATGCAGACAGCTGAATATTCTGACCTTAACCAGGGATGCTCCCTCAGTTGTCAGCTTGTCCATGTAGGCATCCTCAACATCGGACGGTGGCTGAAAGAAACCAAAAATACAATTAGGATTTGATTTGATTAGATGTAGACAGCTGGATATACTGATCTAATCAAAGGATACTGCCTCCGTTGTCAGTTTATCCATTTGGCCATGTTCATCCTCAGAAGGTGGCTGAAAGAAACAAAAATTCCAGTTTAGATTTGATCAGATTAGATGAAGACAGCAGAATATTCTGACCTGAACCAGGGATGCTACCTCAGATGTCAGCTTGTCCATTTAGGCATCCTCAACATCAGACGGTGGTTGAAAGAAACCAAAAATACAATTAAGATTTGATTAGATTAGATGTAGACAGCTGGATATACTGATCTAATCAACGGATACTGCCTCCGATGTCAGTTTATCCATTTGGCCATGTTCATCCTCAGAAGGTGGCTACAAGAAACTACAATTCTAGCTTAGATTTGATCAGATTAGATGCAGACAGCTGAATAATCTGACCTTAACCAGGACTGCTACCTCAGTTGTCAGCTTGTCCATTAAGGCATCCACAACATCAGACGGTGGCTGAAAGAAACCAAAAATACAATTAAAATTTGATTAGATTAGATGTAGACAGCTGGATATACTGATCTAATCCATGGATACTGCCTCCCTTTTGAGCTTGTCCATTTTGCCATTTTCATCCTCAGAAGGTGGCTGAAAGAAACCAAAATACGAGCTAAGATTCGATCAGATTAGATGCAGACAGCTGAATATTCTGACCTTAACCAGGGATGCTACCTCAGTTGTCACCTTGTCCATTTAGGCATCCTCACCCTCAGACGGTGGCTGAAAGAAACCAAAAATACAATTAAGATTTGATTAAATTAGATGTAGACAGCTGGATATCCTGATCTAATCAAAGGATACTGCCTCCATTGTCAGTTTATCCATTTGGCCATGTTCACCCTCAGAAGGTGGCTGCAAGAAACAAAAATTCCAGCTTAGATTTGATCAGATTAGATGCAGACAGCTGAATTTTCTGACCTTAACCAGGGATGCTACCTCAGATGTCAACTTATCCATTTAGACATCCTCAACATCAGACAGTGGCTGAAAGAAACCAAAAATACAATTAAGATTTGATTAGATTAGATGAAGACAGCTGGATATACTGATCTAATCCATAGATACTGCCTACCTTGTGAGCTTGTTCATTTTGCCATTTTCATCCTCAGAAAGAGGCTGCAAGAAACAAAAATTCCAGTTTAGAGTTGATCAGATTAGATGCAGACAGCTGAATATTCTGACCTTAACCAGGGATGCTACCTCAGTTGTCACCTTGTCCATTTAGGCATCCTCACCCTCAGACGGTGGCTGAAAGAAACCAAAAATACAATTAAGATTTGATTAAATTAGATGTAGACAGCTGGATATACTGATCTAATCAAAGGATACTGCCTCCATTGTCAGTTTATCCATTTGGCCATGTTCATCTTCAGAAGGTGGCTGAAAGAAACAAAAATTCCAGCTTAGATTTGATCAGATTAGATGCAGACAGCTGAATATTCGGACCTTAACCAGGGATGCTACCTCAGATGTCAGCTTGTCCATTTAGGCATCCTCACCATCAGACGGTGGCTGAAAGATACCAAAAATACAATTAAGATTTGATTAGATTAGATGTAGACAGCTGGATATACTGATCTAATCAAAGGATACTGCCTCCGTTGTCAGCTTATACATTTGGCCATGTTCATCCTCAGAAGGTGGCTGAAAGAAACAAAAATTCCAGTTTAGATTTGATCAGATTAGATGCAGACAGCTGAATATTCTGACGTTAACCAGGGATGCTCCCTCACTTGTCAGCTTGTTCATTTAGGCATCCTCAACATCAGACGGTGGCTGAAAGAAACCAAAAATACAATTAAGATTTGATTTGATTAGAGGTCGACAGCTGGATATTCTGATCTAATCAACGGATACTACCTCCCCTGTGAGCTTGTTCATTTGGCCATTTTCATCCTCAGAAGGTGGCTGAAAGAAACCATAATACGAGCTAAGATTCGATCAGATTAGATGCAGACAGCTGAATATTCTGACCTTAACCAGGGATGCTACCTAAGTTGTCACCTTGTCCATTTAGGCATCCTCACCATCAGACGGTGGCTGAAAGAAACCAAAAATACAATTAAGATTTGATTAGATTAGATGTAGACAGCTGGATATACTGATCTAATCAAAGGAAATTGCCTCCGTTGTCAGTTTATCCATTTGGCCATGTTTATCTTCAGAAGGTGGCTGAAAGAAACAAACATTCCAGCTAACATTTGATCAGATTAGATGCAGACAGCTGAATATTCTGACCTTAACCAGGGATGCTACCTCAGATGTCAGCTTGTCCATTTAGGCATCGTCAACATCAAACGGTGGCTGAAAGAAACCAAAAATACAATTAAGATTTTATTAGATGAGATGAAGACAGCTGGATATACTGATCTAATCCATGGATACTGCCTACCTTGTGAGCTTGTCCATTTTGCCATTTTCATCCTCAGAAAGAGGCTGAAAGAAACAAAAACTCCAGCTTAGATTTGATCAGATTAGATGCAGACAGCTGAATATTCTGACCTTAACCAGGGATGCTACCTCAGTTGTCAGCTTGTCCATTTAGGTGTCCTCACCATCAGACGGTGGCTGAAAGATACCAAAAATACAATTAAGATTTGATTAGATTAGATGTAGACAGCTGGATATACTGATCTAATCAAAGGATACTGCCTCCGTTGTCAGCTTATACATTTGGCCATGTTCATCCTCAGAAGGTGGCTGAAAGAAACAAAAATTCCAGTTTAGATTTGATCAGATTAGATGCAGACAGCTGAATATTCTGACCTTAACCAGGGATGCTCCCTCAGTTGTCAGCTTGTCCATGTAGGCATCCTCAACATCAGACGGTGGCTGAAAGAAACCAAAAATACAATTAAGATTTGATTTGATTAGATGTAGACAGCTGGATATACTGATCTAATCAAAGGATACTGCCTCCGTTGTCAGCTTATACATTTGGCCATGTTCATCCTCAGAAGGTGGCTGAAAGAAACAAAAATTCCAGTTTAGATTTGATCAGATTAGATGCAGACAGCTGAATATTCTGACCTTAACCAGGGATGCTCCCTCAGTTGTCAGCTTGTCCATGTAGGCATCCTCAACATCAGACGGTGGCTGAAAGATACCAAAAATACAATTAAGATTTGATTAGATTAGATGTAGACAGCTGGATATACTGATCTAATCAAAGGATACTGCCTCCGTTGTCAGTTTATCCATTTGGCCATGTTCATCTTCAGAAGGTGGCTGAAAGAAACAAAAATTCCAGCTTAGATTTGATCAGCTTAGATGCAGACAGCTGAATATTCTGACCTTAACCAGGGATGCTACCTCAGATGTCAGCTTGTCCATTTAGACATCCTCAACATCAGACAGAGGCTGAAAGAAACCAAAAATACAATTAAGATTTGATTAGATTAGATGTAGACAGCTGGATATACTGATCTAATCCATGGATACTGCCTACCTTGTGAGCTTGTTCATTTTGCCATTTTCATCCTCAGAAGGTGGCTGAAAGAAACCAAAATACGAGCTAAGATTCGACCAGATTAGATGCAGACAGCTGAATATTCTGACCTTAACCAGGGATGCTACCTAAGTTGTCACCTTGTCCATTTAGGCATCCTCACCCTCAGACGGTGGCTGAAAGAAACCAAAAATACAATTAAGATTTGATTAGATTAGATGTAGACAGCTGGATATACTGATCTAATCCATGGATACTGCCTACCTTGGGAGCTTGTCCATTTTGCCATTTTCATCCTCAGAAAGAGGCTGAAAGAAACTAAAATTCCATCTTAGATTTGATCAGATTAGATGCAGACAGCTGAATATTCTGACCTTAACCATGGATGCTACCTCAGTTGTCAGCTTGTCCATTTAGGCATCCTCACCATCAGACGGTGGCTATAAGATACCAAAAATACAATTAAGATTTGATTAGATTAGATGAAGACAGCTGGATATACTGATCTAATCCATGGATACTGCCTACCTTGTGAGCTTGTCCATTTTGCCATTTTCATCCTCAGAAAGAGGCTGAAAGAAACACAAACTCCAGCTTAGATTTGATCAGATTAGATGCAGACAGCTGAATATTCTGACCTTAACCAGGGATGCTACCTCAGTTGTCAGCTTGTCCATTTAGGTATCCTCACCATCAGACGGTGGCTGAAAGATACCAAAAATACAATTAAGATTTGATTAGATTAGATGTAGACAGCTGGATATACTGATCTAATCAAAGGATACTGCCTCCGTTGTCAGCTTATACATTTGGCCATGTTCATCCTCAGAAGGTGGCTGAAAGAAACAAAAATTCCAGTTTAGATTTGATCAGATTAGATGCAGACAGCTGAATATTCTGACCTTAACCAGGGATGCTCCCTCAGTTGTCAGCTTGTCCATGTAGGCATCCTCAACATCAGACGGTGGCTGAAAGAAACCAAAAATACAATTAAGATTTGATTTGATTAGATGTAGACAGCTGGATATACTGATCTAATCAAAGGATACTGCCTCCGTTGTCAGTTTATCCATTTGGCCATGTTCATCTTCAGAAGGTGGCTGAAAGAAACAAAAATTCCAGCTTAGATTTGATCAGCTTAGATGCAGACAGCTGAATATTCTGACCTTAACCAGGGATGCTACCTCAGATGTCAGCTTGTCCATTTAGACATCCTCAACATCAGACAGAGGCTGAAAGAAACCAAAAATACAATTAAGATTTGATTAGATTAGATGTAGACAGCTGGATATACTGATCTAATCCATGGATACTGCCTACCTTGTGAGCTTGTTCATTTTGCCATTTTCATCCTCAGAAGGTGGCTGAAAGAAACCAAAATACGAGCTAAGATTCGACCAGATTAGATGCAGACAGCTGAATATTCTGACCTTAACCAGGGATGCTACCTAAGTTGTCACCTTGTCCATTTAGGCATCCTCACCCTCAGACGGTGGCTGAAAGAAACCAAAAATACAATTAAGATTTGATTAGGTTAGATGTAGACAGCTGGATATACTGATCTAATCCATGGATACTGCCTACCTTGGGAGGTTGTCCATTTTGCCATTTTCATCCTCAGAAAGAGGCTGAAAGAAACTAAAATTCCAGCTTAGATTTGATCAGATTAGATGTAGACAGCTGAATATTCTGACCTTAACCAGGGATGCTCCCTCAGTTGTCAGCTTGTCCATTTAGGCATCCTCAACATCAGACGGTGGCTGAAAGAATCCAAAAATACAATTAAGATTTGATTAGATTAGATGAAGACAGCTGGATATACTGATCTAATCCATGGATACTGCCTACCTTGTGAGCTTGTTCATTTTGCCATTTTCATCCTCAGAAAGAGGCTGAAAGAAACTAAAATTCCAGTTTAGATTTGATCAGATTAGATGCAGACAGCTGAATATTCTGACCTTAACCAGGGATGCTCCCTCAGTTGTCAGCTTGTCCATGTAGGCATCCTCAACATCGGACGGTGGCTGAAAGAAACCAAAAATAGAATTAAGATTTGATTTGATTAGATGTAGACAGCTGGATATACTGATCTAATCAAAGGATACTGCCTCCGTTGTCAGTTTATCCATTTGGCCATGTTCATCCTCAGAAGGTGGCTGAAAGAAACAAAAATTCCAGTTTAGATTTGATCAGATTAGATGAAGACAGCTGAATATTCTGACCTTAACCAGGGATGCTCCCTCACTTGTCAGCTTGTTCATTTAGGCATCCTCAACATCAGACGGTGGCTGAAAGAAACCAAAAATACAATTAAGATTTGATTTGATTAGATGTAGACAGCTGGATATACTGATCTAATCAAAGGATACTGCCTCCGTTGTCAGTTTATCAATTTGTCCATGTTTATCCTCAGTAGGTGGCTGAAAGAAACAAAAATTGAAGCTTAGATTTGATCAGATTAGATGCAGACAGCTGAATATTCTGACCTGAACCAGGGATGCTACCTCAGATGTCAGCTTGTCCATTTAGACATCCTCAACATCAGACAGAGGCTGAAAGAAACCAAAAATACAATTAAGATTTGATTAGATTAGATGTAGACAGCTGGATATACTGATCTAATCCATGGATACTGCCTACCTTGTGAGCTTGTTCATTTTGCCATTTTCATCCTCAGAAGGTGGCTGAAAGAAACCAAAATACGAGCTAAGATTCGACCAGATTAGATGCAGACAGCTGAATATTCTGACCTTAACCAGGGATGCTACCTAAGTTGTCACCTTGTCCATTTAGGCATCCTCACCCTCAGACGGTGGCTGAAAGAAACCAAAAATACAATTAAGATTTGATTAGATTAGATGTAGACAGCTGGATATACTGATCTAATCCATGGATACTGCCTACCTTGGGAGCTTGTCCATTTTGCCATTTTCATCCTCAGAAAGAGGCTGAAAGAAACTAAAATTCCAGCTTAGATTTGATCAGATTAGATGTAGACAGCTGAATATTCTGACCTTAACCAGGGATGCTCCCTCAGTTGTCAGCTTGTCCATTTAGGCATCCTCAACATCAGACGGTGGCTGAAAGAATCCAAAAATACAATTAAGATTTGATTAGATTAGATGAAGACAGCTGGATATACTGATCTAATCCATGGATACTGCCTACCTTGTGAGCTTGTTCATTTTGCCATTTTCATCCTCAGAAAGAGGCTGAAAGAAACTAAAATTCCAGTTTAGATTTGATCAGATTAGATGCAGACAGCTGAATATTCTGACCTTAACCAGGGATGCTCCCTCAGTTGTCAGCTTGTCCATGTAGGCATCCTCAACATCGGACGGTGGCTGAAAGAAACCAAAAATACAATTAAGATTTGATTTGATTAGATGTAGACAGCTGGAAATACTGATCTAATCAAAGGATACTGACTCCGTTGTCAGTTTATCCATTTGGCCATGTTCATCCTCAGAAGGTGGCTGAAAGAAACAAAAATTCCAGTTTAGATTTGATCAGATTAGATGAAGACAGCTGAATATTCTGACCTTAACCAGGGATGCTCCCTCACTTGTCAGCTTGTTCATTTAGGCATCCTCAACATCAGACGGTGGCTGAAAGAAACCAAAAATACAATTAAGATTTGATTTGATTAGATGTAGACAGCTGGATATACTGATCTAATCAAAGGATACTGCCTCCGTTGTCAGTTTATCCATTTGTCCATGTTTATCCTCAGTAGGTGGCTGAAAGAAACAAAAATTGAAGCTTAGATTTGATCAGATTAGATGCAGACAGCTGAATATTCTGACCTGAACCAGGGATGCTACCTCAGATGTCAGCTTGTCCATTTAGGCATCCTCAACATCAGACGGTGGTTGAAAGAAACCAAAAATACAATTAAGATTTGATTAGATTAGATGTAGACAGCTGGATATACTGATCTAATCAACGGATACTGCCTCCGATGTCAGTTTATCCATTTGGCCATGTTCATCCTCAGAAGGTGGCTGCAAGAAACTACAATTCTAGCTTAGATTTGATCAGATTAGATGCAGACAGCTGAATATTCTGACCTTAACCAGGACTGCTACCTCAGATGTCAACTTATCCATTTAGACATCCTCAACATCAGACAGTGGCTGAAAGAAACCAAAAATACAATTAAGATTTGATTAGATTAGATGTAGACAGCTGGATATACTGATCTAATCCATGGATACTGCCTCCCTTTTTAGCTTGTCCATTTTGCCATTTTCATCCTCAGAAGGTGGCTGAAAGAAACCAAAATACGAGCTAAGATTCGATCAGATTAGATGCAGACAGCTGAATATTCTGACCTTAACCAGGGATGCTACCTCAGTTGTCACCTTGTCCATTTAGGCATCCTCACCCTCAGACGGTGGCTGAAAGAAACCAAAAATACAATTAAGATTTGATTAAATTAGATGTAGACAGCTGGATATCCTGATCTAATCAAAGGATACTGCCTCCATTGGCAGTTTATCCATTTGGCCATGTTCACCCTCAGAAGGTGGCTGCAAGAAACAAAAATTCCAGCTTAGATTTGATCAGATTAGATGCAGACAGCTGAATTTTCTGACCTTAACCAGGGATGCTACCTCAGATGTCAACTTATCCATTTAGACATCCTCAACATCAGACAGTGGCTGAAAGAAACCAAAAATACAATTAAGATTTGATTAGATTAGATGAAGACAGCTGGATATACTGATCTAATCCATAGATACTGCCTACCTTGTGAGCTTGTTCATTTTGCCATTTTCATCCTCAGAAAGAGGCTGCAAGAAACAAAAATTCCAGTTTAGAGTTGATCAGATTAGATGCAGACAGCTGAATATTCTGACCTTAACCAGGGATGCTACCTCAGTTGTCACCTTGTCCATTTAGGCATCCTCACCCTCAGACTGTGGCTGAAAGAAACCAAAAATACAATTAAGATTTGATTAAATTAGATGTAGACAGCTGGATATACTGATCTAATCAAAGGATACTGCCTCCATTGTCAGTTTATCCATTTGGCCATGTTCATCTTCAGAAGGTGGCTGAAAGAAACAAAAATTCCAGCTTAGATTTGATCAGATTAGATGCAGACAGCTGAATATTCGGACCTTAACCAGGGATGCTACCTCAGATGTCAGCTTGTCCATTTAGGCATCCTCACCATCAGACGGTGGCTGAAAGATACCAAAAATACAATTAAGATTTGATTAGATTAGATGTAGACAGCTGGATATACTGATCTAATCAAAGGATACTGCCTCCGTTGTCAGCTTATACATTTGGCCATGTTCATCCTCAGAAGGTGGCTGAAAGAAACAAAAATTCCAGTTTAGATTTGATCAGATTAGATGCAGACAGCTGAATATTCTGACGTTAACCAGGGATGCTCCCTCACTTGTCAGCTTGTTCATTTAGGCATCCTCAACATCAGACGGTGGCTGAAAGAAACCAAAAATACAATTAAGATTTGATTTGATTAGAGGTCGACAGCTGGATATACTGATCTAATCAACGGATACTACCTCCCCTGTGAGCTTGTTCATTTGGCCATTTTCATCCTCAGAAGGTGGCTGAAAGAAACCATAATACGAGCTAAGATTCGATCAGATTAGATGCAGACAGCTGAATATTCTGACCTTAACCAGGGATGCTACCTAAGTTGTCACCTTGTCCATTTAGGCATCCTCACCATCAGACGGTGGCTGAAAGAAACCAAAAATACAATTAAGATTTGATTAGATTAGATGTAGACAGCTGGATATACTGATCTAATCAAAGGAAATTGCCTCCGTTGTCAGTTTATCCATTTGGCCATGTTTATCTTCAGAAGGTGGCTGAAAGAAACAAACATTCCAGCTAACATTTGATCAGATTAGATGCAGACAGCTGAATATTCTGACCTTAACCAGGGATGCTACCTCAGATGTCAGCTTGTCCATTTAGGCATCGTCAACATCAAACGGTGGCTGAAAGAAACCAAAAATACAATTAAGATTTTATTAGATGAGATGAAGACAGCTGGATATACTGATCTAATCCATGGATACTGCCTACCTTGTGAGCTTGTCCATTTTGCCATTTTCATCCTCAGAAAGAGGCTGAAAGAAACAAAAACTCCAGCTTAGATTTGATCAGATTAGATGCAGACAGCTGAATATTCTGACCTTAACCAGGGATGCTACCTCAGTTGTCAGCTTGTCCATTTAGGTATCCTCACCATCAGACGGTGGCTGAAAGATACCAAAAATACAATTAAGATTTGATTAGATTAGATGTAGACAGCTGGATATACTGATCTAATCAAAGGATACTGCCTCCGTTGTCAGCTTATATATTTGGCCATGTTCATCCTCAGAAGGTGGCTGAAAGAAACAAAAATTCCAGTTTAGATTTGATCAGATTAGATGCAGACAGCTGAATATTCTGACCTTAACCAGGGATGCTCCCTCAGTTGTCAGCTTGTCCATGTAGGCATCCTCAACATCAGATGGTGGCTGAAAGAAACCAAAAATACAATTAAGATTTGATTTGATTAGATGTAGACAGCTGGATATACTGATCTAATCAAAGGATACTGCCTCCGTTGTCAGTTTATCCATTTGGCCATGTTCATCTTCAGAAGGTGGCTGAAAGAAACAAAAATTCCAGCTTAGATTTGATCAGCTTAGATGCAGACAGCTGAATATTCTGACCTTAACCAGGGATGCTACCTCAGATGTCAGCTTGTCCATTTAGACATCCTCAACATCAGACAGAGGCTGAAAGAAACCAAAAATACAATTAAGATTTGATTAGATTAGATGTAGACAGCTGGATATACTGATCTATTCCATGGATACTGCCTACCTTGTGAGCTTGTTCATTTTGCCATTTTCATCCTCAGAAGGTGGCTGAAAGAAACCAAAATACGAGCTAAGATTCGACCAGATTAGATGCAGACAGCTGAATATTCTGACCTTAACCAGGGATGCTACCTAAGTTGTCACCTTGTCCATTTAGGCATCCTCACCCTCAGACGGTGGCTGAAAGAAACCAAAAATACAATTAAGATTTGATTAGATTAGATGTAGACAGCTGGATATACTGATCTAATCCATGGATACTGCCTACCTTGGGAGCTTGTCCATTTTGCCATTTTCATCCTCAGAAAGAGGCTGAAAGAAACACAAATTCCAGCTTAGATTTGATCAGATTAGATGCAGACAGCTGAATATTCTGACCTTAACCAGGGATGCTACCTCAGTTGTCAGCTTGTCCATTTAGGCATCCTCACCATCAGACGGTGGCTGAAAGATACCAAAAATACAATTAAGATTGATTAGATTAGATGTAGACAGCTGAATATTCTGACCTTAACCAGGGATGCTCCCTCAGTTGTCAGCTTGTCCATTTAGGCATCCTCAACATCAGAAGGTGGCTGAAAGAATCCAAAAATACAATTAAGATTTGATTAGATTAGATGAAGACAGCTGGATATACTGATCTAATCCATGGATACTGCCTACCTTGTGAGCTTGTTCATTTTGCCATTTTCATCCTCAGAAAGAGGCTGAAAGAAACTAAAATTCCAGTTTAGATTTGATCAGATTAGATGCAGACAGCTGAATATTCTGACCTTAACCAGGGATGCTCCCTCAGTTGTCAGCTTGTCCATGTAGGCATCCTCAACATCAGACGGTGGCTGAAAGAAACCAAAAATACAATTAAGATTTGATTTGATTAGAGGTCGACAGCTGGATATACTGATCTAATCAACGGATACTACCTCCCCTGTGAGCTTGTTCATTTGGCCATTTTCATCCTCAGAAGGTGGCTGAAAGAAACCATAATACGAGCTAAGATTCGATCAGATTAGATGCAGACAGCTGAATATTCTGACCTTAACCAGGGATGCTACCTAAGTTGTCACCTTGTCCATTTAGGCATCCTCACCGTCAGACGGTGGCTGAAAGAAACCAAAAATACAATTAAGATTTGATTAGATTAGATGTAGACAGCTGGATATACTGATCTAATCAAAGGATACTGCCTCCGTTGTCAGTTTATCCATTTGGCCATGTTCATCCTCAGAAGGTGGCTGAAAGAAACAAAAATTCCAGTTTAGATTTGATCAGATTAGATGAAGACAGCTGAATATTCTGACCTTAACCAGGGATGCTCCCTCACTTGTCAGCTTGTTCATTTAGGCATCCTCAACATCAGACGGTGGCTGAAAGAAACCAAAAATACAATTAAGATTTGATTTGATTAGATGTAGACAGCTGGATATACTGATCTAATCAAAGGATACTGCCTCCGTTGTCAGTTTATCCATTTGTCCATGTTTATCCTCAGTAGGTGGCTGAAAGAAACAAAAATTGAAGCTTAGATTTGATCAGATTAGATGCAGACAGCTGAATATTCTGACCTGAACCAGGGATGCTACCTCAGATGTCAGCTTGTCCATTTAGGCATCCTCAACATCAGACGGTGGTTGAAAGAAACCAAAAATACAATTAAGATTTGATTAGATTAGATGTAGACAGCTGGATATACTGATCTAATCAACGGATACTGCCTCCGATGTCAGTTTATCCATTTGGCCATGTTCATCCTCAGAAGGTGGCTGCAAGAAACTACAATTCTAGCTTAGATTTGATCAGATTAGATGCAGACAGCTGAATATTCTGACCTTAACCAGGACTGCTACCTCAGTTGTCAGCTTGTCCATTAAGGCATCCACAACATCAGACGGTGGCTGAAAGAAACCAAAAATACAATTAAAATTTGATTAGATTAGATGTAGACAGCTGGATATACTGATCTAATCCATGGATACTGCCTCCCTTTTGAGCTTGTCCATTTTGCCATTTTCATCCTCAGAAGGTGGCTGAAAGAAACCAAAATACGAGCTAAGATTCGATCAGATTAGATGCAGACAGCTGAATATTCTGACCTTAACCAGGGATGCTACCTCAGTTGTCACCTTGTCCATTTAGGCATCCTCACCCTCAGACGGTGGCTGAAAGAAACCAAAAATACAATTAAGATTTGATTAAATTAGATGTAGACAGCTGGATATCCTGATCTAATCAAAGGATACTGCCTCCATTGTCAGTTTATCCATTTGGCCATGTTCACCCTCAGAAGGTGGCTGCAAGAAACAAAAATTCCAGTTTAGATTTGATCAGATTAGATGCAGACAGCTGAATTTTCTGACCTTAACCAGGGATGCTACCTCAGATGTCAACTTATCCATTTAGACATCCTCAACATCAGACAGTGGCTGAAAGAAACCAAAAATACAATTAAGATTTGATTAGATTAGATAAAGACAGCTGGATATACTGATCTAATCCATAGATACTGCCTACCTTGTGAGCTTGTTCATTTTGCCATTTTCATCCTCAGAAAGAGGCTGCAAGAAACAAAAATTCCAGTTTAGAGTTGATCAGATTAGATGCAGACAGCTGAATATTCTGACCTTAACCAGGGATGCTACCTCAGTTGTCACCTTGTCCATTTAGGCATCCTCACCCTCAGACGGTGGCTGAAAGAAACCAAAAATACAATTAAGATTTGAATAAATTAGATGTAGACAGCTGGATATACTGATCTAATCAAAGGATACTGCCTCCGTTGTCAGTTTATACATTTGGCCATGTTCATCCTCAGAAGGTGGCTGAAAGAAACAAAAATTCCAGTTTAGATTTGATCAGATTAGATGCAGACAGCTGAATATTCTGACGTTAACCAGGGATGCTCCCTCACTTGTCAGCTTGTTCATTTAGGCATCCTCAACATCAGACGGTGGCTGAAAGAAACCAAAAATACAATTAAGATTTGATTTGATTAGAGGTAGACAGCTGGATATACTGATCTAATCAACGGATACTACCTCCCTTGTGAGCTTGTTCATTTGGCCATTTTCATCCTCAGAAGGTGGCTGAAAGAAACCATAATACGAGCTAAGATTCGATCAGATTAGATGCAGACAGCTGAATATTCTGACCTTAACCAGGGATGCTACCTAAGTTGTCACCTTGTCCATTTAGGCATCCTCACCCTCAGACGGTGGCTGAAAGAAACCAAAAATACAATTAAGATTTGATTAGATTAGATGTAGACAGCTGGATATACTGATCTAATCAAAGGATATTGCCTCCGTTGTCAGTTTATCCATTTGGCCATGTTTATCTTCAGAAGGTGGCTGAAAGAAACAAACATTCCAGCTAACATTTGATCAGATTAGATGCAGACAGCTGAATATTCTGACCTTAACCAGGGATGCTACCTCAGATGTCAGCTTGTCCATTTAGGCATCGTCAACATCAAACGGTGGCTGAAAGAAACCAAAAATACAATTAAGATTTTATTAAATTAGATGTAGACAGCTGGATATACTGATCTAATCAAAGGATACTGCCTCCATTGTCAGTTTATCCATTTGGCCATGTTCATCTTCAGAAGGTGGCTGAAAGAAACAAAAATTCCAGCTTAGATTTGATCAGATTAGATGCAGACAGCTGAATATTCGGACCTTAACCAGGGATGCTACCTCAGATGTCAGCTTGTCCATTTAGGCATCGTCAACATCAAACGGTGGCTGAAAGAAACCAAAAATACAATTAAGATTTTATTAGATGAGATGAAGACAGCTGGATATACTGATCTAATCCATGGATACTGCCTACCTTGTGAGCTTGTCCATTTTGCCATTTTCATCCTCAGAAAGAGGCTGAAAGAAACAAAAACTCCAGCTTAGATTTGATCAGATTAGATGCAGACAGCTGAATATTCTGACCTTAACCAGGGATGCTACCTCAGTTGTCAGCTTGTCCATTTAGGTATCCTCACCATCAGACGGTGGCTGAAAGATACCAAAAATACAATTAAGATTTGATTAGATTAGATGTAGACAGCTGGATATACTGATCTAATCAAAGGATACTGCCTCCGTTGTCAGCTTATACATTTGGCCATGTTCATCCTCAGAAGGTGGCTGAAAGAAACAAAAATTCCAGTTTAGATTTGATCAGATTAGATGCAGACAGCTGAATATTCTGACCTTAACCAGGGATGCTCCCTCAGTTGTCAGCTTGTCCATGTAGGCATCCTCAACATCAGACGGTGGCTGAAAGAAACCAAAAATACAATTAAGATTTGATTTGATTAGATGTAGACAGCTGGATATACTGATCTAATCAAAGGATACTGCCTCCGTTGTCAGTTTATCCATTTGGCCATGTTCATCTTCAGAAGGTGGCTGAAAGAAACAAAAATTCCAGCTTAGATTTGATCAGCTTAGATGCAGACAGCTGAATATTCTGACCTTAACCAGGGATGCTACCTCAGATGTCAGCTTGTCCATTTAGACATCCTCAACATCAGACAGAGGCTGAAAGAAACCAAAAATACAATTAAGATTTGATTAGATTAGATGTAGACAGCTGGATATACTGATCTAATCCATGGATACTGCCTACCTTGTGAGCTTGTTCATTTTGCCATTTTCATCCTCAGAAGGTGGCTGAAAGAAACCAAAATACGAGCTAAGATTCGACCAGATTAGATGCAGACAGCTGAATATTCTGACCTTAACCAGGGATGCTACCTAAGTTGTCACCTTGTCCATTTAGGCATCCTCACCCTCAGACGGTGGCTGAAAGAAACCAAAAATACAATTAAGATTTGATTAGATTAGATGTAGACAGCTGGATATACTGATCTAATCCATGGATACTGCCTACCTTGGGAGCTTGTCCATTTTGCCATTTTCATCCTCAGAAAGAGGCTGAAAGAAACTAAAATTCCAGCTTAGATTTGATCAGATTAGATGTAGACAGCTGAATATTCTGACCTTAACCAGGGATGCTCCCTCAGTTGTCAGCTTGTCCATTTAGGCATCCTCAACATCAGACGGTGGCTGAAAGAATCCAAAAATACAATTAAGATTTGATTAGATTAGATGAAGACAGCTGGATATACTGATCTAATCCATGGATACTGCCTACCTTGTGAGCTTGTTCATTTTGCCATTTTCATCCTCAGAAAGAGGCTGAAAGAAACTAAAATTCCAGTTTAGATTTGATCAGATTAGATGCAGACAGCTGAATATTCTGACCTTAACCAGGGATGCTCCCTCAGTTGTCAGCTTGTCCATGTAGGCATCCTCAACATCGGACGGTGGCTGAAAGAAACCAAAAATACAATTAAGATTTGATTTGATTAGATGTAGACAGCTGGATATACTGATCTAATCAAAGGATACTGCCTCCGTTGTCAGTTTATCCATTTGGCCATGTTCATCCTCAGAAGGTGGCTGAAAGAAACAAAAATTCCAGTTTAGATTTGATCAGATTAGATGAAGACAGCTGAATATTCTGACCTTAACCAGGGATGCTCCCTCACTTGTCAGCTTGTTCATTTAGGCATCCTCAACATCAGACGGTGGCTGAAAGAAACCAAAAATACAATTAAGATTTGATTTGATTAGATGTAGACAGCTGGATATACTGATCTAATCAAAGGATACTGCCTCCGTTGTCAGTTTATCCATTTGTCCATGTTTATCCTGAGTAGGTGGCTGAAAGAAACAAAAATTGAAGCTTAGATTTGATCAGATTAGATGCAGACAGCTGAATATTCTGACCTGAACCAGGGATGCTACCTCAGATGTCAGCTTGTCCATTTAGGCATCCTCAACATCAGACGGTGGTTGAAAGAAACCAAAAATACAATTAAGATTTGATTAGATTAGATGTAGACAGCTGGATATACTGATCTAATCAACGGATACTGCCTCCGATGTCAGTTTATCCATTTGGCCATGTTCATCCTCAGAAGGTGGCTGCAAGAAACTACAATTCTAGCTTAGATTTGATCAGATTAGATGCAGACAGCTGAATATTCTGACCTTAACCAGGACTGCTACCTCAGATGTCAACTTATCCATTTAGACATCCTCAACATCAGACAGTGGCTGAAAGAAACCAAAAATACAATTAAGATTTGATTAGATTAGATGTAGACAGCTGGATATACTGATCTAATCCATGGATACTGCCTCCCTTTTTAGCTTGTCCATTTTGCCATTTTCATCCTCAGAAGGTGGCTGAAAGAAACCAAAATACGAGCTAAGATTCGATCAGATTAGATGCAGACAGCTGAATATTCTGACCTTAACCAGGGATGCTACCTCAGTTGTCACCTTGTCCATTTAGGCATCCTCACCCTCAGACGGTGGCTGAAAGAAACCAAAAATACAATTAAGATTTGATTAAATTAGATGTAGACAGCTGGATATCCTGATCTAATCAAAGGATACTGCCTCCATTGGCAGTTTATCCATTTGGCCATGTTCACCCTCAGAAGGTGGCTGCAAGAAACAAAAATTCCAGCTTAGATTTGATCAGATTAGATGCAGACAGCTGAATTTTCTGACCTTAACCAGGGATGCTACCTCAGATGTCAACTTATCCATTTAGACATCCTCAACATCAGACAGTGGCTGAAAGAAACCAAAAATACAATTAAGATTTGATTAGATTAGATGAAGACAGCTGGATATACTGATCTAATCCATAGATACTGCCTACCTTGTGAGCTTGTTCATTTTGCCATTTTCATCCTCAGAAAGAGGCTGCAAGAAACAAAAATTCCAGTTTAGAGTTGATCAGATTAGATGCAGACAGCTGAATATTCTGACCTTAACCAGGGATGCTACCTCAGTTGTCACCTTGTCCATTTAGGCATCCTCACCCTCAGACTGTGGCTGAAAGAAACCAAAAATACAATTAAGATTTGATTAAATTAGATGTAGACAGCTGGATATACTGATCTAATCAAAGGATACTGCCTCCATTGTCAGTTTATCCATTTGGCCATGTTCATCTTCAGAAGGTGGCTGAAAGAAACAAAAATTCCAGCTTAGATTTGATCAGATTAGATGCAGACAGCTGAATATTCGGACCTTAACCAGGGATGCTACCTCAGATGTCAGCTTGTCCATTTAGGCATCCTCACCATCAGACGGTGGCTGAAAGATACCAAAAATACAATTAAGATTTGATTAGATTAGATGTAGACAGCTGGATATACTGATCTAATCAAAGGATACTGCCTCCGTTGTCAGCTTATACATTTGGCCATGTTCATCCTCAGAAGGTGGCTGAAAGAAACAAAAATTCCAGTTTAGATTTGATCAGATTAGATGCAGACAGCTGAATATTCTGACGTTAACCAGGGATGCTCCCTCACTTGTCAGCTTGTTCATTTAGGCATCCTCAACATCAGACGGTGGCTGAAAGAAACCAAAAATACAATTAAGATTTGATTTGATTAGAGGTCGACAGCTGGATATACTGATCTAATCAACGGATACTACCTCCCCTGTGAGCTTGTTCATTTGGCCATTTTCATCCTCAGAAGGTGGCTGAAAGAAACCATAATACGAGCTAAGATTCGATCAGATTAGATGCAGACAGCTGAATATTCTGACCTTAACCAGGGATGCTACCTAAGTTGTCACCTTGTCCATTTAGGCATCCTCACCATCAGACGGTGGCTGAAAGAAACCAAAAATACAATTAAGATTTGATTAGATTAGATGTAGACAGCTGGATATACTGATCTAATCAAAGGAAATTGCCTCCGTTGTCAGTTTATCCATTTGGCCATGTTTATCTTCAGAAGGTGGCTGAAAGAAACAAACATTCCAGCTAACATTTGATCAGATTAGATGCAGACAGCTGAATATTCTGACCTTAACCAGGGATGCTACCTCAGATGTCAGCTTGTCCATTTAGGCATCGTCAACATCAAACGGTGGCTGAAAGAAACCAAAAATACAATTAAGATTTTATTAGATGAGATGAAGACAGCTGGATATACTGATCTAATCCATGGATACTGCCTACCTTGTGAGCTTGTCCATTTTGCCATTTTCATCCTCAGAAAGAGGCTGAAAGAAACAAAAACTCCAGCTTAGATTTGATCAGATTAGATGCAGACAGCTGAATATTCTGACCTTAACCAGGGATGCTACCTCAGTTGTCAGCTTGTCCATTTAGGTATCCTCACCATCAGACGGTGGCTGAAAGATACCAAAAATACAATTAAGATTTGATTAGATTAGATGTAGACAGCTGGATATACTGATCTAATCAAAGGATACTGCCTCCGTTGTCAGCTTATATATTTGGCCATGTTCATCCTCAGAAGGTGGCTGAAAGAAACAAAAATTCCAGTTTAGATTTGATCAGATTAGATGCAGACAGCTGAATATTCTGACCTTAACCAGGGATGCTCCCTCAGTTGTCAGCTTGTCCATGTAGGCATCCTCAACATCAGATGGTGGCTGAAAGAAACCAAAAATACAATTAAGATTTGATTTGATTAGATGTAGACAGCTGGATATACTGATCTAATCAAAGGATACTGCCTCCGTTGTCAGTTTATCCATTTGGCCATGTTCATCTTCAGAAGGTGGCTGAAAGAAACAAAAATTCCAGCTTAGATTTGATCAGCTTAGATGCAGACAGCTGAATATTCTGACCTTAACCAGGGATGCTACCTCAGATGTCAGCTTGTCCATTTAGACATCCTCAACATCAGACAGAGGCTGAAAGAAACCAAAAATACAATTAAGATTTGATTAGATTAGATGTAGACAGCTGGATATACTGATCTATTCCATGGATACTGCCTACCTTGTGAGCTTGTTCATTTTGCCATTTTCATCCTCAGAAGGTGGCTGAAAGAAACCAAAATACGAGCTAAGATTCGACCAGATTAGATGCAGACAGCTGAATATTCTGACCTTAACCAGGGATGCTACCTAAGTTGTCACCTTGTCCATTTAGGCATCCTCACCCTCAGACGGTGGCTGAAAGAAACCAAAAATACAATTAAGATTTGATTAGATTAGATGTAGACAGCTGGATATACTGATCTAATCCATGGATACTGCCTACCTTGGGAGCTTGTCCATTTTGCCATTTTCATCCTCAGAAAGAGGCTGAAAGAAACACAAATTCCAGCTTAGATTTGATCAGATTAGATGCAGACAGCTGAATATTCTGACCTTAACCAGGGATGCTACCTCAGTTGTCAGCTTGTCCATTTAGGCATCCTCACCATCAGACGGTGGCTGAAAGATACCAAAAATACAATTAAGATTGATTAGATTAGATGTAGACAGCTGAATATTCTGACCTTAACCAGGGATGCTCCCTCAGTTGTCAGCTTGTCCATTTAGGCATCCTCAACATCAGAAGGTGGCTGAAAGAATCCAAAAATACAATTAAGATTTGATTAGATTAGATGAAGACAGCTGGATATACTGATCTAATCCATGGATACTGCCTACCTTGTGAGCTTGTTCATTTTGCCATTTTCATCCTCAGAAAGAGGCTGAAAGAAACTAAAATTCCAGTTTAGATTTGATCAGATTAGATGCAGACAGCTGAATATTCTGACCTTAACCAGGGATGCTCCCTCAGTTGTCAGCTTGTCCATGTAGGCATCCTCAACATCAGACGGTGGCTGAAAGAAACCAAAAATACAATTAAGATTTGATTTGATTAGAGGTCGACAGCTGGATATACTGATCTAATCAACGGATACTACCTCCCCTGTGAGCTTGTTCATTTGGCCATTTTCATCCTCAGAAGGTGGCTGAAAGAAACCATAATACGAGCTAAGATTCGATCAGATTAGATGCAGACAGCTGAATATTCTGACCTTAACCAGGGATGCTACCTAAGTTGTCACCTTGTCCATTTAGGCATCCTCACCGTCAGACGGTGGCTGAAAGAAACCAAAAATACAATTAAGATTTGATTAGATTAGATGTAGACAGCTGGATATACTGATCTAATCAAAGGAAATTGCCTCCGTTGTCAGTTTATCCATTTGGCCATGTTTATCTTCAGAAGGTGGCTGAAAGAAACAAACATTCCAGCTAACATTTGATCAGATTAGATGCAGACAGCTGAATATTCTGACCTTAACCAAGGATGCTACCTCAGATGTCAGCTTGTCCATTTAGGCATCGTCAACATCAAACAGTGGCTGAAAGAAACCAAAAATACAATTAAGATTTTATTAGATGAGATGAAGACAGCTGGATATACTGATCTAATCCATGGATACTGCCTACCTTGTGAGCTTGTCCATTTTGCCATTTTCATCCTCAGAAAGAGGCTGAAAGAAACAAAAACTCCAGCTTAGATTTGATCAGATTAGATGCAGACAGCTGAATATTCTGACCTTAACCAGGGATGCTACCTCAGTTGTCAGCTTGTCCATTTAGGTATCCTCACCATCAGACGGTGGCTGAAAGATACCAAAAATACAATTAAGATTTGATTAGATTAGATGTAGACAGCTGGATATACTGATCTAATCAAAGGATACTGCCTCCGTTGTCAGCTTATACATTTGGCCATGTTCATCCTCAGAAGGTGGCTGAAAGAAACAAAAATTCCAGTTTAGATTTGATCAGATTAGATGCAGACAGCTGAATATTCTGACCTTAACCAGGGATGCTCCCTCAGTTGTCAGCTTGTCCATGTAGGCATCCTCAACATCAGACGGTGGCTGAAAGAAACCAAAAATACAATTAAGATTTGATTTGATTAGATATAGACAGCTGGATATACTGATCTAATCAAAGGATACTGCCTCCGTTGTCAGTTTATCCATTTGGCCATGTTCATCTTCAGAAGGTGGCTGAAAGAAACAAAAATTCCAGCTTAGATTTGATCAGCTTAGATGCAGACAGCTGAATATTCTGACCTTAACCAGGGATGCTACCTCAGATGTCAGCTTGTCCATTTAGACATCCTCAACATCAGACAGAGGCTGAAAGAAACCAAAAATACAATTAAGATTTGATTAGATTAGATGTAGACAGCTGGATATACTGATCTAATCCATGGATACTGCCTACCTTGTGAGCTTGTTCATTTTGCCATTTTCATCCTCAGAAGGTGGCTGAAAGAAACCAAAATACGAGCTAAGATTCGACCAGATTAGATGCAGACAGCTGAATATTCTGACCTTAACCAGGGATGCTACCTAAGTTGTCACCTTGTCCATTTAGGCATCCTCACCCTCAGACGGTGGCTGAAAGAAACCAAAAATACAATTAAGATTTGATTAGATTAGATGTAGACAGCTGGATATACTGATCTAATCCATGGATACTGCCTACCTTGGGAGCTTGTCCATTTTGCCATTTTCATCCTCAGAAAGAGGCTGAAAGAAACTAAAATTCCAGCTTAGATTTGATCAGATTAGATGCAGACAGCTGAATATTCTGACCTTAACCATGGATGCTACCTCAGTTGTCAGCTTGTCCATTTAGGCATCCTCACCATCAGACGGTGGCTATAAGATACCAAAAATACAATTAAGATTTGATTAGATTAGATGAAGACAGCTGGATATACTGATCTAATCCATGGATATTGCCAACCTTGTGAGCTTGTTCATTTTGCCATTTTCATCCTCAGAAAGAGGCTGAAAGAAACAAAAATTCCAGCTTAGATTTGATCAGATTAGATGCAGACAGCTGAATATTCTGACCTTAACCAGGGATGCTACCTCAGTTGTCAGCTTGTCCATTTAGGCATCCTCACCATCAGACGGTGGCTGAAAGATACCAAAAATACAATTAAGATTTGATTAGCTTAGATGTAGACAGCTGAATATTCTGACCTTAACCAGGGATGCTCCCTCAGTTGTCAGCTTGTCCATGTAGGCATCCTCAACATCGGACGGTGGCTGAAAGAAACCAAAAATACAATTAAGATTTGATTTGATTAGATGTAGACAGCTGGATATACTGATCTAATCAAAGGATACTGCCTCCGTTGTCAGTTTATCCATTTGGCCATGTTCATCCTCAGAAGGTGGCTGAAAGAAACAAAAATTCCAGTTTAGATTTGATCAGATTAGATGAAGACAGCTGAATATTCTGACCTTAACCAGGGATGCTCCCTCACTTGTCAGCTTGTTCATTTAGGCATCCTCAACATCAGACGGTGGCTGAAAGAAACCAAAAATACAATTAAGATTTGATTTGATTAGATGTAGACAGCTGGATATACTGATCTAATCAAAGGATACTGCCTCCGTTGTCAGTTTATCCATTTGTCCATGTTTATCCTCAGTAGGTGGCTGAAAGAAACAAAAATTGAAGCTTAGATTTGATCAGATTAGATGCAGACAGCTGAATATTCTGACCTGAACCAGGGATGCTACCTCAGATGTCAGCTTGTCCATTTAGGCATCCTCAACATCAGACGGTGGTTGAAAGAAACCAAAAATACAATTAAGATTTGATTAGATTAGATGTAGACAGCTGGATATACTGATCTAATCAACGGATACTGCCTCCGATGTCAGTTTATCCATTTGGCCATGTTCATCCTCAGAAGGTGGCTGCAAGAAACTACAATTCTAGCTTAGATTTGATCAGATTAGATGCAGACAGCTGAATATTCTGACCTTAACCAGGACTGCTACCTCAGTTGTCAGCTTGTCCATTAAGGCATCCACAACATCAGACGGTGGCTGAAAGAAACCAAAAATACAATTAAAATTTGATTAGATTAGATGTAGACAGCTGGATATACTGATCTAATCCATGGATACTGCCTCCCTTTTGAGCTTGTCCATTTTGCCATTTTCATCCTCAGAAGGTGGCTGAAAGAAACCAAAATACGAGCTAAGATTCGATCAGATTAGATGCAGACAGCTGAATATTCTGACCTTAACCAGGGATGCTACCTCAGTTGTCACCTTGTCCATTTAGGCATCCTCACCCTCAGACGGTGGCTGAAAGAAACCAAAAATACAATTAAGATTTGATTAAATTAGATGTAGACAGCTGGATATCCTGATCTAATCAAAGGATACTGCCTCCATTGTCAGTTTATCCATTTGGCCATGTTCACCCTCAGAAGGTGGCTGCAAGAAACAAAAATTCCAGTTTAGATTTGATCAGATTAGATGCAGACAGCTGAATTTTCTGACCTTAACCAGGGATGCTACCTCAGATGTCAACTTATCCATTTAGACATCCTCAACATCAGACAGTGGCTGAAAGAAACCAAAAATACAATTAAGATTTGATTAGATTAGATAAAGACAGCTGGATATACTGATCTAATCCATAGATACTGCCTACCTTGTGAGCTTGTTCATTTTGCCATTTTCATCCTCAGAAAGAGGCTGCAAGAAACAAAAATTCCAGTTTAGAGTTGATCAGATTAGATGCAGACAGCTGAATATTCTGACCTTAACCAGGGATGCTACCTCAGTTGTCACCTTGTCCATTTAGGCATCCTCACCCTCAGACGGTGGCTGAAAGAAACCAAAAATACAATTAAGATTTGAATAAATTAGATGTAGACAGCTGGATATACTGATCTAATCAAAGGATACTGCCTCCGTTGTCAGTTTATACATTTGGCCATGTTCATCCTCAGAAGGTGGCTGAAAGAAACAAAAATTCCAGTTTAGATTTGATCAGATTAGATGCAGACAGCTGAATATTCTGACGTTAACCAGGGATGCTCCCTCACTTGTCAGCTTGTTCATTTAGGCATCCTCAACATCAGACGGTGGCTGAAAGAAACCAAAAATACAATTAAGATTTGATTTGATTAGAGGTAGACAGCTGGATATACTGATCTAATCAACGGATACTACCTCCCTTGTGAGCTTGTTCATTTGGCCATTTTCATCCTCAGAAGGTGGCTGAAAGAAACCATAATACGAGCTAAGATTCGATCAGATTAGATGCAGACAGCTGAATATTCTGACCTTAACCAGGGATGCTACCTAAGTTGTCACCTTGTCCATTTAGGCATCCTCACCCTCAGACGGTGGCTGAAAGAAACCAAAAATACAATTAAGATTTGATTAGATTAGATGTAGACAGCTGGATATACTGATCTAATCAAAGGATATTGCCTCCGTTGTCAGTTTATCCATTTGGCCATGTTTATCTTCAGAAGGTGGCTGAAAGAAACAAACATTCCAGCTAACATTTGATCAGATTAGATGCAGACAGCTGAATATTCTGACCTTAACCAGGGATGCTACCTCAGATGTCAGCTTGTCCATTTAGGCATCGTCAACATCAAACGGTGGCTGAAAGAAACCAAAAATACAATTAAGATTTTATTAAATTAGATGTAGACAGCTGGATATACTGATCTAATCAAAGGATACTGCCTCCATTGTCAGTTTATCCATTTGGCCATGTTCATCTTCAGAAGGTGGCTGAAAGAAACAAAAATTCCAGCTTAGATTTGATCAGATTAGATGCAGACAGCTGAATATTCGGACCTTAACCAGGGATGCTACCTCAGATGTCAGCTTGTCCATTTAGGCATCGTCAACATCAAACGGTGGCTGAAAGAAACCAAAAATACAATTAAGATTTTATTAGATGAGATGAAGACAGCTGGATATACTGATCTAATCCATGGATACTGCCTACCTTGTGAGCTTGTCCATTTTGCCATTTTCATCCTCAGAAAGAGGCTGAAAGAAACAAAAACTCCAGCTTAGATTTGATCAGATTAGATGCAGACAGCTGAATATTCTGACCTTAACCAGGGATGCTACCTCAGTTGTCAGCTTGTCCATTTAGGTATCCTCACCATCAGACGGTGGCTGAAAGATACCAAAAATACAATTAAGATTTGATTAGATTAGATGTAGACAGCTGGATATACTGATCTAATCAAAGGATACTGCCTCCGTTGTCAGCTTATACATTTGGCCATGTTCATCCTCAGAAGGTGGCTGAAAGAAACAAAAATTCCAGTTTAGATTTGATCAGATTAGATGCAGACAGCTGAATATTCTGACCTTAACCAGGGATGCTCCCTCAGTTGTCAGCTTGTCCATGTAGGCATCCTCAACATCAGACGGTGGCTGAAAGAAACCAAAAATACAATTAAGATTTGATTTGATTAGATGTAGACAGCTGGATATACTGATCTAATCAAAGGATACTGCCTCCGTTGTCAGTTTATCCATTTGGCCATGTTCATCTTCAGAAGGTGGCTGAAAGAAACAAAAATTCCAGCTTAGATTTGATCAGCTTAGATGCAGACAGCTGAATATTCTGACCTTAACCAGGGATGCTACCTCAGATGTCAGCTTGTCCATTTAGACATCCTCAACATCAGACAGAGGCTGAAAGAAACCAAAAATACAATTAAGATTTGATTAGATTAGATGTAGACAGCTGGATATACTGATCTAATCCATGGATACTGCCTACCTTGTGAGCTTGTTCATTTTGCCATTTTCATCCTCAGAAGGTGGCTGAAAGAAACCAAAATACGAGCTAAGATTCGACCAGATTAGATGCAGACAGCTGAATATTCTGACCTTAACCAGGGATGCTACCTAAGTTGTCACCTTGTCCATTTAGGCATCCTCACCCTCAGACGGTGGCTGAAAGAAACCAAAAATACAATTAAGATTTGATTAGATTAGATGTAGACAGCTGGATATACTGATCTAATCCATGGATACTGCCTACCTTGGGAGCTTGTCCATTTTGCCATTTTCATCCTCAGAAAGAGGCTGAAAGAAACTAAAATTCCAGCTTAGATTTGATCAGATTAGATGTAGACAGCTGAATATTCTGACCTTAACCAGGGATGCTCCCTCAGTTGTCAGCTTGTCCATTTAGGCATCCTCAACATCAGACGGTGGCTGAAAGAATCCAAAAATACAATTAAGATTTGATTAGATTAGATGAAGACAGCTGGATATACTGATCTAATCCATGGATACTGCCTACCTTGTGAGCTTGTTCATTTTGCCATTTTCATCCTCAGAAAGAGGCTGAAAGAAACTAAAATTCCAGTTTAGATTTGATCAGATTAGATGCAGACAGCTGAATATTCTGACCTTAACCAGGGATGCTCCCTCAGTTGTCAGCTTGTCCATGTAGGCATCCTCAACATCGGACGGTGGCTGAAAGAAACCAAAAATACAATTAAGATTTGATTTGATTAGATGTAGACAGCTGGATATACTGATCTAATCAAAGGATACTGCCTCCGTTGTCAGTTTATCCATTTGGCCATGTTCATCCTCAGAAGGTGGCTGAAAGAAACAAAAATTCCAGTTTAGATTTGATCAGATTAGATGAAGACAGCTGAATATTCTGACCTTAACCAGGGATGCTCCCTCACTTGTCAGCTTGTTCATTTAGGCATCCTCAACATCAGACGGTGGCTGAAAGAAACCAAAAATACAATTAAGATTTGATTTGATTAGATGTAGACAGCTGGATATACTGATCTAATCAAAGGATACTGCCTCCGTTGTCAGTTTATCCATTTGTCCATGTTTATCCTGAGTAGGTGGCTGAAAGAAACAAAAATTGAAGCTTAGATTTGATCAGATTAGATGCAGACAGCTGAATATTCTGACCTGAACCAGGGATGCTACCTCAGATGTCAGCTTGTCCATTTAGGCATCCTCAACATCAGACGGTGGTTGAAAGAAACCAAAAATACAATTAAGATTTGATTAGATTAGATGTAGACAGCTGGATATACTGATCTAATCAACGGATACTGCCTCCGATGTCAGTTTATCCATTTGGCCATGTTCATCCTCAGAAGGTGGCTGCAAGAAACTACAATTCTAGCTTAGATTTGATCAGATTAGATGCAGACAGCTGAATATTCTGACCTTAACCAGGACTGCTACCTCAGTTGTCAGCTTGTCCATTAAGGCATCCACAACATCAGACGGTGGCTGAAAGAAACCAAAAATACAATTAAAATTTGATTAGATTAGATGTAGACAGCTGGATATACTGATCTAATCCATGGATACTGCCTCCCTTTTGAGCTTGTCCATTTTGCCATTTTCATCCTCAGAAGGTGGCTGAAAGAAACCAAAATACGAGCTAAGATTCGATCAGATTAGATGCAGACAGCTGAATATTCTGACCTTAACCAGGGATGCTACCTCAGTTGTCACCTTGTCCATTTAGGCATCCTCACCCTCAGACGGTGGCTGAAAGAAACCAAAAATACAATTAAGATTTGATTAAATTAGATGTAGACAGCTGGATATCCTGATCTAATCAAAGGATACTGCCTCCATTGTCAGTTTATCCATTTGGCCATGTTCACCCTCAGAAGGTGGCTGCAAGAAACAAAAATTCCAGCTTAGATTTGATCAGATTAGATGCAGACAGCTGAATTTTCTGACCTTAACCAGGGATGCTACCTCAGATGTCAACTTATCCATTTAGACATCTCCAACATCAGACAGTGGCTGAAAGAAACCAAAAATACAATTAAAGATTTGATTAGATTAGATGAAGACAGCTGGATATACTGATCTAATCCATAGATACTGCCTACCTTGTGAGCTTGTTCATTTTGCCATTTTCATCCTCAGAAAGAGGCTGCAAGAAACAAAATTTCCAGTTTAGAGTTGATCAGATTACATGCAGACAGCTGAATATTCTGACCTTAACCAGGGATGCTACCTCAGTTGTCACCTTGTCCATTTAGGCATCCTCACCCTCAGACGGTGGCTGAAAGAAACCAAAAATACAATTAAGATTTGATTAAATTAGATGTAGACAGCTGGATATACTGATCTAATCAAAGGATACTGCCTCCATTGTCAGTTTATCCATTTGGCCATGTTCATCTTCAGAAGGTGGCTGAAAGAAACAAAAATTCCAGCTTAGATTTGATCAGATTAGATGCAGACAGCTGAATATTCGGACCTTAACCAGGGATGCTACCTCAGATGTCAGCTTGTCCATTTAGGCATCCTCACCATCAGACGGTGGCTGAAAGATACCAAAAATACAATTAAGATTTGATTAGATTAGATGTAGACAGCTGGATATACTGATCTAATCAAAGGATACTGCCTCCGTTGTCAGTTTATACATTTGGCCATGTTCATCCTCAGAAGGTGGCTGAAAGAAACAAAAATTCCAGTTTAGATTTGATCAGATTAGATGCAGACAGCTGAATATTCTGACGTTAACCAGGGATGCTCCCTCACTTGTCAGCTTGTTCATTTAGGCATCCTCAACATCAGACGGTGGCTGAAAGAAACCAAAAATACAATTAAGATTTGATTTGATTAGAGGTCGACAGCTGGATATACTGATCTAATCAACGGATACTACCTCCCCTGTGAGCTTGTTCATTTGGCCATTTTCATCCTCAGAAGGTGGCTGAAAGAAACCATAATACGAGCTAAGATTCGATCAGATTAGATGCAGACAGCTGAATATTCTGACCTTAACCAGGGATGCTACCTAAGTTGTCACCTTGTCCATTTAGGCATCCTCACCGTCAGACGGTGGCTGAAAGAAACCAAAAATACAATTAAGATTTGATTAGATTAGATGTAGACAGCTGGATATACTGATCTAATCAAAGGAAATTGCCTCCGTTGTCAGTTTATCCATTTGGCCATGTTTATCTTCAGAAGGTGGCTGAAAGAAACAAACATTCCAGCTAACATTTGATCAGATTAGATGCAGACAGCTGAATATTCTGACCTTAACCAGGGATGCTACCTCAGATATCAGCTTGTCCATTTAGGCATCGTCAACATCAAACGGTGGCTGAAAGAAACCAAAAATACAATTAAGATTTTATTAGATGAGATGAAGACAGCTGGATATACTGATCTAATCCATGGATACTGCCTACCTTGTGAGCTTGTCCATTTTGCCATTTTCATCCTCAGAAAGAGGCTGAAAGAAACAAAAACTCCAGCTTAGATTTGATCAGATTAGATGCAGACAGCTGAATATTCTGACCTTAACCAGGGATGCTACCTCAGTTGTCAGCTTGTCCATTTAGGTATCCTCACCATCAGACGGTGGCTGAAAGATACCAAAAATACAATTAGATTTGATTAGATTAGATGTAGACAGCTGGATATACTGATCTAATCAAAGGATACTGCCTCCGTTGTCAGCTTATACATTTGGCCATGTTCATCCTCAGAAGGTGGCTGAAAGAAACAAAAATTCCAGTTTAGATTTGATCAGATTAGATGCAGACAGCTGAATATTCTGACCTTAACCAGGGATGCTCCCTCAGTTGTCAGCTTGTCCATGTAGGCATCCTCAACATCAGACGGTGGCTGAAAGAAACCAAAAATACAATTAAGATTTGATTTGATTAGATGTAGACAGCTGGATATACTGATCTAATCAAAGGATACTGCCTCCGTTGTCAGTTTATCCATTTGGCCATGTTCATCTTCAGAAGGTGGCTGAAAGAAACAAAAAATCCAGCTTAGATTTGATCAGCTTAGATGCAGACAGCTGAATATTCTGACCTTAACCAGGGATACTACCTCAGATGTCAGCTTGTCCATTTAGACATCCTCAACATCAGACAGAGGCTGAAAGAAACCAAAAATACAATTAAGATTTGATTAGATTAGATGTAGACAGCTGGATATACTGATCTAATCCATGGATACTGCCTACCTTGTGAGCTTGTTCATTTTGCCATTTTCATCCTCAGAAGGTGGCTGAAAGAAACCAAAATACGAGCTAAGATTCGACCAGATTAGATGCAGACAGCTGAATATTCTGACCTTAACCAGGGATGCTACCTAAGTTGTCACCTTGTCCATTTAGGCATCCTCAACATCAGACGGTGGCTGAAAGAAACCAAAAATACAATTAAGATTTGATTTGATTAGATGTAGACAGCTGGATATACTGATCTAATCCATGGATACTGCCTACCTTGGGAGCTTGTCCATTTTGCCATTTTCATCCTCAGAAAGAGGCTGAAAGAAACTAAAATTCCAGCTTAGATTTGATCAGATTAGATGCAGACAGCTGAATATTCTGACCTTAACCATGGATGCTACCTCAGTTGTCAGCTTGTCCATTTAGGCATCCTCACCATCAGACGGTGGCTATAAGATACCAAAAATACAATTAAGATTTGATTAGATTAGATGAAGACAGCTGGATATACTGATCTAATCCATGGATACTGCCTACCTTGTGAGCTTGTTCATTTTGCCATTTTCATCCTCAGAAAGAGGCTGAAAGAAACAAAAATTCCAGCTTAGATTTGATCAGATTAGATGCAGACAGCTGAATATTCTGACCTTAACCAGGGATGCTACCTCAGTTGTCAGCTTGTCCATTTAGGCATCCTCACCATCAGACGGTGGCTGAAAGATACCAAAAATACAATTAAGATTTGATTAGATTAGATGTAGACAGCTGAATATTCTGACCTTAACCAGGGATGCTCCCTCAGTTGTCAGCTTGTCCATTTAGGCATCCTCAACATCAGACGGTGGCTGAAAGAATCCAAAAATACAATTAAGATTTGATTAGATTAGATGAAGATAGCTGGATATACTGATCAAATCCATGGATACTGCCTACCTTGTGAGCTTGTTCATTTTGCCATTTTCATCCTCAGAAGGTGGCTGAAAGAAACCAAAATACGAGCTAAGATTCGACCAGATTAGATGCAGACAGCTGAATATTCTGACCTTAACCAGGGATGCTACCTAAGTTGTCACCTTGTCCATTTAGGCATCCTCACCCTCAGACGGTGGCTGAAAGAAACCAAAAATACAATTAAGATTTGATTAGATTAGATGTAGACAGCTGGATATACTGATCTAATCCATGGATACTGCCTACCTTGGGAGCTTGTCCATTTTGCCATTTTCATCCTCAGAAAGAGGCTGAAAGAAACAAAAATTCCAGCTTAGATTTGATCAGATTAGATGCAGACAGCTGAATATTCTGACCTTAACCAGGGATGCTACCTCAGTTGTCAGCTTGTCCATTTAGGCATCCTCACCATCAGACGGTGGCTGAAAGATACCAAAAATACAATTAAGATTGATTAGATTAGATGTAGACAGCTGAATATTCTGACCTTAACCAGGGATGCTCCCTCAGTTGTCAGCTTGTCCATTTAGGCATCCTCAACATCAGACGGTGGCTGAAAGAATCCAAAAATACAATTAAGATTTGATTAGATTAGATGAAGACAGCTGGATATACTGATCTAATCCATGGATACTGCCTACCTTGTGAGCTTGTTCATTTTGCCATTTTCATCCTCAGAAAGAGGCTGAAAGAAACTAAAATTCCAGTTTAGATTTGATCAGATTAGATGCAGACAGCTGAATATTCTGACCTTAACCAGGGATGCTCCCTCAGTTGTCAGCTTGTCCATGTAGGCATCCTCAACATCAGACGGTGGCTGAAAGAAACCAAAAATACAATTAAGATTTGATTTGATTAGAGGTCGACAGCTGGATATACTGATCTAATCAACGGATACTACCTCCCCTGTGAGCTTGTTCATTTGGCCATTTTCATCCTCAGAAGGTGGCTGAAAGAAACCATAATACGAGCTAAGATTCGATCAGATTAGATGCAGACAGCTGAATATTCTGACCTTAACCAGGGATGCTACCTAAGTTGTCACCTTGTCCATTTAGGCATCCTCACCGTCAGACGGTGGCTGAAAGAAACCAAAAATACAATTAAGATTTGATTAGATTAGATGTAGACAGCTGGATATACTGATCTAATCAAAGGAAATTGCCTCCGTTGTCAGTTTATCCATTTGGCCATGTTTATCTTCAGAAGGTGGCTGAAAGAAACAAACATTCCAGCTAACATTTGATCAGATTAGATGCAGACAGCTGAATATTCTGACCTTAACCAAGGATGCTACCTCAGATGTCAGCTTGTCCATTTAGGCATCGTCAACATCAAACGGTGGCTGAAAGAAACCAAAAATACAATTAAGATTTTATTAGATGAGATGAAGACAGCTGGATATACTGATCTAATCCATGGATACTGCCTACCTTGTGAGCTTGTCCATTTTGCCATTTTCATCCTCAGAAAGAGGCTGAAAGAAACAAAAACTCCAGCTTAGATTTGATCAGATTAGATGCAGACAGCTGAATATTCTGACCTTAACCAGGGATGCTACCTCAGTTGTCAGCTTGTCCATTTAGGTATCCTCACCATCAGACGGTGGCTGAAAGATACCAAAAATACAATTAAGATTTGATTAGATTAGATGTAGACAGCTGGATATACTGATCTAATCAAAGGATACTGCCTCCGTTGTCAGCTTATACATTTGGCCATGTTCATCCTCAGAAGGTGGCTGAAAGAAACAAAAATTCCAGTTTAGATTTGATCAGATTAGATGCAGACAGCTGAATATTCTGACCTTAACCAGGGATGCTCCCTCAGTTGTCAGCTTGTCCATGTAGGCATCCTCAACATCAGACGGTGGCTGAAAGAAACCAAAAATACAATTAAGATTTGATTTGATTAGATATAGACAGCTGGATATACTGATCTAATCAAAGGATACTGCCTCCGTTGTCAGTTTATCCATTTGGCCATGTTCATCTTCAGAAGGTGGCTGAAAGAAACAAAAATTCCAGCTTAGATTTGATCAGCTTAGATGCAGACAGCTGAATATTCTGACCTTAACCAGGGATGCTACCTCAGATGTCAGCTTGTCCATTTAGACATCCTCAACATCAGACAGAGGCTGAAAGAAACCAAAAATACAATTAAGATTTGATTAGATTAGATGTAGACAGCTGGATATACTGATCTAATCCATGGATACTGCCTACCTTGTGAGCTTGTTCATTTTGCCATTTTCATCCTCAGAAGGTGGCTGAAAGAAACCAAAATACGAGCTAAGATTCTACCAGATTAGATGCAGACAGCTGAATATTCTGACCTTAACCAGGGATGCTACCTAAGTTGTCACCTTGTCCATTTAGGCATCCTCACCCTCAGACGGTGGCTGAAAGAAACCAAAAATACAATTAAGATTTGATTAGATTAGATGTAGACAGCTGGATATACTGATCTAATCCATGGATACTGCCTACCTTGGGAGCTTGTCCATTTTGCCATTTTCATCCTCAGAAAGAGGCTGAAAGAAACTAAAATTCCAGCTTAGATTTGATCAGATTAGATGCAGACAGCTGAATATTCTGACCTTAACCATGGATGCTACCTCAGTTGTCAGCTTGTCCATTTAGGCATCCTCACCATCAGACGGTGGCTATAAGATACCAAAAATACAATTAAGATTTGATTAGATTAGATGAAGACAGCTGGATATACTGATCTAATCCATGGATATTGCCTACCTTGTGAGCTTGTTCATTTTGCCATTTTCATCCTCAGAAAGAGGCTGAAAGAAACAAAAATTCCAGCTTAGATTTGATCAGATTAGATGCAGACAGCTGAATATTCTGACCTTAACCAGGGATGCTACCTCAGTTGTCAGCTTGTCCATTTAGGCATCCTCACCATCAGACGGTGGCTGAAAGATACCAAAAATACAATTAAGATTTGATTAGATTAGATGTAGACAGCTGAATATTCTGACCTTAACCAGGGATGCTCCCTCAGTTGTCAGCTTGTCCATTTAGGCATCCTCAACATCAGACGGTGGCTGAAAGAATCCAAAAATACAATTAAGATTTGATTAGATTAGATGAAGACAGCTGGATATACTGATCTAATCCATGGATACTGCCTACCTTGTGAGCTTGTTCATTTTGCCATTTTCATCCTCAGAAAGAGGCTGAAAGAAACTAAAATTCCAGTTTAGATTTGATCAGATTAGATGCAGACAGCTGAATATTCTGACCTTAACCAGGGATGCTCCCTCAGTTGTCAGCTTGTCCATGTAGGCATCCTCAACATCGGACGGTGGCTGAAAGAAACCAAAAATACAATTAAGATTTGATTTGATTAGATGTAGACAGCTGGATATACTGATCTAATCAAAGGATACTGCCTCCGTTGTCAGTTTATCCATTTGGCCATGTTCATCCTCAGAAGGTGGCTGAAAGAAACAAAAATTCCAGTTTAGATTTGATCAGATTAGATGAAGACAGCTGAATATTCTGACCTTAACCAGGGATGCTCCCTCACTTGTCAGCTTGTTCATTTAGGCATCCTCAACATCAGACGGTGGCTGAAAGAAACCAAAAATACAATTAAGATTTGATTTGATTAGATGTAGACAGCTGGATATACTGATCTAATCAAAGGATACTGCCTCCGTTGTCAGTTTATCCATTTGTCCATGTTTATCCTCAGTAGGTGGCTGAAAGAAACAAAAATTGAAGCTTAGATTTGATCAGATTAGATGCAGACAGCTGAATATTCTGACCTGAACCAGGGATGCTACCTCAGATGTCAGCTTGTCCATTTAGGCATCCTCAACATCAGACGGTGGTTGAAAGAAACCAAAAATACAATAAAGATTTGATTAGATTAGATGTAGACAGCTGGATATACTGATCTAATCAACGGATACTGCCTCCGATGTCAGTTTATCCATTTGGCCATGTTCATCCTCAGAAGGTGGCTGCAAGAAACTACAATTCTAGCTTAGATTTGATCAGATTAGATGCAGACAGCTGAATATTCTGACCTTAACCAGGACTGCTACCTCAGTTGTCAGCTTGTCCATTAAGGCATCCACAACATCAGACGGTGGCTGAAAGAAACCAAAAATACAATTAAAATTTGATTAGATTAGATGTAGACAGCTGGATATACTGATCTAATCCATGGATACTGCCTCCCTTTTGAGCTTGTCCATTTTGCCATTTTCATCCTCAGAAGGTGGCTGAAAGAAACCAAAATACGAGCTAAGATTCAATCAGATTAGATGCAGACAGCTGAATATTCTGACCTTAACCAGGGATGCTACCTCAGTTGTCACCTTGTCCATTTAGGCATCCTCACCCTCAGACGGTGGCTGAAAGAAACCAAAAATACAATTAAGATTTGATTAAATTAGATGTAGACAGCTGGATATCCTGATCTAATCAAAGGATACTGCCTCCATTGTCAGTTTATCCATTTGGCCATGTTCACCCTCAGAAGGTGGCTGCAAGAAACAAAAATTCCAGCTTAGATTTGATCAGATTAGATGCAGACAGCTGAATTTTCTGACCTTAACCAGGGATGCTACCTCAGATGTCAACTTATCCATTTAGACATCCTCAACATCAGACAGTGGCTGAAAGAAACCAAAAATACAATTAAGATTTGATTAGATTAGATAAAGACAGCTGGATATACTGATCTAATCCATAGATACTGCCTACCTTGTGAGCTTGTTCATTTTGCCATTTTCATCCTCAGAAAGAGGCTGCAAGAAACAAAAATTCCAGTTTAGAGTTGATCAGATTAGATGCAGACAGCTGAATATTCTGACCTTAACCAGGGATGCTACCTCAGTTGTCACCTTGTCCATTTAGGCATCCTCACCCTCAGACGGTGGCTGAAAGAAACCAAAAATACAATTAAGATTTGATTAAATTAGATGTAGACAGCTGGATATACTGATCTAATCAAAGGATACTGCCTCCGTTGTCAGCTTATACATTTGGCCATGTTCATCCTCAGAAGGTGGCTGAAAGAAACAAAAATTCCAGTTTAGATTTGATCAGATTAGATGCAGACAGCTGAATATTCTGACGTTAACCAGGGATGCTCCCTCACTTGTCAGCTTGTTCATTTAGGCATCCTCAACATCAGACGGTGGCTGAAAGAAACCAAAAATACAATTAAGATTTGATTTGATTAGAGGTAGACAGCTGGATATATTGATCTAATCAACGGATACTACCTCCCTTGTGAGCTTGTTCATTTGGCCATTTTCATCCTCAGAAGGTGGCTGAAAGAAACCATAATACGAGCTAAGATTCGATCAGATTAGATGCAGACAGCTGAATATTCTGACCTTAACCAGGGATGCTACCTAAGTTGTCACCTTGTCCATTTAGGCATCCTCACCCTCAGACGGTGGCTGAAAGAAACCAAAAATACAATTAAGATTTGATTAGATTAGATGTAGACAGCTGGATATACTGATCTAATCAAAGGATATTGCCTCCGTTGTCAGTTTATCCATTTGGCCATGTGTATCTTCAGAAGGTGGCTGAAAGAAACAAACATTCCAGCTAACATTTGATCAGATTAGATGCAGACAGCTGAATATTCTGACCTTAACCAGGGATGCTACCTCAGATGTCAGCTTGTCCATTTAGGCATCGTCAACATCAAACGGTGGCTGAAAGAAACCAAAAATACAATTAAGATTTTATTAAATTAGATGTAGACAGCTGGATATACTGATCTAATCAAAGGATACTGCCTCCATTGTCAGTTTATCCATTTGGCCATGTTCATCTTCAGAAGGTGGCTGAAAGAAACAAAAATTCCAGCTTAGATTTGATCAGATTAGATGCAGACAGCTGAATATTCGGACCTTAACCAGGGATGCTACCTTAGATGTCAGCTTGTCCATTTAGGCATCCTCACCATCAGACGGTGGCTGAAAGATACCAAAAATACAATTAAGATTTGATTAGATTAGATGTAGACAGCTGGATATACTGATCTAATCAAAGGATACTACCTCCGTTGTCAGCTTATACATTTGGCCATGTTCATCCTCAGAAGGTGGCTGAAAGAAACAAAAATTTCAGTTTAGATTTGATCAGATTAGATGCAGACAGCTGAATATTCTGACGTTAACCAGGGATGCTCCCTCACTTGTCAGCTTGTTCATTTAGGCATCCTCAACATCAGACGGTGGCTGAAAGAAACCAAAAATACAATGAAGATTTGATTTGATTAGAGGTAGACAGCTGGATATACTGATCTAATCAACGGATACTACCTCCCTTGTGAGCTTGTTCATTTGGCCATTTTCATCCTCAGAAGGTGGCTGAAAGAAACCATAATACGAGCTAAGATTCGATCAGATTAGATGCAGACAGCTGAATATTCTGACCTTAACCAGGGATGCTACCTAAGTTGTCACCTTGCCCATTTAGGCATCCTCACCCTCAGACGGTGGCTGAAAGAAACCAAAAATACAATTAAGATTTGATTAGATTAGATGTAGACAGCTGGATATACTGATCTAATCAAGGATATTGCCTCCGTTGTCAGTTTATCCATTTGGCCATGTTTATCTTCAGAAGGTGGCTGAAAGAAACAAACATTCCAGCTAACATTTGATCAGATTAGATGCAGACAGCTGAATATTCTGACCTTAACCAGGGATGCTACCTCAGATGTCAGCTTGTCCATTTAGGCATCGTCAACATCAAACGGTGGCTGAAAGAAACCAAAAATACAATTAAGATTTTATTAGATGAGATGAAGACAGCTGGATATACTGATCTAATCCATGGATACTGCCTACCTTGTGAGCTTGTCCATTTTGCCATTTTCATCCTCAGAAAGAGGCTGAAAGAAACAAAAACTCCAGCTTAGATTTGATCAGATTAGATGCAGACAGCTGAATATTCTGACCTTAACCAGGGATGCTACCTCAGTTGTCAGCTTGTCCATTTAGGTATCCTCACCATCAGACGGTGGCTGAAAGATACCAAAAATACAATTAAGATTTGATTAGATTAGATGTAGACAGCTGGATATACTGATCTAATCAAAGGATACTGCCTCCGTTATCAGCTTATACATTTGGCCATGTTCATCCTCAGAAGGTGGCTGAAAGAAACAAAAATTCCAGTTTAGATTTGATCAGATTAGATGCAGACAGCTGAATATTCTGACCTTAACCAGGGATGCTCCCTCAGTTGTCAGCTTGTCCATGTAGGCATCCTCAACATCAGACGGTGGCTGAAAGAAACCAAAAATACAATTAAGATTTGATTTGATTAGATGTAGACAGCTGGATATACTGATCTAATCAAAGGATACTGCCTCCGTTGTCAGTTTATCCATTTGGCCATGTTCATCTTCAGAAGGTGGCTGAAAGAAACAAAAATTCCAGCTTAGATTTGATCAGCTTAGATGCAGACAGCTGAATATTCTGACCTTAACCAGGGATGCTACCTCAGATGTCAGCTTGTCCATTTAGACATCCTCAACATCAGACAGAGGCTGAAAGAAACCAAAAATACAATTAAGATTTGATTAGATTAGATGTAGACAGCTGGATATACTGATCTAATCCATGGATACTGCCTACCTTGTGAGCTTGTTCATTTTGCCATTTTCATCCTCAGAAGGTGGCTGAAAGAAACCAAAATACGAGCTAAGATTCGACCAGATTAGATGCAGACAGCTGAATATTCTGACCTTAACCAGGGATGCTACCTAAGTTGTCACCTTGTCCATTTAGGCATCCTCACCCTCAGACGGTGGCTGAAAGAAACCAAAAATACAATTAAGATTTGATTAGATTAGATGTAGACAGCTGGATATACTGATCTAATCCATGGATACTGCCTACCTTGGGAGCTTGTCCATTTTGCCATTTTCATCCTCAGAAAGAGGCTGAAAGAAACTAAAATTCCAGCTTAGATTTGATCAGATTAGATGTAGACAGCTGAATATTCTGACCTTAACCAGGGATGCTCCCTCAGTTGTCAGCTTGTCCATTTAGGCATCCTCAACATCAGACGGTGGCTGAAAGAATCCAAAAATACAATTAAGATTTGATTAGATTAGATGAAGACAGCTGGATATACTGATCTAATCCATGGATACTGCCTACCTTCTGAGCTTGTTCATTTTGCCATTTTCATCCTCAGAAAGAGGCTGAAAGAAACTAAAATTCCAGTTTAGATTTGATCAGATTAGATGCAGACAGCTGAATATTCTGACCTTAACCAGGGATGCTCCCTCAGTTGTCAGCTTGTCCATGTAGGCATCCTCAACATCGGACGGTGGCTGAAAGAAACCAAAAATACAATTAAGATTTGATTTGATTAGATGTAGACAGCTGGATATACTGATCTAATCAAAGGATACTGCCTCCGTTGTCAGTTTATCCATTTGGCCATGTTCATCCTCAGAAGGTGGCTGAAAGAAACAAAAATTCCAGTTTAGATTTGATCAGATTAGATGAAGACAGCTGAATATTCTGACCTTAACCAGGGATGCTCCCTCACTTGTCAGCTTGTTCATTTAGGCATCCTCAACATCAGACGGTGGCTGAAAGAAACCAAAAATACAATTAAGATTTGATTTGATTAGATGTAGACAGCTGGATATACTGATCTAATCAAAGGATACTGCCTCCGTTGTCAGTTTATCCATTTGTCCATGTTTATCCTCAGTAGGTGGCTGAAAGAAACAAAAATTGAAGCTTAGATTTGATCAGATTAGATGCAGACAGCTGAATATTCTGACCTGAACCAGGGATGCTACCTCAGATGTCAGCTTGTCCATTTAGGCATCCTCAACATCAGACGGTGGTTGAAAGAAACCAAAAATACAATTAAGATTTGATTAGATTAGATGTAGACAGCTGGATATACTGATCTAATCAACGGATACTGCCTCCGATGTCAGTTTATCCATTTGGCCATGTTCATCCTCAGAAGGTGGCTGCAAGAAACTACAATTCTAGCTTAGATTTGATCAGATTAGATGCAGACAGCTGAATATTCTGACCTTAACCAGGACTGCTACCTCAGTTGTCAGCTTGTCCATTAAGGCATCCACAACATCAGACGGTGGCTGAAAGAAACCAAAAATACAATTAAAATTTGATTAGATTAGATGTAGACAGCTGGATATACTGATCTAATCCATGGATACTGCCTCCCTTTTGAGCTTGTCCATTTTGCCATTTTCATCCTCAGAAGGTGGCTGAAAGAAACCAAAATACGAGCTAAGATTCGATCAGATTAGATGCAGACAGCTGAATATTCTGACCTTAACCAGGGATGCTACCTCAGTTGTCACCTTGTCCATTTAGGCATCCTCACCCTCAGACGGTGGCTGAAAGAAACCAAAAATACAATTAAGATTTGATTAAATTAGATGTAGACAGCTGGATATCCTGATCTAATCAAAGGATACTGCCTCCATTGTCAGTTTATCCATTTGGCCATGTTCACCCTCAGAAGGTGGCTGCAAGAAACAAAAATTCCAGCTTAGATTTGATCAGATTAGATGCAGACAGCTGAATTTTCTGACCTTAACCAGGGATGCTACCTCAGATGTCAACTTATCCATTTAGACATCTCCAACATCAGACAGTGGCTGAAAGAAACCAAAAATACAATTAAAGATTTGATTAGATTAGATGAAGACAGCTGGATATACTGATCTAATCCATAGATACTGCCTACCTTGTGAGCTTGTTCATTTTGCCATTTTCATCCTCAGAAAGAGGCTGCAAGAAACAAAATTTCCAGTTTAGAGTTGATCAGATTAGATGCAGACAGCTGAATATTCTGACCTTAACCAGGGATGCTACCTCAGTTGTCACCTTGTCCATTTAGGCATCCTCACCCTCAGACGGTGGCTGAAAGAAACCAAAAATACAATTAAGATTTGATTAAATTAGATGTAGACAGCTGGATATACTGATCTAATCAAAGGATACTGCCTCCATTGTCAGTTTATCCATTTGGCCATGTTCATCTTCAGAAGGTGGCTGAAAGAAACAAAAATTCCAGCTTAGATTTGATCAGATTAGATGCAGACAGCTGAATATTCGGACCTTAACCAGGGATGCTACCTCAGATGTCAGCTTGTCCATTTAGGCATCCTCACCATCAGACGGTGGCTGAAAGATACCAAAAATACAATTAAGATTTGATTAGATTAGATGTAGACAGCTGGATATACTGATCTAATCAAAGGATACTGCCTCCGTTGTCAGCTTATACATTTGGCCATGTTCATCCTCAGAAGGTGGCTGAAAGAAACAAAAATTCCAGTTTAGATTTGATCAGATTAGATGCAGACAGCTGAATATTCTGACGTTAACCAGGGATGCTCCCTCACTTGTCAGCTTGTTCATTTAGGCATCCTCAACATCAGACGGTGGCTGAAAGAAACCAAAAATACAATTAAGATTTGATTTGATTAGAGGTCGACAGCTGGATATACTGATCTAATCAACGGATACTACCTCCCCTGTGAGCTTGTTCATTTGGCCATTTTCATCCTCAGAAGGTGGCTGAAAGAAACCATAATACGAGCTAAGATTCGATCAGATTAGATGCAGACAGCTGAATATTCTGACCTTAACCAGGGATGCTACCTAAGTTGTCACCTTGTCCATTTAGGCATCCTCACCGTCAGACGGTGGCTGAAAGAAACCAAAAATACAATTAAGATTTGATTAGATTAGATGTAGACAGCTGGATATACTGATCTAATCAAAGGAAATTGCCTCCGTTGTCAGTTTATCCATTTGGCCATGTTTATCTTCAGAAGGTGGCTGAAAGAAACAAACATTCCAGCTAACATTTGATCAGATTAGATGCAGACAGCTGAATATTCTGACCTTAACCAGGGATGCTACCTCAGATGTCAGCTTGTCCATTTAGGCATCGTCAACATCAAACGGTGGCTGAAAGAAACCAAAAATACAATTAAGATTTTATTAGATGAGATGAAGACAGCTGGATATACTGATCTAATCCATGGATACTGCCTACCTTGTGAGCTTGTCCATTTTGCCATTTTCATCCTCAGAAAGAGGCTGAAAGAAACAAAAACTCCAGCTTAGATTTGATCAGATTAGATGCAGACAGCTGAATATTCTGACCTTAACCAGGGATGCTACCTCAGTTGTCAGCTTGTCCATTTAGGTATCCTCACCATCAGACGGTGGCTGAAAGATACCAAAAATACAATTAAGATTTGATTAGATTAGATGTAGACAGCTGGATATACTGATCTAATCAAAGGATACTGCCTCCGTTGTCAGCTTATACATTTGGCCATGTTCATCCTCAGAAGGTGGCTGAAAGAAACAAAAATTCCAGTTTAGATTTGATCAGATTAGATGCAGACAGCTGAATATTCTGACCTTAACCAGGGATGCTCCCTCAGTTGTCAGCTTGTCCATGTAGGCATCCTCAACATCAGACGGTGGCTGAAAGAAACCAAAAATACAATTAAGATTTGATTTGATTAGATGTAGACAGCTGGATATACTGATCTAATCAAAGGATACTGCCTCCGTTGTCAGTTTATCCATTTGGCCATGTTCATCTTCAGAAGGTGGCTGAAAGAAACAAAAATTCCAGCTTAGATTTGATCAGCTTAGATGCAGACAGCTGAATATTCTGACCTTAACCAGGGATACTACCTCAGATGTCAGCTTGTCCATTTAGACATCCTCAACATCAGACAGAGGCTGAAAGAAACCAAAAATACAATTAAGATTTGATTAGATTAGATGTAGACAGCTGGATATACTGATCTAATCCATGGATACTGCCTACCTTGTGAGCTTGTTCATTTTGCCATTTTCATCCTCAGAAGGTGGCTGAAAGAAACCAAAATACGAGCTAAGATTCGACCAGATTAGATGCAGACAGCTGAATATTCTGACCTTAACCAGGGATGCTACCTAAGTTGTCACCTTGTCCATTTAGGCATCCTCACCCTCAGACGGTGGCTGAAAGAAACCAAAAATACAATTAAGATTTGATTAGATTAGATGTAGACAGCTGGATATACTGATCTAATCCATGGATACTGCCTACCTTGGGAGCTTGTCCATTTTGCCATTTTCATCCTCAGAAAGAGGCTGAAAGAAACTAAAATTCCAGCTTAGATTTGATCAGATTAGATGCAGACAGCTGAATATTCTGACCTTAACCATGGATGCTACCTCAGTTGTCAGCTTGTCCATTTAGGCATCCTCACCATCAGACGGTGGCTATAAGATACCAAAAATACAATTAAGATTTGATTAGATTAGATGAAGACAGCTGGATATACTGATCTAATCCATGGATACTGCCTACCTTGTGAGCTTGTTCATTTTGCCATTTTCATCCTCAGAAAGAGGCTGAAAGAAACAAAAATTCCAGCTTAGATTTGATCAGATTAGATGCAGACAGCTGAATATTCTGACCTTAACCAGGGATGCTACCTCAGTTGTCAGCTTGTCCATTTAGGCATCCTCACCATCAGACGGTGGCTGAAAGATACCAAAAATACAATTAAGATTTGATTAGATTAGATGTAGACAGCTGAATATTCTGACCTTAACCAGGGATGCTCCCTCAGTTGTCAGCTTGTCCATTTAGGCATCCTCAACATCAGACGGTGGCTGAAAGAATCCAAAAATACAATTAAGATTTGATTAGATTAGATGAAGACAGCTGGATATACTGATCTAATCCATGGATACTGCCTACCTTGTGAGCTTGTTCATTTTGCCATTTTCATCCTCAGAAAGAGGCTGAAAGAAACTAAAATTCCAGTTTAGATTTGATCAGATTAGATGCAGACAGCTGAATATTCTGACCTTAACCAGGGATGCTCCCTCAGTTGTCAGCTTGTCCATGTAGGCATCCTCAACATCGGACGGTGGCTGAAAGAAACCAAAAATACAATTAAGATTTGATTTGATTAGATGTAGACAGCTGGATATACTGATCTAATCAAAGGATACTGCCTCCGTTGTCAGTTTATCCATTTGGCCATGTTCATCCTCAGAAGGTGGCTGAAAGAAACAAAAATTCCAGTTTAGATTTGATCAGATTAGATGAAGACAGCTGAATATTCTGACCTTAACCAGGGATGCTCCCTCACTTGTCAGCTTGTTCATTTAGGCATCCTCAACATCAGACGGTGGCTGAAAGAAACCAAAAATACAATTAAGATTTGATTTGATTAGATGTAGACAGCTGGATATACTGATCTAATCAAAGGATACTGCCTCCGTTGTCAGTTTATCCATTTGTCCATGTTTATCCTCAGTAGGTGGCTGAAAGAAACAAAAATTGAAGCTTAGATTTGATCAGATTAGATGCAGACAGCTGAATATTCTGACCTGAACCAGGGATGCTACCTCAGATGTCAGCTTGTCCATTTAGGCATCCTCAACATCAGACGGTGGTTGAAAGAAACCAAAAATACAATTAAGATTTGATTAGATTAGATGTAGACAGCTGGATATACTGATCTAATCAACGGATACTGCCTCCGATGTCAGTTTATCCATTTGGCCATGTTCATCCTCAGAAGGTGGCTGCAAGAAACTACAATTCTAGCTTAGATTTGATCAGATTAGATGCAGACAGCTGAATATTCTGACCTTAACCAGGACTGCTACCTCAGTTGTCAGCTTGTCCATTAAGGCATCCACAACATCAGACGGTGGCTGAAAGAAACCAAAAATACAATTAAAATTTGATTAGATTAGATGTAGACAGCTGGATATACTGATCTAATCCATGGATACTGCCTCCCTTTTGAGCTTGTCCATTTTGCCATTTTCATCCTCAGAAGGTGGCTGAAAGAAACCAAAATACGAGCTAAGATTCGATCAGATTAGATGCAGACAGCTGAATATTCTGACCTTAACCAGGGATGCTACCTCAGTTGTCACCTTGTCCATTTAGGCATCCTCACCCTCAGACGGTGGCTGAAAGAAACCAAAAATACAATTAAGATTTGATTAAATTAGATGTAGACAGCTGGATATCCTGATCTAATCAAAGGATACTGCCTCCATTGTCAGTTTATCCATTTGGCCATGTTCACCCTCAGAAGGTGGCTGCAAGAAACAAAAATTCCAGCTTAGATTTGATCAGATTAGATGCAGACAGCTGAATTTTCTGACCTTAACCAGGGATGCTACCTCAGATGTCAACTTATCCATTTAGACATCCTCAACATCAGACAGTGGCTGAAAGAAACCAAAAATACAATTAAGATTAGATTAGATTAGATAAAGACAGCTGGATATACTGATCTAATCCATAGATACTGCCTACCTTGTGAGCTTGGTCATTTTGCCATTTTCATCCTCAGAAAGAGGCTGCAAGAAACAAAAATTCCAGTTTAGAGTTGATCAGATTAGATGCAGACAGCTGAATATTCTGACCTTAACCAGGGATGCTACCTCAGTTGTCACCTTGTCCATTTAGGCATCCTCACCCTCAGACGGTGGCTGAAAGAAACCAAAAATACAATTAAGATTTGATTAAATTAGATGCAGACAGCTGGATATACTGATCTAATCAAAGGATACTGCCTCCGTTGTCAGCTTATACATTTGGCCATGTTCATCCTCAGAAGGTGGCTGAAAGAAACAAAAATTCCAGTTTAGATTTGATCAGATTAGATGCAGACAGCTGAATATTCTGACGTTAACCAGGGATGCTCCCTCACTTGTCAGCTTGTTCATTTAGGCATCCTCAACATCAGACGGTGGCTGAAAGAAACCAAAAATACAATTAAGATTTGATTTGATTAGAGGTAGACAGCTGGATATACTGATCTAATCAACGGATACTACCTCCCTTGTGAGCTTGTTCATTTGGCCATTTTCATCCTCAGAAGGTGGCTGAAAGAAACCATAATACGAGCTAAGATTCGATCAGATTAGATGCAGACAGCTGAATATTCTGACCTTAACCAGGGATGCTACCTAAGTTGTCACCTTGTCCATTTAGGCATCCTCAACATCAGACGGTGGCTGAAAGATACCAAAAATACAATTAAGATTTGATTAGATGAGATGTAGACAGCTGGATATACTGATCTAATCAAAGGATACTGCCTCCGTTGTCAGCTTATACATTTGGCCATGTTCATCCTCAGAAGGTGGCTAAAAGAAACAAAAATTCCAGTTTAGATTTGATCAGATTAGATGCAGACAGCTGAATATTCTGACCTTAACCAGGGATGCTCCCTCAGTTGTCAGCTTGTCCATGTAGGCATCCTCAACATCAGACGGTGGCTGAAAGAAACCAAAAATACAATTAAGATTTAATTTGATTAGATGTAGACAGCTGGATATACTGATCTAATCAAAGGATACTGCCTCCGTTGTCAGTTTATCCATTTGGCCATGTTCATCTTCAGAAGGTGGCTGAAAGAAACAAAAATTCCAGCTTAGATGTGATCAGCTTAGATGCAGACAGCTGAATATTCTGACCTTAACCAGGGATGCTACCTCAGATGTCAGCTTGTCCATTTAGACATCCTCAACATCAGACAGAGGCTGAAAGAAACCAAAAATACAATTAAGATTTGATTAGATTAGATGTAGACAGCTGGATATACTGATCTAATCCATGGATACTGCCTACCTTGTGAGCTTGTTCATTTTGCCATTTTCATCCTCAGAAGGTGGCTGAAAGAAACCAAAATACGAGCTAAGATTCGACCAGATTAGATGCAGACAGCTGAATATTCTGACCTTAACCAGGGATGCTACCTAAGTTGTCACCTTGTCCATTTAGGCATCCTCACCCTCAGACGGTGGCTGAAAGAAACCAAAAATACAATTAAGATTTGATTAGATTAGATGTAGACAGCTGGATATACTGATCTAATCCATGGAAACTGCCTACCTTGGGAGCGTGTCCATTTTGCCATTTTCATCCTCAGAAAGAGGCTGAAAGAAACTAAAATTCCAGCTTAGATTTGATCAGATTAGATGCAGACAGCTGAATATTCTGACCTTAACCATGGATGCTACCTCAGTTGTCAGCTTGTCCATTTAGGCATCCTCACCATCAGACGGTGGCTATAAGATACCAAAAATACAATTAAGATTTGATTAGATTAGATGTAGACAGCTGGATATACTGATCTATTCAAAGGATACTGCCTCCGTTGTCAGCTTATACATTTGGCCATGTTCATCCTCAGAAGGTGGCTGAAAGAAACAAAAATTCCAGTTTAGATTTGATCAGATTAGATGCAGACAGCTGAATATTCTGACCTTAACCAGGGATGCTCCCTCAGTTGTCAGATTGTCCATTTAGGCATCCTCAACATCAGACGGTGGCTGAAAGAATCCAAAAATACAATTAAGATTTGATTAGATTAGATGAAGACAGCTGGATATACTGATCTAATCCATGGATACTGCCTACCTTGTGAGCTTGTTCATTTTGCCATTTTCATCCTCAGAAAGAGGCTGAAAGAAACAAAAATTCCAGCTTAGATTTGATCAGATTAGATGCAGACAGCTGAATATTCTGACCTTAACCAGATATGCTACCTCAGTTGTCAGCTTGTCCATTTAGGCATCCTCACCATCAGACGGTGGCTGAAAGATACCAAAAATACAATTAAGATTTGATTAGATTAGATGTAGACAGCTGAATATTCTGACCTTACCCAGGGATGCTCCCTCAGTTGTCAGCTTGTCCATTTAGGCATCCTCAACATCGGACGGTGGCTGAAAGAAACCAAAAATACAATTAAGATTTGATTTGATTAGATGTAGACAGCTGGATATACTGATCTAATCAAAGGATACTGCCTCCGTTGTCAGTTTATCCATTTGGCCATGTTCATCCTCTGAAGGTGGCTGAAAGAAACAAAAATTCCAGTTTAGATTTTATCAGATTAGATGAAGACAGCTGAATATTCTGACCTTAACCAGGGATGCTCCCTCACTTGTCAGCTTGTTCATTTAGGCATCCTCAACATCAGACGGTGGCTGAAAGAAACCAAAAATACAATTAAGATTTGATTTGATTAGATGTAGACAGCTGGATATACTGATCTAATCAAAGTATACTGCCTCCGTTGTCAGCTTATACATTTGGCCATGTTCATCCTCAGAAGGTGGCTGAAAGAAACAAAAATTCCAGTTTAGATTTGATCAGATTAGATGCAGACAGCTGAATATTCTGACCTTAACCAGGGATGCTCCCTCAGTTGTCAGCTTGTCCATTTAGGCATCATCAACATCAGACGGTGGCTGAAAGAAACCAAAAATACAATTAAGATTTGATTTGATTAGATGTAGACAGCTGGATATACTGATCTAATGAAAGGATACTGCCTCCGTTGTCAGTTTATCCATTTGTCCATGTTCATCCTCAGAAGGTGGCTGAAAGAAACAAAAATTCAAGCTTAGATTTGATCAGATTAGATGCAGAGTGCTGAATATTCTGACCTGAACCAGGGATGCTACCTCAGATGTCAGCTTGTCCATTTAGGCATCCTCAACATCAGACGGTGGTTGAAAGAAACCAAAAATACATTTAAGATTTGATTAGATTAGATGTAGAACGCTGGATATACTGATCTAATCAACGGATACTTCTTCCGATGTCAGTTTATCCATTTGGCCATGTTCATCCTCAGAAGGTGGCTGCAAGAAACTAAATTTCTAGCTTAGATTTGATCAGATTAGATGCAGACAGCTGAATATTCTGACCTTAACCAGGACTGCTACCTCAGTTGTCAGCTTGTCCATTAAGGCATCCACAACATCAGACAGTGGCTGAAAGAAACCAAAAATACAATTAAAATTTGATTAGATTAGATGTAGACAGCTGGATATACTGATCTAATCCATGGATACTGCCTCCCTTTTGAGCTTGTCCATTTTGCCATTTTCATCCTCAGAAGGTGGCTGAAAGAAACTAAAATACGAGCTAAGATTCGATCAGATTAGATGCAGACAGCTGAATATTCTGACCTTAACCAGGGATGCTACCTCAGTTGTCACCTTGTCCATTTAGGCATCCTCACCCTCAGACGGTGGCTGAAAGAAACCAAATATACAATTAAGATTTGATTTGATTAGATGTAGACAGCTGGATATACTGATCTAATCAAAGGATACTGCCTCCGTTGTCAGTTTATCCATTTGTCCATGTTTATCCTCAGTAGGTGGCTGAAAGAAACAAAAATTGAAGCTTAGATTTGATCAGATTAGATGCAGACAGCTGAATATTCTGACCTGAACCAGGGATGCTACCTCAGATGTCAGCTTGTCCATTTAGGCATCCTCAACATCAGACGGTGGTTGAAAGAAACCAAAAATACAATTAAGATTTGATTAGATTAGATGTAGACAGCTGGATATACTGATCTAATCAACGTTTACTGCCTCCGATGTCAGTTTATCCATTTGGCCATGTTCATCCTCAGAAGGTGGCTGCAAGAAACTAAAATTCTAGCTTAGATTTGATCAGATTAGATGCAGATAGCTGAATATTCTGACCTTAACCAGGACTGCTACCTCAGTTGTCAGCTTGTCCATTAAGGCATCCACAACATCAGACGGTGGCTGAAAGAAACCAAAAATACAATTAAAATTTGATTAGATTAGATGTAGACAGCTGGATATACTGATCTAATCCATGGATACTGCCCCCCTTTTGAGCTTGTCCATTTTGCCATTTTCATCCTCAGAAGGTGGCTGAAAGAAACCAAAATACGAGCTAAGATTCGATCAGATTAGATGCAGACAGCTGAATATTCTGACCTTACCAGGGATGCTACCTCAGTTGTCACCTTGTCCATTTAGGCATCCTCACCCTCAGACGGTGGCTGAAAGAAACCAAAAATACAATTAAGATTTGATTAAATTAGATGTAGACAGCTGGATATACTAATCTAATCAAAGGATACTGCCTCCATTGTCAGTTTATCCATTTGGCCATGTTCATCTTCAGAAGGTGGCTGAAAGAAACAAAAATTCCAGTTTAGATTTGATCAGATTAGATGCAGACAGCTGAATATTCTGACCTTAACCAGGGATGCTACCTCAGATGTCAGCTTGTCCATTTAGGCATCCTCACCATCAGACGGTGGCTGAAAGATACCAAAAATACAATTAAGATTTGATTAGATTAGATGTAGACAGCTGGATATACTGATCTAATCAAAGGATACTGCCTCCGTTGTCAGCTTATACATTTGGCCATGTTCATCCTCAGAAGGTGGCTGAAAGAAACAAAAATTCCAGTTTAGATTTGATCAGATTAGATGCAGACAGCTGAATATTCTGACCTTAACCAGGACTGCTACCTCAGTTGTCAGCTTGTCCATTAAGGCATCCACAACATCAGACGGTGGCTGAAAGAAACCAAAAATACAATTAAAATTTGATTAGATTAGATGTAGACAGCTGGATATACTGATCTAATCCATGGATACTGCCTCCCTTTTGAGCTTGTCCATTTTGCCATTTTCATCCTCAGAAGGTGGCTGAAAGAAACCAAAATACGAGCTAAGATTCGATCAGATTAGATGCAGACAGCTGAATATTCTGACCTTAACCAGGGATGCTACCTCAGTTGTCACCTTGTCCATTTAGGCATCCTCACCCTCAGACGGTGGCTGAAAGAAACCAAAAATACAATTAAGATTTGATTAAATTAGATGTAGACAGCTGGATATAATGATCTAATCAAAGGATACTGCCTCCATTGTCAGTTTATCCATTTGGCCATGTTCATCTTCAGAAGGTGGCTGAAAGAAACAAAAATTCCAGCTTAGATTTGATCAGATTAGATGCAGACAGCTGAATATTCTGACCTTAACCAGGGATGCTACCTCAGATGTCAGCTTGTCCATTTAGGCATCCTCACCATCAGACGGTGGCTGAAAGATACCAAAAATACCATTAAGATTTGATTAGATTAGATGTAGACAGCTGGATATACTGATCTAATCAAAGGATACTGCCTCCGTTGTCAGCTTATACATTTGGCCATGTTCATCCTCAGAAGGTGGCTGAAAGAAACAAAAATTCCAGTTTAGATTTGATCAGATTAGATGCAGACAGCTGAATATTCTGACCTGAACCAGGGATGCGACCTCAGATGTCAGCTTGTCCATTTAGGCATCCTCAACATCAGACGGTGATTGAAAGAAACCAAAAATACAATTAAGATTTGATTAATTTAGATGTAGACAGCTGGATATACTGATCTAATCAATGGATACTGCCTCCGATGTCAGTTTATCCATTTGGCCATGTTCATCCTCAGAAGGTGGCTGCATGAAACAAAAATTCTAGCTTAGATTTGATCAGATTAGATGCAGACAGCTGAATATTCTGACCTTAACCTGGACTGCTACCTCAGTTGTCAGCTTGTCCATTTAGGCATCCTCAACATCAGACGGTGGCTGAAAGAAACCAAAAATACAATTAAAATTTGATTAGATTAGATGTAGACAGCTGGATATACTGATCTAATCCATGGATACTGCCACCATTTTGACCTTGTCCATTTTGCCATTTTAATCCTCAGAAGGTGGCTGAAAGAAACCAAAATACGAGCTAAGATTCGATCAGATTAGATGCAGACGGCTGAATATTCTGACCTTAACCAGGGATGCTACCTCAGTTGTCACCTTGTCCATTTAGGCATCCTCACCCTCAGACGGTGGCTGAAAGAAACCAAAAATACAATTAAGATTTGATTAAATTAGATGTAGACAGCTGGATATACTGATCTAATCAAAGGATACTGCCTCCGTTGTCAGTTTATCCATTTGGCCATGTTCATCTTCAGAAGGTGGCTGAAAGAAACAAAAATTCCAGCTTAGATTTGGTCAGATTAGATGCAGACAGCTGAATATTCTCACCTTAACCAGGGATGCTACCTCAGATGTCAGCTTGTCCATTTAGGCTTCCTCACCATCAGACGGTGGCTGAAAGATACCAAAAATACAATTAAGATTTCATTAGATGAGATGTAGACAGCTGGATATACTGATCTAATCAAAGGATACTGCCTCCGCTGTCAGCTTATATATTTGGCCATGTTCATCCTCAGAAGGTGGCTGAAAGAAACAAAAATTCCAGTTTAGATTTGATCAGATTAGATGCAGACAGCTGAATATTCTGACCTTAACCTGGGATGCTGTCTCAGTTGTCAACTTGTCCAGTTAGGCTTCCTCACCCTCAGACGGTGGCTGAAAGAAACCCAAAATTCAATTAAGATTTGATTAGATTAGATGTAGACAGCTGGATATACTGATCTAATCAAAGGATACTGCCTCCGTTGTCAGTTTATCCATTTGGCCATGTTCATTCTCAGAAGGTGGCTGCAAGAAACAAAAATTCCAGCTTAGATTTGATCAGATTAGAAGCAGACAGCTGAATTTTCTGACCTTAACCAGGGATGCTACCTCAGATATCAACTTATCCATTTAGACATCCTCAACATCAGACAGTGGCTGAAAGAAACCAAAAATACAATTAAGATTTGATTAGATTAGATGAAGACAGCTGGATATACTGATCTAATCCATAGATACTGCCTACCTTGTGAGCTTGTTCATTTTGCCATTTTCATCCTCAGAAAGAGGCTGCAAGAAACAAAAATTCCAGTTTAGAGTTGATCAGATTAGATGCAGACAGCTGAATATTCTGACCTTAACCAGGGATGCTACCTCAGTTGTCACCTTGTCCATTTAGGCATCCTCACCCTCAGACGGTGGCTGAAAGAAACCAAAAATACAATTAAGATTTCATTAAATTAGACGTAGACAGCTGGATATACTGATCTAATCAAAGGATACTGCCTCCATTGTCAGTTTATCCATTTGGCCATGTTCATCTTCAGAAGGTGGCTGAAAGAAACAAAAATTCCAGCTTAGATTTGATCAAATTAGATGCAGACAGCTGAATATTCGGACCTTAACCAGGGATGCTACCTCAGATGTCAGCTTGTCCATTTAGGCATCCTCACCATCAGACGGTGGCTGAAAGATACCAAAAATACAATTAAGATTTGATTAGATTAGATGTAGACAGCTGGATATACTGGTCTAATCAAAGGATACTGCCTCCGTTGTCAGCTTATACATTTGGCCATGTTCATCCTCAGAAGGTGGCTGAAAGAAACAAAAATTCCAGTTTAGATTTGATAAGATTAGATGCAGACAGCTGAATATTCTGACCTTAACCAGGGATGCTCCCTCACTTGTCAGCTTGTTCATTTAGGCATCCTCAACATCAGACGGTGGCTGAAAGAAACCAAAAATACAATTAAGATTTGATTTGATTAGAGGTAGACAGCTGGATATACTGATCTAATCAACGGATACTACCTCCCTTGTGAGCTTGTTCATTTGGCCATTTTCATCCTCAGAAGGTGGCTGAAAGAAACCATAATACGAGCTAAGATTCGATCAGATTAGATGCAGACAGCTGAATATTCTGACCTTAACCAGGGATGCTACCTAAGTTGTCACCTTGTCCATTTAGGCATCCTCACCCTCAGACGGTGGCTGAAAGAAACTAAAAATACAATTAAGATTTGATTAGATTAGATGTAGACAGCTGGATATACTGATCTAATCAAAGGATATTGCCTCCGTTGTCAGTTTATCCATTTGGCCATGTTTATCTTCAGAAGGTGGCTGAAAGAAACAAACATTCCAGCTAACATTTGATCAGATTAGATGCAGACAGCTGAATATTCTGACCTTAACCAGGGATGCTACCTCAGATGTCAGCTTGTCCATTTAGGCATCGTCAACATCAAACGGTGGCTGAAAGAAACCAAAAATACAATTAAGATTTTATTAGATGAGATGAAGACAGCTGGATATACTGATCTAATCCATGGATACTGCCTACCTTGTGAGCTTGTCCATTTTGCCATTTTCATCCTCTGAAAGAGGCTGAAAGAAACAAAAACTCCAGTTTAGATTTGATCAGATTAGATGCAGACAGCTGAATATTCTGACCTTAACCAGGGATGCTACCTCAGTTGTCAGCTTGTCCATTTAGGTATCCTCACCATCAGACGGTGGCTGAAAGATACCAAAAATACAATTAAGATTTGATTAGATTAGATGTAGACAGCTGGATATACTGATCTAATCAAAGGATACTGCCTCCGTTGTCAGCTTATACATTTGGCCATGTTCATCCTCAGAAGGTGGCTGAAAGAAACAAAAATTCCAGTTTAGATTTGATCAGATTAGATGCAGACAGCTGAATATTCTGACCTTAACCAGGGATGCTCCCTCAGTTGTCAGCTTGTCCATGTAGGCATCCTCAACATCAGACGGTGGCTGAAAGAAACCAAAAATACAATTAAGATTTGATTTGATTAGATGTAGACAGCTGGATATACTGATCTAATCAAAGGATACTGCCTCCGTTGTCAGTTTATCCATTTGGCCATGTTCATCTTCAGAAGGTGGCTGAAAGAAACAAAAATTCCAGCTTGGATTTGATCAGCTTAGATGCAGACAGCTGAATATTCTGACCTTAACCAGGGATGCTACCTCAGATGTCAGCTTGTCCATTTAGGCATCCTCAACATCAGACGGTGGTTGAAAGAAACCAAAAATACATTTAAGATTTGATTAGATTAGATGTAGAACGCTGGATATACTGATCTAATCAACGGATACTGCCTCCGATGTCAGTTTATCCATTTGGCCATGTTCATCCTCAGAAGGTGGCTGCAAGAAACTAAATTTCTAGCTTAGATTTGATCAGATTAGATGCAGACAGCTGAATATTCTGACCTTAACCAGGACTGCTACCTCAGTTGTCAGCTTGTCCATTAAGGCATCCACAACATCAGACAGTGGCTGAAAGAAACCAAAAATACAATTAAAATTTGATTAGATTAGATGTAGACAGCTGGATATACTGATCTAATCCATGGATACTGCCTCCCTTTTGAGCTTGTCCATTTTGCCATTTTCATCCTCAGAAGGTGGCTGAAAGAAACTAAAATACGAGCTAAGATTCGATCAGATTAGATGCAGACAGCTGAATATTCTGACCTTAACCAGGGATGCTACCTCAGTTGTCACCTTGTCCATTTAGGCATCCTCACCCTCAGACGGTGGCTGAAAGAAACCAAATATACAATTAAGATTTGATTTGATTAGATGTAGACAGCTGGATATACTGATCTAATCAAAGGATACTGCCTCCGTTGTCAGTTTATCCATTTGTCCATGTTTATCCTCAGTAGGTGGCTGAAAGAAACAAAAATTGAAGCTTAGATTTGATCAGATTAGATGCAGACAGCTGAATATTCTGACCTGAACCAGGGATGCTACCTCAGATGTCAGCTTGTCCATTTAGGCATCCTCAACATCAGACGGTGGTTGAAAGAAACCAAAAATACAATTAAGATTTGATTAGATTAGATGTAGACAGCTGGATATACTGATCTAATCAACGTTTACTGCCTCCGATGTCAGTTTATCCATTTGGCCATGTTCATCCTCAGAAGGTGGCTGCAAGAAACTAAAATTCTAGCTTAGATTTGATCAGATTAGATGCAGATAGCTGAATATTCTGACCTTAACCAGGACTGCTACCTCAGTTGTCAGCTTGTCCATTAAGGCATCCACAACATCAGACGGTGGCTGAAAGAAACCAAAAATACAATTAAAATTTGATTAGATTAGATGTAGACAGCTGGATATACTGATCTAATCCATGGATACTGCCCCCCTTTTTAGCTTGTCCATTTTGCCATTTTCATCCTCAGAAGGTGGCTGAAAGAAACCAAAATACGAGCTAAGATTCGATCAGATTAGATGCAGACAGCTGAATATTCTGACCTTACCAGGGATGCTACCTCAGTTGTCACCTTGTCCATTTAGGCATCCTCACCCTCAGACGGTGGCTGAAAGAAACCAAAAATACAATTAAGATTTGATTAAATTAGATGTAGACAGCTGGATATACTAATCTAATCAAAGGATACTGCCTCCATTGTCAGTTTATCCATTTGGCCATGTTCATCTTCAGAAGGTGGCTGAAAGAAACAAAAATTCCAGCTTAGATTTGATCAGATTAGATGCAGACAGCTGAATATTCTGACCTGAACCAGGGATGCTACCTCAGATGTCAGCTTGTCCATTTAGGCATCCTCACCATCAGACGGTGGCTGAAAGATACCAAAAATACAATTAAGATTTGATTAGATTAGATGTAGACAGCTGGATATACTGATCTAATCAAAGGATACTGCCTCCGTTGTCAGCTTATACATTTGGCCATGTTCATCCTCAGAAGGTGGCTGAAAGAAACAAAAATTCCAGTTTAGATTTGATCAGATTAGATGCAGACAGCTGAATATTCTGACCTTAACCAGGACTGCTACCTCAGTTGTCAGCTTGTCCATTAAGGCATCCACAACATCAGACGGTGGCTGAAAGAAACCAAAAATACAATTAAAATTTGATTAGATTAGATGTAGACAGCTGGATATACTGATCTAATCCATGGATACTGCCTCCCTTTTGAGCTTGTCCATTTTGCCATTTTCATCCTCAGAAGGTGGCTGAAAGAAACCAAAATACGAGCTAAGATTCGATCAGATTAGATGCAGACAGCTGAATATTCTGACCTTAACCAGGGATGCTACCTCAGTTGTCACCTTGTCCATTTAGGCATCCTCACCCTCAGACGGTGGCTGAAAGAAACCAAAAATACAATTAAGATTTGATTAAATTAGATGTAGACAGCTGGATATAATGATCTAATCAAAGGATACTGCCTCCATTGTCAGTTTATCCATTTGGCCATGTTCATCTTCAGAAGGTGGCTGAAAGAAACAAAAATTCCAGCTTAGATTTGATCAGATTAGATGCAGACAGCTGAATATTCTGACCTTAACCAGGGATGCTACCTCAGATGTCAGCTTGTCCATTTAGGCATCCTCACCATCAGACGGTGGCTGAAAGATACCAAAAATACCATTAAGATTTGATTAGATTAGATGTAGACAGCTGGATATACTGATCTAATCAAAGGATACTGCCTCCGTTGTCAGCTTATACATTTGGCCATGTTCATCCTCAGAAGGTGGCTGAAAGAAACAAAAATTCCAGTTTAGATTTGATCAGATTAGATGCAGACAGCTGAATATTCTGACCTGAACCAGGGATGCGACCTCAGATGTCAGCTTGTCCATTTAGGCATCCTCAACATCAGACGGTGATTGAAAGAAACCAAAAATACAATTAAGATTTGATTAATTTAGATGTAGACAGCTGGATATACTGATCTAATCAATGGATACTGCCTCCGATGTCAGTTTATCCATTTGGCCATGTTCATCCTCAGAAGGTGGCTGCATGAAACAAAAATTCTAGCTTAGATTTGATCAGATTAGATGCAGACAGCTGAATATTCTGACCTTAACCTGGACTGCTACCTCAGTTGTCAGCTTGTCCATTTAGGCATCCTCAACATCAGACGGTGGCTGAAAGAAACCAAAAATACAATTAAAATTTGATTAGATTAGATGTAGACAGCTGCATATACTGATCTAATCCATGGATACTGCCACCATTTTGACCTTGTCCATTTTGCCATTTTAATCCTCAGAAGGTGGCTGAAAGAAACCAAAATACGAGCTAAGATTCGATCAGATTAGATGCAGACGGCTGAATATTCTGACCTTAACCAGGGATGCTACCTCAGTTGTCACCTTGTCCATTTAGGCATCCTCACCATCAGACGGTGGCTGAAAGATACCAAAAATACCATTAAGATTTGATTAGATTAGATGTAGACAGCTGGATATACTGATCTAATCAAAGGATACTGCCTCCGTTGTCAGCTTATACATTTGGCCATGTTCATCCTCAGAAGGTGGCTGAAAGAAACAAAAATTCCAGTTTAGATTTGATCAGATTAGATGCAGACAGCTGAATATTCTGACCTGAACCAGGGATGCGACCTCAGATGTCAGCTTGTCCATTTAGGCATCCTCAACATCAGACGGTGATTGAAAGAAACCAAAAATACAATTAAGATTTGATTAATTTAGATGTAGACAGCTGGATATACTGATCTAATCAATGGATACTGCCTCCGATGTCAGTTTATCCATTTGGCCATGTTCATCCTCAGAAGGTGGCTGCATGAAACAAAAATTCTAGCTTAGATTTGATCAGATTAGATGCAGACAGCTGAATATTCTGACCTTAACCTGGACTGCTACCTCAGTTGTCAGCTTGTCCATTTAGGCATCCTCAACATCAGACGGTGGCTGAAAGAAACCAAAAATACAATTAAAATTTGATTAGATTAGATGTAGACAGCTGGATATACTGATCTAATCCATGGATACTGCCACCATTTTGACCTTGTCCATTTTGCCATTTTAATCCTCAGAAGGTGGCTGAAAGAAACCAAAATACGAGCTAAGATTCGATCAGATTAGATGCAGACGGCTGAATATTCTGACCTTAACCAGGGATGCTACCTCAGTTGTCACCTTGTCCATTTAGGCATCCTCACCCTCAGACGGTGGCTGAAAGAAACCAAATATCCAATTAAGATTTGATTTGATTAGATGTAGACAGCTGGATATACTGATCTAATCAAAGGATACTGCCTCCGTTGTCAGTTTATCCATTTGTCCATGTTTATCCTCAGTAGGTGGCTGAAAGAAACAAAAATTGAAGCTTAGATTTGATCAGATTAGATGCAGACAGCTGAATATTCTGACCTGAACCAGGGATGCTACCTCAGATGTCAGCTTGTCCATTTAGGCATCCTCAACATCAGACGGTGGTTGAAAGAAACCAAAAATACAATTAAGATTTGATTAGATTAGATGTAGACAGCTGGATATACTGATCTAATCAACGTTTACTGCCTCCGATGTCAGTTTATCCATTTGGCCATGTTCATCCTCAGAAGGTGGCTGCAAGAAACTAAAATTCTAGCTTAGATTTGATCAGATTAGATGCAGATAGCTGAATATTCTGACCTTAACCAGGACTGCTACCTCAGTTGTCAGCTTGTCCATTAAGGCATCCACAACATCAGACGGTGGCTGAAAGAAACCAAAAATACAATTAAAATTTGATTAGATTAGATGTAGACAGCTGGATATACTGATCTAATCCATGGATACTGCCCCCCTTTTGAGCTTGTCCATTTTGCCATTTTCATCCTCAGAAGGTGGCTGAAAGAAACCAAAATACGAGCTAAGATTCGATCAGATTAGATGCAGACAGCTGAATATTCTGACCTTACCAGGGATGCTACCTCAGTTGTCACCTTGTCCATTTAGGCATCCTCACCCTCAGACGGTGGCTGAAAGAAACCAAAAATACAATTAAGATTTGATTAAATTAGATGTAGACAGCTGGATATACTAATCTAATCAAAGGATACTGCCTCCATTGTCAGTTTATCCATTTGGCCATGTTCATCTTCAGAAGGTGGCTGAAAGAAACAAAAATTCCAGCTTAGATTTGATCAGATTAGATGCAGACAGCTGAATATTCTGACCTTAACCAGGGATGCTACCTCAGATGTCAGCTTGTCCATTTAGGCATCCTCACCATCAGACGGTGGCTGAAAGATACCAAAAATACAATTAAGATTTGATTAGATTAGATGTAGACAGCTGGATATACTGATCTAATCAAAGGATACTGCCTCCGTTGTCAGCTTATACATTTGGCCATGTTCATCCTCAGAAGGTGGCTGAAAGAAACAAAAATTCCAGTTTAGATTTGATCAGATTAGATGCAGACAGCTGAATATTCTGACCTTAACCAGGACTGCTACCTCAGTTGTCAGCTTGTCCATTAAGGCATCCACAACATCAGACGGTGGCTGAAAGAAACCAAAAATACAATTAAAATTTGATTAGATTAGATGTAGACAGCTGGATATACTGATCTAATCCATGGATACTGCCTCCCTTTTGAGCTTGTCCATTTTGCCATTTTCATCCTCAGAAGGTGGCTGAAAGAAACCAAAATACGAGCTAAGATTCGATCAGATTAGATGCAGACAGCTGAATATTCTGACCTTAACCAGGGATGCTACCTCAGTTGTCACCTTGTCCATTTAGGCATCCTCACCCTCAGACGGTGGCTGAAAGAAACCAAAAATACAATTAAGATTTGATTAAATTAGATGTAGACAGCTGGATATAATGATCTCATCAAAGGATACTGCCTCCATTGTCAGTTTATCCATTTGGCCATGTTCATCTTCAGAAGGTGGCTGAAAGAAACAAAAATTCCAGCTTAGATTTGATCAGATTAGATGCAGACAGCTGAATATTCTGACCTTAACCAGGGATGCTACCTCAGATGTCAGCTTGTCCATTTAGGCATCCTCACCATCAGACGGTGGCTGAAAGATACCAAAAATACCATTAAGATTTGATTAGATTAGATGTAGTCAGCTGGATATACTGATCTAATCAAAGACTACTGCCTCCGTTGTCAGCTTATACATTTGGCCATGTTCATCCTCAGAAGGTGGCTGAAAGAAACAAAAATTCCAGTTTAGATTTGATCAGATTAGATGCAGACAGCTGAATATTCTGACCTGAACCAGGGATGCGACCTCAGATGTCAGCTTGTCCATTTAGGCATCCTCAACATCAGACGGTGATTGAAAGAAACCAAAAATACAATTAAGATTTGATTAATTTAGATGTAGACAGCTGGATATACTGATCTAATCAATGGATACTGCCTCCGATGTCAGTTTATCCATTTGGCCATGTTCATCCTCAGAAGGTGGCTGCATGAAACAAAAATTCTAGCTTAGATTTGATCAGATTAGATGCAGACAGCTGAATATTCTGACCTTAACCTGGACTGCTACCTCAGTTGTCAGCTTGTCCATTTAGGCATCCTCAACATCAGACGGTGGCTGAAAGAAACCAAAAATACAATTAAAATTTGATTAGATTAGATGTAGACAGCTGGATATACTGATCTAATCCATGGATACTGCCACCATTTTGACCTTGTCCATTTTGCCATTTTAATCCTCAGAAGGTGGCTGAAAGAAACCAAAATACGAGCTAAGATTCGATCAGATTAGATGCAGACGGCTGAATATTCTGACCTTAACCAGGGATGCTACCTCAGTTGTCACCTTGTCCATTTAGGCATCCTCACCCTCAGACGGTGGCTGAAAGAAACCAAAAATACAATTAAGATTTGATTAAATTAGATGTAGACAGCTGGATATACTGATCTAATCAAAGGATACTGCCTCCGTTGTCAGTTTATCCATTTGGCCATGTTCATCTTCAGAAGGTGGCTGAAAGAAACAAAAATTCCAGCTTAGATTTGGTCAGATTAGATGCAGACAGCTGAATAGTCTCACCTTAACCAGGGATGCTACCTCAGATGTCAGCTTGTCCATTTAGGCTTCCTCACCATCAGACGGTGGCTGAAAGATACCAAAAATTCAATTAAGATTTCATTAGATGAGATGTAGACAGCTGGATATACTGATCTAATCAAAGGATACTGCCTCCGCTGTCAGCTTATATATTTGGCCATGTTCATCCTCAGAAGGTGGCTGAAAGAAACAAAAATTCCAGTTTAGATTTGATCAGATTAGATGCAGACAGCTGAATATTCTGACCTTAACCTGGGATGCTCTCTCAGTTGTCAACTTGTCCAGTTAGGCTTCCTCACCCTCAGACGGTGGCTGAAAGAAACCCAAAATTCAATTAAGATTTGATTAGATTAGATGTAGACAGCTGGATATACTGATCTAATCAAAGGATACTGCCTCCGTTGTCAGTTTATCCATTTGGCCATGTTCATTCTCAGAAGGTGGCTGCAAGAAACAAAAATTCCAGCTTAGATTTGATCAGATTAGAAGCAGACAGCTGAATTTTCTGACCTTAACCAGGGATGCTACCTCAGATATCAACTTATCCATTTAGACATCCTCAACATCAGACAGTGGCTGAAAGAAACCAAAAATACAATTAAGATTTGATTAGATTAGATGAAGACAGCTGGATATACTGATCTAATCCATAGATACTGCCTACCTTGTGAGCTTGTTCATTTTGCCATTTTCATCCTCAGAAAGAGGCTGCAAGAAACAAAAATTCCAGTTTAGAGTTGATCAGATTAGATGCAGACAGCTGAATATTCTGACCTTAACCAGGGATGCTACCTCAGTTGTCACCTTGTCCATTTAGGCATCCTCACCCTCAGACGGTGGCTGAAAGAAACCAAAAATACAATTAAGATTTCATTAAATTAGACGTAGACAGCTGGATATACTGATCTAATCAAAGGATACTGCCTCCATTGTCAGTTTATCCATTTGGCCATGTTCATCTTCAGAAGGTGGCTGAAAGAAACAAAAATTCCAGCTTAGATTTGATCACATTAGATGCAGACAGCTGAATATTCGGACCTTAACCAGGGATGCTACCTCAGATGTCAGCTTGTCCATTTAGGCATCCTCACCATCAGACGGTGGCTGAAAGATACCAAAAATACAATTAAGATTTGATTAGATTAGATGTAGACAGCTGGATATACTGATCTAATCAAAGGATACTGCCTCCGTTGTCAGCTTATACATTTGGCCATGTTCATCCTCAGAAGGTGGCTGAAAGAAACAAAAATTCCAGTTTAGATTTGATAAGATTAGATGCAGACAGCTGAATATTCTGACCTTAACCAGGGATGCTCCCTCACTTGTCAGCTTGTTCATTTAGGCATCCTCAACATCAGACGGTGGCTGAAAGAAACCAAAAATACAATTAAGATTTGATTTGATTAGAGGTAGACAGCTGGATATACTGATCTAATCAACGGATACTACCTCCCTTGTGAGCTTGTTCATTTGGCCATTTTCATCCTCAGAAGGTGGCTGAAAGAAACCATAATACGAGCTAAGATTCGATCAGATTAGATGCAGACAGCTGAATATTCTGACCTTAACCAGGGATGCTACCTAAGTTGTCACCTTGTCCATTTAGGCATCCTCACCCTCAGACGGTGGCTGAAAGAAACCAAAAATACAATTAAGATTTGATTAGATTAGATGTAGACAGCTGGATATACTGATCTAATCAAAGGATATTGCCTCCGTTGTCAGTTTATCCATTTGGCCATGTTTATCTTCAGAAGGTGGCTGAAAGAAACAAACATTCCAGCTAACATTTGATCAGATTAGATGCAGACAGCTGAATATTCTGACCTTAACCAGGGATGCTACCTCAGATGTCAGCTTGTCCATTTAGGCATCGTCAACATCAAACGGTGGCTGAAAGAAACCAAAAATACAATTAAGATTTTATTAGATGAGATGAAGACAGCTGGATATACTGATCTAATCCATGGATACTGCCTACCTTGTGAGCTTGTCCATTTTGCCATTTTCATCCTCAGAAAGAGGCTGAAAGAAACAAAAACTCCAGTTTAGATTTGATCAGATTAGATGCAGACAGCTGAATATTCTGACCTTAACCAGGGATGCTACCTCAGTTGTCAGCTTGTCCATTTAGGTATCCTCACCATCAGACGGTGGCTGAAAGATACCAAAAATACAATTAAGATTTGATTAGATTAGATGTAGACAGCTGGATATACTGATCTAATCAAAGGATACTGCCTCCGTTGTCAGCTTATACATTTGGCCATGTTCATTCTCAGAAGGTGGCTGAAAGAAACAAAAATTCCAGTTTAGATTTGATCAGATTAGATGCAGACAGCTGAATATTCTGACGTTAACCAGGGATGCTCCCTCAGTTGTCAGCTTGTCCATGTAGGCATCCTCAACATCAGACGGTGGCTGAAAGAAACCAAAAATACAATTAAGATTTGATTTGATTAGATGTAGACAGCTGGATATACTGATCTAATCAAAGGATACTGCCTCCGTTGTCAGTTTATCCATTTGGCCATGTTCATCTTCAGAAGGTGGCTGAAAGAAACAAAAATTCCAGCTTAGATTTGATCAGCTTAGATGCAGACAGCTGAATATTCTGACCTTAACCAGGGATGCTACCTCAGATGTCAGCTTGTCCATTTAGACATCCTCAACATCAGACAGAGGCTGAAAGAAACCAAAAATACAATTAAGATTTGATTAGATTAGATGTAGACAGCTGGATATACTGATCTAATCCATGGATACTGCCTACCTTGTGAGCTTGTTCATTTTGCCATTTTCATCCTCAGAAAGAGGCTGAAAGAAACTAAAATTCCAGCTTAGATTTGATCAGATTAGATGCAGACAGCTGAATATTCTGACCTTAACCATGGATGCTACCTCAGTTGTCAGCTTGTCCATTTAGGCATCCTCACCATCAGACGGTGGCTATAAGATACTGAAAATACAATTAAGATTTGATTAGATTAGATGTAGACAGCTGGATATACTGATCTATTCAAAGGATACTGCCTCCGTTGTCAGCTTATACATTTGGCCATGTTCATCCTCAGAAGGTGGCTGAAAGAAACAAAAATTCCAGTTTAGATTTGATCAGATTAGATGCAGACAGCTGAATATTCTGACCTTAACCAGGGATGCTCCCTCAGTTGTCAGATTGTCCATTTAGGCATCCTCAACATCAGACGGTGGCTGAAAGAATCCAAAAATACAATTAAGATTTGATTAGATTAGATGAAGACAGCTGGATATACTGATCTAATCCATGGATACTGCCTACCTTGTGAGCTTGTTCATTTTGCCATTTTCATCCTCAGAAAGAGGCTGAAAGAAACAAAAATTCCAGCTTAGATTTGATCAGATTAGATGCAGACAGCTGAATATTCTGACCTTAACCAGGGATGCTACCTCAGTTGTCAGCTTGTCCATTTAGGCATCCTCACCATCAGACGGTGGCTGAAAGATACCAAAAATACAATTAAGATTTGATTAGATTAGATGTAGACAGCTGAATATTCTGACCTTAACCAGGGATGCTCCCTCAGTTGTCAGCTTGTCCATTTAGGCATCCTCAACGTCAGACGGTGGCTGAAAGAATCCAAAAATACAATTAAGATTTGATTAGATTAGATGAAGACAGCTGGATATACTGATCTAATCCATGGATACTGCCTACCTTGTGAGCTTGTTCATATTGCCATTTTCATCCTCAGAAAGATGCTGAAAGAAACTAAAATTCCAGTTTAGATTTGATCAGATTAGATGCAGACAGCTGAATATTCTGACCTTAACCAGGGATGCTCCCTCAGTTGTCAGCTTGTCCATGTAGGCATCCTCAACATCGGACGGTGGCTGAAAGAAACCAAAAATACAATTAAGATTTGATTTGATTAGATGTAGACAGCTGGATATACTGATCTAATCAAAGGATACTGCCTCCGTTGTCAGTTTATCCATTTGGCCATGTTCATCCTCAGAAGGTGGCTGAAAGAAACAAAAATTCCAGTTTAGATTTGATCAGATTAGATGAAGACAGCTGAATATTCTGACCTTAACCAGGGATGCTCCCTCACTTGTCAGCTTGTTCATTTAGGCATCCTCAACATCAGACGGTGGCTGAAAGAAACCAAAAATACAATTAAGATTTGATTTGATTAGATGTAGACAGCTGGATATACTGATCTAATCAAAGTATACTGCCTCCGTTGTCAGCTTATACATTTGGCCATGTTCATCCTCAGAAGGTGGCTGAAAGAAACAAAAATTCCAGTTTAGATTTAATCAGATTAGATGCAGACAGCTGAATATTCTGACCTTAACCAGGGATGCTCCCTCAGTTGTCAGCTTGTCCATTTAGGCATCATCAACATCAGACGGTGGCTGAAAGAAACCAAAAATACAATTAAGATTTGATTTGATTAGATGTAGACAGCTGGATATACTGATCTAATCAAAGGATACTGCCTCCGTTGTCAGTTTATCCATTTGTCCATGTTCATCCTCAGAAGGTGGCTGAAAGAAACAAAAATTCAAGCTTAGATTTGATCAGATTAGATGCAGACAGCTGAATATTCTGACCTGAACCAGGGATGCTACCTCAGATGTCAGCTTGTCCATTTAGGCATCCTCAACATCAGACGGTGGTTGAAAGAAACCAAAAATACATTTAAGATTTGATTAGATTAGATGTAGACAGCTGGATATACTGATCTAATCAACGGATACTGCCTCCGATGTCAGTTTATCCATTTGGCCATGTTCATGCTCAGAAGGTGGCTGCAAGAAACTAAAATTCTAGCTTAGATTTGATCAGATTAGATGCAGACAGCTGAATATTCTGACCTTAACCAGGACTGCTACCTCAGTTGTCAGCTTGTCCATTAAGGCATCCACAACATCAGACCGTGGCTGAAAGAAACCAAAAATACAATTAAAATTTGATTAGATTAGATGTAGACAGCTGGATATACTGATCTAATCCATGGATACTGCCTCCCTTTTGAGCTTGTCCATTTTGCCATTTTCATCCTCAGAAGGTGGCTGAAAGAAACCAAAATACGAGCTAAGATTCGATCAGATTAGATGCAGACAGCTGAATATTCTGACCTTAACCAGGGATGCTCCCTCAGTTGTCACCTTGTCCATTTAGGCATCCTCACCCTCAGACGGTGGCTGAAAGAAACCAAAAATACAATTAAGATTTGATTAGATGAGGTAAGCCTGGGGCGTGGGTGAAACTCTGGGGCCCCTGGAACGCCTACCGCGGGGGTATTTGTGAGCCACCACTGCTACCGGCTGCCTCGCCTGCTCCGTCTCCCTAGACGGCCCCCCTCCCTCGGCCGCGGGCGCGCGGTCCCCCAGTCCCTGATCTATTCCCATTCCCCTCTCCAGAGTTCTGCTGCTGGTTTGGATCCCCCACTTATGGAGCACGTGCTGTCGCTTTTGATCACGGGTTGCCTTGCGGGTGTGGTTTTTGGGTGTTGTTTTGTTCCAAGAAAAGGGAACCGTACTGTGGGCATGGAGCTGTGTGGCCTGCACCATTGATTACTCCTGTTTTACTATTCTTCACTGCCGAGAGACTTTTACTGTATGTATGCCATATGCTTTTGTCATTCTAGCGGCCGGCCGGGTGGTTGTAGGCCCATACCTGTAACTTTTACAAACTGCAATAAACGGTTTCAAAAAAAAAAAAAAAAAAAAAAAAAGATTTGATTAGATTATATGTAGACAGCTGGATATACTGAGCTAATCAAAGTATACTGCCTCCGTTGTCAGCTTATACATTTGGCCATGTTCATCCTCAGAAGGTGGCTGAAAGAAACCAAAATTCCAGTTTAGATATGATCAGATTAGATGCAGACAGCTGAATATTCTGACCTTAACCAGGGATGCTCCCTCAGTTGTCAGTTTGTCCATTTAGGCATCATCAACATCAGACGGTGGCTGAAAGAAACCAAAAATACAATTAAGATTTGATTTGATTAGATGTAGACAGTTGGATATACTGATCTAATCAAAGGATACTGCCTCCGTTGTCAGTTTATCCATTTGTCCATGTTCATCCTCAGAAGGTGGCTGAAAGAAACAAAAATTCAAGCTTAGATTTAATCAGATTAGATGCAGACAGCTGAATATTCTGACCTGAACCAGGGATGCTACCTCAGATGTCAGCTTGTCCATTTAGGCATCCTCAACATCAGACGGTGGTTGAAAGAAACCAAAAATACATTTAAGATTTGATTAGATTAGATGTAGACAGCTGGATATACTGATCTAATCAACGGATACTGCCTCCGATGTCCGTTTATCCATTTGGCCATGTTCATCCTCAGAAGGTGGCTGCAAGAAACTAAAATTCTAGCTTAGATTTGATCAGATTAGATGCAGACAGCTGAATATTCTGACCTTAAGCAGGACTGCTACCTCAGTTGTCAGCTTGTCCATTAAGGCATCCACAACATCCGACGGTGGCTGAAAGAAACCAAAAATACAATTAAGATTTGATTAGATTAGATGAAGACAGCTGGATATACTGATCTAATCCATAGATACTGCCTACCTTGTGAGCTTGTTCATTTTGCCATTTTCATCCTCAGAAAGAGGCTGAAAGAAACAAAAATTCCAGCTTAGACTTGATCAGATTACATGCAGACAGCTGAATATTCTGACCTTAACCAGGGATGCTACCTCAGTTGTCACCTTGTCCATTTAGGCATACTCACCCTCAGACGGTGGCTGAAAGAAACCAAAAATACAATTAAGATTTGATTAGATTAGATGTAGACAGCTGGATATACTGAGCTAATCAAAGGATACTGCCTCAGTTGTCAGTTTATCCATTTGGCCATGTTCATCTTCAGAAGGTGGCTGAAAGAAACACAAATTCCAGCTTAGATTTGATCAGATTAGATGCAGACAGCTGAGTATTCTGACCTTAACCAGGGATGCTACCTCAGATGTCAATTTATCCATTTAGACATCCTCAATATCAGACAGTGGCTGAAAGAAACCAAAAATACAATTAAGATTTGATTAGATTAGATGAAGACAGCTGGATATACTGATCTAATCCATAGATACTGCCTACCTTGTGAGCTTGTTCATTTTGCCATTTTCATCCTCAGAAAGAGGCTGAAAGAAACAAAAATTCCAGCTTAGACTTGATCAGATTACATGCAGACAGCTGAATATTCTGACCTTAACCAGGGATGCTACCTCAGTTGTCACCTTGTCCATTTAGGCATCCTCACCCTCAGACGGTGGCTGAAAGAAACCAAAAATACAATTAAGATTTGATTAAATTAGATGTAGACAGCTGGATATACTGATCTAATCAAAGGATACTGCCTCCATTGTCAGTTTATCCATTTGGCCATGTTCATCTTCAGAAGGTGGCTGAAAGAAACAAAAATTCCAGCTTAGATTTGATCAGATTAGATGCAGACAGCTGAATATTCTGACCTTAACCAGGGACGCTACCTCAGATGTCAGCTTGTCTATTTAGGCATCCTCACCATCAGACGGTGGCTGAAAGATACCAAAAATACAATTAAGATTTGATTAGATTAGATGTAGACAGCTGGATATACTAATCTAATCAAAGGATACTGCCTCCGTTGTCAGCTTATACATTTGGCCATGTTCATCCTCAGAAGGTGGCTGAAAGAAACAAAAATTCCAGTTTAGATTTGATCAGATTAGATGCAGACAGCTGAATATTCTGACCTTAACCAGGGATGCTACCTCAGTTGTCACCTTGTCCATTTAGGCATCCTCAACATCAGACGGTGGCTGAAAGAAACCAAAAATACAATTAAGATTTGATTAAATTAGATGTAGACAGCTGGATATACTGATCTAATCAAAGGATACTGCCTCCGTTGTCAGTTTATCCATTTGGCCATGTTCATCTTCAGAAGGTGGCTGAAAGAAACAAAAATTCCAGCTTAGATTTGATCAGATTAGATGCAGACAGCTGAATATTCTGACCTTAACCAGGGATGCTACCTCAGATGTCAGCTTGTCCATTTAGGCTTCCTCACCATCAGACGTTGGCTGAAAGATACCAAAAATAGAATTAAGATTTCAGTAGATGAGATGTAGACAGCTGGATATACTGATCTAATCAAAGGATACTGCCTCCGTTGTCAGCTTATACATATGGCCATGTTCATCCTCAGAAGGTGGCTGAAAGAAACAAAAATTCCAGTTTAGATTTGATCAGATTGGATGCAGACAGCTGAATATTCTGACCTTAACCTGGGATGCTCCCTCAGTTGTCAGCTTGTCCATTTAGGCATCATCAACATCAGACGGTGGCTGAAAGAAACCAAAAATACAATTAAGATTTGATTTGATTAGATGTAGACAGCTGGATATACTGATCTAATCAACGGATACTGCCTCCGATGTCAGTTTATCCATTTGGCCATGTTCATCCTCAGAAGGTGGCTGCAAGAATCGAAAATTCTAGCTTAGATTTGATCAGATTAGATGCAGACAGCTGAATATTCTGACCTTAACCAGGACAGCTACCTCAGTTGTCAGCTTGTCCATTTAGGCATCCTCAACATCAGACGGTGGCTGAAAGAAACCAAAAATACAATTAAAATTTGATTAGATTAGATGTAGACAGCTGGATATACTGATCTAATCCATGGATACTGCCTCCCCTTTGAGCTTGTCCATTTTGCCATTTTCATCCTCAGAATGTGGCTGAAAGAAACTAAAATACGAGCTAAGATTCGATCAGATTAGATGCAGACAGCTGAATATTCTGACCTTAACCAGGGATGCTCCCCCAGTCTTCAGCTTGTCCATTTAGGCATCATCAACATCAGACGGTGGCTGAAAGAAACCAAATATACAATTAAGATTTGATTTGATTAGATGTAGACAGCTGGATATACTGATCTAATCAAAGGATACTGCCTCCGTTGTCAGTTTATCCATTTGTCCATGTTTATCCTCAGTAGGTGGCTGAAAGAAACAAAAATTGAAGCTTAGATTTGATCAGATTAGATGCAGACAGCTGAATAGTCTGACCTGAACCAGGAATGCTACCTCAGATGTCAGCTTGTCCATTTAGGCATCCTCAACATCAGACGGTGGTTGAAAGAAACCACAAATACAATTAAGATTTGATTAGATTAGATGTAGACAGCTGGATATACTGATATAATCAACGGATACTGCCTCCGATGTCAGTTTATCCATTTGGCCATGTTCATCCTCAGAAGGTGGCTGCAAGAAACTAAAATTCTAGCTTAGATTTGATCAGATTAGATGCAGACAGCTGAATATTGTGACCTTAACCAGGACTGCTACCTCAGTTGTCAGCTTGTCCATTAAGGCATCCACAACATCAGACGGTGGCTGAAAGAAACCAAAAATACAATTAAAATTTGATTAGATTAGATGTAGACAGCTGGATATACTGATCTAATCCATGGATACTGCCTCCCTTTTGAGCTTGTCCATTTTGCCATTTTCATCCTCAGAAGGTGGCTGAAAGAAACCAAAATACGAGCTAAGATTCGATCAGATTAGATGCAGACAGCTGAATATTCTGACCTTAACCAGGGATGCTACCTCAGTTGTCACCTTGTCCATTTAGGCATCCTCACCCTCAGACGGTGGCTGAAAGAAACCAAAAATACAATTAAGATTTGATTAAATTAGACGTAGACAGCTGGATATACTGATCTAATCAAAGGATACTGCCTCCATTGTCAGTTTATCCATTTGGCCATGTTCATCTTCAGAAGGTGGCTGAAAGAAACAAAAATTCCAGCTTAGATTTGATCAAATTAGATGCAGACAGCTGAATATTCTCACCTTAACCAGGGATGCTACCTCAGATGTCAGCTTGTCCATTTAGGCATCCTCACCATCAGACGGTGGCTGAAAGATACCAAAAATACAATTAAGATTTGATTAGATTAGATGTAGACAGCTGGATATACTGATCTAATCAAAGGATACTGCCTCCGTTGTCAGCTTATACATTTGGCCATGTTCATCCTCAGAAGGTGGCTGAAAGAAACAAAAATTCCAGTTTAGATTTGATCAGATTAGATGCAGACAGCTGAATATTCTGACCTTAACCAGGGATGCTCCCTCACTTGTCAGCTTGTTCATTTAGGCATCCTCAACATCAGACGGTGGCTGAAAGAAACCAAAAATACAATTAAGATTTGATTTGATTAGAGGTAGACAGCTGGATATACTGATCTAATCAACGGATACTACCTCCCTTGTGAGCTTGTTCATTTGGCCATTTTCATCCTCAGAAGGTGGCTGAAAGAAACCATAATACGAGCTAAGATTCGATCAGATTAGATGCAGACAGCTGAATATTCTGACCTTAACCAGGGATGCTACCTAAGTTGTCACCTTGTCCATTTAGGCATCCTCACCCTCAGACGGTGGCTGAAAGAAACCAAAAATACAATTAAGATTTGATTAGATTAGATGTAGACAGCTGGATATACTGATCTAATCAAAGGATATTGCCTCCGTTGTCAGTTTATCCATTTGGCCATGTTTATCTTCAGAAGGTGGCTGAAAGAAACAAACATTCCAGCTAACATTTGATCAGATTAGATGCAGACAGCTGAATATTCTGACCTTAACCAGGGATGCTACCTCAGATGTCAGCTTGTCCATTTAGGCATCGTCAACATCAAACGGTGGCTGAAAGAAACCAAAAATACAATTAAGATTTTATTAGATGAGATGAAGACAGCTGGACATACTGATCTAATCCATGGATACTGCCTACCTTGTGAGCTTGTCCATTTTGCCATTTTCATCCTCAGAAAGAGGCTGAAAGAAACAAAAACTCCAGTTTAGATTTGATCAGATTAGATGCAGACAGCTGAATATTCTGACCTTAACCAGGGATGCTACCTCAGTTGTCAGCTTGTCCATTTAGGTATCCTCACCATCAGACGGTGGCTGAAAGATACCAAAAATACAATTAAGATTTGATTAGATTAGATGTAGACAGCTGGATATACTGATCTAATCAAAGGATACTGCCTCCGTTGTCAGCTTATACATTTGGCCATGTTCATCCTCAGAAGGTGGCTGAAAGAAACAAAAATTCCAGTTTAGATTTGATCAGATTAGATGCAGACAGCTGAATATTCTGACCTTAACCAGGGATGCTCCCTCAGTTGTCAGCTTGTCCATGTAGGCATCCTCAACATCAGACGGTGGCTGAAAGAAACCAAAAATACAATTAAGATTTGATTTGATTAGATGTAGACAGCTGGATATACTGATCTAATCAAAGGATACTGCCTCCGTTGTCAGTTTATCCATTTGGCCATGTTCATCTTCAGAAGGTGGCTGAAAGAAACAAAAATTCCAGCTTAGATTTGATGAGCTTAGATGCAGACAGCTGAATATTCTGACCTTAACCAGGGATGCTACCTCAGATGTCAGCTTGTCCATTTAGACATCCTCAACATCAGACAGAGGCTGAAAGAAACCAAAAATACAATTAAGATTTGATTAGAGTAGATGTAGACAGCTGGATATACTGATCTAATCCATGGATACTGCCTACCTTGTGAGCTTGTTCATTTTGCCATTTTCATCCTCAGAAGGTGGCTGAAAGAAACCAAAATACGAGCTAAGATTCGACCAGATTAGATGCAGACAGCTGAATATTCTGACCTTAACCAGGGATGCTACCTAAGTTGTCACCTTGTCCATTTAGGCATCCTCACCCTCAGACGGTGGCTGAAAGAAACCAAAAATACAATTAAGATTTGATTAGATTAGATGTAGACAGCTGGATATACTGATCTAATCCATGGATACTGCCTACCTTGGGAGCTTGTCCATTTTGCCATTTTCATCCTCAGAAAGAGGCTGAAAGAAACTAAAATTCCAGCTTAGATTTGATCAGATTAGATGCAGACAGCTGAATATTCTGACCTTAACCATGGATGCTACCTCAGTTGTCAGCTTGTCCATTTAGGCATCCTCACCATCAGACGGTGGCTATAAGATACCAAAAATACAATTAAGATTTGATTAGATTAGATGTAGACAGCTGGATATACTGATCCATTCAAAGGATACTGCCTCCGTTGTCAGCTTATACATTTGGCCATGTTCATCCTGAGAAGGTGGCTGAAAGAAACAAAAATTCCAGTTTAGATTTGATCAGATTAGATGCAGACAGCTGAATATTCTGACCTTAACCAGGGATGCTCCCTCAGTTGTCAGATTGTCCATTTAGGCATCCTCAACATCAGATGGTGGCTGAAAGAATCCAAAAATGCAATTAAGATTTGATTAGATTAGATGAAGACAGCTGGATATACTGATCTAATCCATGGATACTGCCTACCTTGTGAGCTTGTTCATTTTGCCATTTTCATCCTCAGAAAGAGGCTGAAAGAAACAAAAATTCCATCTTAGATTTGATCAGATTAGATGCAGACAGCTGAATATTCTGACCTTAACCAGGGATGCTACCTCAGTTGTCAGCTTGTCCATTTAGGCATCCTCACCATCAGACGGTGGCTGAAAGATACCAAAAATACAATTAAGATTTGATTAGATTAGATGTAGACAGCTGAATATTCTGACCTTAACCAGGGATGCTCCCTCAGTTGTCAGCTTGTCCATTTAGGCATCCTCAACATCAGACGGTGGCTGAAAGAAACCAAAAATACAATTAAGATTTGATTAGATTAGATGTAGACAGCTGGATATACTGATCTAATCCATGGATACTGCCTACCTTGTGAGCTTGTTCATTTTGCCATTTTCATCCTCAGAAGGTGGCTGAAAGAAACCAAAATACGAGCTAAGATTCGACCAGATTAGATGCAGACAGCTGAATATTCTGACCTTAACCAGGGATGCTACCTAAGTTGTCACCTTGTCCATTTAGGCATCCTCACCCTCAGACGGTGGCTGAAAGAAACCAAAAATACAATTAAGATTTGATTAGATTAGATGTAGACAGCTGGATATACTGATCTAATCCATGGATACTGCCTACCTTGGGAGCTTGTCCATTTTGCCATTTTCATCCTCAGAAAGAGGCTGAAAGAAACTAAAATTCCAGCTTAGATTTGATCAGATTAGATGCAGACAGCTGAATATTCTGACCTTAACCATGGATGCTACCTCAGTTGTCAGCTTGTCCATTTAGGCATCCTCACCATCAGACGGTGGCTATAAGATACCAAAAATACAATTAAGATTTGATTAGATTAGATGTAGACAGCTGGATATACTGATCCATTCAAAGGATACTGCCTCCGTTGTCAGCTTATACATTTGGCCATGTTCATCCTCAGAAGGTGGCTGAAAGAAACACAAATTCCAGTTTAGATTTGATCAGATTAGATGCAGACAGCTGAATATTCTGACCTTAACCAGGGATGCTCCCTCAGTTGTCAGATTGTCCATTTAGGCATCCTCAACATCAGATGGTGGCTGAAAGAATCCAAAAATACAATTAAGATTTGATTAGATTAGATGAAGACAGCTGGATATACTGATCTAATCCATGGATACTGCCTACCTTGTGAGCTTGTTCATTTTGCCATTTTCATCCTCAGAAAGAGGCTGAAAGAAACAAAAATTCCATCTTAGATTTGATCAGATTAGATGCAGACAGCTGAATATTCTGACCTTAACCAGGGATGCTACCTCAGTTGTCAGCTTGTCCATTTAGGCATCCTCACCATCAGACGGTGGCTGAAAGATACCAAAAATACAATTAAGATTTGATTAGATTAGATGTAGACAGCTGAATATTCTGACCTTAACCAGGGATGCTCCCTCAGTTGTCAGCTTGTCCATTTAGGCATCCTCAACATCAGACGGTGGCTGAAAGAATCCAAAAATACAATTAAGATTTGATTAGATTAGATGAAGACAGCTGGATATACTGATCTAATCCATGGATACTGCCTACCTTGTGAGCTTGTTCATTTTGCCATTTTCATCCTCAGAAAGAGGCTGAAAGAAACTAAAATTCCAGTTTAGATTTGATCAGATTAGATGCAGACAGCTGAATATTCTGACCTTAACCAGGGATGCTCCCTCAGTTGTCAGCTTGTCCATGTAGGCATCCTCAACATCGGACGGTGGCTGAAAGAAACCAAAAATACAATTAAGATTTGATTTGATTAGATGTAGACAGCTGGATATACTGATCTAATCAAAGGATACTGCCTCCGTTGTCAGTTTATCCATTTGGCCATGTTCATCCTCAGAAGGTGGCTGAAAGAAACAAAAATTCCAGTTTAGATTTGATCAGATTAGATGAAGACAGCTGAATATTCTGACCTTAACCAGGGATGCTCCCTCACTTGTCAGCTTGTTCATTTAGGCATCCTCAACATCAGACGGTGGCTGAAAGAAACCAAAAATACAATTAAGATTTGATTTGATTAGATGTAGACAGCTGGATATACTGATCTAATCAAAGTATACTGCCTCCTTTGTCAGCTTATACATTTGGCCATGTTCATCCTCAGAAGGTGGCTGAAAGAAACAAAAATTCAAGTTTAGATTTAATCAGATTAGATGCAGACAGCTGAATATTCTGACCTTAACCAGGGATGCTCCCTCAGTTGTCAGCTTGTCCATTTAGGCATCATCAACATCAGACGGTGGCTGAAAGAAACCAAAAATACAATTAAGATTTGATTTGATTAGATGTAGACAGCTGGATATACTGATCTAATCAAAGGATACTGCCTCCGTTGTCAGTTTATCCATTTGTCCATGTTCATCCTCAGAAGGTGGCTGAAAGAAACAAAAATTCAAGCTTAGATTTGATCGGATTAGATGCAGACAGCTGAATTTTCTGACCTGAACCAGGGATGCTACCTCAGATGTCAGCTTGTCCATTTAGGCATCCTCAACATCAGACGGTGGTTGAAAGAAACCAAAAATACATTTAAGATTTGATTAGATTAGATGTAGACAGCTGGATATACTGATCTAATCAACGGATACTGCCTCCGATGTCAGTTTATCCATTTGGCCATGTTCATGCTCAGAAGGTGGCTGCAAGAAACTAAAATTCTAGCTTAGATTTGATCAGATTAGATGCAGACAACTGAATATTCTGACCTTAACCAGGACTGCTACCTCAGTTGTCAGCTTGTCCATTAAGGCATCCACAACATCAGACCGTGGCTGAAAGAAACCAAAAATACAATTAAAATTTGATTAGATTAGATGTAGACAGCTGGATATACTGATCTAATCCATGGATACTGCCTCCCTTTTGAGCTTGTCCATTTTGCCATTTTCATCCTCAGAAGGTGGCTGAAAGAAACCAAAATACGAGCTAAGATTCGATCAGATTAGATGCAGACAGCTGAATATTCTGACCTTAACCAGGGATGCTACCTCAGTTGTCACCTTGTCCATTTAGGCATCCTCACCCTCAGACGGTGGCTGAAAGAAACCAAAAATACAATTAAGATTTGATTAGATTATATGTAGACAGCTGGATATACTGAGCTAATCAAAGTATACTGCCTCCGTTGTCAGCTTATACATTTGGCCATGTTCATCCTCAGAAGGTAGCTGAAAGAAACCAAAATTCCAGTTTAGATATGATCAGATTAGATGCAGACAGCTGAATATTCTGACCTTAACCAGGGATGCTCCCTCAGTTGTCTGTTTGTCCATTTAGGCATCATCAACATCAGACGGTGGCTGAAAGAAACCAAAAATACAATTAAGATTTGATTTGATTAGATGTAGACAGCTGGATATACTGATCTAATCAAAGGATACTGCCTCCGTTGTCAGTTTATCCATTTGTCCATGTTCATCCTCAGAAGGTGGCTGAAAGAAACAAAAATTGAAGCTTAGATTTGATCAGATTAGATGCAGACAGCTGAATATTCTGACCTGAACCAGGGATGCTACCTCAGATGTCAGCTTGTCCATTTAGGCATCCTCAACATCAGACGGTGATTGAAAGAAACCAAAAATACATTTAAGATTTGATTAGATTAGATGTAGACAGCTGGATATACTGATCTAATCAACGGATACTGCCTCCGATGTCCGTTTATCCATTTGGCCATGTTCATCCTCAGAAGGTGGCTGCAAGAAACTAAAATTCTAGCTTAGATTTGATCAGATTAGATGCAGACAGCTGAATATTCTGACCTTAACCAGGACTGCTACCTCAGTTGTCAGCTTGTCCATTCAGGCATCCACAACATCAGACGGTGGCTGAAAGAAACCAAAAATACAATTAAAATTTGATTAGATTAGATGTAGACAGCTGGATATACTGATCTAATCCATGGATACTGCCTCCCTTTTGAGCTTGTCCATTTTGCCATTTTCATCCTCAGAAGGTGGCTGAAAGAAACCAAAATACGAGCTAAGATTCGATCAGATTAGATGCAGACAGCTGAATATTCTGACCTTAACCAGGGATGCTACCTCAGTTGTCACCTTGTCCATTTAGGCATCCTCACCCTCAGACGGTGGCTGAAAGAAACCAAAAATACAATTAAGATTTGATTAGATTAGATGTAGACAGCTGGATATACTGAGCTAATCAAAGGATACTGCCTCCGTTGTCAGTTTATCCATTTGGCCATGTTCATCTTCAGAAGGTGGCTGAAAGAAACACAAATTCCAGCTTAGATTTGATCAGATTAGATGCAGACAGCTGAATATTCTGACCTTAACCAGGGATGCTACCTCAGATGTTAGCTTGTCCATTTAGGCATCCTCACCATCAGACGGTGGCTGAAAGATACCAAAAATACAATTAAGATTTGATTAGATTAGATGTAGACAGCTGGATATACTGATCTAATCAAAGGATACTGCCTCCGTTGTCAGCTTATACATTTGGCCATGTTCATCCTCAGAAGGTGGCTGAAAGAAACAAAAATTCCAGTTTAGATTTGATCAGATTAGATGCAGACAGCTGAATATTCTGACCTGAACCAGGGATGCGACCTCAGATGTCAGCTTGTCCATTTAGGCATCCTCAACATCAGACGGTGGTTGAAAGAAACCAAAAATACAATTAAGATTTGATTAATTTAGATGTAGACAGCTGGATATACTGATCTAATCAATGGATACTGCCTCCGATATCAGTTTATCCATTTGGCCATGTTCATCCTCAGAAGGTGGCTGCATGAAACAAAAATTCTAGCTTAGATTTGATCAGATTAGATGCAGACAGCTGAATATTCTGACCTTAACCTGGACTGCTACCTCAGTTGTCAGCTTGTCCATTTAGGCATCCTCAACATCAGACGGTGGCTGAAAGAAACCAAAAATACAATTAAAATTTGATTAGATTAGATGTAGACAGCTGGATATACTGATCTAATCCATGGATACTGCCGCCATTTTGACCTTGTTCATTTTGCCATTTTAATCCTCAGAAGGTGGCTGAAAGAAACCAAAATACGAGCTAAGATTCGATCAGATTAGATGCAGACGGCTGAATATTCTGACCTTAACCAGGGATGCTACCTCAGTTGTCACCTTGTCTATTTAGGCATCCTCACCCTCAGACGGTGGCTGAAAGAAACCAAAAATACAATTAAGATTTGATTAAATTAGATGTAGACAGCTGGATATACTGATCTAATCAAAGGATACTGCCTCCGTTGTCAGTTTATCCATTTGGCCATGTTCATCTTCAGAAGGTGGATGAAAGAAACAAAAATTCCAGCTTAGATTTGATCAGATTAGATGCAGACAGCTGAATATTCTGACCTTAACCAGGGATGCTACTTCAGATGTCAGCTTGTCCATTTAGGCTTCCTCACCACCAGACGGTGGCTGAAAGATACCAAAAATACAATTAAGATTTCATTAGATGAGATGTAGACAGCTGGATATACTGACCTAATCAAAGGATACTGCCTCCGCTGTCAGCTTATATATTTGGCCATGTTCATCCTCAGAAGGTGGCTGAAAGAAACAAAAATTCCAGTTTAGATTTGATCAGATTAGATGCAGACAGCTGAATATTCTGACCTTAACCTGGGATGCTCTCTCAGTTGTCAACTTTTCCATTTAGGCTTCCTCACCCTCAGACGGTGGCTGAAAGAAACCCAAAATTCAATTAAGATTTGATTAGATTAGAAGTAGACAGCTGGATATACCGATCTAATCCATAGATACTGCCTACCTTGTGAGCTTGTTCATTTTGCCATTTTCATCCTCAGAAAGAGGCTGCAAGAAACAAAAATTCCAGTTTAGAGTTGATCAGATTAAATGCAGACAGCTGAATATTCTGACCTTAACCAGGGATGCTCCCTCAGTTGTCAGCTTGTCCATGTAGGCATCCTCAACATCAGACGGTGGCTGAAAGAAACCAAAAATACAATTAAGATTTGATTTGATTAGATGTAGACAGCTGGAAATACTGATCTAATCAAAGGATACTGCCTCCGTTGTCAGTTTATCCATTTGGCCATGTTCATCTTCAGAAGGTGGCTGAAAGAAACAAAAATTCCAGCTTAGATTTGATCAGCTTAGATGCAGACAGCTGAATATTCTGGCCTTAACCAGGGATGCTACCTCAGATGTCAGCTTGTCCATTTAGACATCCTCAACATCAGACAGAGGCTGAAAGAAACCAAAAATACAATTAAGATTTGATTAGAGTAGATGTAGACAGCTGGATATACTGATCTAATCCATGGATACTGCCTACCTTGTGAGCTTGTTCATTTTGCCATTTTCATCCTCAGAAGGTGGCTGAAAGAAACCAAAATACGAGCTAAGATTCGACCAGATTAGATGCAGACAGCTGAATATTCTGACCTTAACCAGGGATGCTACCTAAGTTGTCACCTTGTCCATTTAGGCATCCTCACCCTCAGACGGTGGCTGAAAGAAACCAAAAATACAATTAAAATTTGATTAGATTAGATGTAGACAGCTGGATATACTGATCTAATCCATGGATACTGCCTCCCCTTTGAGCTTGTCCATTTTGCCATTTTCATCCTCAGAATGTGGCTGAAAGAAACTAAAATACGAGCTAAGATTCGATCAGATTAGATGCAGACAGCTGAATATTCTGACCTTAACCAGGGATGCTCCCCCAGTCGTCAGCTTGTCCATTTAGGCATCATCAACATCAGACGGTGGCTGAAAGAAACCAAATATACAATTAAGATTTGATTTGATTAGATGTAGACAGCTGGATATACTGATCTAATCAATGGATACTGCCTCCGTTGTCAGTTTATCCATTTGTCCATGTTTATCCTCAGTAGGTGGCTGAAAGAAACACAAATTGAAGCTTAGATTTGATCAGATTAGATGCAGACAGCTGAATAGTCTGACCTGAACCAGGAATGCTACCTCAGATGTTAGCTTGTCCATTTAGGCATCCTCACCATCAGACGGTGGCTGAAACATACCAAAAATACAATTAAGATTTGATTAGATTAGATGTAGACAGCTGGATATACTGATCTAATCAAAGGATACTGCCTCCGTTGTCAGTTTATCCATTTGGCCATGTTCATCCTCAGAAGGTGGCTGCAAGAAACTAAAATTCTAGCTTAGATTTGATCAGATTAGATGCAGACAGCTGAATATTCTGACCTTAACCAGGACTGCTACCTCAGTTGTCAGTTTGTCCATTAAGGCATCCACAACATCAGACGGTGGCTGAAAGAAACCAAAAATACAATTAAAATTTGATTAGAATAGATGTAGACAGCTGGATATACTGATCTAATCCATGGATACTGCCTCCCTTTTGAGCTTGTCCATTTTGCCATTTTCATCCTCAGAAGGTGGCTGAAAGAAACCAAAATACGAGCTAAGATTCGATCAGATTAGATGCAGACAGCTGAATATTCTGACCTTAACCAGGGATGCTACCTCAGTTGTCACCTTGTCCATTTAGGCATCCTCACCCTCAGACGGTGGCTGAAAGAAACCAAAAATACAATTAAGATTTGATTAAATTAGACGTAGACAGCTGGATATACTGATCTAATCAAAGGATACTGCCTCCATTGTCAGTTTATCCATTTGGCCATGTTCATCTTCAGAAGGTGGCTGAAAGAAACAAAAAATTCCTTCTTAGATTTGATCAAATTAGATGCAGACAGCTGAATATTCTCACCTTAACCAGGGATGCTACCTCAGATGTCAGCTTGTCCATTTAGGCATCCTCACCATCAGACGGTGGCTGAAAGATACCAAAAATACAATTAAGATTTGATTAGATTAGATGTAGACAGCTGGATATACTGATCTAATCAAAGGATACTGCCTCCGTTGTCAGCTTATACATTTGGCCATGTTCATCCTCAGAAGGTGGCTGAAAGAAACAAAAATTCCAGTTTAGATTTGATCAGATTAGATGCAGACAGCTGAATATTCTGACCTTAACCAGGGATGCTCCCTCACTTGTCAACTTGTTCATTTAGGCATCTTCAACATCAGACGGTGGCTGAAAGAAACCAAAAATACAATTAAGATTTGATTTGATTAGAGGTAGACAGCTGGATATACTGATCTAATCAACGGATACTACCTCCCTTGTGAGCTTGTTCATTTGGCCATTTTCATCCTCAGAAGGTGGCTGAAAGAAACCATAATACGAGCTAAGATTCGATCAGATTAGATGCAGACAGCTGAATATTCTGACCTTAACCAGGGATGCTACCTAAGTTGTCACCTTGTCCATTTAGGCATCCTCACCCTCAGACGGTGGCTGAAAGAAACCAAAAATACAATTAAGATTTGATTAGATTAGATGTAGACAGCTGGATATACTGATCTAATCAAAGGATATTGCCTCCGTTGTCAGTTTATCCATTTGGCCATGTTTATCTTCAGAAGGTGGCTGAAAGAAACAAACATTCCAGCTAACATTTGATCAGATTAGATGCAGACAGCTGAATATTCTGACCTTAACCAGGGATGCTACCTCAGATGTCAGCTTGTCCATTTAGGCATCGTCAACATCAAACGGTGGCTGAAAGAAACCAAAAATACAATTAAGATTTTATTAGATGAGATGAAGACAGCTGGATATACTGATCTAATCCATGGATACTGCCTACCTTGTGAGCTTGTCCATTTTGCCATTTTCATCCTCAGAAAGAGGCTGAAAGAAACAAAAACTCCAGCTTAGATTTGATCAGATTAGATGCAGACAGCTGAATATTCTGACCTTAACCAGGGATGCTACCTCAGTTGTCAGCTTGTCCATTTAGGTATCCTCACCATCAGACGGTGGCTGAAAGATACCAAAAATACAATTAAGATTTGATTAGATTAGCTGTATACAGCTGGATATACTGATCTAATCAAAGGATACTGCCTCCGTTGTCAGCTTATACATTTGGCCATGTTCATCCTCAGAAGGTGGCTGAAAGAAACAAAAATTCCAGTTTAGATTTGATCAGATTAGATGCAGACAGCTGAATATTCTGACCTTAACCAGGGATGCTCCCTCAGTTGTCAGCTTGTCCATGTAGGCATCCTCAACATCAGACGGTGGCTGAAAGAAACCAAAAATACAATTAAGATTTGATTTGATTAGATGTAGACAGCTGGATATACTGATCTAATCAAAGGATACTGCCTCCGTTGTCAGTTTATCCATTTGGCCATGTTCATCTTCAGAAGGTGGCTGAAAGAAACAAAAATTCCAGCTTAGATTTGATGAGCTTAGATGCAGACAGCTGAATATTCTGACCTTAACCAGGGATGCTACCTCAGATGTCAGCTTGTCCATTTAGACATCCTCAACATCAGACAGAGGCTGAAAGAAACCAAAAATACAATTAAGATTTGATTAGAGTAGATGTAGACAGCTGGATATACTGATCTAATCCATGGATACTGCCTACCTTGTGAGCTTGTTCATTTTGCCATTTTCATCCTCAGAAGGTGGCTGAAAGAAACCAAAATACGAGCTAAGATTCGACCAGATTAGATGCAGACAGCTGAATATTCTGACCTTAACCAGGGATGCTACCTAAGTTGTCACCTTGTCCATTTAGGCATCCTCACCCTCAGACGGTGGCTGAAAGAAACCAAAAATACAATTAAGATTTGATTAGATTAGATGTAGACAGCTGGATATACTGATCTAATCCATGGATACTGCCTACCTTGGGAGCTTGTCCATTTTGCCATTTTCATCCTCAGAAAGAGGCTGAAAGAAACTAAAATTCCAGCTTAGATTTGATCAGATTAGATGCAGACAGCTGAATATTCTGACCTTAACCATGGATGCTACCTCAGTTGTCAGCTTGTCCATTTAGGCATCCTCACCATCAGACGGTGGCTATAAGATACCAAAAATACAATTAAGATTTGATTAGATTAGATGTAGACAGCTGGATATACTGATCCATTCAAAGGATACTGCCTCCGTTGTCAGCTTATACATTTGGCCATGTTCATCCTCAGAAGGTGGCTGAAAGAAACAAAAATTCCAGTTTAGATTTGATCAGATTAGATGCAGACAGCTGAATATTCTGACCTTAACCAGGGATGCTCCCTCAGTTGTCAGATTGTCCATTTAGGCATCCTCAACATCAGACGGTGGCTGAAAGAATCCAAAAATACAATTAAGATTTGATTAGATTAGATGAAGACAGCTGGATATACTGATCTAATCCATGGATACTGCCTACCTTGTGAGCTTGTTCATTTTGCCATTTTCATCCTCAGAAAGAGGCTGAAAGAAACAAAAATTCCAGCTTAGATTTGATCAGATTAGATGCAGACAGCTGAATATTCTGACCTTAACCATGGATGCTACCTCAGTTGTCAGCTTGTCCATTTAGGCATCCTCACCATCAGACGGTGGCTATAAGATACCAAAAATACAATTAAGATTTGATTAGATTAGATGTAGACAGATGGATATACTGATCCATTCAAAGGATACTGCCTCCGTTGTCAGCTTATACATTTGGCCATGTTCATCCTCAGAAGGTGGCTGAAAGAAACAAAAATTCCAGTTTAGATTTGATCAGATTAGATGCAGACAGCTGAATATTCTGACCTTAACCAGGGATGCTCCCTCAGTTGTCAGATTGTCCATTTAGGCATCCTCAACATCAGATGGTGGCTGAAAGAATCCAAAAATACAATTAAGATTTGATTAGATTAGATGAAGACAGCTGGATATACTGATCTAATCCATGGATACTGCCTACCTTGTTAGTTTGTTCATTTTGCCATTTTCATCCTCAGAAAGAGGCTGAAAGAAACAAAAATTCCAGCTTAGATTTGATCAGATTAGATGCAGACAGCTGAATATTCTGACCTTAACCAGGGATGCTACCTCAGTTGTCAGCTTGTCCATTTAGGCATCCTCACCATCAGACGGTGGCTGAAAGATACCAAAAATACAATTAAGATTTGATTAGATTAGATGTAGACAGCTGGATATACTGATCTAATCAAAGGATACTGCCTCCGTTGTCAGTTTATCCATTTGGCCATGTTCATCCTCAGAAGGTGGCTGAAAGAAACAAAAATTCCAGTTTAGATTTGATCAGATTAGATGAAGACAGCTGAATATTCTGACCTTAACCAGGGATGCTCCCTCACTTGTCAGCTTGTTCATTTAGGCATCCTCAACATCAGACGGTGGCTGAAAGAAACCAAAAATACAATTAAGATTTGATTTGATTAGATGTAGACAGCTGGATATACTGATCTAATCAAAGTATACTGCCTCCGTTGTCAGCTTATACATTTGGCCATGTTCATCCTCAGAAGGTGGCTGAAAGAAACAAAAATTCCAGTTTAGATTTAATCAGATTAGATGCAGACAGCTGAATATTCTGACCTTAACCAGGGATGCTCCCTCAGTTGTCAGCTTGTCCATTTAGGCATCATCAACATCAGACGGTGGCTGAAAGAAACCAAAAATACAATTAAGATTTGATTTGATTAGATGTAGACAGCTGGATATACTGATCTAATCAAAGGATACTGCCTCCGTTGTCAGTTTATCCATTTGTCCATGTTCATCGTCAGAAGGTGGCTGAAAGAAACAAAAATTCAAGCTTAGATTTGATCGGATTAGATGCAGACAGCTGAATATTCTGACCTGAACCAGGGATGCTACCTCAGATGTCAGCTTGTCCATTTAGGCATCCTCAACATCAGACGGTGGTTGAAAGAAACCAAAAATACATTTAAGATTTGATTAGATTAGATGTAGACAGCTGGATATACTGATCTAATCAACGGATACTGCCTCCGATGTCAGTTTATCCATTTGGCCATGTTCATGCTCAGAAGGTGGCTGCAAGAAACTAAAATTCTAGCTTAGATTTGATCAGATTAGATGCAGACAGCTGAATATTCTGACCTTAACCAGGACTGCTACCTCAGTTGTCAGCTTGTCCATTAAGGCATCCACAACATCAGACCGTGGCTGAAAGAAACCAAAAATACAATTAAAATTTGATTAGATTAGATGTAGACAGCTGGATATACTGATCTAATCCATGGATACTGCCTCCCTTTTGAGCTTGTCCATTTTGCCATTTTCATCCTCAGAAGGTGGCTGAAAGAAACCAAAATACGAGCTAAGATTCGATCAGATTAGATGCAGACAGCTGAATATTCTGACCTTAACCAGGGATGCTACCTCAGTTGTCACCTTGTCCATTTAGGCATCCTCACCCTCAGACGGTGGCTGAAAGAAACCAAAAATACAATTAAGATTTGATTAGATTATACGTAGACAGCTGGATATACTGAGCTAATCAAAGTATACTGCCTCCGTTGTCAGCTTATACATTTGGCCATGTTCATCCTCAGAAGGTGGCTGAAAGAAACCAAAATTCCAGTTTAGATATGATCAGATTAGATGCAGACAGTTGAATATTCTGACCTTAACCAGGGATGCTCCCTCAGTTGTCAGTTTGTCCATTTAGGCATCATCAACATCAGACGGTGGCTGAAAGAAACCAAAAATACAATTAAGATTTGATTTGATTAGATGTAGACGGCTGGATATACTGATCTAATCAAAGGATACTGCCTCCGTTGTCAGTTTATCCATTTGTCCATGTTCATCCTCAGAAGGTGGCTGAAAGAAACAAAAATTGAAGCTTAGATTTGATCAGATTAGATGCAGACAGCTGAATATTCTGACCTGAACCAGGGATGCTACCTCAGATGTCAGCTTGTCCATTTAGGCATCCTCAACATCAGACGGTGATTGAAAGAAACCAAAAATACATTTAAGATTTGATTAGATTAGATGTAGACAGCTGGATATACTGATCTAATCAACGGATACTGCCTCCGATGTCCGTTTATCCATTTGGCCATGTTCATCCTCAGAAGGTGGCTGCAAGAAACTAAAATTCTAGCTTAGATTTGATCAGATTAGATGCAGACAGCTGAATATTCTGACCTTAACCAGGACTGGTACCTCAGTTGTCAGCTTGTCCATTAAGGCATCCACAACATCAGACGGTGGCTGAAAGAAACCAAAAATACAATTAAGATTTGTTTAGATTAGATGTAGACAGCTGGATATACTGAGCTAATCAAAGGATACTGCCTCCGTTGTCAGTTTATCCATTTGGCCATGTTCATCTTCAGAAGGTGGCTGAAAGAAACACAAATTCCAGCTTAGATTTGATCAGATTAGATGCAGACAGCTGATTATTCTGACCTTAACCAGGGATGCTACCTCAGATGTTAGCTTGTCCATTTAGGCATCCTCACCATCAGACGGTGGCTGAAAGATACCAAAAATACAATTAAGATTTGATTAGATTAGATGTAGACAGCTGGATATACTGATCTAATCAAAGGATACTGCCTCCGTTGTCAGCTTATACATTTGGCCATGTTCATCCTCAGAAGGTGGCTGAAAGAAACAAAAATTCCAGTTTAGATTTGATCAGATTAGATGCAGACAGCTGAATATTCTGACCTGAACCAGGGATGCGACCTCAGATGTCAGCTTGTCCATTTAGGCATCCTCAACATCAGACGGTGGTTGAAAGAAACCAAAAATACAATTAAGATTTGATTAATTTAGATGTAGACAGCTGGATATACTGATCTAATCAATGGATACTGCCTCCGATGTCAGTTTATCCATTTGGCCATGTTCATCCTCAGAAGGTGGCTGCATGAAACAAAAATTCTAGCTTAGATTTGATCAGATTAGATGCAGACAGCTGAATATTCTGACCTTAACCTGGACTGCTACCTCAGTTGTCAGCTTGTCCATTTAGGCATCCTCAACATCAGACGGTGGCTGAAAGAAACCAAAAATACAATTAAAATTTGATTAGATTAGATGTAGACAGCTGGATATACTGATCTAATCCATGGATACTTCCGCCATTTTGACCTTGTTCATTTTGCCATTTTAATCCTCAGAAGGTGGCTGAAAGAAACCAAAATACGAGCTAAGATTTGATCAGATTAGATGCAGACGGCTGAATATTCTGACCTTAACCAGGGATGCTACCTCAGTTGTCACCTTGTCCATTTAGGCATCCTCACCCTCAGACGGTGGCTGAAAGAAACCAAAAATACAATTAAGATTTGATTAAATTAGATGTAGACAGCTGGATATACTGATCTAATCAAAGGATACTGCCTCCGTTGTCAGTTTATCCATTTGGCCATGTTCATCTTCAGAAGGTGGCTGAAAGAAACAAAAATTCCAGCTTAGATTTGATCAGATTAGATGCAGACAGCTGAATATTCTGACCTTAACCAGGGATGCTACTTCAGATGTCAGCTTGTCCATTTAGGCTTCCTCACCACCAGACGGTGGCTGAAAGATACCAAAAATACAATTAAGATTTCATTAGATGAGATGTAGACAGCTGGATATACTGATCTAATCAAAGGATACTGCCTCCGCTGTCAGCTTATATATTTGGCCATGTTCATCCTCAGAAGGTGGCTGAAAGAAACAAAAATTCCAGTTTAGATTTGATCAGATTAGATGCAGACAGCTGAATATTCTGACCTTAACCTGGGATGCTCTCTCAGTTGTCAACTTGTCCATTTAGGCTTCCTCACCCTCAGACGGTGGCTGAAAGAAACCCAAAATTCAATTAAGATTTGATTAGATTAGAAGTAGACAGCTGGATATACTGATCTAATCAAAGGATACTGCCTCCGTTGTCAGTTTATCCATTTGGCCATGTTCATCCTCAGAAGGTGGCTGCAAGAAACAAAAATTCCAGCTTAGATTTGATCAGATTAGATGCAGACAGCTGAATTTTCTGACCTTAACCAGGGATGCTACCTCAGATGTCAACTTATCCATTTAGACATCCTCAACATCAGACAGTGGCTGAAAGAAACCAAAAATACAATTAAGATTTGATTAGATTAGATGAAGACAGCTGGATATACCGATCTAATCCATAGATACTGCCTACCTTGTGAGCTTGTTCATTTTGCCATTTTCATCCTCAGAAAGAGGCTGCAAGAAACAAAAATTCCAGTTTAGAGTTGATCAGATTAGATGCAGACAGCTGAATATTCTGACCTTAACCAGGGATGCTCCCTCAGTTGTCAGCTTGTCCATTTAGACATCCTCAACATCAGACAGAGGCTGAAAGAAACCAAAAATACAATTAAGATTTGATTAGAGTAGATGTAGACAGCTGGATATACTGATCTAATCCATGGATACTGCCTACCTTGTGAGCTTGTTCATTTTGCCATTTTCATCCTCAGAAGGTGGCTGAAAGAAACCAAAATACGAGCTAAGATTCGACCAGATTAGATGCAGACAGCTGAATATTCTGACCTTAACCAGGGATGCTACCTAAATTGTCACCTTGTCCATTTAGGCATCCTCACCCTCAGACGGTGGCTGAAAGAAACCAAAAATACAATTAAGATTTGATTAGATTAGATGTAGACAGCTGGATATACTGATCTAATCCATGGATACTGCCTACCTTGGGAGCTTGTCCATTTTGCCATTTTCATCCTCAGAAAGAGGCTGAAAGAAACTAAAATTCCAGCTTAGATTTGATCAGATTAGATGCAGACAGCTGAATATTCTGACCTTAACCATGGATGCTACCTCAGTTGTCAGCTTGTCCATTTAGGCATCCTCACCATCAGACGGTGGCTATAAGATACCAAAAATACAATTAAGATTTGATTAGATTAGATGTAGACAGCTGGATATACTGATCCATTCAAAGGATACTGCCTCCGTTGTTAGCTTATACATTTGGCCATGTTCATCCTCAGAAGGTGGCTGAAAGAAACAAAAATTCCAGTTTAGATTTGATCAGATTAGATGCAGACAGCTGAATATTCTGACCTTAACCAGGGATGCTCCCTCAGTTGTCAGATTGTCCATTTAGGCATCCTCAACATCAGACGGTGGCTGAAAGAATCCAAAAATACAATTAAGATTTGATTAGATTAGATGAAGACAGCTGGATATACTGATCTAATCCATGGATACTGCCTACCTTGTGAGCTTGTTCATTTTGCCATTTTCATCCTCAGAAAGAGGCTGAAAGAAACAAAAATTCCAGCTTCGATTTGATCAGATTAGATGCAGACAGCTGAATATTCTGACCTTAACCAGGGATGCTACCTCAGTTGTCAGCTTGTCCATTTAGGCATCCTCACCATCAGACGGTGGCTGAAAGATACCAAAAATACAATTAAGATTTGATTAGATTAGATGTAGACAGCTGAATATTCTGACCTTAACCAGGGATGCTCCCTCAGTTGTCAGCTTGTCCATTTAGGCATCCTCAACATCAGACGGTGGCTGAAAGAATCCAAAAATACAATTAAGATTTGATTAGATTAGATGAAGACAGCTGGATATACTGATGTAATCCATGGATACTGCCTACCTTGTGAGCTTGTTCATTTTGCCATTTTCATCCTCAGAAAGAGGCTGAAAGAAACCTAAATTCCAGTTTAGATTTGATCAGATTAGATGCAGACAGCTGAATATTCTGACCTTAACCAGGGATGCTCCCTCAGTTGTCAGCTTGTCCATGTAGGCATCCTCAACATCGGACGGTGGCTGAAAGAAACCAAAAATACAATTAAGATTTGATTTGATTAGATGTAGACAGCTGGATATACTGATCTAATCAAAGGATACTGCCTCCGTTGTCAGTTTATCCATTTGGCTATGTTCATCCTCAGAAGGTGGCTGAAAGAAACAAAAATTCCAGTTTAGATTTGATCAGATTAGATGAAGACAGCTGAATATTCTGACCTTAACCAGGGATGCTCCCTCACTTGTCAGCTTGTTCATTTAGGCATCCTCAACATCAGACGGTGGCTGAAAGAAACCAAAAATACAATTAAGATTTGATTTGATTAGATGTAGACAGCTGGATATACTGATCTAATCAAAGTATACTGCCTCCGTTGTCAGCTTATACATTTGGCCATGTTCATCCTCAGAAGGTGGCTGAGAGAAACAAAAATTCCAGTTTAGATTTAATCAGATTAGATGCAGACAGCTGAATATTCTGACCTTAACCAGGGATGCTCCCTCAGTTGTCAGCTTGTCCATTTAGGCATCATCAACATCAGACAGTGGCTGAAAGAAACCAAAAATACAATTAAGATTTGATTTGATTAGATGTAGACAGCTGGATATACTGATCTAATCAAAGGATACTGCCTCCGTTGTCAGTTTATCCATTTGTCCATGTTCATCCTCAGAAGGTGGCTGAAAGAAACAAAAATTCAAGCTTAGATTTGATCAGATTAGATGCAGACAGCTGAATATTCTGACCTGAACCAGGGATGCTACCTCAGATGTCAGCTTGTCCATTTAGGCATCCTCGACATCAGACGGTGGTTGAAAGAAACCAAAAATACATTTAAGATTTGATTAGATTAGATGTAGACAGCTGGATATATTGATCTAATCAACGGATACTGCCTCCGATGTCAGTTTATCCATTTGGCCATGTTCATGCTCAGAAGGTGGCTGCAAGAAACTAAAATTCTAGCTTAGATTTGATCAGATTAGATGCAGACAGCTGAATATTCTGACCTTAACCAGGACTGCTACCTCAGTTGTCAGCTTGTCCATTAAGGCATCCACAACATCAGACCGTGGCTGAAAGAAACCAAAAATACAATTAAAATTTGATTAGATTAGATGTAGACAGCTGGATATACTGATCTAATCCATGGATACTGCCTCCCTTTTGAGCTTGTCCATTTTGCCATTTTCATCCTCACAATGTGGCTGACAGAAACCAAAATACGAGCTAAGATTCGATCAGATTAGATGCAGACAGCTGAATATTCTGACCTTAACCAGGGATGCTACCTCAGTTGTCACCTTGTCCATTTAGGCATCCTCACCCTCAGACGGTGGCTGAAAGAAACCAAAAATACAATTAAGATTTGATTAGATTATATGTAGACAGCTGGATATACTGAGCTAATCAAAGTATACTGCCTCCGTTGTCAGCTTATACATTTGGCCATGTTCATCCTCAGAAGGTGGCTGAAAGAAACCAAAATTCCAGTTTAGATATGATCAGATTAGATGCAGACAGCTGAATATTCTGACCTTAACCAGGGATGCTCCCTCAGTTGTCAGTTTGTCCATTTAGGCATCATCAACATCAGACGGTGGCTGAAAGAAACCAAAAATACAATTAAGATTTGATTTGATTAGATGTAGACAGCTGGATATACTGATCTAATCAAAGGATACTGCCTCCGTTGTCAGTTTATCCATTTGTCCATGTTCATCCTCAGAAGGTGGCTGAAAGAAACAAAAATTGAAGCTTAGATTTGATCAGATTAGATGCAGACAGCTGAATATTCTGACCTGAACCAGGGATGCTACCTCAGATGTCAGCTTGTCCATTTAGGCATCCTCAACATCAGACGGTGATTGAAAGAAACCAAAAATACATTTAAGATTTGATTAGATTAGATGTAGACAGCTGGATATACTGATCTAATCAACGGATACTGCCTCCGATTTCCGTTTATCCATTTGGCCATGTTCATCCTCAGAAGGTGGCTGCAAGAAACTAAAATTCTAGCTTAGATTTGATCAGATTAGATGCAGACAGCTGAATATTCTGACCTTAACCAGGACTGCTACCTCAGTTGTCAGCTTGTCCATTAAGGCATCCACAACATCAGACGGTGGCTGAAAGAAACCAAAAATACAATTAAAATTTGATTAGATTAGATGTAAACAGCTGGATATACTGATCTAATCCATGGATACTGCCTCCCTTTTGAGCTTGTCCATTTTGCCATTTTCATCCTCAGAAGGTGGCTGAAAGAAACCAAAATACGAGCTAAGATTCGATCAGATTAGATGCAGACAGCTGAATATTCTGACCTTAACCATGGATGCTACCTCAGTTGTCACCTTGTCCATTTAGGCATCCTCACCCTCAGACGGTGGCTGAAAGAAACCAAAAATACAATTAAGATTTGATTAGATTAGATGTAGACAGCTGGATATACTGAGCTAATCAAAGGATACTGCCTCCGTTGTCAGTTTATCCATTTGGCCATGTTCATCTTCAGAAGGTGGCTGAAAGAAACACAAATTCCAGCTTAGATTTGATCAGATTAGATGCAGACAGCTGAATATTCTGACCTTAACCAGGGATGCTACCTCAGATGTTAGCTTGTCCATTTAGGCATCCTCACCATCAGACGGTGGCTGAAAGATACCAAAAATACAATTAAGATTTGATTAGATTAGATGTAGACAGCTGGATATACTGATCTAATCAAAGGATACTGCCTCCGTTGTCAGCTTATACATTTGGCCATGTTCATCCTCAGAAGGTGGCTGAAAGAAACAAAAATTCCAGTTTAGATTTGATCAGATTAGATGCAGACAGCTGAATATTCTGACCTGAACCAGGGATGCGACCTCAGATGTCAGCTTGTCCATTTAGGCATCCTCAACATCAGACGGTGGTTGAAAGAAACCAAAAATACAATTAAGATTTGATTAATTTAGATGTAGACAGCTGGATATACTGATCTAATCAATGGATACTGCCTCCGATGTCAGTTTATCCATTTGGCCATGTTCATCCTCAGAAGGTGGCTGCATGAAACAAAAATTCTAGCTTAGATTTGATCAGATTAGATGCAGACAGCTGAATATTCTGACCTTAACCTGGACTGCTACCTCAGTTGTCAGCTTGTCCATTTAGGCATCCTCAACATCAGACGGTGGCTGAAAGAAACCAAAAATACAATTAAACTTTGATTAAATTAGATGTAGACAGCTGGATATACTGATCTAATCCATGGATACTGCCGCCTTTTTGACCTTGTTCATTTTGCCATTTTAATCCTCAGAAGGTGGCTGAAAGAAACCAAAATACGAGCTAAGATTCGATCAGATTAGATGCAGACGGCTGAATATTCTGACCTTAACCAGGGATGCTACCTCAGTTGTCACCTTGTCCATTTAGGCATCCTCACCCTCAGACGGTGGCTGAAAGAAACCAAAAATACAATTAAGATTTGATTAAATTAGATGTAGACAGCTGGATATACTGATCTAATCAAAGGATACTGCCTCCGTTGTCAGTTTATCCATTTGGCCATGTTCATCTTCAGAAGGTGGCTGAAAGAAACAAAAATTCCAGCTTAGATTTGATCAGATTAGATGCAGACAGCTGAATATTCTGACCTTAACCAGGGATGCTACTTCAGATGTCAGCTTGTCCATTTAGGCTTCCTCACCACCAGACGGTGGCTGAAAGATACAAAAATACAATTAAGATTTCATTAGATGAGATGTAGACAGCTGGATATACTGATCTAATCAAAGGATACTGCCTCCGCTGTCAGCTTATATATTTGGCCATGTTCATCCTCAGAAGGTGGCTGAAAGAAACAAAAATTCCAGTTTAGATTTGATCAGATTAGATGCAGACAGCTGAATATTCTGACCTTAACCTGGGATGCTCTCTCAGTTGTCAACTTGTCCATTTAGGCTTCCTCACCCTCAGACGGTGGCTGAAAGAAACCCAAAATTCAATTAAGATTTGATTAGATTAGAAGTAGACAGCTGGATATACTGATCTAATCAAAGGATACTGCCTCCGTTGTCAGTTTATCCATTTGGCCATGTTCATCCTCAGAAGGTGGCTGCAAGAAACAAAAATTCCAGCTTAGATTTGATCAGATTAGATGCAGACAGCTGAATTTTCTGACCTTAACCAGGGATGCTACCTCAGATGTCAACTTATCCATTTAGACATCCTCAACATCAGACAGTGGCTGAAAGAAACCAAAAATACAATTAAGATTTGATTAAATTAGATGAAGACAGCTGGATATACCGATCTAATCCATAGATACTGCCTACCTTGTGAGCTTGTTCATTTTGCCATTTTCATCCTCAGAAAGAGGCTGCAAGAAACAAAAATTCCAGTTTAGAGTTGATCAGATTAGATGCAGACAGCTGAATATTCTGACCTTAACCAGGGATGCTACCTCAGTTGTCACCTTGTCCATTTAGGCATCCTCACCCTCAGACGGTGGCTGAAAGAAACCAAAAATACAATTAAGATTTGATTAAATTAGATGTAGACAGCTGGATATACTGATCTAATCAAAGGATACTGCCTCCATTGTCAGTTTATCCATTTGGCCATGTTCATCTTCAGAAGGTGGCTGAAAGAAACAAAAATTCCAGCTTAGATTTGATCAGATTAGATGCAGACAGCTGAATATTCGGACCTTAACCAGGGATGCTACCTCAGATGTCAGCTTGTCCATTTAGGCATCCTCACCATCAGACGGTGGCTGAAAGATACCAAAAATACAATTAAGATTTGATTAGATTAGATGTAGACAGCTGAATATACTGATCTAATCAAAGGATACTGCCTCCGCTGTCAGCTTATATATTTGGCCATGTTCCTCCTCAGAAGGTGGCTGAAAGAAACAAAAATTCCAGTTTAGATTTGATCAGATTAGATGCAGACAGCTGAATATTCTGACCTTAACCTGGGATGCTCTCTCAGTTGTCAACTTGTCCATTTAGGCTTCCTCACCCTCAGACGGTGGCTGAAAGAAACCCAAAATTCAATTAAGATTTGATTAGATTAGAAGTAGACAGCTGGATATACTGATCTAATCAAAGGATACTGCCTCCGTTGTCAGTTTATCCATTTGGCCATGTTCATCCTCAGAAGGTGGCTGCAAGAAACAAAAATTCCAGCTTAGATTTGATCAGATTAGATGCAGACAGCTGAATTTTCTGACCTTAACCAGGGATGCTACCTCAGATGTCAACTTATTCATTTAGACATCCTCAACATCAGACAGTGGCTGAAAGAAACCAAAAATACAATTAAGATTTGATTAGATTAGATGAAGACAGCTGGATATACCGATCTAATCCATAGATACTGCCTACCTTGTGAGCTTGTTCATTTTGCCATTTTCATCCTCAGAAAGAGGCTGAAAGAAACAAAAATTCCAGCTTAGACTTGATCAGATTACATGCAGACAGCTGAATATTCTGACCTTAACCAGGGATGCTACCTCAGTTGTCACCTTGTCCATTTAGGCATCCTCACCCTCAGACGGTGGCTGAAAGAAACCAAAAATACAATTAAGATTTGATTAAATTAGATGTAGACAGCTGGATATACTGATCTAATCAAAGGATACTGCCTCCATTGTCAGTTTATCCATTTGGCCATGTTCATCTTCAGAAGGTGGCTGAAAGAAACAAAAATTCCAGCTTAGATTTGATCAGATTAGATGCAGACAGCTGAATATTCGGACCTTAACCAGGGATGCTACCTCAGATGTCAGCTTGTCCATTTAGGCATCCTCACCATCAGACGGTGGCTGAAAGATACCAAAAATACAATTAAGATTTGATTAGATTAGATGTAGACAGCTGGATATACTGATCTAATCAAAGGATACTGCCTCCGTTGTCAGCTTATACATTTGGCCATGTTCATCCTCAGAAGGTGGCTGAAAGAAACAAAAATTCCAGTTTAGATTTGATCAGATTAGATGCAGACAGCTGAATATTCTGACCTTAACCAGGGATGCTCCCTCACTTGTCAGCTTGTTCATTTAGGCATCCTCAACATCAGACGGTGGCTGAAAGAAACCAAAAATACAATTAAGATTTGATTTGATTAGAGGTAGACAGCTGGATATACTGATCTAATCAACGGATACTACCTCCCTTGTGAGCTTGTTCATTTGGCCATTTTCATCCTCAGAAGGTGGCTGAAAGAAACCATAATACGAGCTAAGATTCGATCAGATTAGATGCAGACAGCTGAATATTCTGACCTTAACCAGGGATGCTACCTAAGTTGTCACCTTGTCCATTTAGGCATCCTCACCCTCAGACGGTGGCTGAAAGAAACCAAAAATACAATTAAGATTTTATTAGATGAGATGAAGACAGCTGGATATACTGATCTAATCCATGGATACTGCCTACCTTGTGAGCTTGTCCATTTTGCCATTTTCATCCTCAGAAAGAGGCTGAAAGAAACAAAAACTCCAGCTTAGATTTGATCAGATTAGATGCAGACAGCTGAATATTCTGACCTTAACCAGGGATGCTACTCAGTTGTCAGCTTGTCCATGTAGGCATCCTCAACATCGGACGGTGGCTGAAAGAAACCAAAAATACAATTAAGATTTGATTTGATTAGATGTAGACAGCTGGATATACTGATCTAATCAAAGGATACTGCCTCCGTTGTCAGTTTATCCATTTGGCCATGTTCATCCTCAGAAGGTGGCTGAAAGAAACAAAAAATCCAGTTTAGATTTGATCAGATTAGATGAAGACAGCTGAATATTCTGACCTTAACCAGGGATGCTCCCTCACTTGTCAGCTTGTTCATTTAGGCATCCTCAACATCAGACGGTGGCTGAAAGAAACCAAAAATACAATTAAGATTTGATTTGATTAGATGTAGACAGCTGGATATACTGATCTAATCAAAGTATACTGCCTCCGTTGTCAGCTTACATATTTGGCCATGTTCATCCTCAGAAGGTGGCTGAAAGAAACAAAAATTCCAGTTTAGATTTAATCAGATTAGATGCAGACAGCTGAATATTCTGACCTTAACCAGGGATGCTCCCTCAGTTGTCAGCTTGTCCATTTAGGCATCATCAACATCAGACGGTGGCTGAAAGAAACCAAAAATACAATTAAGATTTGATTTGATTAGATGTAGACAGCTGGATATACTGATCTAATCAAAGGATACTGCCTCCGTTGTCAGTTTATCCATTTGTCCATGTTCATCCTCAGAAGGTGGCTGAAAGAAACAAAAATTCAAGCTTAGATTTGATCGGATTAGATGCAGACAGCTGAATATTCTGACCTGAACCAGGGATGCTACCTCAGATGTCAGCTTGTCCATTTAGGCATCCTCAACATCAGACGGTGGTTGAAAGAAACCAAAAATACATTTAAGATTTGATTAGATTAGATGTAGACAGCTGGATATACTGATCTAATCAACGGATACTGCCTCCGATGTCAGTTTATCCATTTGGCCATGTTCATGCTCAGAAGGTGGCTGCAAGAAACTAAAATTCTAGCTTAGATTTGATCAGATTAGATGCAGACAGCTGAATATTCTGACCTTAACCAGGACTGCTACCTCAGTTGTCAGCTTGTCCATTAAGGCATCCACAACATCAGACCGTGGCTGAAAGAAACCAAAAATACAATTAAAATTTGATTAGATTAGATGTAGACAGCTGGATATACTGATCTAATCCATGGATACTGCCTCCCTTTTGAGCTTGTCCATTTTGCCATTTTCATCCTCAGAAGGTGGCTTAAAGAAACCAAAATACGAGCTAAGATTCGATCAGATTAGATGCAGACAGCTGAATATTCTGACCTTAACCAGGGATGCTACCTCAGTTGTCACCTTGTCCATTTAGGCATCCTCACCCTCAGACGGTGGCTGAAAGAAACCAAAAATACAATTAAGATTTGATTAGATTATATGTAGACAGCTGGATATACTGAGCTAATCAAAGTATACTGCCTCCGTTGTCAGCTTATACATTTGGCCATGTTCATCCTCAGAAGGTGGCTGAAAGAAACCAAAATTCCAGTTTAGATATGATCAGATTAGATGCAGACAGCTGAATATTCTGACCTTAACCAGGGATGCTCCCTCAGTTGTCAGTTTGTCCATTTAGGCATCATCAACATCAGACGGTGGCTGAAAGAAACCAAAAATACAATTAAGATTTGATTTGATTAGATGTAGACAGCTGGATATACTGATGTAATCAAAGGATACTGCCTCCGTTGTCAGTTTATCCATTTGTCCATGTTCATCCTCAGAAGGTGGCTGAAAGAAACAAAAATTGAAGCTTAGATTTGATCAGATTAGATGCAGACAGCTGAATATTCTGACCTGAACCAGGGATGCTACCTCAGATGTCAGCTTGTCCATTTAGGCATCCTCAACATCAGACGGTGATTGAAAGAAACCAAAAATACATTTAAGATTTGATTAGATTAGATGTAGACAGCTGGATATACTGATCTAATCAACGGATACTGCCTCCGATGTCCGTTTATCCATTTGGCCATGTTCATCCTCAGAAGGTGGCTGCAAGAAACTAAAATTCTAGTTTAGATTTGATCAGATTAGATGCAGACAGCTGAATATTCTGACCTTAACCAGGACTGCTACCTTAGTTGTCAGCTTGTCCATTAAGGCATCCACAACATCAGACGGTGGCTGAAAGAAACCAAAAATACAATTAAAATTTGATTAGATTAGATGTAGACAGCTGGATATACTGATCTAATCCATGGATACTGCCTCCCTTTTGAGCTTGTCCATTTTGCCATTTTCATCCTCAGAAGGTGGCTGAAAGAAACCAAAATACGAGCTAAGATTCGATCAGATTAGATGCAGACAGCTGAATATTCTGACCTTAACCAGGGATGCTACCTCAGTTGTCACCTTGTCCATTTAGGCATCCTCACCCTCAGACGGTGGCTGAAAGAAACCAAAAATACAATTAAGATTTGATTAGATTAGATGTAGACAGCTGGATATACTGAGCTAATCAAAGGATACTGCCTCCGTTGTCAGTTTATCCATTTGGCCATGTTCATCTTCAGAAGGTGGCTGAAAGAAACACAAATTCCAGCTTAGATTTGATCAGATTAGATGCAGACAGCTGAATATTCTGACCTTAACCAGGGATGCTACCTCAGATGTTAGCTTGTCCATTTAGGCATCCTCACCATCAGACGGTGGCTGAAAGATACCAAAAATACAATTAAGATTTGATTAGATTAGATGTAGACAGCTGGATATACTGATCTAATCAAAGGATACTGCCTCCGTTGTCAGCTTATACATTTGGCCATGTTCATCCTCAGAAGGTGGCTGAAAGAAACAAAAATTCCAGTTTAGATTTGATCAGATTAGATGCAGACAGCTGAATATTCTGACCTGAACCAGGGATGCGACCTCAGATGTCAGCTTGTCCATTTAGGCATCCTCAACATCAGACGGTGGTTGAAAGAAACCAAAAATACAATTAAGATTTGATTAATTTAGATGTAGACAGCTGGATATACTGATCTAATCAATGGATACTGCCTCCGATGTCAGTTTATCCATTTGGCCATGTTCATCCTCAGAAGGTGGCTGCATGAAACAAAAATTCTAGCTTAGATTTGATCAGATTAGATGCAGTCAGCTGAATATTCTGACCTTAACCTGGACTGCTACATCAGTTGTCAGCTTGTCCATTTAGGCATCCTCAACATCAGACGGTGGCTGAAAGAAACCAAAAATACAATTAAAATTTGATTAGATTAGATGTAGACAGCTGGATATACTGATCTAATCCATGGATACTGCCGCCATTTTGACCTTGTTCATTTTGCCATTTTAATCCTCAGAAGGTGGCTGAAAGAAACCAAAATACGAGCTAAGATTCGATCAGATTAGATGCAGACGGCTGAATATTCTGACCTTAACCAGGGATTCTACCTCAGTTGTCACCTTGTCCATTTAGGCATCCTCACCCTCAGACGGTGGCTGAAAGAAACCAAAAATACAATTAAGATTTGATTAAATTAGATGTAGACAGCTGGATATACTGATCTAATCAAAGGATACTGCCTCCGTTGTCAGTTTATCCATTTGGCCATGTTCATCTTCAGAAGGTGGCTGAAAGAAACAAAAATTCCAGCTTAGATTTGATCAGATTAGATGCAGACAGCTGAATATTCTGACCTTAACCAGGGATGCTACTTCAGATGTCAGCTTGTCCATTTAGGCTTCCTCACCACCAGACGGTGGCTGAAAGATACCAAAAATACAATTAAGATTTCATTAGATGAGATGTAGACAGCTGGATATACTGATCTAATCAAAGGATACTGCCTCCGCTGTCAGCTTATATATTTGGCCATGTTCATCCTCAGAAGGTGGCTGAAAGAAACAAAAATTCCAGTTTAGATTTGATCAGATTAGATGCAGACAGCTGAATATTCTGACCTTAACCTGGGATGCTCTCTCAGTTGTCAACTTGTCCATTTAGGCTTCCTCACCCTCAGACGGTGGCTGAAAGAAACCCAAAATTCAATTAAGATTTGATTAGATTAGAAGTAGACAGCTGGATATACTGATCTAATCAAAGGATACTGCCTCCGTTGTCAGTTTATCCATTTGGCCATGTTCATCCTCAGAAGGTGGCTGCAAGAAACAAAAATTCCAGCTTAGATTTGATCAGATTAGATGCAGACAGCTGAATTTTCTGACCTTAACCAGGGATGCTACCTCAGATGTCAACTTATCCATTTAGACATCCTCAACATCAGACAGTGGCTGAAAGAAACCAAAAATACAATTAAGATTTGATTAGATTAGATGAAGACAGCTGGATATACCGATCTAATCCATAGATACTGCCTACCTTGTGAGCTTGTTCATTTTGCCATTTTCATCCTCAGAAAGAGGCTGTAAGAAACAAAAATTCCAGTTTAGAGTTGATCAGATTAGATGCAGACAGCTGAATATTCTGACCTTAACCAGGGATGCTCCCTCAGTTGTCAGCTTGTCCATGTAGGCATCCTCAACATCAGACGGTGGCTGAAAGAAACCAAAAATACAATTAAGATTTGATTTGATTAGATGTAGACAGCTGGAAATACTGATCTAATCAAAGGATACTGCCTCCGTTGTCAGTTTATCCATTTGGCCATGTTCATCTTCAGAAGGTGGCTGAAAGAAACAAAAATTCCAGCTTGGATTTGATCAGCTTAGATGCAGACAGCTGAATATTCTGACCTTAACCAGGGATGCTACCTCAGATGTCAGCTTGTCCATTTAGACATCCTCAACATCAGACAGAGGCTGAAAGAAACCAAAAATACAATTAAGATTTGATTAGAGTAGATGTAGACAGCTGGATATACTGATCTAATCCATGGATACTGCCTACCTTGTGAGCTTGTTCATTTTGCCATTTTCATCCTCAGAAGGTGGCTGAAAGAAACCAAAATACGAGCTAAGATTCGACCAGATTAGATGCAGACAGCTGAATATTCTGACCTTAACCAGGGATGCTACCTAAGTTGTCACCTTGTCCATTTAGGCATCCTCACCCTCAGACGGTGGCTGAAAGAAACCAAAAATACAATTAAGATTTGATTAGATTAGATGTAGACAGCTGGATATACTGATCTAATCCATGGATACTGCCTACCTTGGGAGCTTGTCCATTTTGCCATTTTCATCCTCAGAAAGAGGCTGAAAGAAACTAAAATTCCAGCTTAGATTTGATCAGATTAGATGCAGACAGCTGAATATTTTGACCTTAACCATGGATGCTACCTCAGTGGTCAGCTTGTCCATTTAGGCATCCTCACCATCAGACGGTGGCTATAAGATACCAAAAATACAATTAAGATTTGATTAGATTAGATGTAGACAGCTGGATATACTGATCCATTCAAAGGATACTGCCTCCGTTGTCATCTTATACATTTGGCCATGTTCATCCTCAGAAGGTGGCTGAAAGAAACAAAAATTCCAGTTTAGATTTGATCAGATTAGATGCAGACAGCTGAATATTCTGACCTTAACCAGGGATGCTCCCTCAGTTGTCAGATTGTCCATTTAGGCATCATCAACATCAGACGGTGGCTGAAAGAAACCAAAAATACAATTAAGATTTGATTTGATTAGATGTAGACAGCTGGATATACTGATGTAATCAAAGGATACTGCCTCCGTTGTCAGTTTATCCATTTGTCCATGTTCATCCTCAGAAGGTGGCTGAAAGAAACAAAAATTGAAGCTTAGATTTGATCAGATTAGATGCAGACAGCTGAATATTCTGACCTGAACCAGGGATGCTACCTCAGATGTCAGCTTGTCCATTTAGGCATCCTCAACATCAGACGGTGATTGAAAGAAACCAAAAATACATTTAAGATTTGATTAGATTAGATGTAGACAGCTGGATATACTGATCTAATCAACGGATACTGCCTCCGATGTCCGTTTATCCATTTGGCCATGTTCATCCTCAGAAGGTGGCTGCAAGAAACTAAAATTCTAGTTTAGATTTGATCAGATTAGATGCAGACAGCTGAATATTCTGACCTTAACCAGGGATGCTCCCTCAGTTGTCAGATTGTCCATTTAGGCATCCTCAACATCAGACGGTGGCTGAAAGAATCCAAAAATACAATTAAGATTTGATTAGATTAGATGAAGACAGCTGGATATACTGATCTAATCCATGGATACTGCCTACCTTGTGAGCTTGTTCATTTTGCCATTTTCATCCTCAGAAAGAGGCTGAAAGAAACAAAAATTCCAGCTTAGATTTGATCAGATTAGATGCAGACAGCTGAATATTCTGACCTTAACCAGGGATGCTACCTCAGTTGTCAGCTTGTCCATTTAGGCATCCTCACCATCAGACGGTGGCTGAAAGAAACCAAAAATACAATTAAGATTTGATTAGATTAGATGAAGACAGCTGGATATACCGATCTAATCCATAGATACTGCCTACCTTGTGAGCTTGTTCATTTTGCCATTTTCATCCTCAGAAAGAGGCTGCAAGAAACAAAAATTCCAGTTTAGAGTTGATCAGATTAGATGCAGACAGCTGAATATTCTGACCTTAACCAGGGATGCTCCCTCAGTTGTCAGCTTGTCCATGTAGGCATCCTCAACATCAGACGGTGGCTGAAAGAAACCAAAAATACAATTAAGATTTGATTTGATTAGATGTAGACAGCTGGAAATACTGATCTAATCAAAGGATACTGCCTCCGTTGTCAGTTTATCCATTTGGCCATGTTCATCTTCAGAAGGTGGCTGAAAGAAACAAAAATTCCAGCTTAGATTTGATCAGCTTAGATGCAGACAGCTGAATATTCTGACCTTAACCAGGGATGCTACCTCAGATGTCAGCTTGTCCATTTAGACATCCTCAACATCAGACAGAGGCTGAAAGAAACCAAAAATACAATTAAGATTTGATTAGAGTAGATGTAGACAGCTGGATATACTGATCTAATCCATGGATACTGCCTACCTTGTGAGCTTGTTCATTTTGCCATTTTCATCCTCAGAAGGTGGCTGAAAGAAACCAAAATACGAGCTAAGATTCGACCAGATTAGATGCAGACAGCTGAATATTCTGACCTTAACCAGGGATGCTACCTAAGTTGTCACCTTGTCCATTTAGGCATCCTCACCCTCAGACGGTGGCTGAAAGAAACCAAAAATACAATTAAGATTTGATTAGATTAGATGTAGACAGCTGGATATACTGATCTAATCCATGGATACTGCCTACCTTGGGAGCTTGTTCATTTTGCCATTTTCATCCTCAGAAAGAGGCTGAAAGAAACTAAAATTCCAGCTTAGATTTGATCAGATTAGATGCAGACAGCTGAATATTCTGACCTTAACCATGGATGCTACCTCAGTGGTCAGCTTGTCCATTTAGGCATCCTCACCATCAGACGGTGGCTATAAGATACCAAAAATACAATTAAGATTTGATTAGATTAGATGTAGACAGCTGGAAATACTGATCTAATCAAAGGATACTGCCTCCGTTGTCAGTTTATCCATTTGGCCATGTTCATCTTCAGAAGGTGGCTGAAAGAAACAAAAATTCCAGCTTAGATTTGATCAGCTTAGATGCAGACAGCTGAATATTCTGACCTTAACCAGGGATGCTACCTCAGATGTCAGCTTGTCCATTTAGACATCCTCAACATCAGACAGAGGCTGAAAGAAACCAAAAATACAATTAAGATTTGATTAGAGTAGATGTAGACAGCTGGATATACTGATCTAATCCATGGATACTGCCTACCTTGTGAGCTTGTTCATTTTGCCATTTTCATCCTCAGAAGGTGGCTGAAAGAAACCAAAATACGAGCTAAGATTCGACCAGATTAGATGCAGACAGCTGAATATTCTGACCTTAACCAGGGATGCTACCTAAGTTGTCACCTTGTCCATTTAGGCATCCTCACCCTCAGACGGTGGCTGAAAGAAACCAAAAATACAATTAAGATTTGATTAGATTAGATGTAGACAGCTGGATATACTGATCTAATCCATGGATACTGCCTACCTTGGGAGCTTGTCCATTTTGCCATTTTCATCCTCAGAAAGAGGCTGAAAGAAACTAAAATTCCAGCTTAGATTTGATCAGATTAGATGCAGACAGCTGAATATTTTGACCTTAACCATGGATGCTACCTCAGTGGTCAGCTTGTCCATTTAGGCATCCTGACCATCAGACGGTGGCTATAAGATACCAAAAATACAATTAAGATTTGATTAGATTAGATGTAGACAGCTGGATATACTGATCCATTCAAAGGATACTGCCTCCGTTGTCATCTTATACATTTGGCCATGTTCATCCTCAGAAGGTGGCTGAAAGAAACAAAAATTCCAGTTTAGATTTGATCAGATTAGATGCAGACAGCTGAATATTCTGACCTTAACCAGGGATGCTCCCTCAGTTGTCAGATTGTCCATTTAGGCATCCTCAACATCAGACGGTGGCTGAAAGAATCCAAAAATACAATTAAGATTTGATTAGATTAGATGAAGACAGCTGGATATACTGATCTAATCCATGGATACTGCCTACCTTGTGAGCTTGTTCATTTTGCCATTTTCATCCTCAGAAAGAGGCTGAAAGAAACAAAAATTCCAGCTTAGATTTGATCAGATTAGATGCAGACAGCTGAATATTCTGACCTTAACCAGGGATGCTACCTCAGTTGTCAGCTTGTCCATTTAGGCATCCTCACCATCAGACGGTGGCTGAAAGAAACCAAAAATACAATTAAGATTTGATTAGATTAGATGAAGACAGCTGGATATACCGATCTAATCCATAGATACTGCCTACCTTGTGAGCTTGTTCATTTTGCCATTTTCATCCTCAGAAAGAGGCTGCAAGAAACAAAAATTCCAGTTTAGAGTTGATCAGATTAGATGCAGACAGCTGAATATTCTGACCTTAACCAGGGATGCTCCCTCAGTTGTCAGCTTGTCCATGTAGGCATCCTCAACATCAGACGGTGGCTGAAAGAAACCAAAAATACAATTAAGATTTGATTTGATTAGATGTAGACAGCTGGAAATACTGATCTAATCAAAGGATACTGCCTCCGTTGTCAGTTTATCCATTTGGCCATGTTCATCTTCAGAAGGTGGCTGAAAGAAACAAAAATTCCAGCTTAGATTTGATCAGTTTAGATGCAGACAGCTGAATATTCTGACCTTAACCAGGGATGCTACCTCAGATGTCAGCTTGTCCATTTAGACATCCTCAACATCAGACAGAGGCTGAAAGAAACCAAAAATACAATTAAGATTTGATTAGGGTAGATGTAGACAGCTGGATATACTGATCTAATCCATGGATACTGCCTACCTTGTGAGCTTGTTCATTTTGCCATTTTCATCCTCAGAAGGTGGCTGAAAGAAACCAAAATACGAGCTAAGATTCGACCAGATTAGATGCAGACAGCTGAATATTCTGACCTTAACCAGGGATGCTACCTAAGTTGTCACCTTGTCCATTTAGGCATCCTCACCCTCAGACGGTGGCTGAAAGAAACCAAAAATACAATTAAGATTTGATTAGATTAGATGTAGACAGCTGGATATACTGATCTAATCCATGGATACTGCCTACCTTGGGAGCTTGTCCATTTTGCCATTTTCATCCTCAGAAAGAGGCTGAAAGAAACTAAAATTCCAGCTTAGATTTGATCAGATTAGATGCAGACAGCTGAATATTCTGACCTTAACCATGAATGCTACCTCAGTGGTCAGCTTGTCCATTTAGGCATCCTCACCATCAGACGGTGGCTATAAGATACCAAAAATACAATTAAGATTTGATTAGATTAGATGTAGACAGCTGGATATACTGATCCATTCAAAGGATACTGCCTCCGTTGTCATCTTATACATTTGGCCATGTTCATCCTCAGAAGGTGGCTGAAAGAAACAAAAATTCCAGTTTAGATTTGATCAGATTAGATGCAGACAGCTGAATATTCTGACCTTAACCAGGGATGCTCCCTCAGTTGTCAGATTGTCCATTTAGGCATCCTCAACATCAGACGGTGGCTGAAAGAATCCAAAAATACAATTAAGATTTGATTAGATTAGATGAAGACAGCTGGATATACTGATCTAATCCATGGATACTGCCTACCTTGTGAGCTTGTTCATTTTGCCATTTTCATCCTCAGAAAGAGGCTGAAAGAAACAAAAATTCCAGCTTAGATTTGATCAGATTAGATGCAGACAGCTGAATATTCTGACCTTAACCAGGGATGCTACCTCAGTTGTCAGCTTGTCCATTTAGGCATCCTCACCATCAGACGGTGGCTGAAAGATACCAAAAATACAATTAAGATTTGATTAGATTAGATGTAGACAGCTGAATATTCTGACCTTAACCAGGGATGCTCCCTCAGTTGTCAGCTTGTCCATTTAGGCATCCTCAACATCAGACGGTGGCTGAAAGAATCCAAAAATACAATTAAGATTTGATTAGATTAGATGAAGACAGCTGGATATACTGATCTAATCCATGGATACTGCCTACCTTGTGAGCTTGTTCATTTTGCCATTTTCATCCTCAGAAAGAGGCTGAAAGAAACTAAAATTCCAGTTTAGATTTGATCAGATTAGATGCAGACAGCTGAATATTCTGACCTTAACCAGGGATGCTCCCTCAGTTGTCAGCTTGTCCATGTAGGCATCCTCAACATCGGACGGTGGCTGAAAGAAACCAAAAATACAATTAAGATTTGATTTGATTAGATGTAGACAGCTGGATATACTGATCTAATCAAAGGATACTGCCTCCGTTGTCAGTTTATCCATTTGGCTATGTTCATCCTCAGAAGGTGGCTGAAAGAAACAAAAATTCCAGTTTAGATTTGATCAGATTAGATGAAGACAGCTGAATATTCTGACCTTAACCAGGGATGCTCCCTCACTTGTCAGCTTGTTCATTTAGGCATCCTCAACATCAGACGGTGGCTGAAAGAAACCAAAAATACAATTAAGATTTGATTTGATTAGATGTAGACAGCTGGATATACTGATCTAATCAAAGTATACTGCCTCCGTTGTCAGCTTATACATTTGGCCATGTTCATCCTCAGAAGGTGGCTGAAAGAAACAAAAATTCTAGTTTAGATTTAATCAGATTAGACGCAGACAGCTGAATATTCTGACCTTAACCAGGGATGCTCCCTCAGTTGTCAGCTTGTCTATTTAGGCATCATCAAAATCAGACAGTGGCTGAAAGAAACCAAAAATACAATTAAGATTTGATTTGATTAGATGTAGACAGCTGGATATACTGATCTAATCAAAGGATACTGCCTCCGTTGTCAGTTTATCCATTTGTCCATGTTCATCCTCAGAAGGTGGCTGAAAGAAACAAAAATTCAAGCTTAGATTTGATCAGATTAGATGCAGACAGCTGAATATTCTGACCTGAACCAGGGATGCTACCTCAGATGTCAGCTTGTCCATTTAGGCATCCTCGACATCAGATGGTGGTTGAAAGAAACCAAAAATACATTTAAGATTTGATTAGATTAGATGTAGACAGCTGGATATACTGATTTAATCAACGGATACTGCCTCCGATGTCAGTTTATCCATTTGGCCATGTTCATGCTCAGAAGGTGGCTGCAAGAAACTAAAATTCTAGCTTAGATTTGATCAGATTAGATGCAGACAGCTGAATATTCTGACCTTAACCAGGACTGCTACCTCAGTTGTCAGCTTGTCCATTAAGGCATCCACAACATCAGACCGTGGCTGAAAGAAACCAAAAATACAATTAAAATTTGATTAGATTAGATGTAGACAGCTGGATATACTGATCTAATCCATGGATACTGCCTCCCTTTTGAGCTTGTCCATTTTGCCATTTTCATCCTCAGAAGGTGGCTGAAAGAAACCAAAATACGAGCTAAGATTCGATCAGATTAGATGCAGACAGCTGAATATTCTGACCTTAACCAGGGATGCTACCTCAGTTGTCACCTTGTCCATTTAGGCATCCTCACCCTCAGACGGTGGCTGAAAGAAACCAAAAATACAATTAAGATTTGATTAGATTATATGTAGACAGCTGGATATACTGAGCTAATCAAAGTATACTGCCTCCGTTGTCAGCTTATACATTTGGCCATGTTCATCCTCAGAAGGTGGCTGAAAGAAACCAAAATTCCAGTTTAGATATGATCAGATTAGATGCAGACAGCTGAATATTCTGACCTTAACCAGGGATGCTCCCTCAGTTGTCAGTTTGTCCATTTAGGCATCATCAACATCAGACGGTGGCTGAAAGAAACCAAAAATACAATTAAGATTTGATTTGATTAGATGTAGACAGCTGGATATACTGATCTAATCAAAGGATACTGCCTCTGTTGTCAGTTTATCCATTTGTCCATGTTCATCCTCAGAAGGTGGCTGAAAGAAACAAAAATTGAAGCTTAGATTTGATCAGATTAGATGCAGACAGCTGAATATTCTGACCTGAACCAGGGATGCTACCTCAGATGTCAGCTTGTCCATTTAGGCATCCTCAACATCAGACGGTGATTGAAAGAAACCAAAAATACATTTAAGATTTGATTAGATTAGATGTAGACAGCTGGATATACTGATCTAATCAACGGATACTGCCTCCGATGTCCGTTTATCCATTTGGCCATGTTCATCCTCAGAAGGTGGCTGCAAGAAACTAAAATTCTAGCTTAGATTTGATCAGATCAGATGCAGACAGCTGAATATTCTGACCTTAACCAGGACTGCTACCTCAGTTGTCAGCTTGTCCATTAAGGCATCCACAACATCAGACGGTGGCTGAAAGAAACCAAAAATACAATTAAAATTTGATTAGATTAGATGTAGACAGCTGGATATACTGATCTAATCCATGGATACTGCCTCCCTTTTGAGCTTGTCCATTTTGCCATTTTCATCCTCAGAAGGTGGCTGAAAGAAACCAAAATACGAGCTAAGATTCGATCAGATTAGATGCAGACAGCTGAATATTCTGACCTTAACCAGGGATGCTACCTCAGTTGTCACCTTGTCCATTTAGGCATCCTCACCCTCAGACGGTGGCTGAAAGAAACCAAAAATACAATTAAGATTTGATTAGATTAGATGTAGACAGCTGGATATACTGAGCTAATCAAAGGATACTGCCTCCTTTGTCAGTTTATCCATTTGGCCATGTTCATCTTCAGAAGGTGGCTGAAAGAAACACAAATTCCAGCTTAGATTTGATCAGATTAGATGCAGACAGCTGAATATTCTGACCTTAACCAGGGATGCTACCTCAGATGTTAGCTTGTCCATTTAGGCATCCTCACCATCAGACGGTGGCTGAAAGATACCAAAAATACAATTAAGATTTGATTAGATTAGATGTAGACAGCTGGATATACTGATCTAATCAAAGGATGCTGCCTCCGTTGTCAGCTTATACATTTGGCCATGTTCATCCTCAGAAGGTGGCTGAAAGAAACAAAAATTCCAGTTTAGATTTGATCAGATTAGATGCAGACAGCTGAATATTCTGACCTGAACCAGGGATGCGACCTCAGATGTCAGCTTGTCCATTTAGGCATCCTCAACATCAGAAGGTGGTTGAAAGAAACCAAAAATACAATTAAGATTTGATTAATTTAGATGTAGACAGCTGGATATACTGATCTAATCAATGGATACTGCCTCCGATGTCAGTTTATCCATTTGGCCATGTTCATCCTCAGAAGGTGGCTGCATGAAACACAAATTCTAGCTTAGATTTGATCAGATTAGATGCAGACAGCTGAATATTCTGACCTTAACCTGGACTGCTACCTCAGTTGTCAGCTTGTCCATTTAGGCATCCTCAACATCAGACGGTGGCTGAAAGAAACCAAAAATACAATTAAAATTTGATTAGATTAGATGTAGACAGCTGGATATACTGATCTAATCCATGGATACTGCCGCCATTTTGACCTTGTTCATTTTGCCATTTTAATCCTCAGAAGGTGGCTGAAAGAAACCAAAATACGAGCTAAGATTCGATCAGATTAGATGCAGACGGCTGAATATTCTGACCTTAACCAGGGATGCTACCTCAGTTGTCACCTTGTCCATTTAGGCATCCTCACCCTCAGACGGTGGCTGAAAGAAACCAAAAATACAATTAAGATTTGATTAAATTAGATGTAGACAGCTGGATATACTGATCTAATCAAAGGATACTGCCTCCGTTGTCAGTTTATCCATTTGGCCATGTTCATCTTCAGAAGGTGGCTGAAAGAAACAAAAATTCCAGCTTAGATTTGATCAGATTAGATGCAGACAGCTGAATATTCTGACCTTAAAAAGGGATGCTACCTCAGTTGTCAGCTTGTCCATTTAGGCATCCTCACCATCAGACGGTGGCTGAAAGATACCAAAAATACAATTAAGATTTGATTTGATTAGATGTAGACAGCTGGATATACTGATCTAATCAAAGGATACTGCCTCCGTTGTCAGTTTATCCATTTGGCCATGTTCATCCTCAGAAGGTGGCTGAAAGAAACAAAAATTCCAGTTTAGATTTGATCAGATTAGATGAAGACAGCTGAATATTCTGACCTTAACCAGGGATGCTCCCTCACTTGTCAGCTTGTTCATTTAGGCATCCTCAACATCAGACGGTGGCTGAAAGAAACCAAAAATACAATTAAGATTTGATTTGATTAGATGTAGACAGCTGGATATACTGATCTAATCAAAGTATACTGCCTCAGTTGTCAGCTTATACATTTGGCCATGTTCATCCTCAGAAGGTGGCTGAAAGAAACAAAAATTCCAGTTTAGATTTGATCAGATTAGATGCAGACAGCTGAATATTCTGACCTTAACCAGGGATGCTCCCTCAGTTGTCAGCTTGTCCATTTAGGCATCATCAACATCAGACGGTGGCTGAAAGAAACCAAAAATACAATTAAGATTTGATTTGATTAGATGTAGACAGCTGGATATACTGATCTAATCAAAGGATACTGCCTCCGTTGTCAGTTTATCCATTTGTCCATGTTCATCCTCAGAAGGTGGCTGAAAGAAACAAAAATTCAAGCTTAGATTTGATCAGATTAGATGCAGACAGCTGAATATTCTGACCTGAACCAGGGATGCTACCTCAGATGTCAGCTTGTCCATTTAGGCATCCTCAACATCAGACGGTGGTTGAAAGAAACCAAAAATACATTTAAGATTTGATTAGATTAGATGTAGACAGCTGGATATACTGATCTAATCAACGGATACTGCCTCCGATGTCAGTTTATCCATTTGGCCATGTTCATGCTCAGAAGGTGGCTGCAAGAAACTAAAATTCTAGCTTAGATTTGATCAGATTAGATGCAGACAGCTGAATATTCTGACCTTAACCAGGACTGCTACCTCAGTTGTCAGCTTGTCCATTAAGGCATCCACAACATCAGACCGTGGCTGAAAGAAACCAAAAATACAATTACAATTTGATTAGATTAGATGTAGACAGCTGGATATACTGATCTAATCCATGGATACTGCCTCCCTTTTGAGCTTGTCCATTTTGCCATTTTCATCCTCAGAAGGTGGCTGAAAGAAACCAAAATACGAGCTAAGATTCGATCAGATTAGATGCAGACAGCTGAATATTCTGACCTTAACCAGGGATGCTACCTCAGTTGTCACCTTGTCCATTTAGGCATCCTCACCCTCAGACAGTGGCTGAAAGAAACCAAAAATACAATTAAGATTTGATTAGATTAGATGTAGACAGCTGGATATACTGAGCTAATCAAAGTATACTGCCTCCGTTGTCAGCTTATACATTTGGCCATGTTCATCCTCAGAAGGTGGCTGAAAGAAAGCAAAATTCCAGTTTAGATATGATCAGATTAGATGCAGACAGCTGAATATTCTGACCTTAACCAGGGATGCTCCCTCAGTTGTCAGTTTGTCCATTTAGGCATCATCAACATCAGACGGTGGCTGAAAGAAACCAAAAATACAATTAAGATTTGATTTGATTAGAGGTAGACAGCTGGATATACTGATCTAATCAAAGGATACTGCCTCCGTTGTCAGCTTATACATTTGGCCATGTTCATCCTCAGAAGGTGGCTGAAAGAAACAAAAATTCCAGTTTAGATTTGATGAGATTAGATGCAGACAGCTGAGTATTCTGACCTTAACCAGGGATGCTCCCTCACCTGTCAGCTTGTTCATTTAGGCATCCGCAACATCAGACGGTGGCTGAAAGATACCAAAAATACAATTAAGATTTGATTTGATTAGAGGTAGACAGCTGGATATACTGATCTAATCAACGGATACTAACTCCCTTGTGAGCTTGTTCATTTGGCCATTTTCATCCTCAGAAGGTGGCTGAAAGAAACCATAATACGAGCTAAGATTCGATCAGATTAGATGCAGACAGCTGAATATTCTGACCTTAACCAGGGATGCTACCTAAGTTGTCACCTTGTCCATTTAGGCATCCTCACCCTCAGACGGTGGCTGAAAGAAACCAAAAATACAATTAAGATTTTATTAGATGAGATGAAGACAGCTGGATATACTGATCTAATCAAAGGATACTGCCTCCGTTGTCAGCTTATACATTTGGCCATGTTCATCCTCAGAAGGTGGCTGAAAGAAACAAAAATTCCAGTTTAGATTTGATCAGATTAGATGCAGACAGCTGAATATTCTGACCTTAACCATGGATGCTACCTCAGTTGTCAGCTTGTCCATTAAGGCATCCACAACATCAGACGGTGGCTGAAAGAAACCAAAAATACAATTAAAATTTGATTAGATTAGATGTAGACAGCTGGATATACTGATCTAATCCATGGATACTGCCTCCCTTTTGAGGTTGTCCATTTTGCCATTTTCATCATCAGAAGGTGGCTGAAAGAAACCAAAATACGAGCTAAGATTCGATCAGATTAGATGCAGACAGCTGAATATTCTGACCTTAACCAGGGATGCTACCTCAGATGTCAGCTTGTCCATTTAGGCATCCTCACCATCAGATGGTGGCTGAAAGATACCAAAAATACAATTAAGATTTGATTAGATTAGATGTAGACAGCTGGATATACTGATCTAATCAAAGGATACTGCCTCCGTTGTCAGCTTATACATTTGGCCATGTTCATCCTCAGAAGGTGGCTGAAAGAAACAAAAATTCCAGTTTAGATTTGAACAGATTAGATGCAGACAGCTGAATATTCTGACCTGAACCAGGGATGCGACCTCAGATGTCAGCTTGTCCATTTAGGCATCCTCAACATCAGACGGTGTTTGAAAGAAACCAAAAATACAATTCAGATTTGATTAATTTAGATGTAGACAGCTGGATATACTGATCTAATCAATGGATACTGCCTCCGATGTCAGTTTATCCATTTGGCCATGTTCATCCTCAGAAGGTGGCTGCATGAAACAAAAATTCTAGCTTAGATTTGATCAGATTAGATGCAGACAGCTGAATATAATGACCTTAACCTGGACTGCTAACTCAGTTGTCAGCTTGTCTATTTAGGCATCCTCAACATCAGACGGTGGCTGAAAGAAACCAAAAATACAATTAAAATTTGATTAGATTAGATGTAGACAGCTGGATATACTGATCTAATCCATGGATACTGCCGCCATTTTGACCTTGTCCATTTTGCCATTTTAATCCTCAGAAGGTGGCTGAAAGTAACCAAAATACGAGCTAAGATTCGATCAGATTAGATGCAGACGGCTGAATATTCTGACCTTAACCAGGGATGCTACCTCAGTTGTCACCTTGTCCATTTAGGCATCCTCACCCTCAGACGGTGGCTGAAAGAAACCAAAAATACAATTAAGATTTGATTAAATTAGATGTAGACAGCTGGATATACTGATCTAATCAAAGGATACTGCCTCCGTTGTCAGTTTATCCATTTGGCCATGTTCATCTTCAGAAGGTGGCTGAAAGAAACAAAAATTCCAGCTTAGATTTGATCAGATTAGATGCAGACAGCTGAATATTCTGACCTTAACCAGGGATGCTACCTCAGATGTCAGCTTGTCCATTTAGGCTTCCTCACCATCAGACGGTGGCTCAAAGATACCAAAAACACGATTAAGATTTCATTAGATGAGATGTAGACAGCTGGATATACTGATCTAATCAAAGGATACTGCCTCCGCTGTCGGCTTATATATTTGGCCATGTTCATCCTCAGAAGGTGGCTGAAAGAAACAAAAATTCCAGTTTAGATTTGATCAGATTAGATGCAGACAGCTGAATATTCTGACCTTAACCTGGGATGCTCTCTCAGTTGTCAACTTGTCCATTTAGGCTTCCTCACCCTCAGACGGTGGCTGAAAGTAACCCAAAATTCAATTAAGATTTGATTAGATTAGATGTTGACAGCTGGATATACTGATCTAATCAAAGGATACTGCCTCCGTTGTCAGTTTATCCATTTGGCCATGTTCATCCTCAGAAGGTGGCTGCAAGAAACAAAAATTCAAGCTTAGATTTGATCAGATTAGATGCAGACAGCTGAAGTTTCTGACCTTAACCAGGGATGCTACCTCAGATGTCAACTTATCCATTTAGACATCCTCAACATCAGACAGTGGCTGAAAGAAACCAAAAATACAATTAAGATTTGATTAGATTAGATGAAGACAGCTGGATATACCGATCTAATCCATAGATACTGCCTACCTTGTGAGCTTGTTCATTTTGCCATTTTCATCCTCAGAAAGAGGCTGCAAGAAACAAAAATTCCAGTTTAGAGTTGATCAGATTAGATGCAGACAGCTGAATATTCTGACCTTAACCAGGGATGCTACCTCAGTTGTCAGCTTGTCCATTTAGGCATCCTCACCATCAGACGGTGGCTGTAAGATACCAAAAATACAATTAAGATTTGATTAGATTAGATGTAGACAGCTGGATATACTGATCTAATCAAAGGATACTGCCTCCGTTGTCAGCTTATACATTTGGCCATGTTCATCCTCAGAAGGTGGCTGAAAGAAACAAAAATTCCAGTTTAGATTTGATCAGATTAGATGCAGACAGCTGAATATTCTGACCTTAACCAGGGATGCTCCTTCAGTTGTCAGCTTGTCCATGTAGGCATCCTCAACATCAGACGGTGGCTGAAAGAAACCAAAAATACAACTAAGATTTGATTTGATTAGATGTAGACAGCTGGATATACTGATCTAATCAAAGGATACTGCCTCCGTTGTCAGTTTATCCATTTGGCCATGTTCATCCTCAGAAGGTGGCTGAAAGAAACAAAAATTCCAGTTTAGATTTGATCAGATTAGATGAAGACAGCTGAATATTCTGACCTTAACCAGGGATGCTCCCTCACTTGTCAGCTTGTTCATTTAGGCATCCTCAACATCAGACGGTGGCTGAAAGAAACCAAAAATACAATTAAGATTTGATTTGATTAGATGTAGACAGCTGGATATACTGATCTAATCAAAGTATACTGCCTCCGTTGTCAGCTTATACATTTGGCCATGTTCATCCTCAGAAGGTGGCTGAAAGAAACAAAAATTCCAGTTTAGATTTGATCAGATTAGATGCAGACAGCTGAATATTCTGACCTTAACCAGGGATGCTCCCTCAGTTGTCAGCTTGTCCATTTAGGCATCATCAACATCAGACGGTGGCTGAAAGAAACCAAAAATACAATTAAGATTTGATTTGATTAGATGTAGACAGCTGGATATACTGATCTAATCAAAGGATACTGCCTCCGTTGTCAGTTTATCCATTTGTCCATGTTCATCCTCAGAAGGTGGCTGAAAGAAACAAAAATTCAAGCTTAGATTTGATCAGATTAGATGCAGACAGCTGAATATTCTGACCTGAACCAGGGATGCTACCTCAGATGTCAGCTTGTCCATTTAGGCATCCTCAACATCAGACGGTGGTTGAAAGAAACCAAAAATACATTTAAGATTTGATTAGATTAGATGTAGACAGCTGGATATACTGATCTAATCAACGGATACTGCCTCTGATGTCAGTTTATCCATTTGGCCATGTTCATGCTCAGAAGGTGGCTGCAAGAAACTAAAATTCTAGCTTAGATTTGATCAGATTAGATGCAGACAGCTGAATATTCTGACCTTAACCAGGACTGCTACCTCAGTTGTCAGCTTGTCCATTAAGGCATCCACAACATCAGACCGTGGCTGAAAGAAACCAAAAATACAATTAAAATTTGATTAGATTAGATGTAGACAGCTGGATATACTGATCTAATCCATGGATACTGCCTCCCTTTTGAGCTTGTCCATTTTGCCATTTTCATCCTCAGAAGGTGGCTGAAAGAAACCAAAATACGAGCTAAGATTCGATCAGATTAGATGCAGACAGCTGAATATTCTGACCTTAACCAGGGATGCTACCTCAGTTGTCACCTTGTCCATTTAGGCATCCTCACCCTCAGACGGTGGCTGAAAGAAACCAAAAATACAATTAAGATTTGATTAAATTAGATGTAGACAGCTGGATATACTGATCTAATCAAAGGATACTGCCTCCGTTGTCAGTTTATCCATTTGGCCATGTTAATCTGCAGAAGGTGGCTGAAAGAAACAAAAATTCCAGCTTAGATTTGATCAGATTAGATGCAGACAGCTGAATTTTCTGACCTTAACCAGGGATGCTACTTCAGATGTCAGCTTGTCCATTTAGGCTTCCTCACCACCAGACGGTGGCTGAAAGATACCAAAAATACAATTAAGATTTCATTAGATGAGATGTAGACAGCTGGATATACTGATCTAATCAAAGGATACTGCCTCCGCTGTCAGCTTATATATTTGGCCATGTTCATCCTCAGAAGGTGGCTGAAAGAAACAAAAATTCCAGTTTAGATTTGATCAGATTAGATGCAGACAGCTGAATATTCTGACCTTAACCTGGGATGCTCTCTCAGTTGTCAACTTGTCCATTTAGGCTTCCTCACCCTCAGACTGTGGCTGAAAGAAACCCAAAATTCAATTAAGATTTGATTAGATTAGAAGTAGACAGCTGGATATACTGATCTAATCAAAGGATACTGCCTCCGTTGTCAGTTTATCCATTTGGCCATGTTCATCCTCAGAAGGTGGCTGCAAGAAACAAAAATTCCAGCTTAGATTTGATCAGATTAGATGCAGACAGCTGAATTTTCTGACCTTAACCAGGGATGCTACCTCAGATGTCAACTTATCCATTTAGACATCCTCAACATCAGACAGTGGCTGAAAGAAACCAAAAATACAATTAAGATTTGATTAGATTAGATGATGACAGCTGGATATACCGATCTAATCCATAGATACTGCCTACCTTGTGAGCTTGTTCATTTTGCCATTTTCATCCTCAGAAAGAGGCTGCAAGAAACAAAAATTCCAGTTTAGAGTTGATCAGATTAGATGCAGACAGCTGAATATTCTGACCTTAACCAGGGATGCTCCCTCAGTTGTCAGCTTGTCCATGTAGGCATCCTCAACATCAGACGGTGGCTGAAAGAAACCAAAAATACATTTAAGATTTGATTTGATTAGATGTAGACAGCTGGATATACTGATCTAATCAACGGATACTGCCTCTGATGTCAGTTTATCCATTTGGCCATGTTCATGCTCAGAAGGTGGCTGCAAGAAACTAAAATTCTAGCTTAGATTTGATCAGATTAGATGCAGACAGCTGAATATTCTGACCTTAACCAGGACTGCTACCTCAGTTGTCAGCTTGTCCATTAAGGCATCCACAACATCAGACCGTGGCTGAAAGAAACCAAAAATACAATTAAAATTTGATTAGATTAGATGTAGACAGCTGGATATAGTGATCTAATCCATGGATACTGCCTCCCTTTTGAGGTTGTCCATTTTGCCATTTTCATCCTCAGAAGGTGGCTGAAAGAAACCAAAATACGAGCTAAGATTCGATCAGATTAGATGCAGACAGCTGAATATTCTGACCTTAACCAGGGATGCTACCTCAGTTGTCACCTTGTCCATTTAGGCATCCTCACCCTCAGACGGTGGCTGAAAGAAACCAAAAATACAATTAAGATTTGATTAAATTAGATGTAGACAGCTGGATATACTGATCTAATCAAAGGATACTGCCTCCGTTGTCAGTTTATCCATTTGGCCATGTTAATCTGCAGAAGGTGGCTGAAAGAAACAAAAATTCCAGCTTAGATTTGATCAGATTAGATGCAGACAGCTGAATTTTCTGACCTTAACCAGGGATGCTACTTCAGATGTCAGCTTGTCCATTTAGGCTTCCTCACCACCAGACGGTGGCTGAAAGATACCAAAAATACAATTAAGATTTCATTAGATGAGATGTAGACAGCTGGATATACTGATCTAATCAAAGGATACTGCCTCCGCTGTCAGCTTATATATTTGGCCATGTTCATCCTCAGAAGGTGGCTGAAAGAAACAAAAATTCCAGTTTAGATTTGATCAGATTAGATGCAGACAGCTGAATATTCTGACCTTAACCTGGGATGCTCTCTCAGTTGTCAACTTGTCCATTTAGGCTTCCTCACCCTCAGACGGTGGCTGAAAGAAACCCAAAATTCAATTAAGATTTGATTAGATTAGAAGTAGACAGCTGGATATACTGATCTAATCAAAGGATACTGCCTCCGTTGTCAGTTTATCCATTTGGCCATGTTCATCCTCAGAAGGTGGCTGCAAGAAACAAAAATTCCAGCTTAGATTTGATCAGATTAGATGCAGACAGCTGAATTTTCTGACCTTAACCAGGGATGCTACCTCAGATGTCAACTTATCCATTTAGACATCCTCAACATCAGACAGTGGCTGAAAGAAACCAAAAATACAATTAAGATTTGATTAGATTAGATGAAGACAGCTGGATATACCGATCTAATCCATAGATACTGCCTACCTTGTGAGCTTGTTCATTTTGCCATTTTCATCCTCAGAAAGAGGCTGCAAGAAACAAAAATTCCAGTTTAGAGTTGATCAGATTAGATGCAGACAGCTGAATATTCTGACCTTAACCAGGGATGCTCCCTCAGTTGTCATCTTGTCCATGTAGGCATCCTCAACATCAGACGGTGGCTGAAAGAAACCAAAAATACAATTAAGATTTGATTTGATTAGATGTAGACAGCTGGAAATACTGATCTAATCAAAGGATACTGCCTCCGTTGTCAGTTTATCCATTTGGCCATGTTCATCTTCAGAAGGTGGCTGAAAGAAACAAAAATTCCAGCTTAGATTTGATCAGCTTAGATGCAGACAGCTGAATATTCTGACCTTAACCAGGGATGCTACCTCAGATGTCAGCTTGTCCATTTAGACATCCTCAACATCAGACAGAGGCTGAAAGAAACCAAAAATACAATTAAGATTTGATTAGAGTAGCTGTAGACAGCTGGATATACTGATCTAATCCATGGATACTGCCTACCTTGTGAGCTTGTTCATTTTGCCATTTTCATCCTCAGAAGGTGGCTGAAAGAAACCAAAATACGAGCTAAGATTCGACCAGATTAGATGCAGACAGCTGAATATTCTGACCTTAACCAGGGATGCTACCTAAGTTGTCACCTTGTCCATTTAGGCATCCTCACCCTCAGACGGTGGCTGAAAGAAACCAAAAATACAATTAAGATTTGATTAGATTAGATGTAGACAGCTGGATATACTGATCTAATCCATGGATACTGCCTACCTTGGGAGCTTGTCCATTTTGCCATTTTCATCCTCAGAAAGAGGCTGAAAGAAACTAAAATTCCAGCTTAGATTTGATCAGATTAGATGCAGACAGCTGAATATTCTGACCTTAACCATGGATGCTACCTCAGTGGTCAGCTTGTCCATTTAGGCATCCTCACCATCAGACGGTGGCTATAAGATACCAAAAATACAATTAAGATTTGATTAGATTAGATGTAGACAGCTGGATATACTGATCCATTCAAAGGATACTGCCTCCGTTGTCATCTTATACATTTGGCCATGTTCATCCTCAGAAGGTGGCTGAAAGAAACAAAAATTCCAGTTTAGATTTGATCAGATTAGATGCAGACAGCTGAATATTCTGACCTTAACCAGGGATGCTCCCTCAGTTGTCAGATTGTCCATTTAGGCATCCTCAACATCAGACGGTGGCTGAAAGAATCCAAAAATACAATTAAGATTTGATTAGATTAGATGAAGACAGCTGGATATACTGATCTAATCCATGGATACTGCCTACCTTGTGAGCTTGTTCATTTTGCCATTTTCATCCTCAGAAAGAGGCTGAAAGAAACAAAAATTCCAGCTTAGATTTGATCAGATTAGATGCAGACAGCTGAATATTCTGACCTTAACCAGGGATGCTACCTCAGTTGTCAGCTTGTCCATTTAGGCATCCTCACCATCAGACGGTGGCTGAAAGATACCAAAAATACAATTAAGATTTGATTAGATTAGATGTAGACAGCTGAATATTCTGACCTTAACCAGGGATGCTCCCTCAGTTGTCAGCTTGTCCATTTAGGCATCCTCAACATCAGACGGTGGCTGAAAGAATCCAAAAATACAATTAAGATTTGATTAGATTAGATGAAGACAGCTGGATATACTGATCTAATCCATGGATACTGCCTACCTTGTGAGCTTGTTCATTTTGCCATTTTCATCCTCAGAAAGAGGCTGAAAGAAACTAAAATTCCAGTTTAGATTTGATCAGATTAGATGCAGACAGCTGAATATTCTGACCTTAACCAGGGATGCTCCCTCAGTTGTCAGCTTGTCCATGTAGGCATCCTCAACATCGGACGGTGGCTGAAAGAAACCAAAAATACAATTAAGATTTGATTTGATTAGATGTAGACAGCTGGATATACTGATCTAATCAAAGGATACTGCCTCCGTTGTCAGTTTATCCATTTGGCTATGTTCATCCTCAGAAGGTGGCTGAAAGAAACAAAAATTCCAGTTTAGATTTGATCAGATTAGATGAAGACAGCTGAATATTCTGACCTTAACCAGGGATGCTCCCTCACTTGTCAGCTTGTTCATTTAGGCATCCTCAACATCAGACGGTGGCTGAAAGAAACCAAAAATACAATTAAGATTTGATTTGATTAGATGTAGACAGCTGGATATACTGATCTAATCAACGGATACTGCCTCCGATGTCAGTTTATCCATTTGGCCATGTTCATGCTCAGAAGGTGGCTGCAAGAAACTAAAATTCTAGCTTAGATTTGATCAGATTAGATGCAGACTGCTGAATATTCTGACCTTAACCAGGACTGCTACCTCAGTTGTCAGCTTGTCCATTAAGGCATCCACAACATCAGACCGTGGCTGAAAGAAACCAAAAATACAATTATAATTTGATTAGATTAGATGTAGACAGCTGGATATACTGATCTAATCCATGGATACTGCCTCCCTTTTGAGCTTGTCCATTTTGCCATTTTCATCCTCAGAAGGTGGCTGAAAGAAACCAAAATACGAGCTAAGATTCGATCAGATTAGATGCAGACAGCTGAATATTCTGACCTTAACCAGGGATGCTACCTCAGTTGTCACCTTGTCCATTTAGGCATCCTCACCCTCAGACGGTGGCTGAAAGAAACCAAAAATACAATTAAGATTTGATTAGATTATATGTAGACAGCTGGATATACTGAGCTAATCAAAGTATACTGCCTCCGTTGTCAGCTTATACATTTGGCCATGTTCATCCTCAGAAGGTGGCTGAAAGAAACCAAAATTCCAGTTTAGATATGATCAGATTAGATGCAGACAGCTGAATATTCTGACCTTAACCAGGGATGCTCCCTCAGTTGTCAGTTTGTCCATTTAGGCATCATCAACATCAGACGGTGGCTGAAAGAAACCAAAAATACAATTAAGATTTGATTTGATTAGATGTAGACAGCTGGATATACTAATCTAATCAAAGGATACTGCCTCCGTTGTCAGTTTATCCATTTGTCCATGTTCATCCTCAGAAGGTGGCTGAAAGAAACAAAAATTGAAGCTTAGATTTGATCAGATTAGATGCAGACAGCTGAATATTCTGACCTGAACCAGGGATGCTACCTCAGATGTCAGCTTGTCCATTTAGGCATCCTCAACATCAGACGGTGATTGAAAGAAACCAAAAATACATTTAAGATTTGATTAGATTAGATGTAGACAGCTGGATATACTGATCTAATCAACGGATACTGCCTCCGATGTCCGTTTATCCATTTGGCCATGTTCATCCTCAGAAGGTGGCTGCAAGAAACTAAAATTCTAGCTTAGATTTGATCAGATTAGATGCAGACAGCTGAATATTCTGACCTTAACCAGGACTGCTACCTCAGTTGTCAGCTTGTCCATTAAGGCATCCACAACATCAGACCGTGGCTGAAAGAAACCAAAAATACAATTAAAATTTGATTAGATTAGATGTAGACAGCTGGATATACTGATCTAATCCATGGATACTGCCTCCCTTTTGAGCTTGTCCATTTTGCCATTTTCATCCTCAGAAGGTGGCTTAAAGAAACCAAAATACGAGCTAAGATTCGATCAGATTAGATGCAGACAGCTGAATATTCTGACCTTAACCAGGGATGCTACCTCAGTTGTCACCTTGTCCATTTAGGCATCCTCACCCTCAGACGGTGGCTGAAAGAAACCAAAAATACAATTAAGATTTGATTAGATTAGATGTAGACAGCTGGATATACTGAGCTAATCAAAGGATACTGCCTCCTTTGTCAGTTTATCCATTTGGCCATGTTCATCTTCAGAAGGTGGCTGAAAGAAACACAAATTCCAGCTTAGATTTGATCAGATTAGATGCAGACAGCTGAATATTCTGACCTTAACCAGGGATGCTACCTCAGATGTTAGCTTGTCCATTTAGGTATCCTCACCATCAGACGGTGGCTGAAAGATACCAAAAATACAATTAAGATTTGATTAGATTAGATGTAGACAGCTGGATATACTGATCTAATCCATGGATACTGCCTACCTTGTGAGCTTGTTCATTTTGCCATTTTCATCCTCAGAAAGAGGCTGAAAGAAACAAAAATTCCAGCTTAGATTTGATCAGATTAGATGCAGACAGCTGAATATTCTGACCTTAACCATGGATGCTACCTCAGATGTCAGCTTGTCCATTTAGGCATCCTCACCATCAGACGGTGGCTATAAGATACCAAAAATACAATTAAGATTTGATTAGATTAGATGTAGACAGCTGGATATACTGATCTATTAAAGGATACTGCCTCCGTTGTCAGCTTATACATTTGGCCATGTTCATCCTCAGAAGGTGGCAGGAAGAAACAAAAATTCCAGTTTAGATTTGATCAGATTAGATGCAGACAGCTGAATATTCTGACCTTAACCAGGGATGCTCCCTCAGTTGTGAGATTGTCCATTTAGGCATCCTCAACATCAGACGGTGGCTGAAAGAATCCAAAAATACAATTAAGATTTGATTAGATTAGATGAAGACAGCTGGATATACTGATCTAATCCATGGATACTGCCTACCTTGTGAGCTTGTTCATTTTGCCATTTTCATCCTCAGAAAGAGGCTGAAAGAAACAAAAATTCCAGCTTAGATTTGATCAGATTAGATGCAGACAGCTGAATATTCTGACCTTAACCAGGGATGCTACCTCAGTTGTCAGCTTGTCCATTTAGGCATCCTCACCATCAGACGGTGGCTGAAAGATACCAAAAATACAAATAAGATTAGATTAGATTAGATGTAGACAGCTGGATATACTGATCTATTCAAAGGATACTGCCTCCGTTGTCAGCTTATACATTTGGCCATGTTCATCCTCAGAAGGTGGCTGAAAGAAACAAAAATTCCAGTTTAGATTTGATCAGATTAGATGCAGACAGCTGAATATTCTGACCTTAACCAGGGATGCTCCCTCAGTTGTCAGCTTGTCCACGTAGGCATCCTCAACATCAGACGGTGGCTGAAAGAAACCAAAAATACAATTAAGATTTGATTTGATTAGATGTAGACAGCTGGATATACTGATCTAATCAAAGGATACTGCCTCCGTTGTCAGTTTATCCATTTGGCCATGTTCATCCTCAGAAGGTGGCTGAAAGAAACAAAAATTCCAGTTTAGATTTGATCAGATTAGATGAAGACAGCTGAATATTCTGACCTTAACCAGGGATGCTACCTCAGTTGTCACCTTGTCCATTTAGGCATCCTCACCCTCAGACGGTGGCTGAAAGAAACCAAAAATACAATTAAGATTTGATTTGATTAGATGTAGACAGCTGGATATACTGATCTAATCAAAGGATACTGCCTCCGTTGTCAGTTTATCCATTTGGCCATGTTCATCCTCAGAAGGTGGCTGAAAGAAACAAAAATTCCAGTTTAGATTTGATCAGATTAGATGAAGACAGCTGAATATTCTGACCTTAACCAGGGATGCTACCTCAGTTGTCACCTTGTCCATTTAGGCATCCTCACCCTCAGACGGTGGCTGAAAGAAACCAAAAATACATTTAAGATTTGATTAGATTAGATGTAGACAACTGGATATACTACTCTAATCAACGTATACTGCCTCCGATGTCAGTTTATCCATTTGGCCATGTTCATCCTCAGAAGGTGGCTGCAAGAAACTAAAATTCTAGCTTAGATTTGATCGGATTAGATGCAGACAGCTGAATATTCTGACCTTAACCAGGACTGCTACCTCAGTTGTCAGCTTGTCCATTAAGGCATCCACAACATCAGACGGTGGCTGAAAGAAACCAAAAATACAATTAAAATTTGATTAGATTAGATGTAGACAGCTGGATATACTAATCTAATCCATGGATACTGCCTCCCTTTTGAGCTTGTCCATTTTGCCATTTTCATCCTCAGAAGGTGGCTGAAAAAAACCAAAATACGAGCTAAGATTCGATCAGATTAGATGCAGACAGCTGAATATTCTGACCTTAACCAGGGATGCTACCTCAGTTGTCACCTTGTCCATTTAGGCATCCTCACCCTCAGACGGTGGCTGAAAGAAACCAAAAATACAATTAAGATTTGATTAGATTAGATGTAGACAGCTGGATATACTGAGCTAATCAACGGATACTGCCTTCCTTGTCAGTTTATCCATTTGGCCATGTTCATCTTCAGAAGGTGGCTGAAAGAAACACAAATTCCAGCTTAGATTTGATCAGATTAGATGCAGACAGCTGAATATTCTGACCTTAACCAGGGATGCTACCTCAGATGTCAACTTATCCATTTAGACATCCTCAACATCAGACAGTGGCTGAAAGAAACCAAAAAGACAATTAAGATTTGATTAGATTAGATGAAGACAGCTGGATATACTGATCTAATCCATAGATACTGCCTACCTTGTGAGCTTGTTCATTTTGCCATTTTCATCCTCAGAAAGAGGCTGAAAGACACACAAATTCCAGCTTAGACTTGATCAGATTAGATGCAGACAGCTGAATATTCTGACCTTAACCAGGGATGCTACCTCAGTTGTCACCTTGTCCATTTAGGCATCCTCAACCTCAGACGGTGGCTGGAAGAAACCAAAAATACAATTAAGATTTGATTAAATTAGATGTAGACAGCTGGATATACTGATCTAATCAAAGGATACTGCCTCCATTGTCAGTTTATCCATTTGGCCATGTTCATCTTCAGAAGGTGGCTGAAAGGAACAAAAATTCCAGCTTAGATTTGATCAGATTAGATGCAGACAGATGAATATTCTGACCTTAACCAGGGATGCTACCTCAGTTGTCACCTTGTCCATTTAGGCATCCTCAACATCAGACGGTGGCTGAAAGAAACCAAAAATACAATTAAGATTTGATTAAATTAGATGTAGACAGCTGGATATACTGATCTAATCAAAGGATACTGCCTCCGTTGTCAGTTTATCCATTTGGCCATGTTCATCTTCAGAAGGTGGCTAAAAGAAACAAAAATTCCAGCTTAGATTTGATCAGATTAGATGCAGACAGCTGAATATTCTGACCTTAACCAGGGATGCGACCTCAGATGTCAGCTTGTCCATTTAGGCTTCCTCACCATCAGACGTTGGCTGAAAGATACCAAAAATACAATTAAGATTTCAGTAGATGAGATGTAGACATCTGGATATACTGATCTAATCAAAGGATACTGCCTCCGTTGTCAGCTTATACATTTGGCCATGTTCATCCTCAGAAGGTGGCTGAAAGAAACAAAAATTCCAGTTTAGATTTGATCAGATTAGATGCAGACAGCTGAATATTCTGACCTTAACCAGGGATGCTACCTCAGTTGTCACCTTGTCCATTTAGGCATCCTCAACATCAGACGGTGGCTGAAAGAAACCAAAAATACAATTAAGATTTGATTAGGTTAGATGTAGACAGCTGGATATACTGATCTAATCAACGGATACTGCCTCCGATGTCAGTTTATCCATTTGGCCATGTTCATCCTCAGAAGGTGGCTGCAAGAAACAAAAATTCTAGCTTAGATTTGATCAGATTAGATGCAGACAGCTGAATATTCTGACCTTAACCTGGACTGCTACCTCAGTTGTCAGCTTGTCCATTTAGGCATCCTCAACATCAGACGGTGGCTGAAAGACACCAAAAATACAATTAAAATTTTATTAGATTAGATGTAGACAGCTGGATATACTGATCTAATCCATGGATACTGCCGCCATTTTGAGCTTGTCCATTTTGCCATTTTAATCTTCAGAAGGTGCCTGAAAGAAACCAAAATACGAGCTAAGATTCGATCAGATTAGATGCAGACGGCTGAATATTCTGACCTTAACCAGGGATGCTACCTCAGTTGTCACCTTGTCCATTTAGGCATCCTCACCATCAGACGGTGGCTGAAAGATACCAAAAATACAATTAAGATTTTATTAGATGAGATGTAGACAGCTGGATATACTGATCTAATCAAAGGATACTGTCTCCGTTGTCAGTTTATTCATTTGGCCATGTTCATCCTCAGAAGGTGGCTGAAAGAAACAAAAATTCCAGTTTAGATTTGATCAGATTAGATGCAGACAGCTGAATATTCTGACCTTAACCTGGGATGCTCTCTCAGTTGTCAACTTGTCCATTTAGGCTTCCTCACCCTCAGACGGTGGCTGAAAGAAACCCAAAATTCAATTAAGATTTGATTAGATTAGATGTAGACAGCTGGATATACTGATCTAATCAAAGGATACTGCCTCCGTTGTCAGCTTATACATTTGGCAATGTTCATCCTCAGAAGGTGGCTAAAAGAAACAAAAATTCCAGTTTAGATTTGATCAGATTACATGCAGACAGCTGAATATTCTGACCTTAACCAGGGATGCTACCTCAGTTGTCACCTTGTCCATTTAGGCATCCTCAACATCAGACGTTGGCTGAAAGATACCAAAAATACAATTAAGATTTCAGTAGATGAGATGTAGATAGCTGGATATACTGATCTAATCAAAGGATACTGCCTCCGTTGTCAGCTTATACATTTGGCCATGTTCATCCTCAGAAGGTGGCTGAAAGAAACAAAAATTCCAGTTTAGATTTGATCAGATTAGATGCAGACAGCTGAATATTCTGACCTTAACCTGGGATGCTCCCTCAGTTGTCAGCTTGTCCATTTAGGCATCATCAACATCAGACGGTGGCTGAAAGAAACCAAAAATACAATTAAGATTTGATTTGATTAGATGTAGACAGCTGGATATACTGATCTAATCAACGGATACTGCCTCCGATGTCCGTTTATCCATTTGGCCATGTTCATCCTCAGAAGGTGGCTGCAAGAATCAAAAATTCTAGCTTAGATTTGATCAGATTAGATGCAGACAGCTGAATATTCTGACCTTAACCAGGACAGCTACCTCAGTTGTCAGCTTGTCCATTTAGGCATCCTCAACATCAGACGGTGGCTGAAAGAATCCAAAAATACAATTAAGATTTGATTAGATTAGATGAAGACAGCTGGATATACTGATCTAATCCATGGATACTGCCTACCTTGTGAGCTTGTTCATTTTGCCATTTTCATCCTCAGAAAGAGGCTGAAAGAAACAAAAATTCCAGCTTAGATTTGATCAGATTAGATGCAGACAGCTGAATATTCTGACCTTAACCAGGGATGCTACCTCAGTTGTCAGCTTGTCCATTTAGGCATCCTCACCATCAGACGGTGGCTGAAAGATACCAAAAATACAAATAAGATTTGATTAGATTAGATGTAGACAGCTGGATATACTGATCTATTCAAAGGATACTGCCTCCGTTTTCAGCTTATACATTTGGCCATGTTCATCCTCAGAAGGTGGCTGAAAGAAACAAAAATTCCAGTTTAGATTTGATCAGATTAGATGCAGACAGCTGAATATTCTGACCTTAACCAGGGATGCTCCCTCAGTTGTCAGCTTGTCCATGTAGGCATCCTCAACATCAGACGGTGGCTGAAAGAAACCAAAAATACAATTAAGATTTGATTTGATTAGATGTAGACAGCTGGATATACTGATCTAATCAAAGGATACTGCCTCCGTTGTCAGTTTATCCATTTGGCCATGTTCATCCTCAGAAGGTGGCTGAAAGAAACAAAAATTCCAGTTTAGATTTGATCGGATTAGATGAAGACAGCTGAATATTCTGACCTTAACCAGGGATGCTCCCTCAGTTGTCAGCTTGTCCATGTAGGCATCCTCAACATCAGACGGTGGCTGAAAGAAACCAAAAATACAATTAAGATTTGATTTGATTAGATGTAGACAGCTGGATATACTGATCTAATCAAAGGATACTGCCTCCGTTGTCAGTTTATCCATTTGGCCATGTTCATCCTCAGAAGGTGGCTGAAAGAAACAAAAATTCCAGTTTAGATTGGATCAGATTAGATGCAGACAGCTGAATATTCTGACCTTAACCAGGGATGCTACCTAAGTTGTCACCTTGTCCATTTAGGCATCCTCACCCTCAGACGGTGGCTGAAAGAAACCAAAAATACAATTAAGATTTGAATAGATTAGATGTAGACAGCTGGATATACTGATCTAATCCATGGATACTGCCTACCTTGGGAGCTTGTCCATTTTGCCATTTTCATCCTCAGAAAGAGGCTGAAAGAAACAACAATTCCAGCTTAGATTTGATCAGATTAGATGCAGACAGCTGAATATTCTGACCTTAACCAGGGATGCTACCTCAGTTGTCAGATTGTCCATTTAGGCATCCTCACCCTCAGACGGTGGCTGAAAGATACCAAAAATACAATTAAGATTTGATTAGATTAGATGTAGACAACTGGATATACTGATCTAATCAAAGGATACTGCCTCCGTTGTCAGTTTATACATTTGGCCATGTTCATCATCAGAAGGTGGCTGAAAGAAACAAAAATTCCAGTTTAGATTTGATCAGATTAGATGCAGACAGCTGAATATTCTGACCTTAACCAGGGATGCTCCCTCAGTTGTGAGATTGTCCATTTAGGCATCCTCAACATCAGACGGTGGCTGAAAGAATCCAAAAATACAATTAAGATTTGATTAGATTAGATGAAGACAGCTGGATATACTGATCTAATCCATGGATACTGCCTACCTTGTGAGCTTGTTCATTTTGCCATTTTCATCCTCAGAAAGAGGCTGAAAGAAACAAAAATTCCAGCTTAGATTTGATCAGATTAGATGCAGACAGCTGAATATTCTGACCTTAACCAGGGATGCTACCTCAGTTGTCAGCTTGTCCATTTAGGCATCCTCACCATCAGACGGTGGCTGAAAGATACCAAAAATACAAATAAGATTTGATTAGATTAGATGTAGACAGCTGGATATACTGATCTATTCAAAGGATACTGCCTCCGTTGTCAGCTTATACATTTGGCCATGTTCATCCTCAGAAGGTGGCTGAAAGAAACAAAAATTCCAGTTTAGATTTGATCAGATTAGATGCAGACAGCTGAATATTCTGACCTTAACCAGGGATGCTCCCTCAGTTGTCAGCTTGTCCATGTAGGCATCCTCAACATCAGACGGTGGCTGAAAGAAACCAAAAATACAATTAAGATTTGATTAAATTAGATGTAGACAGCTGGATATTCTGATCTAATCAAAGGATACTGCCTCCGTTGTCAGTTTATCCATTTGGCCATGTTCATCTTCAGAAGGTGGCTAAAAAAAACAAAAATTCCAGCTTAGATTTGATCAGATTAGATGCAGACAGCTGAATATTCTGACCTTAACCAGGGATGCGACCTCAGATGTCAGCTTGTCCATTTAGGCTTCCTCACCATCAGACGTTGGCTGAAAGATACGAAAAATACAATTAAGATTTCAGTAGATGAGATGTAGACAGCTGGATATACTGATCTAATCAAAGGATACTGCCTCCGTTGTCAGCTTATACATTTGGCCATGTTCATTCTCAGAAGGTGGCTGAAAGAAACAAAAATTCCAGTTTAGATTTGATCAGATTAGATGCAGACAGCTGAATATTCTGACCTTAACCGGGGATGCTCCCTCAGTTGTCAGCTTGTCCATTTAGGCATCATCAACATCAGACGGTGGCTGAAAGAAACCAAAAATACAATTAAGATTTGATTTGATTAGATGTAGACAGCTGGATATACTGATCTAATCAACGGATACTGCCTCCGATGTCAGTTTATCCATTTGGCCATGTTCATCCTCAGAAGGTGGCTGAAAGAAACAAAAATTCCAGTTTAGATTTGATCAGATTAGATGAAGACAGCTGAATATTCTGACCTTAACCAGGGATGCTACCTCAGTTGTCACCTTGTCCATTTAGGCATCCTCACCCTCAGACAGTGGCTGAAAGAAACCAAAAATACAATTAAGATTTGATTTGATTAGATGTAGACTGCTGGATATACTGATCTAATCAAAGGATACTGCCTCCGTTGTCAGTTTATCCATTTGTCCATGTTCATCCTCAGAAGGTGGCTGAAAGAAACAAAAATTCAAGCTTAGATTTGATCAGATTAGATGCAGACAGCTGAATATTCTGACCTGAACCAGGGATGCTACCTCAGATGTCAGCTTGTCCATTTAGGCATCCTCAACATCAGACGGTGGTTGAAAGAAACCAAAAATACATTTAAGATTTGATTAGATTAGATGTAGACAACTGGATATACTACTCTAATCAACGGATACTGCCTCCGATGTCAGTTTATCCATTTGGCCATGTTCATCCTCAGAAGGTGGCTGCAAGAAACTAAAATTCTAGCTGAGATTTGATCGGATTAGATGCAGACAGCTGAATATTCTGACCTTAACCAGGACTGCTACCTCAGTTGTCAGCTTGTCCATTAAGGCATCCACAACATCAGACGGTGGCTGAAAGAAACCAAAAATACAATTAAAATTTGATTAGATTAGATGTAGACAGCTGGATATACTAATCTAATCCATGGATACTGCCTCCCTTTTGAGCTTGTCCATTTTGCCATTTTCATCCTCAGAAGGTGGCTGAAAAAAACCAAAATACGAGCTAAGATTCGATCAGATTAGATGCAGACAGCTGAATATTCTGACCTTAACCAGGGATGCTACCTCAGTTGTCACCTTGTCCATTTAGGCATCCTCACCCTCAGACGGTGGCTGAAAGAAACCAAAAATACAATTAAGATTTGATTAGATTAGATGTAGACAGCTGGATATACTGAGCTAATCAACGGATACTGCCTTCCTTGTCAGTTTATCCATTTGGCCATGTTCATCTTCAGAAGGTGGCTGAAAGAAACACAAATTCCAGCTTAGATTTGATCAGATTAGATGCAGACAGCTGAATATTCTGACCTTAACCAGGGATGCTACCTCAGATGTCAACTTATCCATTTAGACATCCTCAACATCAGACAGTGGCTGAAAGAAACCAAAAATACAATTAAGATTTGATTAGATTAGATGAAGACAGCTGGATATACTGATCTAATCCATAGATACTGCCTACCTTGTGAGCTTGTTCATTTTGCCATTTTCATCCTCAGAAAGAGGCTGAAAGACACAAAAATTCCAGCTTAGACTTGATCAGATTAGATGCAGACAGCTGAATATTCTGACCTTAACCAGGGATGCTACCTCAGTTGTCACCTTGTCCATTTAGGCATCCTCAACCTCAGACGGTGGCTGGAAGAAACCAAAAATACAATTAAGATTTGATTAAATTAGATGTAGACAGCTGGATATACTGATCTAATCAAAGGATACTGCCTCCATTGTCAGTTTATCCATTTGGCCATGTTCATCTTCAGAAGGTGGCTGAAAGAAACAAAAATTCCAGCTTAGATTTGATCAGATCAGATGCAGACTGCTGAATATTCTGACCTTAACCAGGGACGCTACCTCAGATGTCAGCTTGTCCATTTAGGCATCCTCACCATCAGAAGGTGGCTGAAAGATACCAAAAATACAATTAAGATTTGATTAGATTAGATGTAGACAGCTGGATATACTGATCTAATCAAAGGATACTGCCTCCATTGTCAGCTTATATATTTGGCCATGTTCATCCTCAGAAGGTGGCTGAAAGAAACAAAAATTCCAGTTTAGATTTGATCAGATTAGATGCAGACAGCTGAATATTCTGTCCTTAACCAGGGATGCTACCTCAGTTGTCACCTTGTCCATTTAGGCATCCTCAACATCAGACGGTGGCTGAAAGAAACCAAAAATACAATTAAGATTTGATTAAATTAGATGTAGACAGCTGGATATACTGATCTAATCAAAGGATACTGCCTCCGTTGTCAGTTTATCCATTTGGCCATGTTCATCTTCAGAAGGTGGCTAAAAGAAACAAAACTTCCAGCTTAGATTTGATCAGATTAGATGCAGACAGCTGAATATTCTGACCTTAACCAGGGATGCGACCTCAGATGTCAGCTTGTCCATTTAGGCTTCCTCACCATCAGACGTTGGCTGAAAGATACCAAAAATACAATTAAGATTTCAGTAGATGAGATGTAGACAGCTGGATATACTGATCTAATCAAAGGATACTGCCTCCGTTGTCAGCTTATACATTTGGCCATGTTCATCCTCAGAAGGTGGCTGAAAGAAACACAAATTCCAGTTTAGATGTGATCAGATTAGATGCAGACAGCTGAATATTCTGACCTTAACCAGGGATGCTACCTCAGTTGTCACCTTGTCCATTTAGGCATCCTCAACATCAGACGGTGGCTGAAAGAAACCAAAAATACAATTAAGATTTGATTAGGTTAGATGTAGACAGCTGGATATACTGATCTAATCAACGGATACTGCCTCCGATGTCAGTTTATCCATTTGGCCATGTTCATCCTCAGAAGGTGGCTGCAAGAAACAAAAATTCTAGCTTAGATTTGATCAGATTAGATGCAGACAGCTGAATATTCTGACCTTAACCTGGACTGCTACCTCAGTTGTCAGCTTGTCCATTTAGGCATCCTCAACATCAGACGGTGGCTGAAAGACACCAAAAATACAATTAAAATTTTATTAGATTAGATGTAGACAGCTGGATATACTGATCTAATCCATGGATACTGCCGCCATTTTGAGCTTGTCCATTTTGCCATTTTAATCTTCAGAAGGTTCCTGAAAGAAACCAAAATACGAGCTAAGATTTGATCAGATTAGATGCAGACGGCTGAATATTCTGACCTTAACCAGGGATGCTACCTCAGTTGTCACCTTGTCCATTTAGGCATCCTCACCATCAGACGGTGGCTGAAAGATACCAAAAATACAATTAAGATTTTATTAGATGAGATGTAGACAGCTGGATATACTGATCTAATCAAAGGATACTGCCTTCGTTGTCAGTTTATACATTTGGCCATGTTCATCCTCAGAAGGTGGCTGAAAGAAACAAAAATTCCAGTTTAGATTTGATCAGATTAGATGCAGACAGCTGAATATTCTGACCTTAACCTGGGATGCTCTCTCAGTTGTCAACTTGTCCATTTAGGCTTCCTCACCCTCAGACGGTGGCTGAAAGAAACCCAAAATTCAATTAAGATTTGATTAGATTAGATGTAGACAGCTGGATATACTGATCTAATCAAAGGATACTGCCTCCGTTGTCAGTTTATCCATTTGGCCATGTTCATCCTCAGAAGGTGGCTGCAAGAAACAAAAATTCCAGCTTAGATTTGATCAGATTAGATGCAGACAGCTGAATTTTCTGACCTTAACCAGGGATGCTACCTCAGATGTCAACTTATCCATTTAGACATCCTCAACATCAGACAGTGGCTGAAAGAAACCAAAAATACAATTAAGATTTGATTAGATTAGATGAAGACAGCTGGATATACTGATCTAATCCATGGATACTGCCTACCTTGTGAGCTTGTTCATTTTGCCATTTTCATCCTCAGAAAGAGGCTGAAAGAAACAAAAATTCCAGCTTAGATTTGATCAGATTAGATGCAGACAGCTGAATATTCTGACCTTAACCATGGATGCTACCTCAGTTGTCAGCTTGTCCATTTATGCATCCTCAACATCAGACTGTGGCTGAAAGAAACAAAAAATACAATTAAGATTTGATTAGATTAGATGAAGACAGCTGGATATACTGATCTAATCCATAGATACTGCCTACCTTGTGAGCTTGTTCATTTTGCCATTTTCATCCTCAGAAAGAGGCTGCAAGAAACAAAAATTCCAGCTTAGAGTTGATCAGATTAGATGCAGACAGCTGAATATTCTGACCTTAACCAGGGATGCTACCTCAGTTGTCACCTTGTCCATTTAGGCATCCTCACCCTCAGACGGTGGCTGAAAGGAACCAAAAATACAATTAAGATTTTATTAAATTAGATGTAGACAGCTGGATATACTGATCTAATCAAAGGATACTGCCTCCATTGTCAGTTTATCCATTTGGCCATGTTCATCTTCAGAAGGTGGCTGAAAGAAACAAAAATCCCAGCTTAGATTTGATCAGATTAGATGCAGACAGCTGAATATTCTGACCTTAACCAGGGATGCTACCTCAGATGTCAGCTTGTCCATTTAGGCATCCTCACCATCAGACGGTGGCTGAAAGATACCAAAAATACAATTAAGATTTGATTAGATTAGATGTAGACAGCTGGATATACTGATCTAATCAAAGGATACTGCCTCCATTGTCAGCTTATACATTTGGCCATGTTCATCCTCAGAAGGTGGCTGAAAGAAACAAAAATTCCAGTTTAGATTTGATCAGATTAGATGCAGACAGCTGAATATTCTGACCTTAACCAGGGATGCTCCCTCACTTGTCAGCTTGTTCATTTAGGCATCCTCAACATCAGACGGTGGCTGAAAGAAACCAAAAATACAATTAAGATTTGATTTGATTAGAGGTAGACAGCTGGATATACTGATCTAATCAACGGATACTACCTCCCTTGTGAGCTTGTTCATTTGGCCATTTTCATCCTCAGAAGGTGGCTGAAAGAAACCAAAATACGAGCTAAGATTCGATCAGATTAGATGCAGACAGCTGAATATTCTGACCTTAACCAGGGATGCTACCTAAGTTGTCACCTTGTCCATTTAGGCATCCTCACCCTCAGACGGTGGCTGAAAGAAACCAAAAATACAATTAAGATTTGATTAGATTAGATGTAGACAACTGGATATACTGATCTAATCAAAGGATACTGCCTCCGTTGTCAGTTTATACATTTGGCCATGTTCATCATCAGAAGGTGGCTGAAAGAAACAAAAATTCCAGTTTAGATTTGATCAGATTAGATGCAGACAGCTGAATATTCTGACCTTAACCAGGAATGCTCCCTCAGTTGTCAGATTGTCCATTTAGGCATCCTCAACATCAGACGGTGGCTGAAAGAATCCAAAAATACAATTCAGATTTGATTAGATTAGATGAAGACAGCTGGATATACTGATCTAATCCATGGATACTGCCTACCTTGTGAGCTTGTTCATTTTGCCATTTTCATCCTCAGAAAGAGGCTGAAAGAAAAAAAAATTCCAGCTTAGATTTGATCAGATTAGATGCAGACAGCTGAATATTCTGACCTTAACCATGGATGCTACCTCAGTTGTCAGCTTGTCCATTTAGGCATCCTCACCATCAGACGGTGGCTATAAGATACCAAAAATACAATTAAGATTTGATTAGATTAGATGTAGACAGCTGGATATACTGATCTATTCAAAGGATACTGCCTCCGTTGTCAGCTTATACATTTGGCCATGTTCATCCTCAGAAGGTGGCTGGAAGAAACAAAAATTCCAGTTTAGATTTGATCAGATTAGATGCAGACAGCTGAATATTCTGACCTTAACCAGGGATGCTCCCTCAGTTGAGAGATTGTCCATGTAGGCATCCTCAACATCAGACGGTGGCTGAAAGAAACCAAAAATACAATTAAGATTTGATTTGATTAGATGTAGACAGCTGGATATACTGATCTAATCAAAGGATACTGCCTCCGTTGTCAGTTTATCCATTTGGCCATGGTCATCCTCAGAAGGTGGCTGAAAGAAACAAAAATTCCAGTTTAGATTTGATCAGATTAGATGAAGACAGCTGAATATTCTGACCTTAACCAGGGATGCTACCTCAGTTGTCACCTTGTCCATTTAGGCATCCTCACCCTCAGACGGTGGCTGAAAGAAACCAAAAATACAATTAAGATTTGATTTGATTAGATGTAGACAGCTGGATATACTGATCTAATCAAAGGATACTGCCTCCGTTGTCAGTTTATCCATTTGTCCATGTTCATCCTCAGAAGGTGGCTGAAAGAAACAAAAATTCAAGCTTAGATTTGATCAAATTAGATGCAGACAGCTGAATATTCTGACTTGAACCAGGGATGCTACCTCAGATGTCAGCTTGTCCATTTAGGCATCCTCAACATCAGACGGTGGTTGAAAGAAACCAAAAATACATTTAAGATTTGATTAGATTAGATGTAGACAGCTGGATATACTGATCTAATCAACGGATACTGCCTCCAATGTCAGTTTATCCATTTGGCCATGTTCATCCTCAGAAGGTGGCTGCAAGAAACTAAAATTCTAGCTTAGATTTGATCAGATTAGATGCATACAGCTGAATATTCTGACCTTAACCAGGACTGCTACCTCAGTTGTCAGCCTGTCCATTAAGGCATCCACAACATCAGACGGTGGCTGAAAGAAACCAAAAATACAATTAAAATTTGATTAGTTAAAGATGTAGACAGCTGGATATACTGATCTAATCCATGGATACTGCCTCCCTTTTGAGCTTGTCCATTTTGCCATTTTCATCCTCAGAAGGTGGCTGAAAGAAACCAAAATACGAGCTAAGATTCGATCAGATTAGATGCAGACAGCTGAATATTCTGACCTTAACCATCGATGCTACCTCAGTTGTCACCTTGTCCATTTAGGCATCCTCACCCTCAGACGGTGGCTGAAAGAAACCAAAAATACAATTAAGATTTGATTAGATTAGATGTAGACAGCTGGATATACTGAGCTAATCAAATGATACTGCCTCCGTTGTCAGTTTATCCATTTGGCCATGTTCATCTTCAGAAGGTGGCTGAAAGAAACACAAACTCCAGCTTAGATTTGATCAGATTAGATACAGACAGCTGAATATTCTGACCTTAACCAGGGATGCTACCTCAGATGTCAACTTATCCATTTAGACATCCTCAACATAAGACAGTGGCTGAAAGAAACAAAAAATACAATTAAGATTTGATTAGATTAGATGAAGACAGCTGGATATACCGATCTAATCCACAGATACTGCCTACCTTGTGAGCTTGTTCATTTGGCCATTTTCATCCTCAGAAAGAGGCTGAAAGAAACAAAAATTCCAGCTTAGACTTGATCAGATTAGATGCAGACAGCTGAATATTCTGACCTTAACCAGGGATGCTACCTCAGTTGTCACCTTGTCCATTTAGGCATCCTCACCCTCAGACGGTGGCTGAAAGAAACCAAAAATACAATTAAGATTTGATTAAATTAGATGTAGACAGCTGGATATACTGATCTAATCAAAGGATACTGCCTCCATTGTCAGTTTATCCATTTGGCCATGTTCATCTTCAGAAGGTGGCTGAAAGAAACAAAAATTCCAGCTTAGATTTGATCAGATTAGATGCAGACAGCTGAATATTCTGACCTTAACCAGGGACGCTACCTCAGATGTCAGCTTGTCCATTTAGGCATCCTCACCATCAGACGGTGGCTGAAAGATACCAAAAATACAATTAAGATTTGATTAGATTAGATGTAGACAACTGGATATACCGATCTAATCAAAGGATACTGCCTCCGTTGTCAGCTTATACATTTGGCAATGTTCATCCTCAGAAGGTGGCTGAAAGAAACAAAAATTCCAGTTTAGATTTGATCAGATTAGATGCAGACAGCTGAATATTCTGACCTTAACCAGGGATGCTACCTCAGTTGTCACCTTGTCCATTTAGGCATCCTCAACATCAGACGGTGGCTGAAAGAAACCAAAAATACAATTAGGATTTGATTAAATTAGATGTAGACAGCTGGATATACTGATCTAATCAAAGGATACTGCCTCCGTTGTCAGTTTATCCATTTGGCCATGTTCATCTTCAGAAGGTGGCTAAAAGAAACAAAAATTCCAGCTTAGATTTGATCAGATTAGATGCAGACAGCTGAATATTCTGACCTTAACCAGGGATGCGACCTCAGATGTCAGCTTGTCCATTTAGGCTTCCTCACCATCAGACGTTGGCTGAAAGATACCAAAAATACAATTAAGATTTCAGTAGATGAGATGTAGACAGCTGGATATACTCATCTAATCAAAGGATACTGCCTCCGTTGTCAGCTTATACATTTGGCCATGTTCATCCTCAGAAGGTGGATGAAAGAAACAAAAATTCCAGTTTAGATTTGATCAGATTAGATGCAGACAGCTGAATATTCTGACCTTAACCAGGGATGCTACCTCAGTTGTCACCTTGTCCATTTAGGCATCCTCAACATCAGACGGTGGCTGAAAGAAACCAAAAATACAATTAGGATTTGATTAAATTAGATGTAGACAGCTGGATATACTGATCTAATCAAAGGATACTGCCTCCATTGTCAGTTTATCCATTTGGCCATGTTCATCTTCAGAAGGTGGCTGAAAGAAACAAAAATTCCATCTTAGATTTGATCAGATTAGATGCAGACAGCTGAATATTCTGACCTTAACCAGGGACGCTACCTCAGATGTCAGCTTGTCCATTTAGGCATCCTCACCATCAGACGGTGGCTGAAAGATACCAAAAATACAATTAAGATTTGATTAGATTAGATGTAGACAACTGGATATACCGATCTAATCAAAGGATACTGCCTCCGTTGTCAGCTTATACATTTGGCAATGTTCATCCTCAGAAGGTGGCTGAAAGAAACAAAAATTCCAGTTTAGATTTGATCAGATTAGATGCAGACAGCTGAATATTCTGACCTTAACCAGGGATGCTCCCTCAGTTGTCAGCTTGTCCATTTAGGCATTATCAACATCAGACGGTGGCTGAAAGAAACCAAAAATACAATTAAGATTTGATTTGATTAGATGTAGACAGCTGAATATACTGATCTAATCAAAGGATACTGCCTCCGTTGTCAGTTTATCCATTTGTCCATGTTCATCCTCAGAAGGTGGCTGAAAGAAACAAAAACTCAAGCTTAGATTTGATCAGATTAGATGCAGACAGCTGAATATTCTGACCTGAACCAGGGATGCTACCTCAGATGTCAGCTTGTCCATTTAGGCATCCTCAACATCAGACGGTGGCTGAAAGAAACCAAAAATACAATTAAGATTTGATTAAATTAGATGTAGACAGCTGGATATACTGATCTAATCAAAGGATACTGCCTCCATTGTCAGTTTATCCATTTGGCCATGTTCATCTTCAGAAGGTGGCTGAAAGAAACAAAAATTCCAGCTTAGATTTGATCAGATTAGATGCAGACAGCTGAATATTCTGACCTTAACCAGGGACGCTACCTCAGATGTCAGCTTGTCCATTTAGGCATCCTCACCATCAGACGGTGGCTGAAAGATACCAAAAATACAATTAAGATTTGATTAGATTAGATGTAGACAACTGGATATACCGATCTAATCAAAGGATACTGCCTCCGTTGTCAGCTTATACATTTGGCAATGTTCATCCTCAGAAGGTGGCTGAAAGAAACAAAAATTCCAGTTTAGATTTGATCAGATTAGATGCAGACAGCTGAATATTCTGACCTTAACCAGGGATGCTACCTCATTTGTCACCTTGTCCATTTAGGCATCCTCAACATCAGACGGTGGCTGAAAGAAACCAAAAATACAATTAGGATTTGATTAAATTAGATGTAGACAGCTGGATATACTGATCTAATCAAAGGATACTGCCTCCGTTGTCAGTTTATCCATTTGGCCATGTTCATCTTCAGAAGGTGGCTGAAAGAAACAAAAATTCCAGCTTAGATTTGATCAGATTAGATGCAGACAGCTGAATATTCTGACCTTAACCAGGGATGCGACCTCAGATGTCAGCTTGTCCATTTAGGCTTCCTCACCATCAGACGTTGGCTGAAAGATACCAAAAATACAATTAAGATTTCAGTAGATGAGATGTAGACAGCTGGATATACTCATCTAATCAAAGGATACTGCCTCCGTTGTCAGCTTATACATTTGGCCATGTTCATCCTCAGAAGGTGGATGAAAGAAACAAAAATTCCAGTTTAGATTTGATCAGATTAGATGCAGACAGCTGAATATTCTGACCTTAACCAGGGATGCTCCCTCAGTTGTCAGCTTGTCCATTTAGGCATTATCAACATCAGACGGTGGCTGAAAGAAACCAAAAATACAATTAAGATTTGATTTGATTAGATGTAGACAGCTGAATATACTGATCTAATCAAAGGATACTGCCTCCGTTGTCAGTTTATCCATTTGTCCATGTTCATCCTCAGAAGGTGGCTGAAAGAAACAAAAACTCAAGCTTAGATTTGATCAGATTAGATGCAGACAGCTGAATATTCTGACCTTAACCAGGACAGCTACCTCAGTTGTCAGCTTGTCCATTTAGGCATCCTCAACATCAGACGGTGGCTGAAAGAATCCAAAAATACAATTAAGATTTGATTAGATTAGATGAAGACAGCTGGATATACTGATCTAATCCATGGATACTGCCTACCTTGTGAGCTTGTTCATTTTGCCATTTTCATCCTCAGAAAGAGGCTGAAAGAAACAAAAATTCCAGCTTAGATTTGATCAGATTAGATGCAGACAGCTGAATATTCTGACCTTAACCAGGGATGCTACCTCAGTTGTCAGCTTGTCCATTTAGGCATCCTCACCATCAGACGGTGGCTGAAAGATACCAAAAATACAAATAAGATTTGATTAGATTAGATGTAGACAGCTGGATATACTGATCTATTCAAAGGATACTGCCTCCGTTTTCAGCTTATACATTTGGCCATGTTCATCCTCAGAAGGTGGCTGAAAGAAACAAAAATTCCAGTTTAGATTTGATCAGATTAGATGCAGACAGCTGAATATTCTGACCTTAACCAGGGATGCTCCCTCAGTTGTCAGCTTGTCCATGTAGGCATCCTCAACATCAGACGGTGGCTGAAAGAAACCAAAAATACAATTAAGATTTGATTTGATTAGATGTAGACAGCTGGATATACTGATCTAATCAAAGGATACTGCCTCCGTTGTCAGTTTATCCATTTGGCCATGTTCATCCTCAGAAGGTGGCTGAAAGAAACAAAAATTCCAGTTTAGATTTGATCGGATTAGATGAAGACAGCTGAATATTCTGACCTTAACCAGGGATGCTCCCTCAGTTGTCAGCTTGTCCATGTAGGCATCCTCAACATCAGACGGTGGCTGAAAGAAACCAAAAATACAATTAAGATTTGATTTGATTAGATGTAGACAGCTGGATATACTGATCTAATCAAAGGATACTGCCTCCGTTGTCAGTTTATCCATTTGGCCATGTTCATCCTCAGAAGGTGGCTGAAAGAAACAAAAATTCCAGTTTAGATTGGATCAGATTAGATGCAGACAGCTGAATATTCTGACCTTAACCAGGGATGCTACCTAAGCTGTCACCTTGTCCATTTAGGCATCCTCACCCTCAGACGGTGGCTGAAAGAAACCAAAAATACAATTAAGATTTGAATAGATTAGATGTAGACAGCTGGATATACTGATCTAATCCATGGATACTGCCTACCTTGGGAGCTTGTCCATTTTGCCATTTTCATCCTCAGAAAGAGGCTGAAAGAAACAACAATTCCAGCTTAGATTTGATCAGATTAGATGCAGACAGCTGAATATTCTGACCTTAACCAGGGATGCTACCTCAGTTGTCAGATTGTCCATTTAGGCATCCTCACCCTCAGACGGTGGCTGAAAGATACCAAAAATACAATTAAGATTTGATTAGATTAGATGTAGACAACTGGATATACTGATCTAATCAAAGGATACTGCCTCCGTTGTCAGTTTATACATTTGGCCATGTTCATCATCAGAAGGTGGCTGAAAGAAACAAAAATTCCAGTTTAGATTTGATCAGATTAGATGCAGACAGCTGAATATTCTGACCTTAACCAGGGATGCTCCCTCAGTTGTGAGATTGTCCATTTAGGCATCCTCAACATCAGACGGTGGCTGAAAGAATCCAAAAATACAATTAAGATTTGATTAGATTAGATGAAGACAGCTGGATATACTGATCTAATCCATGGATACTGCCTACCTTGTGAGCTTGTTCATTTTGCCATTTTCATCCTCAGAAAGAGGCTGAAAGAAACAAAAATTCCAGCTTAGATTTGATCAGATTAGATGCAGACAGCTGAATATTCTGACCTTAACCAGGGATGCTACCTCAGTTGTCAGCTTGTCCATTTAGGCATCCTCACCATCAGACGGTGGCTGAAAGATACCAAAAATACAAATAAGATTTGATTAGATTAGATGTAGACAGCTGGATATACTGATCTATTCAAAGGATACTGCCTCCGTTGTCAGCTTATACATTTGGCCATGTTCATCCTCAGAAGGTGGCTGAAAGAAACAAAAATTCCAGTTTAGATTTGATCAGATTAGATGCAGACAGCTGAATATTCTGACCTTAACCAGGGATGCTCCCTCAGTTGTCAGCTTGTCCATGTAGGCATCCTCAACATCAGACGGTGGCTGAAAGAAACCAAAAATACAATTAAGATTTGATTAAATTAGATGTAGACAGCTGGATATTCTGATCTAATCAAAGGATACTGCCTCCGTTGTCAGTTTATCCATTTGGCCATGTTCATCTTCAGAAGGTGGCTAAAAAAAACAAAAATTCCAGCTTAGATTTGATCAGATTAGATGCAGACAGCTGAATATTCTGACCTTAACCAGGGATGCGACCTCAGATGTCAGCTTGTCCATTTAGGCTTCCTCACCATCAGACGTTGGCTGAAAGATACGAAAAATACAATTAAGATTTCAGTAGATGAGATGTAGACAGCTGGATATACTGATCTAATCAAAGGATACTGCCTCCGTTGTCAGCTTATACATTTGGCCATGTTCATTCTCAGAAGGTGGCTGAAAGAAACAAAAATTCCAGTTTAGATTTGATCAGATTAGATGCAGACAGCTGAATATTCTGACCTTAACCGGGGATGCTCCCTCAGTTGTCAGCTTGTCCATTTAGGCATCATCAACATCAGACGGTGGCTGAAAGAAACCAAAAATACAATTAAGATTTGATTTGATTAGATGTAGACAGCTGGATATACTGATCTAATCAACGGATACTGCCTCCGATGTCAGTTTATCCATTTGGCCATGTTCATCCTCAGAAGGTGGCTGAAAGAAACAAAAATTCCAGTTTAGATTTGATCAGATTAGATGAAGACAGCTGAATATTCTGACCTTAACCAGGGATGCTACCTCAGTTGTCACCTTGTCCATTTAGGCATCCTCACCCTCAGACAGTGGCTGAAAGAAACCAAAAATACAATTAAGATTTGATTTGATTAGATGTAGACTGCTGGATATACTGATCTAATCAAAGGATACTGCCTCCGTTGTCAGTTTATCCATTTGTCCATGTTCATCCTCAGAAGGTGGCTGAAAGAAACAAAAATTCAAGCTTAGATTTGATCAGATTAGATGCAGACAGCTGAATATTCTGACCTGAACCAGGGATGCTACCTCAGATGTCAGCTTGTCCATTTAGGCATCCTCAACATCAGACGGTGGTTGAAAGAAACCAAAAATACATTTAAGATTTGATTAGATTAGATGTAGACAACTGGATATACTACTCTAATCAACGGATACTGCCTCCGATGTCAGTTTATCCATTTGGCCATGTTCATCCTCAGAAGGTGGCTGCAAGAAACTAAAATTCTAGCTGAGATTTGATCGGATTAGATGCAGACAGCTGAATATTCTGACCTTAACCAGGACTGCTACCTCAGTTGTCAGCTTGTCCATTAAGGCATCCACAACATCAGACGGTGGCTGAAAGAAACCAAAAATACAATTAAAATTTGATTAGATTAGATGTAGACAGCTGGATATACTAATCTAATCCATGGATACTGCCTCCCTTTTGAGCTTGTCCATTTTGCCATTTTCATCCTCAGAAGGTGGCTGAAAAAAACCAAAATACGAGCTAAGATTCGATCAGATTAGATGCAGACAGCTGAATATTCTGACCTTAACCAGGGATGCTACCTCAGTTGTCACCTTGTCCATTTAGGCATCCTCACCCTCAGACGGTGGCTGAAAGAAACCAAAAATACAATTAAGATTTGATTAGATTAGATGTAGACAGCTGGATATACTGAGCTAATCAACGGATACTGCCTTCCTTGTCAGTTTATCCATTTGGCCATGTTCATCTTCAGAAGGTGGCTGAAAGAAACACAAATTCCAGCTTAGATTTGATCAGATTAGATGCAGACAGCTGAATATTCTGACCTTAACCAGGGATGCTACCTCAGATGTCAACTTATCCATTTAGACATCCTCAACATCAGACAGTGGCTGAAAGAAACCAAAAATACAATTAAGATTTGATTAGATTAGATGAAGACAGCTGGATATACTGATCTAATCCATAGATACTGCCTACCTTGTGAGCTTGTTCATTTTGCCATTTTCATCCTCAGAAAGAGGCTGAAAGACACAAAAATTCCAGCTTAGACTTGATCAGATTAGATGCAGACAGCTGAATATTCTGACCTTAACCAGGGATGCTACCTCAGTTGTCACCTTGTCCATTTAGGCATCCTCAACCTCAGACGGTGGCTGGAAGAAACCAAAAATACAATTAAGATTTGATTAAATTAGATGTAGACAGCTGGATATACTGATCTAATCAAAGGATACTGCCTCCATTGTCAGTTTATCCATTTGGCCATGTTCATCTTCAGAAGGTGGCTGAAAGAAACAAAAATTCCAGCTTAGATTTGATCAGATCAGATGCAGACTGCTGAATATTCTGACCTTAACCAGGGACGCTACCTCAGATGTCAGCTTGTCCATTTAGGCATCCTCACCATCAGACGGTGGCTGAAAGATACCAAAAATACAATTAAGATTTGATTAGATTAGATGTAGACAGCTGGATATACTGATCTAATCAAAGGATACTGCCTCCATTGTCAGCTTATATATTTGGCCATGTTCATCCTCAGAAGGTGGCTGAAAGAAACAAAAATTCCAGTTTAGATTTGATCAGATTAGATGCAGACAGCTGAATATTCTGTCCTTAACCAGGGATGCTACCTCAGTTGTCACCTTGTCCATTTAGGCATCCTCAACATCAGACGGTGGCTGAAAGAAACCAAAAATACAATTAAGATTTGATTAAATTAGATGTAGACAGCTGGATATACTGATCTAATCAAAGGATACTGCCTCCGTTGTCAGTTTATCCATTTGGCCATGTTCATCTTCAGAAGGTGGCTAAAAGAAACAAAACTTCCAGCTTAGATTTGATCAGATTAGATGCAGACAGCTGAATATTCTGACCTTAACCAGGGATGCGACCTCAGATGTCAGCTTGTCCATTTAGGCTTCCTCACCATCAGACGTTGGCTGAAAGATACCAAAAATACAATTAAGATTTCAGTAGATGAGATGTAGACAGCTGGATATACTGATCTAATCAAAGGATACTGCCTCCGTTGTCAGCTTATACATTTGGCCATGTTCATCCTCAGAAGGTGGCTGAAAGAAACAAAAATTCCAGTTTAGATGTGATCAGATTAGATGCAGACAGCTGAATATTCTGACCTTAACCAGGGATGCTACCTCAGTTGTCACCTTGTCCATTTAGGCATCCTCAACATCAGACGGTGGCTGAAAGAAACCAAAAATACAATTAAGATTTGATTAGGTTAGATGTAGACAGCTGGATATACTGATCTAATCAACGGATACTGCCTCCGATGTCAGTTTATCCATTTGGCCATGTTCATCCTAAGAAGGTGGCTGCAAGAAACAAAAATTCTAGCTTAGATTTGATCAGATTAGATGCAGACAGCTGAATATTCTGACCTTAACCTGGACTGCTACCTCAGTTGTCAGCTTGTCCATTTAGGCATCCTCAACATCAGACGGTGGCTGAAAGACACCAAAAATACAATTAAAATTTTATTAGATTAGATGTAGACAGCTGGATATACTGATCTAATCCATGGATACTGCCGCCATTTTGAGCTTGTCCATTTTGCCATTTTAATCTTCAGAAGGTTCCTGAAAGAAACCAAAATACGAGCTAAGATTTGATCAGATTAGATGCAGACGGCTGAATATTCTGACCTTAACCAGGGATGCTACCTCAGTTGTCACCTTGTCCATTTAGGCATCCTCACCATCAGACGGTGGCTGAAAGATACCAAAAATACAATTAAGATTTTATTAGATGAGATGTAGACAGCTGGATATACTGATCTAATCAAAGGATACTGCCTTCGTTGTCAGTTTATACATTTGGCCATGTTCATCCTCAGAAGGTGGCTGAAAGAAACAAAAATTCCAGTTTAGATTTGATCAGATTAGATGCAGACAGCTGAATATTCTGACCTTAACCTGGGATGCTCTCTCAGTTGTCAACTTGTCCATTTAGGCTTCCTCACCCTCAGACGGTGGCTGAAAGAAACCCAAAATTCAATTAAGATTTGATTAGATTAGATGTAGACAGCTGGATATACTGATCTAATCAAAGGATACTGCCTCCGTTGTCAGTTTATCCATTTGGCCATGTTCATCCTCAGAAGGTGGCTGCAAGAAACAAAAATTCCAGCTTAGATTTGATCAGATTAGATGCAGACAGCTGAATTTTCTGACCTTAACCAGGGATGCTACCTCAGATGTCAACTTATCCATTTAGACATCCTCAACATCAGACAGTGGCTGAAAGAAACCAAAAATACAATTAAGATTTGATTAGATTAGATGAAGACAGCTGGATATACTGATCTAATCCATGGATACTGCCTACCTTGTGAGCTTGTTCATTTTGCCATTTTCATCCTCAGAAAGAGGCTGAAAGAAACAAAAATTCCAGCTTAGATTTGATCAGATTAGATGCAGACAGCTGAATATTCTGACCTTAACCATGGATGCTACCTCAGTTGTCAGCTTGTCCATTTATGCATCCTCAACATCAGACTGTGGCTGAAAGAAACAAAAAATACAATTAAGATTTGATTAGATTAGATGAAGACAGCTGGATATACTGATCTAATCCATAGATACTGCCTACCTTGTGAGCTTGTTCATTTTGCCATTTTCATCCTCAGAAAGAGGCTGCAAGAAACAAAAATTCCAGCTTAGAGTTGATCAGATTAGATGCAGACAGCTGAATATTCTGACCTTAACCAGGGATGCTACCTCAGTTGTCACCTTGTCCATTTAGGCATCCTCACCCTCAGACGGTGGCTGAAAGGAACCAAAAATACAATTAAGATTTTATTAAATTAGATGTAGACAGCTGGATATACTGATCTAATCAAAGGATACTGCCTCCATTGTCAGTTTATCCATTTGGCCATGTTCATCTTCAGAAGGTGGCTGAAAGAAACAAAAATCCCAGCTTAGATTTGATCAGATTAGATGCAGACAGCTGAATATTCTGACCTTAACCAGGGATGCTACCTCAGATGTCAGCTTGTCCATTTAGGCATCCTCACCATCAGACGGTGGCTGAAAGATACCAAAAATACAATTAAGATTTGATTAGATTAGATGTAGACAGCTGGATATACTGATCTAATCAAAGGATACTGCCTCCATTGTCAGCTTATACATTTGGCCATGTTCATCCTCAGAAGGTGGCTGAAAGAAACAAAAATTCCAGTTTAGATTTGATCAGATTAGATGCAGACAGCTGAATATTCTGACCTTAACCAGGGATGCTCCCTCACTTGTCAGCTTGTTCATTTAGGCATCCTCAACATCAGACGGTGGCTGAAAGAAACCAAAAATACAATTAAGATTTGATTTGATTAGAGGTAGACAGCTGGATATACTGATCTAATCAACGGATACTACCTCCCTTGTGAGCTTGTTCATTTGGCCATTTTCATCCTCAGAAGGTGGCTGAAAGAAACCAAAATACGAGCTAAGATTCGATCAGATTAGATGCAGACAGCTGAATATTCTGACCTTAACCAGGGATGCTACCTAAGTTGTCACCTTGTCCATTTAGGCATCCTCACCCTCAGACGGTGGCTGAAAGAAACCAAAAATACAATTAAGATTTGATTAGATTAGATGTAGACAACTGGATATACTGATCTAATCAAAGGATACTGCCTCCGTTGTCAGTTTATACATTTGGCCATGTTCATCATCAGAAGGTGGCTGAAAGAAACAAAAATTCCAGTTTAGATTTGATCAGATTAGATGCAGACAGCTGAATATTCTGACCTTAACCAGGAATGCTCCCTCAGTTGTCAGATTGTCCATTTAGGCATCCTCAACATCAGACGGTGGCTGAAAGAATCCAAAAATACAATTCAGATTTGATTAGATTAGATGAAGACAGCTGGATATACTGATCTAATCCATGGATACTGCCTACCTTGTGAGCTTGTTCATTTTGCCATTTTCATCCTCAGAAAGAGGCTGAAAGAAAAAAAAATTCCAGCTTAGATTTGATCAGATTAGATGCAGACAGCTGAATATTCTGACCTTAACCATGGATGCTACCTCAGTTGTCAGCTTGTCCATTTAGGCATCCTCACCATCAGACGGTGGCTATAAGATACCAAAAATACAATTAAGATTTGATTAGATTAGATGTAGACAGCTGGATATACTGATCTATTCAAAGGATACTGCCTCCGTTGTCAGCTTATACATTTGGCCATGTTCATCCTCAGAAGGTGGCTGGAAGAAACAAAAATTCCAGTTTAGATTTGATCAGATTAGATGCAGACAGCTGAATATTCTGACCTTAACCAGGGATGCTCCCTCAGTTGTGAGATTGTCCATGTAGGCATCCTCAACATCAGACGGTGGCTGAAAGAAACCAAAAATACAATTAAGATTTGATTTGATTAGATGTAGACAGCTGGATATACTGATCTAATCAAAGGATACTGCCTCCGTTGTCAGTTTATCCATTTGGCCATGGTCATCCTCAGAAGGTGGCTGAAAGAAACAAAAATTCCAGTTTAGATTTGATCAGATTAGATGAAGACAGCTGAATATTCTGACCTTAACCAGGGATGCTACCTCAGTTGTCACCTTGTCCATTTAGGCATCCTCACCCTCAGACGGTGGCTGAAAGAAACCAAAAATACAATTAAGATTTGATTTGATTAGATGTAGACAGCTGGATATACTGATCTAATCAAAGGATACTGCCTCCGTTGTCAGTTTATCCATTTGTCCATGTTCATCCTCAGAAGGTGGCTGAAAGAAACAAAAATTCAAGCTTAGATTTGATCAAATTAGATGCAGACAGCTGAATATTCTGACTTGAACCAGGGATGCTACCTCAGATGTCAGCTTGTCCATTTAGGCATCCTCAACATCAGACGGTGGTTGAAAGAAACCAAAAATACATTTAAGATTTGATTAGATTAGATGTAGACAGCTGGATATACTGATCTAATCAACGGATACTGCCTCCAATGTCAGTTTATCCATTTGGCCATGTTCATCCTCAGAAGGTGGCTGCAAGAAACTAAAATTCTAGCTTAGATTTGATCAGATTAGATGCATACAGCTGAATATTCTGACCTTAACCAGGACTGCTACCTCAGTTGTCAGCCTGTCCATTAAGGCATCCACAACATCAGACGGTGGCTGAAAGAAACCAAAAATACAATTAAAATTTGATTAGTTAAAGATGTAGACAGCTGGATATACTGATCTAATCCATGGATACTGCCTCCCTTTTGAGCTTGTCCATTTTGCCATTTTCATCCTCAGAAGGTGGCTGAAAGAAACCAAAATACGAGCTAAGATTCGATCAGATTAGATGCAGACAGCTGAATATTCTGACCTTAACCATCGATGCTACCTCAGTTGTCACCTTGTCCATTTAGGCATCCTCACCCTCAGACGGTGGCTGAAAGAAACCAAAAATACAATTAAGATTTGATTAGATTAGATGTAGACAGCTGGATATACTGAGCTAATCAAATGATACTGCCTCCGTTGTCAGTTTATCCATTTGGCCATGTTCATCTTCAGAAGGTGGCTGAAAGAAACACAAACTCCAGCTTAGATTTGATCAGATTAGATACAGACAGCTGAATATTCTGACCTTAACCAGGGATGCTACCTCAGATGTCAACTTATCCATTTAGACATCCTCAACATAAGACAGTGGCTGAAAGAAACAAAAAATACAATTAAGATTTGATTAGATTAGATGAAGACAGCTGGATATACCGATCTAATCCACAGATACTGCCTACCTTGTGAGCTTGTTCATTTGGCCATTTTCATCCTCAGAAAGAGGCTGAAAGAAACAAAAATTCCAGCTTAGACTTGATCAGATTAGATGCAGACAGCTGAATATTCTGACCTTAACCAGGGATGCTACCTCAGTTGTCACCTTGTCCATTTAGGCATCCTCACCCTCAGACGGTGGCTGAAAGAAACCAAAAATACAATTAAGATTTGATTAAATTAGATGTAGACAGCTGGATATACTGATCTAATCAAAGGATACTGCCTCCATTGTCAGTTTATCCATTTGGCCATGTTCATCTTCAGAAGGTGGCTGAAAGAAACAAAAATTCCAGCTTAGATTTGATCAGATTAGATGCAGACAGCTGAATATTCTGACCTTAACCAGGGACGCTACCTCAGATGTCAGCTTGTCCATTTAGGCATCCTCACCATCAGACGGTGGCTGAAAGATACCAAAAATACAATTAAGATTTGATTAGATTAGATGTAGACAACTGGATATACCGATCTAATCAAAGGATACTGCCTCCGTTGTCAGCTTATACATTTGGCAATGTTCATCCTCAGAAGGTGGCTGAAAGAAACAAAAATTCCAGTTTAGATTTGATCAGATTAGATGCAGACAGCTGAATATTCTGACCTTAACCAGGGATGCTACCTCAGTTGTCACCTTGTCCATTTAGGCATCCTCAACATCAGACGGTGGCTGAAAGAAACCAAAAATACAATTAGGATTTGATTAAATTAGATGTAGACAGCTGGATATACTGATCTAATCAAAGGATACTGCCTCCGTTGTCAGTTTATCCATTTGGCCATGTTCATCTTCAGAAGGTGGCTAAAAGAAACAAAAATTCCAGCTTAGATTTGATCAGATTAGATGCAGACAGCTGAATATTCTGACCTTAACCAGGGATGCGACCTCAGATGTCAGCTTGTCCATTTAGGCTTCCTCACCATCAGACGTTGGCTGAAAGATACCAAAAATACAATTAAGATTTCAGTAGATGAGATGTAGACAGCTGGATATACTCATCTAATCAAAGGATACTGCCTCCGTTGTCAGCTTATACATTTGGCCATGTTCATCCTCAGAAGGTGGATGAAAGAAACAAAAATTCCAGTTTAGATTTGATCAGATTAGATGCAGACAGCTGAATATTCTGACCTTAACCAGGGATGCTACCTCAGTTGTCACCTTGTCCATTTAGGCATCCTCAACATCAGACGGTGGCTGAAAGAAACCAAAAATACAATTAGGATTTGATTAAATTAGATGTAGACAGCTGGATATACTGATCTAATCAAAGGATACTGCCTCCATTGTCAGTTTATCCATTTGGCCATGTTCATCTTCAGAAGGTGGCTGAAAGAAACAAAAATTCCATCTTAGATTTGATCAGATTAGATGCAGACAGCTGAATATTCTGACCTTAACCAGGGACGCTACCTCAGATGTCAGCTTGTCCATTTAGGCATCCTCACCATCAGACGGTGGCTGAAAGATACCAAAAATACAATTAAGATTTGATTAGATTAGATGTAGACAACTGGATATACCGATCTAATCAAAGGATACTGCCTCCGTTGTCAGCTTATACATTTGGCAATGTTCATCCTCAGAAGGTGGCTGAAAGAAACAAAAATTCCAGTTTAGATTTGATCAGATTAGATGCAGACAGCTGAATATTCTGACCTTAACCAGGGATGCTCCCTCAGTTGTCAGCTTGTCCATTTAGGCATTATCAACATCAGACGGTGGCTGAAAGAAACCAAAAATACAATTAAGATTTGATTTGATTAGATGTAGACAGCTGAATATACTGATCTAATCAAAGGATACTGCCTCCGTTGTCAGTTTATCCATTTGTCCATGTTCATCCTCAGAAGGTGGCTGAAAGAAACAAAAACTCAAGCTTAGATTTGATCAGATTAGATGCAGACAGCTGAATATTCTGACCTGAACCAGGGATGCTACCTCAGATGTCTGCTTGTTCATTTAGGCATCCTCAACATCAGACGGTGGCTGAAAGAAACCAAAAATACAATTAAGATTTGATTAAATTAGATGTAGACAGCTGGATATACTGATCTAATCAAAGGATACTGCCTCCATTGTCAGTTTATCCATTTGGCCATGTTCATCTTCAGAAGGTGGCTGAAAGAAACAAAAATTCCAGCTTAGATTTGATCAGATTAGATGCAGACAGCTGAATATTCTGACCTTAACCAGGGACGCTACCTCAGATGTCAGCTTGTCCATTTAGGCATCCTCACCATCAGACGGTGGCTGAAAGATACCAAAAATACAATTAAGATTTGATTAGATTAGATGTAGACAACTGGATATACCGATCTAATCAAAGGATACTGCCTCCGTTGTCAGCTTATACATTTGGCAATGTTCATCCTCAGAAGGTGGCTGAAAGAAACAAAAATTCCAGTTTAGATTTGATCAGATTAGATGCAGACAGCTGAATATTCTGACCTTAACCAGGGATGCTACCTCATTTGTCACCTTGTCCATTTAGGCATCCTCAACATCAGACGGTGGCTGAAAGAAACCAAAAATACAATTAGGATTTGATTAAATTAGATGTAGACAGCTGGATATACTGATCTAATCAAAGGATACTGCCTCCGTTGTCAGTTTATCCATTTGGCCATGTTCATCTTCAGAAGGTGGCTGAAAGAAACAAAAATTCCAGCTTAGATTTGATCAGATTAGATGCAGACAGCTGAATATTCTGACCTTAACCAGGGATGCGACCTCAGATGTCAGCTTGTCCATTTAGGCTTCCTCACCATCAGACGTTGGCTGAAAGATACCAAAAATACAATTAAGATTTCAGTAGATGAGATGTAGACAGCTGGATATACTCATCTAATCAAAGGATACTGCCTCCGTTGTCAGCTTATACATTTGGCCATGTTCATCCTCAGAAGGTGGATGAAAGAAACAAAAATTCCAGTTTAGATTTGATCAGATTAGATGCAGACAGCTGAATATTCTGACCTTAACCAGGGATGCTCCCTCAGTTGTCAGCTTGTCCATTTAGGCATTATCAACATCAGACGGTGGCTGAAAGAAACCAAAAATACAATTAAGATTTGATTTGATTAGATGTAGACAGCTGAATATACTGATCTAATCAAAGGATACTGCCTCCGTTGTCAGTTTATCCATTTGTCCATGTTCATCCTCAGAAGGTGGCTGAAAGAAACAAAAACTCAAGCTTAGATTTGATCAGATTAGATGCAGACAGCTGAATATTCTGACCTGAACCAGGGATGCTACCTCAGATGTCAGCTTGTCCATTTAGGCATCCTCAACATCAGACGGTGGTTGAAAGAAACCAAAAATACATTTAAGATTTGATTAGATTAGATGTAGACAGCTGGATATACTGATCTAATCAACGGATACTGCCTCCGATGTCAGTTTATCCATTTGGCCATGTTCATCCTCAGAAGGTGGCTGCAAGAAACAAAAACTCTAGCTTAGATTTGATCGGATTAGATGCAGACAGCTGAATATTCTGACCTTAACCAGGGATGCTCCCTCAGTTGTCAGCTTGTCCATTTAGGCATCATCAACATCAGACGGTGGCTGAAAGAAACCAAAAATACAATTAAGATTTGATTTGATTAGATGTAGACAGCTGGATATACTGATCTAATCAAAGGATACTGCCTCCGTTGTCAGTTTATCCATTTGTCCATGTTCATCCTCAGAAGGTGGCTGAAAGAAACAAAAATTCAAGCTTAGATTTGATCAGATTAGATGCAGACAGCTGAATATTTTGACCTGAACCAGGGATGCTACCTCAGATGTCAGCTTGTCCATTTAGGCATCCTCAACATCAGACGGTGGTTGAAAGAAACCAAAAATACATTTAAGATTTGATTAGATTATATGTAGACAGCTGGATATACTGATCTAATCAACGAATACTGCCTCCGATGTCAGTTTATCCATTTGGCCATGTTCATGCTCAGAAGGTGGCTGCAAGAAACTAAAATTCTAGCTTAGATTTGATCAGATTAGATGCAGACAGCTGAATATTCTGACCTTAACCAGGACTGCTACCTCAGTTGTCAGCTTGTCCATTAAGGCATCCACAACATCAGACGGTGGCTGAAAGAAACCAAAAATACAATTAAAATTTGATTAGATTAGATGTAGACAGCTGGATATACTGATCTAATCCATGGATACTGCCTCCCTTTTGAGCTTGTCCATTTTGGATTTTCATCCTCAGAAGGTGGCTGAAAGAAACAAAAATTCCAGTTTAGACTTGATCAGATTAGATGCAGACAGCTGAATATTCTGACCTTAACCAGGGATGCTACCTCAGTTGTCACATTGTCCATTTAGGCATCCTCACCCTCAGACGGTGGCTGAAAGAAACCAAAAATACAATTAAGATTTGATTAAATTAGATGTAGACAGCTGGATATACTGATCTAATCAAAGGATACTGCCTCCATTGTCAGTTTATCCATTTGGCCATGTTCATCTTCAGAAGGTGGCTGAAAGAAACAAAAATTCCAGCTTAGATTTGATCAGATTAGATGCAGACAGCTGAATATTCTGACCTTAACCAGGGACGCTACCTCAGATGTCAGCTTGTCCATTTAGGCATCCTCACCATCAGACGGTGGCTGAAAGATACCAAAAATACAATTAAGATTTGATTAGATTAGATGTAGACAACTGGATATACTGATCTAATCAAAGGATACTGCCTCCGTTGTCAGCTTATACATTTGGCAATGTTCATCCTCAGAAGGTGGCTGAAAGAAACAAAAATTCCAGTTTAGATTTGATCAGATTACATGCAGACAGCTGAATATTCTGACCTTAACCAGGGATGCTACCTCAGTTGTCACCTTGTCCATTTAGGCATCCTCAACATCAGACGGTGGCTGAAAGAAACCAAAAATACAATTAGGATTTGATTAAATTAGGTGTAGACAGCTGGATATACTGATCTCATCAAAGGATACTGCCTCCGTTGTCAGTTTATCCATTTGGCCATGTTCATCTTCAGAAGGTGGCTAAAAGAAACAAAAATTCCAGCTTAGATTTGATCAGATTAGATGCAGACAGCTGAATATTCTGACCTTAACCAGGGATGCGACCTCAGATGTCAGCTTGTCCATTTAGGCTTCCTCACCATCAGACGTTGGCTGAAAGATACCAAAAATACAATTAAGATTTCAGTAGATGAGATGTAGACAGCTGGATATACTGATCTAATCAAAGGATACTGCCTCCGTTGTCAGCTTATACATTTGGCCATGTTCATCCTCAGAAGGTGGATGAAAGAAACAAAAATTCCAGTTTAGATTTGATCAGATTAGATGCAGACAGCTGAATATTCTGACCTTAACCAGGGATGCTCCCTCAGTTGTCAGCTTGTCCATTTAGGCATCATCAACATCAGACGGTGGCTGAAAGAAACCAAAAATACAATTAAGATTTGATTTGATTAGATGTAGACAGCTGAATATACTGATCTAATCAAAGGATACTGCCTCCGTTGTCAGTTTATCCATTTGTCCATGTTCATCCTCAGAAGGTGGCTGAAAGAAACAAAAATTCTAGCTTAGATTTGATCAGATTAGATGCAGACAGCTGAATATTCTGACCTTAACCAGGGATGCTCCCTCAGTTGTCAGCTTGTCCATTTAGGAATCATCAACATCAGACGGTGGCTGAAAGAAACCAAAAATACAATTAAGATTTGATTTGATTAGATGTAGACAGCTGGATATACTGATCTAATCAAAGGATACTGCCTCCGTTGTCAGTTTATCCATTTGTCCATGTTCATCCTCAGAAGGTGGCTGAAAGAAACAAAAATTCAAGCTTAGATTTGATCAGATTAGATGCAGACAGCTGAATATTTTGACCTGAACCAGGGATGCTACCTCAGATGTCAGCTTGTCCATTTAGGCATCCTCAACATCAGACGGTGGTTGAAAGAAACCAAAAATACATTTAAGATTTGATTAGATTATATGTAGACAGCTGGATATACTGATCTAATCAACGAATACTGCCTCCGATGTCAGTTTATCCATTTGGCCATGTTCATGCTCAGAAGGTGGCTGCAAGAAACTAAAATTCTAGCTTAGATTTGATCAGATTAGATGCAGACAGCTGAATATTCTGACCTTAACCAGGACTGCTACCTCAGTTGTCAGCTTGTCCATTAAGGCATCCACAACATCAGACGGTGGCTGAAAGAAACCAAAAATACAATTAAAATTTGATTAGATTAGATGTAGACAGCTGGATATACTGATCTAATCCATGGATACTGCCTCCCTTTTGAGCTTGTCCATTTTGGATTTTCATCCTCAGAAGGTGGCTGAAAGAAACAAAAATTCCAGTTTAGACTTGATCAGATTAGATGCAGACAGCTGAATATTCTGACCTTAACCAGGGATGCTACCTCAGTTGTCACCTTGTCCATTTAGGCATCCTCACCCTCAGACGGTGGCTGAAAGAAACCAAAAATACAATTAAGATTTGATTAAATTAGATGTAGACAGCTGGATATACTGATCTAATCAAAGGATACTGCCTCCATTGTCAGTTTATCCATTTGGCCATGTTCATCTTCAGAAGGTGGCTGAAAGAAACAAAAATTCCAGCTTAGATTTGATCAGATTAGATGCAGACAGCTGAATATTCTGACCTTAACCAGGGACGCTACCTCAGATGTCAGCTTGTCCATTTAGGCATCCTCACCATCAGACGGTGGCTGAAAGATACCAAAAATACAATTAAGATTTGATTAGATTAGATGTAGACAACTGGATATACTGATCTAATCAAAGGATACTGCCTCCGTTGTCAGCTTATACATTTGGCAATGTTCATCCTCAGAAGGTGGCTGAAAGAAACAAAAATTCCAGTTTAGATTTGATCAGATTACATGCAGACAGCTGAATATTCTGACCTTAACCAGGGATGCTACCTCAGTTGTCACCTTGTCCATTAAGGCATCCTCAACATCAGACGGTGGCTGAAAGAAACCAAGAATACAATTAGGATTTGATTAAATTAGGTGTAGACAGCTGGATATACTGATCTCATCAAAGGATACTGCCTCCGTTGTCAGTTTATCCATTTGGCCATGTTCATCTTCAGAAGGTGGCTAAAAGAAACAAAAATTCCAGCTTAGATTTGATCAGATTAGATGCAGACAGCTGAATATTCTGACCTTAACCAGGGATGCTACCTCAGTTGTCACCTTGTCCATTTAGGCATCCTCAACCTCAGACGGTGGCTGGAAGAAACCAAAAATACAATTAAGATTTGATTAAATTAGATGTAGACAGCTGGATATACTGATCTAATCAAAGGATACTGCCTCCATTGTCAGTTTATCCATTTGGCCATGTTCATCTTCAGAAGGTGGCTGAAAGAAACAAAAATTCCAGCTTAGATTTGATCAGATCAGATGCAGACTGCTGAATATTCTGACCTTAACCAGGGACGCTACCTCAGATGTCAGCTTGTCCATTTAGGCATCCTCACCATCAGACGGTGGCTGAAAGATACCAAAAATACAATTAAGATTTGATTAGATTAGATGTAGACAGCTGGATATACTGATCTAATCAAAGGATACTGCCTCCATTGTCAGCTTATATATTTGGCCATGTTCATCCTCAGAAGGTGGCTGAAAGAAACAAAAATTCCAGTTTAGATTTGATCAGATTAGATGCAGACAGCTGAATATTCTGTCCTTAACCAGGGATGCTACCTCAGTTGTCACCTTGTCCATTTAGGCATCCTCAACATCAGACGGTGGCTGAAAGAAACCAAAAATACAATTAAGATTTGATTAAATTAGATGTAGACAGCTGGATATACTGATCTAATCAAAGGATACTGCCTCCGTTGTCAGTTTATCCATTTGGCCATGTTCATCTTCAGAAGGTGGCTAAAAGAAACAAAACTTCCAGCTTAGATTTGATCAGATTAGATGCAGACAGCTGAATATTCTGACCTTAACCAGGGATGCGACCTCAGATGTCAGCTTGTCCATTTAGGCTTCCTCACCATCAGACGTTGGCTGAAAGATACCAAAAATACAATTAAGATTTCAGTAGATGAGATGTAGACAGCTGGATATACTGATCTAATCAAAGGATACTGCCTCCGTTGTCAGCTTATACATTTGGCCATGTTCATCCTCAGAAGGTGGCTGAAAGAAACAAAAATTCCAGTTTAGATGTGATCAGATTAGATGCAGACAGCTGAATATTCTGACCTTAACCAGGGATGCTACCTCAGTTGTCACCTTGTCCATTTAGGCATCCTCAACATCAGACGGTGGCTGAAAGAAACCAAAAATACAATTAAGATTTGATTAGGTTAGATGTAGACAGCTGGATATACTGATCTAATCAACGGATACTGCCTCCGATGTCAGTTTATCCATTTGGCCATGTTCATCCTCAGAAGGTGGCTGCAAGAAACAAAAATTCTAGCTTAGATTTGATCAGATTAGATGCAGACAGCTGAATATTCTGACCTTAACCTGGACTGCTACCTCAGTTGTCAGCTTGTCCATTTAGGCATCCTCAACATCAGACGGTGGCTGAAAGACACCAAAAATACAATTAAAATTTTATTAGATTAGATGTAGACAGCTGGATATACTGATCTAATCCATGGATACTGCCGCCATTTTGAGCTTGTCCATTTTGCCATTTTAATCTTCAGAAGGTTCCTGAAAGAAACCAAAATACGAGCTAAGATTTGATCAGATTAGATGCAGACGGCTGAATATTCTGACCTTAACCAGGGATGCTACCTCAGTTGTCACCTTGTCCATTTAGGCATCCTCACCATCAGACGGTGGCTGAAAGATACCAAAAATACAATTAAGATTTTATTAGATGAGATGTAGACAGCTGGATATACTGATCTAATCAAAGGATACTGCCTTCGTTGTCAGTTTATACATTTGGCCATGTTCATCCTCAGAAGGTGGCTGAAAGAAACAAAAATTCCAGTTTAGATTTGATCAGATTAGATGCAGACAGCTGAATATTCTGACCTTAACCTGGGATGCTCTCTCAGTTGTCAACTTGTCCATTTAGGCTTCCTCACCCTCAGACGGTGGCTGAAAGAAACCCAAAATTCAATTAAGATTTGATTAGATTAGATGTAGACAGCTGGATATACTGATCTAATCAAAGGATACTGCCTCCGTTGTCAGTTTATCCATTTGGCCATGTTCATCCTCAGAAGGTGGCTGCAAGAAACAAAAATTCCAGCTTAGATTTGATCAGATTAGATGCAGACAGCTGAATTTTCTGACCTTAACCAGGGATGCTACCTCAGATGTCAACTTATCCATTTAGACATCCTCAACATCAGACAGTGGCTGAAAGAAACCAAAAATACAATTAAGATTTGATTAGATTAGATGAAGACAGCTGGATATACTGATCTAATCCATGGATACTGCCTACCTTGTGAGCTTGTTCATTTTGCCATTTTCATCCTCAGAAAGAGGCTGAAAGAAACAAAAATTCCAGCTTAGATTTGATCAGATTAGATGCAGACAGCTGAATATTCTGACCTTAACCATGGATGCTACCTCAGTTGTCAGCTTGTCCATTTATGCATCCTCAACATCAGACTGTGGCTGAAAGAAACAAAAAATACAATTAAGATTTGATTAGATTAGATGAAGACAGCTGGATATACTGATCTAATCCATAGATACTGCCTACCTTGTGAGCTTGTTCATTTTGCCATTTTCATCCTCAGAAAGAGGCTGCAAGAAACAAAAATTCCAGCTTAGAGTTGATCAGATTAGATGCAGACAGCTGAATATTCTGACCTTAACCAGGGATGCTACCTCAGTTGTCACCTTGTCCATTTAGGCATCCTCACCCTCAGACGGTGGCTGAAAGGAACCAAAAATACAATTAAGATTTTATTAAATTAGATGTAGACAGCTGGATATACTGATCTAATCAAAGGATACTGCCTCCATTGTCAGTTTATCCATTTGGCCATGTTCATCTTCAGAAGGTGGCTGAAAGAAACAAAAATCCCAGCTTAGATTTGATCAGATTAGATGCAGACAGCTGAATATTCTGACCTTAACCAGGGATGCTACCTCAGATGTCAGCTTGTCCATTTAGGCATCCTCACCATCAGACGGTGGCTGAAAGATACCAAAAATACAATTAAGATTTGATTAGATTAGATGTAGACAGCTGGATATACTGATCTAATCAAAGGATACTGCCTCCATTGTCAGCTTATACATTTGGCCATGTTCATCCTCAGAAGGTGGCTGAAAGAAACAAAAATTCCAGTTTAGATTTGATCAGATTAGATGCAGACAGCTGAATATTCTGACCTTAACCAGGGATGCTCCCTCACTTGTCAGCTTGTTCATTTAGGCATCCTCAACATCAGACGGTGGCTGAAAGAAACCAAAAATACAATTAAGATTTGATTTGATTAGAGGTAGACAGCTGGATATACTGATCTAATCAACGGATACTACCTCCCTTGTGAGCTTGTTCATTTGGCCATTTTCATCCTCAGAAGGTGGCTGAAAGAAACCAAAATACGAGCTAAGATTCGATCAGATTAGATGCAGACAGCTGAATATTCTGACCTTAACCAGGGATGCTACCTAAGTTGTCACCTTGTCCATTTAGGCATCCTCACCCTCAGACGGTGGCTGAAAGAAACCAAAAATACAATTAAGATTTGATTAGATTAGATGTAGACAACTGGATATACTGATCTAATCAAAGGATACTGCCTCCGTTGTCAGTTTATACATTTGGCCATGTTCATCATCAGAAGGTGGCTGAAAGAAACAAAAATTCCAGTTTAGATTTGATCAGATTAGATGCAGACAGCTGAATATTCTGACCTTAACCAGGAATGCTCCCTCAGTTGTCAGATTGTCCATTTAGGCATCCTCAACATCAGACGGTGGCTGAAAGAATCCAAAAATACAATTCAGATTTGATTAGATTAGATGAAGACAGCTGGATATACTGATCTAATCCATGGATACTGCCTACCTTGTGAGCTTGTTCATTTTGCCATTTTCATCCTCAGAAAGAGGCTGAAAGAAAAAAAAATTCCAGCTTAGATTTGATCAGATTAGATGCAGACAGCTGAATATTCTGACCTTAACCATGGATGCTACCTCAGTTGTCAGCTTGTCCATTTAGGCATCCTCACCATCAGACGGTGGCTATAAGATACCAAAAATACAATTAAGATTTGATTAGATTAGATGTAGACAGCTGGATATACTGATCTATTCAAAGGATACTGCCTCCGTTGTCAGCTTATACATTTGGCCATGTTCATCCTCAGAAGGTGGCTGGAAGAAACAAAAATTCCAGTTTAGATTTGATCAGATTAGATGCAGACAGCTGAATATTCTGACCTTAACCAGGGATGCTCCCTCAGTTGTGAGATTGTCCATGTAGGCATCCTCAACATCAGACGGTGGCTGAAAGAAACCAAAAATACAATTAAGATTTGATTTGATTAGATGTAGACAGCTGGATATACTGATCTAATCAAAGGATACTGCCTCCGTTGTCAGTTTATCCATTTGGCCATGGTCATCCTCAGAAGGTGGCTGAAAGAAACAAAAATTCCAGTTTAGATTTGATCAGATTAGATGAAGACAGCTGAATATTCTGACCTTAACCAGGGATGCTACCTCAGTTGTCACCTTGTCCATTTAGGCATCCTCACCCTCAGACGGTGGCTGAAAGAAACCAAAAATACAATTAAGATTTGATTTGATTAGATGTAGACAGCTGGATATACTGATCTAATCAAAGGATACTGCCTCCGTTGTCAGTTTATCCATTTGTCCATGTTCATCCTCAGAAGGTGGCTGAAAGAAACAAAAATTCAAGCTTAGATTTGATCAAATTAGATGCAGACAGCTGAATATTCTGACTTGAACCAGGGATGCTACCTCAGATGTCAGCTTGTCCATTTAGGCATCCTCAACATCAGACGGTGGTTGAAAGAAACCAAAAATACATTTAAGATTTGATTAGATTAGATGTAGACAGCTGGATATACTGATCTAATCAACGGATACTGCCTCCAATGTCAGTTTATCCATTTGGCCATGTTCATCCTCAGAAGGTGGCTGCAAGAAACTAAAATTCTAGCTTAGATTTGATCAGATTAGATGCATACAGCTGAATATTCTGACCTTAACCAGGACTGCTACCTCAGTTGTCAGCCTGTCCATTAAGGCATCCACAACATCAGACGGTGGCTGAAAGAAACCAAAAATACAATTAAAATTTGATTAGTTAAAGATGTAGACAGCTGGATATACTGATCTAATCCATGGATACTGCCTCCCTTTTGAGCTTGTCCATTTTGCCATTTTCATCCTCAGAAGGTGGCTGAAAGAAACCAAAATACGAGCTAAGATTCGATCAGATTAGATGCAGACAGCTGAATATTCTGACCTTAACCATCGATGCTACCTCAGTTGTCACCTTGTCCATTTAGGCATCCTCACCCTCAGACGGTGGCTGAAAGAAACCAAAAATACAATTAAGATTTGATTAGATTAGATGTAGACAGCTGGATATACTGAGCTAATCAAATGATACTGCCTCCGTTGTCAGTTTATCCATTTGGCCATGTTCATCTTCAGAAGGTGGCTGAAAGAAACACAAACTCCAGCTTAGATTTGATCAGATTAGATACAGACAGCTGAATATTCTGACCTTAACCAGGGATGCTACCTCAGATGTCAACTTATCCATTTAGACATCCTCAACATAAGACAGTGGCTGAAAGAAACAAAAAATACAATTAAGATTTGATTAGATTAGATGAAGACAGCTGGATATACCGATCTAATCCACAGATACTGCCTACCTTGTGAGCTTGTTCATTTGGCCATTTTCATCCTCAGAAAGAGGCTGAAAGAAACAAAAATTCCAGCTTAGACTTGATCAGATTAGATGCAGACAGCTGAATATTCTGACCTTAACCAGGGATGCTACCTCAGTTGTCACCTTGTCCATTTAGGCATCCTCACCCTCAGACGGTGGCTGAAAGAAACCAAAAATACAATTAAGATTTGATTAAATTAGATGTAGACAGCTGGATATACTGATCTAATCAAAGGATACTGCCTCCATTGTCAGTTTATCCATTTGGCCATGTTCATCTTCAGAAGGTGGCTGAAAGAAACAAAAATTCCAGCTTAGATTTGATCAGATTAGATGCAGACAGCTGAATATTCTGACCTTAACCAGGGACGCTACCTCAGATGTCAGCTTGTCCATTTAGGCATCCTCACCATCAGACGGTGGCTGAAAGATACCAAAAATACAATTAAGATTTGATTAGATTAGATGTAGACAACTGGATATACCGATCTAATCAAAGGATACTGCCTCCGTTGTCAGCTTATACATTTGGCAATGTTCATCCTCAGAAGGTGGCTGAAAGAAACAAAAATTCCAGTTTAGATTTGATCAGATTAGATGCAGACAGCTGAATATTCTGACCTTAACCAGGGATGCTACCTCAGTTGTCACCTTGTCCATTTAGGCATCCTCAACATCAGACGGTGGCTGAAAGAAACCAAAAATACAATTAGGATTTGATTAAATTAGATGTAGACAGCTGGATATACTGATCTAATCAAAGGATACTGCCTCCGTTGTCAGTTTATCCATTTGGCCATGTTCATCTTCAGAAGGTGGCTAAAAGAAACAAAAATTCCAGCTTAGATTTGATCAGATTAGATGCAGACAGCTGAATATTCTGACCTTAACCAGGGATGCGACCTCAGATGTCAGCTTGTCCATTTAGGCTTCCTCACCATCAGACGTTGGCTGAAAGATACCAAAAATACAATTAAGATTTCAGTAGATGAGATGTAGACAGCTGGATATACTCATCTAATCAAAGGATACTGCCTCCGTTGTCAGCTTATACATTTGGCCATGTTCATCCTCAGAAGGTGGATGAAAGAAACAAAAATTCCAGTTTAGATTTGATCAGATTAGATGCAGACAGCTGAATATTCTGACCTTAACCAGGGATGCTACCTCAGTTGTCACCTTGTCCATTTAGGCATCCTCAACATCAGACGGTGGCTGAAAGAAACCAAAAATACAATTAGGATTTGATTAAATTAGATGTAGACAGCTGGATATACTGATCTAATCAAAGGATACTGCCTCCATTGTCAGTTTATCCATTTGGCCATGTTCATCTTCAGAAGGTGGCTGAAAGAAACAAAAATTCCATCTTAGATTTGATCAGATTAGATGCAGACAGCTGAATATTCTGACCTTAACCAGGGACGCTACCTCAGATGTCAGCTTGTCCATTTAGGCATCCTCACCATCAGACGGTGGCTGAAAGATACCAAAAATACAATTAAGATTTGATTAGATTAGATGTAGACAACTGGATATACCGATCTAATCAAAGGATACTGCCTCCGTTGTCAGCTTATACATTTGGCAATGTTCATCCTCAGAAGGTGGCTGAAAGAAACAAAAATTCCAGTTTAGATTTGATCAGATTAGATGCAGACAGCTGAATATTCTGACCTTAACCAGGGATGCTCCCTCAGTTGTCAGCTTGTCCATTTAGGCATTATCAACATCAGACGGTGGCTGAAAGAAACCAAAAATACAATTAAGATTTGATTTGATTAGATGTAGACAGCTGAATATACTGATCTAATCAAAGGATACTGCCTCCGTTGTCAGTTTATCCATTTGTCCATGTTCATCCTCAGAAGGTGGCTGAAAGAAACAAAAACTCAAGCTTAGATTTGATCAGATTAGATGCAGACAGCTGAATATTCTGACCTGAACCAGGGATGCTACCTCAGATGTCAGCTTGTCCATTTAGGCATCCTCAACATCAGACGGTGGCTGAAAGAAACCAAAAATACAATTAAGATTTGATTAAATTAGATGTAGACAGCTGGATATACTGATCTAATCAAAGGATACTGCCTCCATTGTCAGTTTATCCATTTGGCCATGTTCATCTTCAGAAGGTGGCTGAAAGAAACAAAAATTCCAGCTTAGATTTGATCAGATTAGATGCAGACAGCTGAATATTCTGACCTTAACCAGGGACGCTACCTCAGATGTCAGCTTGTCCATTTAGGCATCCTCACCATCAGACGGTGGCTGAAAGATACCAAAAATACAATTAAGATTTGATTAGATTAGATGTAGACAACTGGATATACCGATCTAATCAAAGGATACTGCCTCCGTTGTCAGCTTATACATTTGGCAATGTTCATCCTCAGAAGGTGGCTGAAAGAAACAAAAATTCCAGTTTAGATTTGATCAGATTAGATGCAGACAGCTGAATATTCTGACCTTAACCAGGGATGCTACCTCATTTGTCACCTTGTCCATTTAGGCATCCTCAACATCAGACGGTGGCTGAAAGAAACCAAAAATACAATTAGGATTTGATTAAATTAGATGTAGACAGCTGGATATACTGATCTAATCAAAGGATACTGCCTCCGTTGTCAGTTTATCCATTTGGCCATGTTCATCTTCAGAAGGTGGCTAAAAGAAACAAAAATTCCAGCTTAGATTTGATCAGATTAGATGCAGACAGCTGAATATTCTGACCTTAACCAGGGATGCGACCTCAGATGTCAGCTTGTCCATTTAGGCTTCCTCACCATCAGACGTTGGCTGAAAGATACCAAAAATACAATTAAGATTTCAGTAGATGAGATGTAGACAGCTGGATATACTCATCTAATCAAAGGATACTGCCTCCGTTGTCAGCTTATACATTTGGCCATGTTCATCCTCAGAAGGTGGATGAAAGAAACAAAAATTCCAGTTTAGATTTGATCAGATTAGATGCAGACAGCTGAATATTCTGACCTTAACCAGGGATGCTCCCTCAGTTGTCAGCTTGTCCATTTAGGCATTATCAACATCAGACGGTGGCTGAAAGAAACCAAAAATACAATTAAGATTTGATTTGATTAGATGTAGACAGCTGAATATACTGATCTAATCAAAGGATACTGCCTCCGTTGTCAGTTTATCCATTTGTCCATGTTCATCCTCAGAAGGTGGCTGAAAGAAACAAAAACTCAAGCTTAGATTTGATCAGATTAGATGCAGACAGCTGAATATTCTGACCTGAACCAGGGATGCTACCTCAGATGTCAGCTTGTCCATTTAGGCATCCTCAACATCAGACGGTGGTTGAAAGAAACCAAAAATACATTTAAGATTTGATTAGATTAGATGTAGACAGCTGGATATACTGATCTAATCAACGGATACTGCCTCCGATGTCAGTTTATCCATTTGGCCATGTTCATCCTCAGAAGGTGGCTGCAAGAAACAAAAACTCTAGCTTAGATTTGATCGGATTAGATGCAGACAGCTGAATATTCTGACCTTAACCAGGGATGCTCCCTCAGTTGTCAGCTTGTCCATTTAGGAATCATCAACATCAGACGGTGGCTGAAAGAAACCAAAAATACAATTAAGATTTGATTTGATTAGATGTAGACAGCTGGATATACTGATCTAATCAAAGGATACTGCCTCCGTTGTCAGTTTATCCATTTGTCCATGTTCATCCTCAGAAGGTGGCTGAAAGAAACAAAAATTCAAGCTTAGATTTGATCAGATTAGATGCAGACAGCTGAATATTTTGACCTGAACCAGGGATGCTACCTCAGATGTCAGCTTGTCCATTTAGGCATCCTCAACATCAGACGGTGGTTGAAAGAAACCAAAAATACATTTAAGATTTGATTAGATTATATGTAGACAGCTGGATATACTGATCTAATCAACGAATACTGCCTCCGATGTCAGTTTATCCATTTGGCCATGTTCATGCTCAGAAGGTGGCTGCAAGAAACTAAAATTCTAGCTTAGATTTGATCAGATTAGATGCAGACAGCTGAATATTCTGACCTTAACCAGGACTGCTACCTCAGTTGTCAGCTTGTCCATTAAGGCATCCACAACATCAGACGGTGGCTGAAAGAAACCAAAAATACAATTAAAATTTGATTAGATTAGATGTAGACAGCTGGATATACTGATCTAATCCATGGATACTGCCTCCCTTTTGAGCTTGTCCATTTTGGATTTTCATCCTCAGAAGGTGGCTGAAAGAAACAAAAATTCCAGTTTAGACTTGATCAGATTAGATGCAGACAGCTGAATATTCTGACCTTAACCAGGGATGCTACCTCAGTTGTCACATTGTCCATTTAGGCATCCTCACCCTCAGACGGTGGCTGAAAGAAACCAAAAATACAATTAAGATTTGATTAAATTAGATGTAGACAGCTGGATATACTGATCTAATCAAAGGATACTGCCTCCATTGTCAGTTTATCCATTTGGCCATGTTCATCTTCAGAAGGTGGCTGAAAGAAACAAAAATTCCAGCTTAGATTTGATCAGATTAGATGCAGACAGCTGAATATTCTGACCTTAACCAGGGACGCTACCTCAGATGTCAGCTTGTCCATTTAGGCATCCTCACCATCAGACGGTGGCTGAAAGATACCAAAAATACAATTAAGATTTGATTAGATTAGATGTAGACAACTGGATATACTGATCTAATCAAAGGATACTGCCTCCGTTGTCAGCTTATACATTTGGCAATGTTCATCCTCAGAAGGTGGCTGAAAGAAACAAAAATTCCAGTTTAGATTTGATCAGATTACATGCAGACAGCTGAATATTCTGACCTTAACCAGGGATGCTACCTCAGTTGTCACCTTGTCCATTTAGGCATCCTCAACATCAGACGGTGGCTGAAAGAAACCAAAAATACAATTAGGATTTGATTAAATTAGGTGTAGACAGCTGGATATACTGATCTCATCAAAGGATACTGCCTCCGTTGTCAGTTTATCCATTTGGCCATGTTCATCTTCAGAAGGTGGCTAAAAGAAACAAAAATTCCAGCTTAGATTTGATCAGATTAGATGCAGACAGCTGAATATTCTGACCTTAACCAGGGATGCGACCTCAGATGTCAGCTTGTCCATTTAGGCTTCCTCACCATCAGACGTTGGCTGAAAGATACCAAAAATACAATTAAGATTTCAGTAGATGAGATGTAGACAGCTGGATATACTGATCTAATCAAAGGATACTGCCTCCGTTGTCAGCTTATACATTTGGCCATGTTCATCCTCAGAAGGTGGATGAAAGAAACAAAAATTCCAGTTTAGATTTGATCAGATTAGATGCAGACAGCTGAATATTCTGACCTTAACCAGGGATGCTCCCTCAGTTGTCAGCTTGTCCATTTAGGCATCATCAACATCAGACGGTGGCTGAAAGAAACCAAAAATACAATTAAGATTTGATTTGATTAGATGTAGACAGCTGAATATACTGATCTAATCAAAGGATACTGCCTCCGTTGTCAGTTTATCCATTTGTCCATGTTCATCCTCAGAAGGTGGCTGAAAGAAACAAAAATTCTAGCTTAGATTTGATCAGATTAGATGCAGACAGCTGAATATTCTGACCTTAACCAGGGATGCTCCCTCAGTTGTCAGCTTGTCCATTTAGGAATCATCAACATCAGACGGTGGCTGAAAGAAACCAAAAATACAATTAAGATTTGATTTGATTAGATGTAGACAGCTGGATATACTGATCTAATCAAAGGATACTGCCTCCGTTGTCAGTTTATCCATTTGTCCATGTTCATCCTCAGAAGGTGGCTGAAAGAAACAAAAATTCAAGCTTAGATTTGATCAGATTAGATGCAGACAGCTGAATATTTTGACCTGAACCAGGGATGCTACCTCAGATGTCAGCTTGTCCATTTAGGCATCCTCAACATCAGACGGTGGTTGAAAGAAACCAAAAATACATTTAAGATTTGATTAGATTATATGTAGACAGCTGGATATACTGATCTAATCAACGAATACTGCCTCCGATGTCAGTTTATCCATTTGGCCATGTTCATGCTCAGAAGGTGGCTGCAAGAAACTAAAATTCTAGCTTAGATTTGATCAGATTAGATGCAGACAGCTGAATATTCTGACCTTAACCAGGACTGCTACCTCAGTTGTCAGCTTGTCCATTAAGGCATCCACAACATCAGACGGTGGCTGAAAGAAACCAAAAATACAATTAAAATTTGATTAGATTAGATGTAGACAGCTGGATATACTGATCTAATCCATGGATACTGCCTCCCTTTTGAGCTTGTCCATTTTGGATTTTCATCCTCAGAAGGTGGCTGAAAGAAACAAAAATTCCAGTTTAGACTTGATCAGATTAGATGCAGACAGCTGAATATTCTGACCTTAACCAGGGATGCTACCTCAGTTGTCACCTTGTCCATTTAGGCATCCTCACCCTCAGACGGTGGCTGAAAGAAACCAAAAATACAATTAAGATTTGATTAAATTAGATGTAGACAGCTGGATATACTGATCTAATCAAAGGATACTGCCTCCATTGTCAGTTTATCCATTTGGCCATGTTCATCTTCAGAAGGTGGCTGAAAGAAACAAAAATTCCAGCTTAGATTTGATCAGATTAGATGCAGACAGCTGAATATTCTGACCTTAACCAGGGACGCTACCTCAGATGTCAGCTTGTCCATTTAGGCATCCTCACCATCAGACGGTGGCTGAAAGATACCAAAAATACAATTAAGATTTGATTAGATTAGATGTAGACAACTGGATATACTGATCTAATCAAAGGATACTGCCTCCGTTGTCAGCTTATACATTTGGCAATGTTCATCCTCAGAAGGTGGCTGAAAGAAACAAAAATTCCAGTTTAGATTTGATCAGATTACATGCAGACAGCTGAATATTCTGACCTTAACCAGGGATGCTACCTCAGTTGTCACCTTGTCCATTAAGGCATCCTCAACATCAGACGGTGGCTGAAAGAAACCAAGAATACAATTAGGATTTGATTAAATTAGGTGTAGACAGCTGGATATACTGATCTCATCAAAGGATACTGCCTCCGTTGTCAGTTTATCCATTTGGCCATGTTCATCTTCAGAAGGTGGCTAAAAGAAACAAAAATTCCAGCTTAGATTTGATCAGATTAGATGCAGACAGCTGAATATTCTGACCTTAACCAGGGATGCGACCTTAGATGTCAGCTTGTCCATTTAGGCTTCCTCACCATCAGACGTTGGCTGAAAGATACCAAAAATACAATTAAGATTTCAGTAGATGAGATGTAGACAGCTGGATATACTGATCTAATCAAAGGATACTGCCTCCGTTGTCAGCTTATACATTTGGCCATGTTCATCCTCAGAAGGTGGATGAAAGAAACAAAAATTCCAGTTTAGATTTGATCAGATTAGATGCAGACAGCTGAATATTCTGACCTTAACCAGGGATGCTCCCTCAGTTGTCAGCTTGTCCATTTAGGCATCATCAACATCAGACGGTGGCTGAAAGAAACCAAAAATACAATTAAGATTTGATTTGATTAGATGTAGACAGCTGAATATACTGATCTAATCAAAGGATACTGCCTCCGTTGTCAGTTTATCCATTTGTCCATGTTCATCCTCAGAAGGTGGCTGAAAGAAACAAAAATTCAAGCTTAGATTTGATCAGATTAGATGCAGACAGCTGAATATTCTGACCTGAACCAGGGATGCTACCTCAGATGTCAGCTTGTCCATTTAGGCATCCTCAACATCAGACGGTGGTTGAAAGAAACCAAAAATACATTTAAGATTTGATTAGATTAAATGTAGACAACTGGATATACTGATCTAATCAACGGATACTGCCTCCGATGTCAGTTTATCCATTTGGCCATGTTCATCCTCAGAAGGTGGCTGGAAGAAACTAAAATTCTAGCTTAGATTTGATCGGATTAGATGCAGACAGCTGAATATTGTGACCTTAACCAGGACTGCTACCTCAGTTGTCAGCTTGTCCATTAAGGCATCCACAACATCAGACGGTGGCTGAAAGAAACCAAAAATGCAATTAAAATTTGATTAGATTAGATGTAGACAGCTGGATATACTAATCTAATCCATGGATACTGCCTCCCTTTTGAGCTTGTCCATTTTGCCATTTTCATCCTCAGAAGGTGGCTGAAAAAAACCAAAATACGAGCTAAGATTCGATCAGATTAGATGCAGACAGCTGAATATTCTGACCTTAACCAGGGATGCTACCTCAGTTGTCACCTTGTCCATTTAGGCATCCTCACCCTCAGACGGTGGCTGAAAGAAACCAAAAATACAATTAAGATTTGATTAAATTAGATGTAGACAGCTGGATATACTGAGCTAATCAAAGGATACTGCCTTCCTTGTCAGTTTATCCATTTGGCCATGTTCATCTTCAGAAGGTGGCTGAAAGAAACACAAATTCCAGCTTAGATTTGATCAGATTAGATGCAGACAGCTGAATATTCTGACCTTAACCAGGGATGCTACCTCAGATGTCAACTTGTCCATTTAGGCATCCTCAACATCAGACGGTGGCTGAAAGAAACCAAAAATACAATTAAGATTTGATTAAATTAGATGTAGACAGCTGGATATACTGATCTAATCAAAGGATACTGCCTCCGTTGTTAGTTTATCCATTTGGCCATGTTCATCTTCAGAAGGTGGCTAAAAAAAACAAAAATTCCAGCTTAGATTTGATCAGATTAGATGCAGACAGCTGAATATTCTGACCTTAACCAGGGATGCGACCTCAGATGTCAGCTTGTCCATTTAGGCTTCCTCACCATCAGACGTTGGCTGAAAGATACCAAAAATACAATTAAGATTTCAGTAGATGAGATGTAGACAGCTGGATATACTGATCTAATCAAAAGATACTGCCTCCGTTGTCAGCTTATACATTTGGCCATGTTCATCCTCAGAAGGTGGCTGAAAGAAACAAAAATTCCAGTTTAGATTTGATCAGATTAGATGCAGACAGCTGAATATTCTGACCTTAACCTGGGATGCTCCCTCAGTTGTCAGCTTGTCCATTTAGGCATCATCAACATCAGACGGTGGCTGAAAGAAACCAAAAATACAATTAAGATTTGATTTGATTAGATGTAGACAGCTGGATATACTGATCTAATCAACGGATACTGCCTCCGATGTCAGTTTATCCATTTGGCCATGTTCATCCTCAGAAGGTGGCTGCAAGAATCAAAAATTCTAGCTTAGATTTGATCAGATTGGATGCAGACAGCTGAATATTCTGACCTTAACCAGGACTGCTACCTCAGTTGTCAGCTTGTCCATTAAGGCATCCACAACATCAGACGGTGGCTGAAAGAAACCAACAATACAATTAAAATTTGATTAGATTAGATGTAGACAGCTGGATATACTAATCTAATCCATGGATACTGCCTCCCTTTTGAGCTTGTCCATTTTGCCATTTTCATCCTCAGAAGGTGGCTGAAAAAAACCAAAATACGAGCTAAGTTGCGATCAGATTAGATGCAGACAGCTGAATATTCTGACCTTAACCAGGGATGCTACCTCAGTTGTCACCTTGTCCATTTAGGCATCCTCACCCTCAGACGGTGGCTGAAAGAAACCAAAAATACAATTAAGATTTGATTAGATTAGATGTAGACAGCTGGATATACTGAGCTAATCAAAGGATACTGCCTCCCTTGTCAGTTTATCCATTTGGCCATGTTCATCTTCAGAAGGTGGCTGAAAGAAACACAAATTCCAGCTTAGATTTGATCAGATTAGATGCAGACAGCTGAATATTCTGACCTTAACCAGGGATGCTACCTCAGATGTCAATTTATCCATTTAGACATCCTCAACATCAGACAGTGGCTAAAAGAAACCAAAAATACAATTAAGATTTGATTAGATTAGATGAAGACAGCTGGATATACTGATCTAATCCATAGATACTGCCTACCTTGTGAGCTTGTTCATTTTGTCATTGTCATCCTCAGAAAGAGGCTGAAAGACACAAAAATTCCAGCTTAGACTTGATCAGATTAGATGCAGACAGCTGGATATACTGATCTAATCAAAGGATACTGCCTCCATTGTCAGCTTATATATTTGGCCATGTTCATCCTCAGAAGGTGGCTGAAAGAAACAAAAATTACAGTTTAGATTTGATCAGATTAGATGCAGACAGCTGAATATTCTGACCTTAACCAGGGATGCTACCTCAGTTGTCACCTTGTCCATTTAGGCATCCTCAACATCAGACGGTGGCTGAAAGAAACCAAAAATACAATTAAGATTTGATTAAATTAGATGTAGACAGCTGGATATACTGATCTAATCAAAGGATACTGCCTCCGTTGTCAGTTTATCCATTTGGCCATGTTCATCTTCAGAAGGTGGCTAAAAAAAACAAAAATTCTAGCTTAGATTTGATCAGATTAGATGCAGACAGCTGAATATTCTGACCTTAACCAGGGATGCGACCTCAGATGTCAGCTTGTCCATTTAGGCTTCCTCACCATCAGACGTTGGCTGAAAGATACCAAAAATACAATTAAGATTTCAGTAGATGAGATGTAGACAGCTGGATATACTGATCTAATCAAAGGATACTGCCTCCGTTGTCAGCTTATACATTTGGCCATGTTCATCCTCAGAAGGTGGCTGAAAGAAACAAAAATTCCAGTTTAGATTTGATCAGATTAGATGCAGACAGCTGAATATTCTGACCTTAACCTGGGATGCTCCCTCAGTTGTCAGCTTGTCCATTTAGGCATCATCAACATCAGACGGTGGCTGAAAGAAACCAAAAATACAATTAAGATTTGATTTGATTAGATGTAGACAGCTGGATATACTGATCTAATCAACGGATACTGCCTCCGATGTCAGTTTATCCATTTGGCCATGTTCATCCTCAGAAGGTGGCTGCAAGAATCAAAAATTCTAGCTTAGATTTGATCAGATTAGATGCAGACAGCTGAATATTCTGACCTTAACCAGGACAGCTACCTCAGTTGTCAGCTTGTCCATTTAGGCATCCTCAACATCAGACAGTGGCTGAAAGAAACCAAAAATACAATTAAAATTTGATTAGATTAGATGTAGACAGCTGGATATACTGATCTAATCCATGGATACTGCCTCCCTTTTGAGCTTGTCCATTTTGCCATTTTCATCTTCAGAAGGTGGCTGAAAGAAACCAAAATACGAGCTAAGATTCGATCAGATTAGATGCAGACAGCTGAATATTCTGACCTTAACCAGGGATGCTACCTCAGTTGTCACCTTGTCCATTTAGGCATCCTCACCCTCAGACGGTGGCTGAAAGAAACCAAAAATACAATTAAGATTTGATTAGATTAGATGTAGACAGCTGGATATACTGATCTAATCAAAGTATACTGCCTCCGTTGTCAGCTTATACATTTGGCCATGTTCATCCTCAGAAGGTGGATGAAAGAAACACAAATTCCAGTTTAGATTTGATCAGATTAGATGCAGACAGCTGAATATTCTGACCTTAACCAGGGATGCTCCCTCAGTTGTCAGCTTGTCCATTTAGGCATCATCAACATCAGACGGTGGCTGAAAGAAACCAAAAATACAATTAAGATTTGATTTGATTAGATGTAGACAGCTGGATATACTGATCTAATCAAAGGATACTGCCTCCGTTGTCAGTTTATACATTTGTCCATGTTCATCCTCAGAAGGTGGCTGAAAGAAACAAAAATTGAAGCTTAGATTTGATCAGATTAGATGCAGACAGCTGAATATTCTGACCTTAACCAGGGATGCTACCTCAGATGTCAGCTTGTCCATGTAGGCATCCTCAACATCAGACGGTGGTTGAAAGAAACCAAAAATACAATTAAGATTTGATTAGATTAGATGTAGACAGCTGGATATCCTGATCTAATCAACGGATACTGCCTTCGATGTCAGTTTATCCATTTGGCCATGTTCATCCTCAGAAGGTGGCTGCAAGAAACTAAAATTCTAGCTTAGATTTGATCAGATTAGATGCAGACAGCTGAATATTCTCACCTTAACCAGGACTGCTACCTCAGTTGTCACCTTGTCCATTTAGGCATCCTCACCCTCAGACGCTGGCTGAAAGAAACCAAAAATACAATTAAGATTTGATTAAATTAGATGTAGACAGCTGGATATACTGATCTAATCAAAGGATACTGCCTCCATTGTCAGTTTATCCATTTGGCCATTTTCATCTTCAGAAGGTGGCTGAAAGAAACAAAAATTCTAGCTTAGATTTGATCGGATTAGATGCAGACAGCTGAATATTGTGACCTTAACCAGGACGGCTACCTCAGTTGTCAGCTTGTCCATTAAGGCATCCACAACATCAGACGGTGGCTGAAAGAAACCAAAAATACAATTAAAATTTGATTAGATTAGATGTAGACAGCTGGATATACTAATCTAATCCATGGATACTGCCTCCCTTTTGAGCTTGTCCATTTTGCCATTTTCATCCTCAGAAGGTGGCTGAAAAAAACCAAAATACGAGCTAAGATTCGATCAGATTAGATGCAGACAGCTGAATATTCTGACCTTAACCAGGGATGCTACCTCAGTTGTCACCTTGTCCATTTAGGCATCCTCACCCTCAGACGGTGGCTGAAAGAAACCAAAAATACAATTAAGATTTGATTAAATTAGATGTAGACAGCTGGATATACTGAGCTAATCAAAGGATACTGCCTTCCTTGTCAGTTTATCCATTTGGCCATGTTCATCTTCAGAAGGTGGCTGAAAGAAACACAAATTCCAGCTTAGATTTGATCAGATTAGATGCAGACAGCTGAATATTCTGACCTTAACCAGGGATGCTACCTCAGATGTCAACTTGTCCATTTAGGCATCCTCAACATCAGACGGTGGCTGAAAGAAACCAAAAATACAATTAAGATTTGATTAAATTAGATGTAGACAGCTGGATATACTGATCTAATCAAAGGATACTGCCTCCGTTGTTAGTTTATCCATTTGGCCATGTTCATCTTCAGAAGGTGGCTAAAAAAAACAAAAATTCCAGCTTAGATTTGATCAGATTAGATGCAGACAGCTGAATATTCTGACCTTAACCAGGGATGCGACCTCAGATGTCAGCTTGTCCATTTAGGCTTCCTCACCATCAGACGGTGGCTGAAAGAATCCAAAAATACAATTAAGATTTGATTAGATTAGATGAAGGCAGCTGGATATACTGATCTAATCCATGGATACTGCCTACCTTGTGAGCTTGTTCATTTTGCCATTTTCATCCTCAGAAAGAGGCTGAAAGAAACAAAAATTCCAGCTTAGATTTGATCAGATTAGATGCAGACAGCTGAATATTCTGACCTTAACCAGGGATGCTACCTCAGTTGTCAGCTTGTCCATTTAGGCATCCTCACCATCAGACGGTGGCTGAAAGATACCAAAAATACAAATAAGATTTGATTAGATTAGATGTAGACAGCTGGATATACTGATCTATTCAAAGGATACTGCCTCCGTTTTCAGCTTATACATTTGGCCATGTTCATCCTCAGAAGGTGGCTGAAAGAAACAAAAATTCCAGTTTAGATTTGATCAGATTAGATGCAGACAGCTGAATATTCTGACCTTAACCAGGGATGCTCCCTCAGTTGTCAGCTTGTCCATGTAGGCATCCTCAACATCAGACGGTGGCTGAAAGAAACCAAAAATACAATTAAGATTTGATTTGATTAGATGTAGACAGCTGGATATACTGATCTAATCAAAGGATACTGCCTCCGTTGTCAGTTTATCCATTTGGCCATGTTCATCCTCAGAAGGTGGCTGAAAGAAACAAAAATTCCAGTTTAGATTTGATCGGATTAGATGAAGACAGCTGAATATTCTGACCTTAACCAGGGATGCTCCCTCAGTTGTCAGCTTGTCCATGTAGGCATCCTCAACATCAGACGGTGGCTGGAAGAAACCAAAAATACAATTAAGATTTGATTTGATTAGATGTAGACAGCTGGATATACTGATCTAATCAAAGGATACTGCCTCCGTTGTCAGTTTATCCATTTGGCCATGTTCATCCTCAGAAGGTGGCTGAAAGAAACAAAAATTCCAGTTTAGATTCGATCAGATTAGATGCAGACAGCTGAATATTCTGACCTTAACCAGGGATGCTACCTAAGTTGTCACCTTGTCCATTTAGGCATCCTCACCCTCAGACGGTGGCTGAAAGAAACCAAAAATACAATTAAGATTTGAATAGATTAGATGTAGACAGCTGGAGATATTGATCTAATCCATGGATACTGCCTACCTTGGGAGCTTGTCCATTTTGCCATTTTCATCCTCAGAAAGAGGCTGAAAGAAACAACAATTCCAGCTTAGATTTGATCAGATTAGATGCAGACAGCTGAATATTCTGACCTTAACCAGGGATGCTACCTCAGTTGTCAGATTGTCCATTTAGGCATCCTCACCCTCAGACGGTGGCTGAAAGATACCAAAAATACAATTAAGATTTGATTAGATTAGATGTAGACAACTGGATATACTGATCTAATCAAAGGATACTGCCTCCGTTGTCAGTTTATACATTTGGCCATGTTCATCATCAGAAGGTGGCTGAAAGAAACAAAAATTCCAGTTTAGATTTGATCAGATTAGATGCAGACAGCTGAATATTCTGACCTTAACCAGGGATGCTCCCTCAGTTGTGAGATTGTCCATTTAGGCATCCTCAACATCAGACGGTGGCTGAAAGAATCCAAAAATACAATTAAGATTTGATTAGATTAGATGAAGACAGCTGGATATACTGATCTAATCCATGGATACTGCCTACCTTGTGAGCTTGTTCATTTTGCCATTTTCATCCTCAGAAAGAGGCTGAAAGAAACAAAAATTCCAGCTTAGATTTGATCAGATTAGATGCAGACAGCTGAATATTCTGACCTTAACCAGGGATGCTACCTCAGTTGTCAGCTTGTCCATTTAGGCATCCTCACCATCAGACGGTGGCTGAAAGATACCAAAAATACAAATAAGATTTGATTAGATTAGATGTAGACAGCTGGATATACTGATCTATTCAAAGGATACTGCCTCCGTTGTCAGCTTATACATTTGGCCATGTTCATCCTCAGAAGGTGGCTGAAAGAAACAAAAATTCCAGTTTAGATTTGATCAGATTAGATGCAGACAGCTGAATATTCTGACCTTAACCAGGGATGCTCCCTCAGTTGTCAGCTTGTCCATGTAGGCATCCTCAACATCAGACGGTGGCTGAAAGAAACCAAAAATACAATTAAGATTTGATTAAATTAGATGTAGACAGCTGGATATTCTGATCTAATCAAAGGATACTGCCTCCGTTGTCAGTTTATCCATTTGGCCATGTTCATCTTCAGAAGGTGGCTAAAAAAAACAAAAATTCCAGCTTAGATTTGATCAGATTAGATGCAGACAGCTGAATATTCTGACCTTAACCAGGGATGCGACCTCAGATGTCAGCTTGTCCATTTAGGCTTCCTCACCATCAGACGTTGGCTGAAAGATACGAAAAATACAATTAAGATTTCAGTAGATGAGATGTAGACAGCTGGATATACTGATCTAATCAAAGGATACTGCCTCCGTTGTCAGCTTATACATTTGGCCATGTTCATTCTCAGAAGGTGGCTGAAAGAAACAAAAATTCCAGTTTAGATTTGATCAGATTAGATGCAGACAGCTGAATATTCTGACCTTAACCGGGGATGCTCCCTCAGTTGTCAGCTTGTCCATTTAGGCATCATCAACATCAGACGGTGGCTGAAGGAAACCAAAAATACAATTAAGATTTGATTTGATTAGATGTAGACAGCTGGATATACTGATCTAATCAACGGATACTGCCTCCGATGTCAGTTTATCCATTTGGCCATGTTCATCCTCAGAAGGTGGCTGAAAGAAACAAAAATTCCAGTTTAGATTTGATCAGATTAGATGAAGACAGCTGAATATTCTGACCTTAACCAGGGATGCTACCTCAGTTGTCACCTTGTCCATTTAGGCATCCTCACCCTCAGACAGTGGCTGAAAGAAACCAAAAATACAATTAAGATTTGATTTGATTAGATGTAGACTGCTGGATATACTGATCTAATCAAAGGATACTGCCTCCGTTGTCAGTTTATCCATTTGTCCATGTTCATCCTCAGAAGGTGGCTGAAAGAAACAAAAATTCAAGCTTAGATTTGATCAGATTAGATGCAGACAGCTGAATATTCTGACCTGAACCAGGGATGCTACCTCAGATGTCAGCTTGTCCATTTAGGCATCCTCAACATCAGACGGTGGTTGAAAGAAACCAAAAATACATTTAAGATTTGATTAGATTAGATGTAGACAACTGGATATACTACTCTAATCAACGGATACTGCCTCCGATGTCAGTTTATCCATTTGGCCATGTTCATCCTCAGAAGGTGGCTGCAAGAAACTAAAATTCTAGCTGAGATTTGATCGGATTAGATGCAGACAGCTGAATATTCTGACCTTAACCAGGACTGCTACCTCAGTTGTCAGCTTGTCCATTAAGGCATCCACAACATCAGACGGTGGCTGAAAGAAACCAAAAATACAATTAAAATTTGATTAGATTAGATGTAGACAGCTGGATATACTAATCTAATCCATGGATACTGCCTCCCTTTTGAGCTTGTCCATTTTGCCATTTTCATCCTCAGAAGGTGGCTGAAAAAAACCAAAATACGAGCTAAGATTCGATCAGATTAGATGCAGACAGCTGAATATTCTGACCTTAACCAGGGATGCTACCTCAGTTGTCACCTTGTCCATTTAGGCATCCTCACCCTCAGACGGTGGCTGAAAGAAACCAAAAATACAATTAAGATTTGATTAGATTAGATGTAGACAGCTGGATATACTGAGCTAATCAACGGATACTGCCTTCCTTGTCAGTTTATCCATTTGGCCATGTTCATCTTCAGAAGGTGGCTGAAAGAAACACAAATTCCAGCTTAGATTTGATCAGATTAGATGCAGACAGCTGAATATTCTGACCTTAACCAGGGATGCTACCTCAGATGTCAACTTATCCATTTAGACATCCTCAACATCAGACAGTGGCTGAAAGAAACCAAAAATACAATTAAGATTTGATTAGATTAGATGAAGACAGCTGGATATACTGATCTAATCCATAGATACTGCCTACCTTGTGAGCTTGTTCATTTTGCCATTTTCATCCTCAGAAAGAGGCTGAAAGACACAAAAATTCCAGCTTAGACTTGATCAGATTAGATGCAGACAGCTGAATATTCTGACCTTAACCAGGGATGCTACCTCAGTTGTCACCTTGTCCATTTAGGCATCCTCAACCTCAGACGGTGGCTGGAAGAAACCAAAAATACAATTAAGATTTGATTAAATTAGATGTAGACAGCTGGATATACTGATCTAATCAAAGGATACTGCCTCCATTGTCAGTTTATCCATTTGGCCATGTTCATCTTCAGAAGGTGGCTGAAAGAAACAAAAATTCCAGCTTAGATTTGATCAGATCAGATGCAGACTGCTGAATATTCTGACCTTAACCAGGGACGCTACCTCAGATGTCAGCTTGTCCATTTAGGCATCCTCACCATCAGACGGTGGCTGAAAGATACCAAAAATACAATTAAGATTTGATTAGATTAGATGTAGACAGCTGGATATACTGATCTAATCAAAGGATACTGCCTCCATTGTCAGCTTATATATTTGGCCATGTTCATCCTCAGAAGGTGGCTGAAAGAAACAAAAATTCCAGTTTAGATTTGATCAGATTAGATGCAGACAGCTGAATATTCTGTCCTTAACCAGGGATGCTACCTCAGTTGTCACCTTGTCCATTTAGGCATCCTCAACATCAGACGGTGGGTGAAAGAAACCAAAAATACAATTAAGATTTGATTAAATTAGATGTAGACAGCTGGATATACTGATCTAATCAAAGGATACTGCCTCCGTTGTCAGTTTATCCATTTGGCCATGTTCATCTTCAGAAGGTGGCTAAAAGAAACAAAACTTCCAGCTTAGATTTGATCAGATTAGATGCAGACAGCTGAATATTCTGACCTTAACCAGGGATGCGACCTCAGATGTCAGCTTGTCCATTTAGGCTTCCTCACCATCAGACGTTGGCTGAAAGATACCAAAAATACAATTAAGATTTCAGTAGATGAGATGTAGACAGCTGGATATACTGATCTAATCAAAGGATACTGCCTCCGTTGTCAGCTTATACATTTGGCCATGTTCATCCTCAGAAGGTGGCTGAAAGAAACAAAAATTCCAGTTTAGATGTGATCAGATTAGATGCAGACAGCTGAATATTCTGACCTTAACCAGGGATGCTACCTCAGTTGTCACCTTGTCCATTTAGGCATCCTCAACATCAGACGGTGGCTGAAAGAAACCAAAAATACAATTAAGATTTGATTAGGTTAGATGTAGACAGCTGGATATACTGATCTAATCAACGGATACTGCCTCCGATGTCAGTTTATCCATTTGGCCATGTTCATCCTCAGAAGGTGGCTGCAAGAAACACAAATTCTAGCTTAGATTTGATCAGATTAGATGCAGACAGCTGAATATTCTGACCTTAACCTGGACTGCTACCTCAGTTGTCAGCTTGTCCATTTAGGCATCCTCAACATCAGACGGTGGCTGAAAGACACCAAAAATACAATTAAAATTTTATGAGATTAGATGTAGACAGCTGGATATACTGATCTAATCCATGGATACTGCCGCCATTTTGAGCTTGTCCATTTTGCCATTTTAATCTTCAGAAGGTGCCTGAAAGAAACCAAAATACGAGCTAAGATTTGATCAGATTAGATGCAGACGGCTGAATATTCTGACCTTAACCAGGGATGCTACCTCAGTTGTCACCTTGTCCATTTAGGCATCCTCACCATCAGACGGTGGCTGAAAGATACCAAAAATACAATTAAGATTTTATTAGATGAGATGTAGACAGCTGGATATACTGATCTAATCAAAGGATACTGCCTCCGTTGTCAGTTTATACATTTGGCCATGTTCATCCTCAGAAGGTGGCTGAAAGAAACAAAAATTCCAGTTTAGATTTGATCAGATTAGATGCAGACAGCTGAATATTCTGACCTTAACCTGGGATGCTCTCTCAGTTGTCAACTTGTCCATTTAGGCTTCCTCACCCTCAGACGGTGGCTGAAAGAAACCCAAAATTCAATTAAGATTTGATTAGATTAGATGTAGACAGCTGGATATACTGATCTAATCAAAGGATACTGCCTCCGTTGTCAGTTTATCCATTTGGCCATGTTCATCCTCAGAAGGTGGCTGCAAGAAACAAAAATTCCAGCTTAGATTTGATCAGATTAGATGCAGACAGCTGAATTTTCTGACCTTAACCAGGGATGCTACCTCAGATGTCAACTTATCCATTTAGACATCCTCAACATCAGACAGTGGCTGAAAGAAACCAAAAATACAATTAAGATTTGATTAGATTAGATGAAGACAGCTGGATATACTGATCTAATCCATGGATACTGCCTACCTTGTGAGCTTGTTCATTTTGCCATTTTCATCCTCAGAAAGAGGCTGAAAGAAACAAAAATTCCAGCTTAGATTTGATCAGATTAGATGCAGACAGCTGAATATTCTGACCTTAACCATGGATGCTACCTCAGTTGTCAGCTTGTCCATTTATGCATCCTCAACATCAGACTGTGGCTGAAAGAAACAAAAAATACAATTAAGATTTGATTAGATTAGATGAAGACAGCTGGATATACTGATCTAATCCATAGATACTGCCTACCTTGTGAGCTTGTTCATTTTGCCATTTTCATCCTCAGAAAGAGGCTGCAAGAAACAAAAATTCCAGCTTAGAGTTGATCAGATTAGATGCAGACAGCTGAATATTCTGACCTTAACCAGGGATGCTACCTCAGTTGTCACCTTGTCCATTTAGGCATCCTCACCCTCAGACGGTGGCTGAAAGGAACCAAAAATACAATTAAGATTTTATTAAATTAGATGTAGACAGCTGGATATACTGATCTAATCAAAGGATACTGCCTCCATTGTCAGTTTATCCATTTGGCCATGTTCATCTTCAGAAGGTGGCTGAAAGAAACAAAAATCCCAGCTTAGATTTGATCAGATTAGATGCAGACAGCTGAATATTCTGACCTTAACCAGGGATGCTACCTCAGATGTCAGCTTGTCCATTTAGGCATCCTCACCATCAGACGGTGGCTGAAAGATACCAAAAATACAATTAAGATTTGATTAGATTAGATGTAGACAGCTGGATATACTGATCTAATCAAAGGATACTGCCTCCATTGTCAGCTTATACATTTGGCCATGTTCATCCTCAGAAGGTGGCTGAAAGAAACAAAAATTCCAGTTTAGATTTGATCAGATTAGATGCAGACAGCTGAATATTCTGACCTTAACCAGGGATGCTCCCTCACTTGTCAGCTTGTTCATTTAGGCATCCTCAACATCAGACGGTGGCTGAAAGAAACCAAAAATACAATTAAGATTTGATTTGATTAGAGGTAGACAGCTGGATATACTGATCTAATCAACGGATACTACCTCCCTTGTGAGCTTGTTCATTTGGCCATTTTCATCCTCAGAAGGTGGCTGAAAGAAACCAAAATACGAGCTAAGATTCGATCAGATTAGATGCAGACAGCTGAATATTCTGACCTTAACCAGGGATGCTACCTAAGTTGTCACCTTGTCCATTTAGGCATCCTCACCCTCAGACGGTGGCTGAAAGAAACCAAAAATACAATTAAGATTTGATTAGATTAGATGTAGACAACTGGATATACTGATCTAATCAAAGGATACTGCCTCCGTTGTCAGTTTATACATTTGGCCATGTTCATCATCAGAAGGTGGCTGAAAGAAACAAAAATTCCAGTTTAGATTTGATCAGATTAGATGCAGACAGCTGAATATTCTGACCTTAACCAGGAATGCTCCCTCAGTTGTCAGATTGTCCATTTAGGCATCCTCAACATCAGACGGTGGCTGAAAGAATCCAAAAATACAATTCAGATTTGATTAGATTAGATGAAGACAGCTGGATATACTGATCTAATCCATGGATACTGCCTACCTTGTGAGCTTGTTCATTTTGCCATTTTCATCCTCAGAAAGAGGCTGAAAGAAAAAAAAATTCCAGCTTAGATTTGATCAGATTAGATGCAGACAGCTGAATATTCTGACCTTAACCATGGATGCTACCTCAGTTGTCAGCTTGTCCATTTAGGCATCCTCACCATCAGACGGTGGCTATAAGATACCAAAAATACAATTAAGATTTGATTAGATTAGATGTAGACAGCTGGATATACTGATCTAATCAAAGGATACTGCCTCCGTTGTCAGCTTATACATTTGGCCATGTTCATCCTCAGAAGGTGGCTGGAAGAAACAAAAATTCCAGTTTAGATTTGATCAGATTAGATGCAGACAGCTGAATATTCTGACCTTAACCAGGGATGCTCCCTCAGTTGTGAGATTGTCCATGTAGGCATCCTCAACATCAGACGGTGGCTGAAAGAAACCAAAAATACAATTAAGATTTGATTTGATTAGATGTAGACAGCTGGATATACTGATCTAATCAAAGGATACTGCCTCCGTTGTCAGTTTATCCATTTGGCCATGGTCATCCTCAGAAGGTGGCTGAAAGAAACAAAAATTCCAGTTTAGATTTGATCAGATTAGATGAAGACAGCTGAATATTCTGACCTTAACCAGGGATGCTACCTCAGTTGTCACCTTGTCCATTTAGGCATCCTCACCCTCAGACGGTGGCTGAAAGAAACCAAAAATACAATTAAGATTTGATTTGATTAGATGTAGACAGCTGGATATACTGATCTAATCAAAGGATACTGCCTCCGTTGTCAGTTTATCCATTTGTCCATGTTCATCCTCAGAAGGTGGCTGAAAGAAACAAAAATTCAAGCTTAGATTTGATCAAATTAGATGCAGACAGCTGAATATTCTGACTTGAACCAGGGATGCTACCTCAGATGTCAGCTTGTCCATTTAGGCATCCTCAACATCAGACGGTGGTTGAAAGAAACCAAAAATACATTTAAGATTTGATTAGATTAGATGTAGACAGCTGGATATACTGATCTAATCAACGGATACTGCCTCCGTTGTCAGTTTATCCATTTGGCCATGTTCATCTTCAGAAGGTGGCTGAAAGAAACACAAACTCCAGCTTAGATTTGATCAGATTAGATGCAGACAGCTGAATATTCTGACCTTAACCATCGATGCTACCTCAGTTGTCACCTTGTCCATTTAGGCATCCTCACCCTCAGACGGTGGCTGAAAGAAACCAAAAATACAATTAAGATTTGATTAGATTAGATGTAGACAGCTGGATATACTGAGCTAATCAAATGATACTGCCTCCGTTGTCAGTTTATTCATTTGGCCATGTTCATCTTCAGAAGGTGGCTGAAAGAAACACAAACTCCAGCTTAGATTTGATCAGATTAGATACAGACAGCTGAATATTCTGACCTTAACCAGGGATGCTACCTCAGATGTCAACTTATCCATTTAGACATCCTCAACATAAGACAGTGGCTGAAAGAAACAAAAAATACAATTAAGATTTGATTAGATTAGATGAAGACAGCTGGATATACCGATCTAATCCACAGATACTGCCTACCTTGTGAGCTTGTTCATTTGGCCATTTTCATCCTCAGAAAGAGGCTGAAAGAAACAAAAATTCCAGCTTAGACTTGATCAGATTAGATGCAGACAGCTGAATATTCTGACCTTAACCAGGGATGCTACCTCAGTTGTCACCTTGTCCATTTAGGCATCCTCACCCTCAGACGGTGGCTGAAAGAAACCAAAAATACAATTAAGATTTGATTAAATTAGATGTAGACAGCTGGATATACTGATCTAATCAAAGGATACTGCCTCCATTGTCAGTTTATCTATTTGGCCATGTTCATCTTCAGAAGGTGGCTGAAAGAAACAAAAATTCCAGCTTAGATTTGATCAGATTAGATGCAGACAGCTGAATATTCTGACCTTAACCAGGGACGCTACCTCAGATGTCAGCTTGTCCATTTAGGCATCCTCACCATCAGACGGTGGCTGAAAGATACCAAAAATACAATTAAGATTTGATTAGATTAGATGTAGACAACTGGATATACCGATCTAATCAAAGGATACTGCCTCCGTTGTCAGCTTATACATTTGGCAATGTTCATCCTCAGAAGGTGGCTGAAAGAAACAAAAATTCCAGTTTAGATTTGATCAGATTAGATGCAGACAGCTGAATATTCTGACCTTAACCAGGGATGCTACCTCAGTTGTCACCTTGTCCATTTAGGCATCCTCAACATCAGACGGTGGCTGAAAGAAACCAAAAATACAATTAGGATTTGATTAAATTAGATGTAGACAGCTGGATATACTGATCTAATCAAAGGATACTGCCTCCGTTGTCAGTTTATCCATTTGGCCATGTTCATCTTCAGAAGGTGGCTAAAAGAAACAAAAATTCCAGCTTAGATTTGATCAGATTAGATGCAGACAGCTGAATATTCTGACCTTAACCAGGGATGCGACCTCAGATGTCAGCTTGTCCATTTAGGCTTCCTCACCATCAGACGTTGGCTGAAAGATACCAAAAATACAATTAAGATTTCAGTAGATGAGATGTAGACAGCTGGATATACTCATCTAATCAAAGGATACTGCCTCCGTTGTCAGCTTATACATTTGGCCATGTTCATCCTCAGAAGGTGGATGAAAGAAACAAAAATTCCAGTTTAGATTTGATCAGATTAGATGCAGACAGCTGAATATTCTGACCTTAACCAGGGATGCTACCTCAGTTGTCACCTTGTCCATTTAGGCATCCTCAACATCAGACGGTGGCTGAAAGAAACCAAAAATACAATTAGGATTTGATTAAATTAGATGTAGACAGCTGGATATACTGATCTAATCAAAGGATACTGCCTCCATTGTCAGTTTATCCATTTGGCCATGTTCATCTTCAGAAGGTGGCTGAAAGAAACAAAAATTCCATCTTAGATTTGATCAGATTAGATGCAGACAGCTGAATATTCTGACCTTAACCAGGGACGCTACCTCAGATGTCAGCTTGTCCATTTAGGCATCCTCACCATCAGACGGTGGCTGAAAGATACCAAAAATACAATTAAGATTTGATTAGATTAGATGTAGACAACTGGATATACCGATCTAATCAAAGGATACTGCCTCCGTTGTCAGCTTATACATTTGGCAATGTTCATCCTCAGAAGGTGGCTGAAAGAAACACAAATTCCAGTTTAGATTTGATCAGATTAGATGCAGACAGCTGAATATTCTGACCTTAACCAGGGATGCTCCCTCAGTTGTCAGCTTGTCCATTTAGGCATTATCAACATCAGACGGTGGCTGAAAGAAACCAAAAATACAATTAAGATTTGATTTGATTAGATGTAGACAGCTGAATATACTGATCTAATCAAAGGATACTGCCTCCGTTGTCAGTTTATCCATTTGTCCATGTTCATCCTCAGAAGGTGGCTGAAAGAAACAAAAACTCAAGCTTAGATTTGATCAGATTAGATGCAGACAGCTGAATATTCTGACCTGAACCAGGGATGCTACCTCAGATGTCAGCTTGTCCATTTAGGCATCCTCAACATCAGACGGTGGCTGAAAGAAACCAAAAATACAATTAAGATTTGATTAAATTAGATGTAGACAGCTGGATATACTGATCTAATCAAAGGATACTGCCTCCATTGTCAGTTTATCCATTTGGCCATGTTCATCTTCAGAAGGTGGCTGAAAGAAACAAAAATTCCAGCTTAGATTTGATCAGATTAGATGCAGACAGCTGAATATTCTGACCTTAACCAGGGACGCTACCTCAGATGTCAGCTTGTCCATTTAGGCATCCTCACCATCAGACGGTGGCTGAAAGATACCAAAAATACAATTAAGATTTGATTAGATTAGATGTAGACAACTGGATATACCGATCTAATCAAAGGATACTGCCTCCGTTGTCAGCTTATACATTTGGCAATGTTCATCCTCAGAAGGTGGCTGAAAGAAACAAAAATTCCAGTTTAGATTTGATCAGATTAGATGCAGACAGCTGAATATTCTGACCTTAACCAGGGATGCTACCTCATTTGTCACCTTGTCCATTTAGGCATCCTCAACATCAGACGGTGGCTGAAAGAAACCAAAAATACAATTAGGATTTGATTAAATTAGATGTAGACAGCTGGATATACTGATCTAATCAAAGGATACTGCCTCCGTTGTCAGTTTATCCATTTGGCCATGTTCATCTTCAGAAGGTGGCTAAAAGAAACAAAAATTCCAGCTTAGATTTGATCAGATTAGATGCAGACAGCTGAATATTCTGACCTTAACCAGGGATGCGACCTCAGATGTCAGCTTGTCCATTTAGGCTTCCTCACCATCAGACGTTGGCTGAAAGATACCAAAAATACAATTAAGATTTCAGTAGATGAGATGTAGACAGCTGGATATACTCATCTAATCAAAGGATACTGCCTCCGTTGTCAGCTTATACATTTGGCCATGTTCATCCTCAGAAGGTGGATGAAAGAAACAAAAATTCCAGTTTAGATTTGATCAGATTAGATGCAGACAGCTGAATATTCTGACCTTAACCAGGGATGCTCCCTCAGTTGTCAGCTTGTCCATTTAGGCATTATCAACATCAGACGGTGGCTGAAAGAAACCAAAAATACAATTAAGATTTGATTTGATTAGATGTAGACAGCTGAATATACTGATCTAATCAAAGGATACTGCCTCCGTTGTCAGTTTATCCATTTGTCCATGTTCATCCTCAGAAGGTGGCTGAAAGAAACAAAAACTCAAGCTTAGATTTGATCAGATTAGATGCAGACAGCTGAATATTCTGACCTGAACCAGGGATGCTACCTCAGATGTCAGCTTGTCCATTTAGGCATCCTCAACATCAGACGGTGGTTGAAAGAAACCAAAAATACATTTAAGATTTGATTAGATTAGATGTAGACAGCTGGATATACTGATCTAATCAACGGATACTGCCTCCGATGTCAGTTTATCCATTTGGCCATGTTCATCCTCAGAAGGTGGCTGCAAGAAACAAAAATTCTAGCTTAGATTTGATCGGATTAGATGCAGACAGCTGAATATTCTGACCTTAACCAGGGATGCTCCCTCAGTTGTCAGCTTGTCCATTTAGGAATCATCAACATCAGACGGTGGCTGAAAGAAACCAAAAATACAATTAAGATTTGATTTGATTAGATGTAGACAGCTGGATATACTGATCTAATCAAAGGATACTGCCTCCGTTGTCAGTTTATCCATTTGTCCATGTTCATCCTCAGAAGGTGGCTGAAAGAAACAAAAATTCAAGCTTAGATTTGATCAGATTAGATGCAGACAGCTGAATATTTTGACCTGAACCAGGGATGCTACCTCAGATGTCAGCTTGTCCATTTAGGCATCCTCAACATGAGACGGTGGTTGAAAGAAACCAAAAATACATTTAAGATTTGATTAGATTATATGTAGACAGCTGGATATACTGATCTAATCAACGAATACTGCCTCCGATGTCAGTTTATCCATTTGGCCATGTTCATGCTCAGAAGGTGGCTGCAAGAAACTAAAATTCTAGCTTAGATTTGATCAGATTAGATGCAGACAGCTGAATATTCTGACCTTAACCAGGACTGCTACCTCAGTTGTCAGCTTGTCCATTAAGGCATCCACAACATCAGACGGTGGCTGAAAGAAACCAAAAATACAATTAAAATTTGATTAGATTAGATGTAGACAGCTGGATATACTGATCTAATCCATGGATACTGCCTCCCTTTTGAGCTTGTCCATTTTGGATTTTCATCCTCAGAAGGTGGCTGAAAGAAACAAAAATTCCAGTTTAGACTTGATCAGATTAGATGCAGACAGCTGAATATTCTGACCTTAACCAGGGATGCTACCTCAGTTGTCACATTGTCCATTTAGGCATCCTCACCCTCAGACGGTGGCTGAAAGAAACCAAAAATACAATTAAGATTTGATTAAATTAGATGTAGACAGCTGGATATACTGATCTAATCAAAGGATACTGCCTCCATTGTCAGTTTATCCATTTGGCCATGTTCATCTTCAGAAGGTGGCTGAAAGAAACAAAAATTCCAGCTTAGATTTGATCAGATTAGATGCAGACAGCTGAATATTCTGACCTTAACCAGGGACGCTACCTCAGATGTCAGCTTGTCCATTTAGGCATCCTCACCATCAGACGGTGGCTGAAAGATACCAAAAATACAATTAAGATTTGATTAGATTAGATGTAGACAACTGGATATACTGATCTAATCAAAGGATACTGCCTCCGTTGTCAGCTTATACATTTGGCAATGTTCATCCTCAGAAGGTGGCTGAAAGAAACAAAAATTCCAGTTTAGATTTGATCAGATTACATGCAGACAGCTGAATATTCTGACCTTAACCAGGGATGCTACCTCAGTTGTCACCTTGTCCATTTAGGCATCCTCAACATCAGACGGTGGCTGAAAGAAACCAAAAATACAATTAGGATTTGATTAAATTAGGTGTAGACAGCTGGATATACTGATCTCATCAAAGGATACTGCCTCCGTTGTCAGTTTATCCATTTGGCCATGTTCATCTTCAGAAGGTGGCTAAAAGAAACAAAAATTCCAGCTTAGATTTGATCAGATTAGATGCAGACAGCTGAATATTCTGACCTTAACCAGGGATGCGACCTCAGATGTCAGCTTGTCCATTTAGGCTTCCTCACCATCAGACGTTGGCTGAAAGATACCAAAAATACAATTAAGATTTCAGTAGATGAGATGTAGACAGCTGGATATACTGATCTAATCAAAGGATACTGCCTCCGTTGTCAGCTTATACATTTGGCCATGTTCATCCTCAGAAGGTGGATGAAAGAAACAAAAATTCCAGTTTAGATTTGATCAGATTAGATGCAGACAGCTGAATATTCTGACCTTAACCAGGGATGCTCCCTCAGTTGTCAGCTTGTCCATTTAGGCATCATCAACATCAGACGGTGGCTGAAAGAAACCAAAAATACAATTAAGATTTGATTTGATTAGATGTAGACAGCTGAATATACTGATCTAATCAAAGGATACTGCCTCCGTTGTCAGTTTATCCATTTGTCCATGTTCATCCTCAGAAGGTGGCTGAAAGAAACAAAAATTCTAGCTTAGATTTGATCAGATTAGATGCAGACAGCTGAATATTCTGACCTTAACCAGGGATGCTCCCTCAGTTGTCAGCTTGTCCATTTAGGAATCATCAACATCAGACGGTGGCTGAAAGAAACCAAAAATACAATTAAGATTTGATTTGATTAGATGTAGACAGCTGGATATACTGATCTAATCAAAGGATACTGCCTCCGTTGTCAGTTTATCCATTTGTCCATGTTCATCCTCAGAAGGTGGCTGAAAGAAACAAAAATTCAAGCTTAGATTTGATCAGATTAGATGCAGACAGCTGAATATTTTGACCTGAACCAGGGATGCTACCTCAGATGTCAGCTTGTCCATTTAGGCATCCTCAACATCAGACGGTGGTTGAAAGAAACCAAAAATACATTTAAGATTTGATTAGATTATATGTAGACAGCTGGATATACTGATCTAATCAACGAATACTGCCTCCGATGTCAGTTTATCCATTTGGCCATGTTCATGCTCAGAAGGTGGCTGCAAGAAACTAAAATTCTAGCTTAGATTTGATCAGATTAGATGCAGACAGCTGAATATTCTGACCTTAACCAGGACTGCTACCTCAGTTGTCAGCTTGTCCATTAAGGCATCCACAACATCAGACGGTGGCTGAAAGAAACCAAAAATACAATTAAAATTTGATTAGATTAGATGTAGACAGCTGGATATACTGATCTAATCCATGGATACTGCCTCCCTTTTGAGCTTGTCCATTTTGGATTTTCATCCTCAGAAGGTGGCTGAAAGAAACAAAAATTCCAGTTTAGACTTGATCAGATTAGATGCAGACAGCTGAATATTCTGACCTTAACCAGGGATGCTACCTCAGTTGTCACCTTGTCCATTTAGGCATCCTCACCCTCAGACGGTGGCTGAAAGAAACCAAAAATACAATTAAGATTTGATTAAATTAGATGTAGACAGCTGGATATACTGATCTAATCAAAGGATACTGCCTCCATTGTCAGTTTATCCATTTGGCCATGTTCATCTTCAGAAGGTGGCTGAAAGAAACAAAAATTCCAGCTTAGATTTGATCAGATTAGATGCAGACAGCTGAATATTCTGACCTTAACCAGGGACGCTACCTCAGATGTCAGCTTGTCCATTTAGGCATCCTCACCATCAGACTGTGGCTGAAAGATACCAAAAATACAATTAAGATTTGATTAGATTAGATGTAGACAACTGGATATACTGATCTAATCAAAGGATACTGCCTCCGTTGTCAGCTTATACATTTGGCAATGTTCATCCTCAGAAGGTGGCTGAAAGAAACAAAAATTCCAGTTTAGATTTGATCAGATTACATGCAGACAGCTGAATATTCTGACCTTAACCAGGGATGCTACCTCAGTTGTCACCTTGTCCATTAAGGCATCCTCAACATCAGACGGTGGCTGAAAGAAACCAAGAATACAATTAGGATTTGATTAAATTAGGTGTAGACAGCTGGATATACTGATCTCATCAAAGGATACTGCCTCCGTTGTCAGTTTATCCATTTGGCCATGTTCATCTTCAGAAGGTGGCTAAAAGAAACAAAAATTCCAGCTTAGATTTGATCAGATTAGATGCAGACAGCTGAATATTCTGACCTTAACCAGGGATGCGACCTTAGATGTCAGCTTGTCCATTTAGGCTTCCTCACCATCAGACGTTGGCTGAAAGATACCAAAAATACAATTAAGATTTCAGTAGATGAGATGTAGACAGCTGGATATACTGATCTAATCAAAGGATACTGCCTCCGTTGTCAGCTTATACATTTGGCCATGTTCATCCTCAGAAGGTGGATGAAAGAAACAAAAATTCCAGTTTAGATTTGATCAGATTAGATGCAGACAGCTGAATATTCTGACCTTAACCAGGGATGCTCCCTCAGTTGTCAGCTTGTCCATTTAGGCATCATCAACATCAGACGGTGGCTGAAAGAAACCAAAAATACAATTAAGATTTGATTTGATTAGATGTAGACAGCTGAATATACTGATCTAATCAAAGGATACTGCCTCCGTTGTCAGTTTATCCATTTGTCCATGTTCATCCTCAGAAGGTGGCTGAAAGAAACAAAAATTCAAGCTTAGATTTGATCAGATTAGATGCAGACAGCTGAATATTCTGACCTGAACCAGGGATGCTACCTCAGATGTCAGCTTGTCCATTTAGGCATCCTCAACATCAGACGGTGGTTGAAAGAAACCAAAAATACATTTAAGATTTGATTAGATTAAATGTAGACAACTGGATATACTGATCTAATCAACGGATACTGCCTCCGATGTCAGTTTATCCATTTGGCCATGTTCATCCTCAGAAGGTGGCTGGAAGAAACTAAAATTCTAGCTTAGATTTGATCGGATTAGATGCAGACAGCTGAATATTGTGACCTTAACCAGGACTGCTACCTCAGTTGTCAGCTTGTCCATTAAGGCATCCACAACATCAGACGGTGGCTGAAAGAAACCAAAAATACAATTAAAATTTGATTAGATTAGATGTAGACAGCTGGATATACTAATCTAATCCATGGATACTGCCTCCCTTTTGAGCTTGTCCATTTTGCCATTTTCATCCTCAGAAGGTGGCTGAAAAAACCCAAAATACGAGCTAAGATTCGATCAGATTAGATGCAGACAGCTGAATATTCTGACCTTAACCAGGGATGCTACCTCAGTTGTCACCTTGTCCATTTAGGCATCCTCACCCTCAGACGGTGGCTGAAAGAAACCAAAAATACAATTAAGATTTGATTAAATTAGATGTAGACAGCTGGATATACTGAGCTAATCAAAGGATACTGCCTTCCTTGTCAGTTTATCCATTTGGCCATGTTCATCTTCAGAAGGTGGCTGAAAGAAACACAAATTCCAGCTTAGATTTGATCAGATTAGATGCAGACAGCTGAATATTCTGACCTTAACCAGGGATGCTACCTCAGATGTCAACTTGTCCATTTAGGCATCCTCAACATCAGACGGTGGCTGAAAGAAACCAAAAATACAATTAAGATTTGATTAAATTAGATGTAGACAGCTGGATATACTGATCTAATCAAAGGATACTGCCTCCGTTGTTAGTTTATCCATTTGGCCATGTTCATCTTCAGAAGGTGGCTAAAAAAAACAAAAATTCCAGCTTAGATTTGATCAGATTAGATGCAGACAGCTGAATATTCTGACCTTAACCAGGGATGCGACCTCAGATGTCAGCTTGTCCATTTAGGCTTCCTCACCATCAGACGTTGGCTGAAAGATACCAAAAATACAATTAAGATTTCAGTAGATGAGATGTAGACAGCTGGATATACTGATCTAATCAAAAGATACTGCCTCCGTTGTCAGCTTATACATTTGGCCATGTTCATCCTCAGAAGGTGGCTGAAAGAAACAAAAATTCCAGTTTAGATTTGATCAGATTAGATGCAGACAGCTGAATATTCTGACCTTAACCTGGGATGCTCCCTCAGTTGTCAGCTTGTCCATTTAGGCATCATCAACATCAGACGGTGGCTGAAAGAAACCAAAAATACAATTAAGATTTGATTTGATTAGATGTAGACAGCTGGATATACTGATCTAATCAACGGATACTGCCTCCGATGTCAGTTTATCCATTTGGCCATGTTCATCCTCAGAAGGTGGCTGCAAGAATCAAAAATTCTAGCTTAGATTTGATCAGATTGGATGCAGACAGCTGAATATTCTGACCTTAACCAGGACTGCTACCTCAGTTGTCAGCTTGTCCATTAAGGCATCCACAACATCAGACGGTGGCTGAAAGAAACCAACAATACAATTAAAATTTGATTAGATTAGATATAGACTGCTGGATATACTAATCTAATCCATGGATACTGCCTCCCTTTTGAGCTTGTCCATTTTGCCATTTTCATCCTCAGAAGGTGGCTGAAAAAAACCAAAATACGAGCTAAGTTGCGATCAGATTAGATGCAGACAGCTGAATATTCTGACCTTAACCAGGGATGCTACCTCAGTTGTCACCTTGTCCATTTAGGCATCCTCACCCTCAGACGGTGGCTGAAAGAAACCAAAAATACAATTAAGATTTAATTAGATTAGATGTAGACAGCTGGATATACTGAGCTAATCAAAGGATACTGCCTCCCTTGTCAGTTTATCCATTTGGCCATGTTCATCTTCAGAAGGTGGCTGAAAGAAACACAAATTCCAGCTTAGATTTGATCAGATTAGATGCAGACAGCTGAATATTCTGACCTTAACCAGGGATGCTACCTCAGATGTCAATTTATCCATTTAGACATCCTCAACATCAGACAGTGGCTAAAAGAAACCAAAAATACAATTAAGATTTGATTAGATTAGATGAAGACAGCTGGATATACTGATCTAATCCATAGATACTGCCTACCTTGTGAGCTTGTTCATTTTGTCATTTTCATCCTCAGAAAGAGGCTGAAAGACACAAAAATTCCAGCTTAGACTTGATCAGATTAGATGCAGACAGCTGTATATACTGATCTAATCAAAGGATACTGCCTCCATTGTCAGCTTATATATTTGGCCATGTTCATCCTCAGAAGGTGGCTGAAAGAAACAAAAATTACAGTTTAGATTTGATCAGATTAGATGCAGACAGCTGAATATTCTGACCTTAACCAGGGATGCTACCTCAGTTGTCACCTTGTCCATTTAGGCATCCTCAACATCAGACGGTGGCTGAAAGAAACCAAAAATACAATTAAGATTTGATTAAATTAGATGTAGACAGCTGGATATACTGATCTAATCAAAGGATACTGCCTCCGTTGTCAGTTTATCCATTTGGCCATGTTCATCTTCAGAAGGTGGCTAAAAAAAACAAAAATTCTAGCTTAGATTTGATCAGATTAGATGCAGACAGCTGAATATTCTGACCTTAACCAGGGATGCGACCTCAGATGTCAGCTTGTCCATTTAGGCATCCTCAACATCAGACAGTGGCTGAAAGAAACCAAAAATACAATTAAAATTTGATTAGATTAGATGTAGACAGCTGGATATACTGATCTAATCCATGGATACTGCCTCCCTTTTGAGCTTGTCCATTTTGCCATTTTCATCTTCAGAAGGTGGCTGAAAGAAACCAAAATACGAGCTAAGATTCGATCAGATTAGATGCAGACAGCTGAATATTCTGACCTTAACCAGGGATGCTACCTCAGTTGTCACCTTGTCCATTTAGGCATCCTCACCCTCAGACGGTGGCTGAAAGAAACCAAAAATACAATTAAGATTTGATTAGATTAGATGTAGAGAGCTGGATATACTGATCTAATCAAAGTATACTGCCTCCGTTGTCAGCTTATACATTTGGCCATGTTCATCCTCAGAAGGTGGATGAAAGAAACACAAATTCCAGTTTAGATTTGATCAGATTAGATGCAGACAGCTGAATATTCTGACCTTAACCAGGGATGCTCCCTCAGTTGTCAGCTTGTCCATTTAGGCATCATCAACATCAGACGGTGGCTGAAAGAAACCAAAAATACAATTAAGATTTGATTAAATTAGATGTAGACAGCTGGATATACTGATCTAATCAAAGGATACTGCCTCCATTGTCAGTTTATCCATTTGGCCATTTTCATCTTCAGAAGGTGGCTGAAAGAAACAAAAATTCTAGCTTAGATTTGATCGGATTAGATGCAGACAGCTGAATATTGTGACCTTAACCAGGACTGCTACCTCAGTTGTCAGCTTGTCCATTAAGGCATCCACAACATCAGACGGTGGCTGAAAGAAACCAAAAATACAATTAAAATTTGATTAGATTAGATGTAGACAGCTGGATATACTAATCTAATCCATGGATACTGCCTCCCTTTTGAGCTTGTCCATTTTGCCATTTTCATCCTCAGAAGGTGGCTGAAAAAAACCAAAATACGAGCTAAGATTCGATCAGATTAGATGCAGACAGCTGAATATTCTGACCTTAACCAGGGATGCTACCTCAGTTGTCACCTTGTCCATTTAGGCATCCTCACCCTCAGACGGTGGCTGAAAGAAACCAAAAATACAATTAAGATTTGATTAAATTAGATGTAGACAGCTGGATATACTGAGCTAATCAAAGGATACTGCCTTCCTTGTCAGTTTATCCATTTGGCCATGTTCATCTTCAGAAGGTGGCTGAAAGAAACACAAATTCCAGCTTAGATTTGATCAGATTAGATGCAGACAGCTGAATATTCTGACCTTAACCAGGGATGCTACCTCAGATGTCAACTTGTCCATTTAGGCATCCTCAACATCAGACGGTGGCTGAAAGAAACCAAAAATACAATTAAGATTTGATTAAATTAGATGTAGACAGCTGGATATACTGATCTAATCAAAGGATACTGCCTCCGTTGTTAGTTTATCCATTTGGCCATGTTCATCTTCAGAAGGTGGCTAAAAAAAACAAAAATTCCAGCTTAGATTTGATCAGATTAGATGCAGACAGCTGAATATTCTGACCTTAACCAGGGATGCGACCTCAGATGTCAGCTTGTCCATTTAGGCTTCCTCACCATCAGACGTTGGCTGAAAGATACCAAAAATACAATTAAGATTTCAGTAGATGAGATGTAGACAGCTGGATATACTGATCTAATCAAAAGATACTGCCTCCGTTGTCAGCTTATACATTTGGCCATGTTCATCCTCAGAAGGTGGCTGAAAGAAACAAAAATTCCAGTTTAGATTTGATCAGATTAGATGCAGACAGCTGAATATTCTGACCTTAACCTGGGATGCTCCCTCAGTTGTCAGCTTGTCCATTTAGGCATCATCAACATCAGACGGTGGCTGAAAGAAACCAAAAATACAATTAAGATTTGATTTGATTAGATGTAGACAGCTGGATATACTGATCTAATCAACTAATACTGCCTCCGATGTCAGTTTATCCATTTGGCCATGTTCATCCTCAGAAGGTGGCTGCAAGAATCAAAAATTCTAGCTTAGATTTGATCAGATTGGATGCAGACAGCTGAATATTCTGACCTTAACCAGGACTGCTACCTCAGTTGTCAGCTTGTCCATTAAGGCATCCACAACATCAGACGGTGGCTGAAAGAAACCAACAATACAATTAAAATTTGATTAGATTAGATGTAGACAGCTGGATATACTAATCTAATCCATGGATACTGCCTCCCTTTTGAGCTTGTCCATTTTGCCATTTTCATCCTCAGAAGGTGGCTGAAAAAAACCAAAATACGAGCTAAATTGCGATCAGATTAGATGCAGACAGCTGAATATTCTGACCTTAACCAGGGATGCTACCTCAGTTGTCACCTTGTCCATTTAGGCATCCTCACCCTCAGACGGTGGCTGAAAGAAACCAAAAATACAATTAAGATTTGATTAGATTAGATGTAGACAGCTGGATATACTGAGCTAATCAAAGGATACTGCCTCCCTTGTCAGTTTATCCATTTGGCCATGTTCATCTTCAGAAGGTGGCTGAAAGAAACACAAATTCCAGCTTAGATTTGATCAGATTAGATGCAGACAGCTGAATATTCTGACCTTAACCAGGGATGCTACCTCAGATGTCAATTTATCCATTTAGACATCCTCAACATCAGACAGTGGCTAAAAGAAACCAAAAATACAATTAAGATTTGATTAGATTAGATGAAGACAGCTGGATATACTGATCTAATCCATAGATACTGCCTACCTTGTGAGCTTGTTCATTTTGTCATTTTCATCCTCAGAAAGAGGCTGAAAGACACAAAAATTCCAGCTTAGACTTGATCAGATTAGATGCAGACAGCTGAATATTCTGACCTTAACCAGGGATGCTACCTCAGTTCTCACCTTGTCCATTTAGGCATCCTCAACCTCAGACGGTGGCTGGAAGAAACCAAAAATACAATTAAGATTTGATTAAATTAGATGTAGACATCTGGATATACTGATCTAATCAAAGGATACTGCCTCCATTGTCAGTTTATCCATTTGGCCATGTTCATCTTCAGAAGGTGGCTGAAAGAAACAAAAATTCCAGTTTAGATTTGATCAGATTAGATGCAGACAGCTGAATATTCTGACCTTAACCAGGGACGCTACCTCAGATGTCAGCTTGTCCATTTAGGCATCCTCACCATCAGGCGGTGGCTGAAAGATACCAAAAATACAATTAAGATTTGATTAGATTAGATGTAGACAACTGGATATACTGATCTAATCAAAGGATACTGCCTCCGTTGTCAGTTTATACATTTGGCCATGTTCATCATCAGAAGGTGGCTGAAAGAAACAAAAATTCCAGTTTAGATTTGATCAGATTAGATGCAGACAGCTGAATATTCTGACCTTAACCAGGAATGCTCCCTCAGTTGTCAGATTGTCCATTTAGGCATCCTCAACATCAGACGGTGGCTGAAAGAATCCAAAAATACAATTCAGATTTGATTAGATTAGATGAAGACAGCTGGATATACTGATCTAATCCATGGATACTGCCTACCTTGTGAGCTTGTTCATTTTGCCATTTTCATCCTCAGAAAGAGGCTGAAAGAAAAAAAAATTCCAGCTTAGATTTGATCAGATTAGATGCAGACAGCTGAATATTCTGACCTTAACCATGGATGCTACCTCAGTTGTCAGCTTGTCCATTTAGGCATCCTCACCATCAGACGGTGGCTATAAGATACCAAAAATACAATTAAGATTTGATTAGATTAGATGTAGACAGCTGGATATACTGATCTATTCAAAGGATACTGCCTCCGTTGTCAGCTTATACATTTGGCCATGTTCATCCTCAGAAGGTGGCTGGAAGAAACAAAAATTCCAGTTTAGATTTGATCAGATTAGATGCAGACAGCTGAATATTCTGACCTTAACCAGGGATGCTCCCTCAGTTGTGAGATTGTCCATGTAGGCATCCTCAACATCAGACGGTGGCTGAAAGAAACCAAAAATACAATTAAGATTTGATTTGATTAGATGTAGACAGCTGGATATACTGATCTAATCAAAGGATACTGCCTCCGTTGTCAGTTTATCCATTTGGCCATGGTCATCCTCAGAAGGTGGCTGAAAGAAACAAAAATTCCAGTTTAGATTTGATCAGATTAGATGAAGACAGCTGAATATTCTGACCTTAACCAGGGATGCTACCTCAGTTGTCACCTTGTCCATTTAGGCATCCTCACCCTCAGACGGTGGCTGAAAGAAACCAAAAATACAATTAAGATTTGATTTGATTAGATGTAGACAGCTGGATATACTGATCTAATCAAAGGATACTGCCTCCGTTGTCAGTTTATCCATTTGTCCATGTTCATCCTCAGAAGGTGGCTGAAAGAAACAAAAATTCAAGCTTAGATTTGATCAAATTAGATGCAGACAGCTGAATATTCTGACTTGAACCAGGGATGCTACCTCAGATGTCAGCTTGTCCATTTAGGCATCCTCAACATCAGACGGTGGTTGAAAGAAACCAAAAATACATTTAAGATTTGATTAGATTAGATGTAGACAGCTGGATATACTGATCTAATCAACGGATACTGCCTCCGTTGTCAGTTTATCCATTTGGCCATGTTCATCTTCAGAAGGTGGCTGAAAGAAACACAAACTCCAGCTTAGATTTGATCAGATTAGATGCAGACAGCTGAATATTCTGACCTTAACCATCGATGCTACCTCAGTTGTCACCTTGTCCATTTAGGCATCCTCACCCTCAGACGGTGGCTGAAAGAAACCAAAAATACAATTAAGATTTGATTAGATTAGATGTAGACAGCTGGATATACTGAGCTAATCAAATGATACTGCCTCCGTTGTCAGTTTATCCATTTGGCCATGTTCATCTTCAGAAGGTGGCTGAAAGAAACACAAACTCCAGCTTAGATTTGATCAGATTAGATACAGACAGCTGAATATTCTGACCTTAACCAGGGATGCTACCTCAGATGTCAACTTATCCATTTAGACATCCTCAACATAAGACAGTGGCTGAAAGAAACAAAAAATACAATTAAGATTTGATTAGATTAGATGAAGACAGCTGGATATACCGATCTAATCCACAGATACTGCCTACCTTGTGAGCTTGTTCATTTGGCCATTTTCATCCTCAGAAAGAGGCTGAAAGAAACAAAAATTCCAGCTTAGACTTGATCAGATTAGATGCAGACAGCTGAATATTCTGACCTTAACCAGGGATGCTACCTCAGTTGTCACCTTGTCCATTTAGGCATCCTCACCCTCAGACGGTGGCTGAAAGAAACCAAAAATACAATTAAGATTTGATTAAATTAGATGTAGACAGCTGGATATACTGATCTAATCAAAGGATACTGCCTCCATTGTCAGTTTATCTATTTGGCCATGTTCATCTTCAGAAGGTGGCTGAAAGAAACAAAAATTCCAGCTTAGATTTGATCAGATTAGATGCAGACAGCTGAATATTCTGACCTTAACCAGGGACGCTACCTCAGATGTCAGCTTGTCCATTTAGGCATCCTCACCATCAGACGGTGGCTGAAAGATACCAAAAATACAATTAAGATTTGATTAGATTAGATGTAGACAACTGGATATACCGATCTAATCAAAGGATACTGCCTCCGTTGTCAGCTTATACATTTGGCAATGTTCATCCTCAGAAGGTGGCTGAAAGAAACAAAAATTCCAGTTTAGATTTGATCAGATTAGATGCAGACAGCTGAATATTCTGACCTTAACCAGGGATGCTACCTCAGTTGTCACCTTGTCCATTTAGGCATCCTCAACATCAGACGGTGGCTGAAAGAAACCAAAAATACAATTAGGATTTGATTAAATTAGATGTAGACAGCTGGATATACTGATCTAATCAAAGGATACTGCCTCCGTTGTCAGTTTATCCATTTGGCCATGTTCATCTTCAGAAGGTGGCTAAAAGAAACAAAAATTCCAGCTTAGATTTGATCAGATTAGATGCAGACAGCTGAATATTCTGACCTTAACCAGGGATGCGACCTCAGATGTCAGCTTGTCCATTTAGGCTTCCTCACCATCAGACGTTGGCTGAAAGATACCAAAAATACAATTAAGATTTCAGTAGATGAGATGTAGACAGCTGGATATACTCATCTAATCAAAGGATACTGCCTCCGTTGTCAGCTTATACATTTGGCCATGTTCATCCTCAGAAGGTGGATGAAAGAAACAAAAATTCCAGTTTAGATTTGATCAGATTAGATGCAGACAGCTGAATATTCTGACCTTAACCAGGGATGCTACCTCAGTTGTCACCTTGTCCATTTAGGCATCCTCAACATCAGACGGTGGCTGAAAGAAACCAAAAATACAATTAGGATTTGATTAAATTAGATGTAGACAGCTGGATATACTGATCTAATCAAAGGATACTGCCTCCATTGTCAGTTTATCCATTTGGCCATGTTCATCTTCAGAAGGTGGCTGAAAGAAACAAAAATTCCATCTTAGATTTGATCAGATTAGATGCAGACAGCTGAATATTCTGACCTTAACCAGGGACGCTACCTCAGATGTCAGCTTGTCCATTTAGGCATCCTCACCATCAGACGGTGGCTGAAAGATACCAAAAATACAATTAAGATTTGATTAGATTAGATGTAGACAACTGGATATACCGATCTAATCAAAGGATACTGCCTCCGTTGTCAGCTTATACATTTGGCAATGTTCATCCTCAGAAGGTGGCTGAAAGAAACACAAATTCCAGTTTAGATTTGATCAGATTAGATGCAGACAGCTGAATATTCTGACCTTAACCAGGGATGCTCCCTCAGTTGTCAGCTTGTCCATTTAGGCATTATCAACATCAGACGGTGGCTGAAAGAAACCAAAAATACAATTAAGATTTGATTTGATTAGATGTAGACAGCTGAATATACTGATCTAATCAAAGGATACTGCCTCCGTTGTCAGTTTATCCATTTGTCCATGTTCATCCTCAGAAGGTGGCTGAAAGAAACAAAAACTCAAGCTTAGATTTGATCAGATTAGATGCAGACAGCTGAATATTCTGACCTGAACCAGGGATGCTACCTCAGATGTCAGCTTGTCCATTTAGGCATCCTCAACATCAGACGGTGGCTGAAAGAAACCAAAAATACAATTAAGATTTGATTAAATTAGATGTAGACAGCTGGATATACTGATCTAATCAAAGGATACTGCCTCCATTGTCAGTTTATCCATTTGGCCATGTTCATCTTCAGAAGGTGGCTGAAAGAAACAAAAATTCCAGCTTAGATTTGATCAGATTAGATGCAGACAGCTGAATATTCTGACCTTAACCAGGGACGCTACCTCAGATGTCAGCTTGTCCATTTAGGCATCCTCACCATCAGACGGTGGCTGAAAGATACCAAAAATACAATTAAGATTTGATTAGATTAGATGTAGACAACTGGATATACCGATCTAATCAAAGGATACTGCCTCCGTTGTCAGCTTATACATTTGGCAATGTTCATCCTCAGAAGGTGGCTGAAAGAAACAAAAATTCCAGTTTAGATTTGATCAGATTAGATGCAGACAGCTGAATATTCTGACCTTAACCAGGGATGCTACCTCATTTGTCACCTTGTCCATTTAGGCATCCTCAACATCAGACGGTGGCTGAAAGAAACCAAAAATACAATTAGGATTTGATTAAATTAGATGTAGACAGCTGGATATACTGATCTAATCAAAGGATACTGCCTCCGTTGTCAGTTTATCCATTTGGCCATGTTCATCTTCAGAAGGTGGCTAAAAGAAACAAAAATTCCAGCTTAGATTTGATCAGATTAGATGCAGACAGCTGAATATTCTGACCTTAACCAGGGATGCGACCTCAGATGTCAGCTTGTCCATTTAGGCTTCCTCACCATCAGACGTTGGCTGAAAGATACCAAAAATACAATTAAGATTTCAGTAGATGAGATGTAGACAGCTGGATATACTCATCTAATCAAAGGATACTGCCTCCGTTGTCAGCTTATACATTTGGCCATGTTCATCCTCAGAAGGTGGATGAAAGAAACAAAAATTCCAGTTTAGATTTGATCAGATTAGATGCAGACAGCTGAATATTCTGACCTTAACCAGGGATGCTCCCTCAGTTGTCAGCTTGTCCATTTAGGCATTATCAACATCAGACGGTGGCTGAAAGAAACCAAAAATACAATTAAGATTTGATTTGATTAGATGTAGACAGCTGAATATACTGATCTAATCAAAGGATACTGCCTCCGTTGTCAGTTTATCCATTTGTCCATGTTCATCCTCAGAAGGTGGCTGAAAGAAACAAAAACTCAAGCTTAGATTTGATCAGATTAGATGCAGACAGCTGAATATTCTGACCTGAACCAGGGATGCTACCTCAGATGTCAGCTTGTCCATTTAGGCATCCTCAACATCAGACGGTGGTTGAAAGAAACCAAAAATACATTTAAGATTTGATTAGATTAGATGTAGACAGCTGGATATACTGATCTAATCAACGGATACTGCCTCCGATGTCAGTTTATCCATTTGGCCATGTTCATCCTCAGAAGGTGGCTGCAAGAAACAAAAATTCTAGCTTAGATTTGATCGGATTAGATGCAGACAGCTGAATATTCTGACCTTAACCAGGGATGCTCCCTCAGTTGTCAGCTTGTCCATTTAGGAATCATCAACATCAGACGGTGGCTGAAAGAAACCAAAAATACAATTAAGATTTGATTTGATTAGATGTAGACAGCTGGATATACTGATCTAATCAAAGGATACTGCCTCCGTTGTCAGTTTATCCATTTGTCCATGTTCATCCTCAGAAGGTGGCTGAAAGAAACAAAAATTCAAGCTTAGATTTGATCAGATTAGATGCAGACAGCTGAATATTTTGACCTGAACCAGGGATGCTACCTCAGATGTCAGCTTGTCCATTTAGGCATCCTCAACATCAGACGGTGGTTGAAAGAAACCAAAAATACATTTAAGATTTGATTAGATTATATGTAGACAGCTGGATATACTGATCTAATCAACGAATACTGCCTCCGATGTCAGTTTATCCATTTGGCCATGTTCATGCTCAGAAGGTGGCTGCAAGAAACTAAAATTCTAGCTTAGATTTGATCAGATTAGATGCAGACAGCTGAATATTCTGACCTTAACCAGGACTGCTACCTCAGTTGTCAGCTTGTCCATTAAGGCATCCACAACATCAGACGGTGGCTGAAAGAAACCAAAAATACAATTAAAATTTGATTAGATTAGATGTAGACAGCTGGATATACTGATCTAATCCATGGATACTGCCTCCCTTTTGAGCTTGTCCATTTTGGATTTTCATCCTCAGAAGGTGGCTGAAAGAAACAAAAATTCCAGTTTAGACTTGATCAGATTAGATGCAGACAGCTGAATATTCTGACCTTAACCAGGGATGCTACCTCAGTTGTCACATTGTCCATTTAGGCATCCTCACCCTCAGACGGTGGCTGAAAGAAACCAAAAATACAATTAAGATTTGATTAAATTAGATGTAGACAGCTGGATATACTGATCTAATCAAAGGATACTGCCTCCATTGTCAGTTTATCCATTTGGCCATGTTCATCTTCAGAAGGTGGCTGAAAGAAACAAAAATTCCAGCTTAGATTTGATCAGATTAGATGCAGACAGCTGAATATTCTGACCTTAACCAGGGACGCTACCTCAGATGTCAGCTTGTCCATTTAGGCATCCTCACCATCAGACGGTGGCTGAAAGATACCAAAAATACAATTAAGATTTGATTAGATTAGATGTAGACAACTGGATATACTGATCTAATCAAAGGATACTGCCTCCGTTGTCAGCTTATACATTTGGCAATGTTCATCCTCAGAAGGTGGCTGAAAGAAACAAAAATTCCAGTTTAGATTTGATCAGATTACATGCAGACAGCTGAATATTCTGACCTTAACCAGGGATGCTACCTCAGTTGTCACCTTGTCCATTTAGGCATCCTCAACATCAGACGGTGGCTGAAAGAAACCAAAAATACAATTAGGATTTGATTAAATTAGGTGTAGACAGCTGGATATACTGATCTCATCAAAGGATACTGCCTCCGTTGTCAGTTTATCCATTTGGCCATGTTCATCTTCAGAAGGTGGCTAAAAGAAACAAAAATTCCAGCTTAGATTTGATCAGATTAGATGCAGACAGCTGAATATTCTGACCTTAACCAGGGATGCGACCTCAGATGTCAGCTTGTCCATTTAGGCTTCCTCACCATCAGACGTTGGCTGAAAGATACCAAAAATACAATTAAGATTTCAGTAGATGAGATGTAGACAGCTGGATATACTGATCTAATCAAAGGATACTGCCTCCGTTGTCAGCTTATACATTTGGCCATGTTCATCCTCAGAAGGTGGATGAAAGAAACAAAAATTCCAGTTTAGATTTGATCAGATTAGATGCAGACAGCTGAATATTCTGACCTTAACCAGGGATGCTCCCTCAGTTGTCAGCTTGTCCATTTAGGCATCATCAACATCAGACGGTGGATGAAAGAAACCAAAAATACAATTAAGATTTGATTTGATTAGATGTAGACAGCTGAATATACTGATCTAATCAAAGGATACTGCCTCCGTTGTCAGTTTATCCATTTGTCCATGTTCATCCTCAGAAGGTGGCTGAAAGAAACAAAAATTCTAGCTTAGATTTGATCAGATTAGATGCAGACAGCTGAATATTCTGACCTTAACCAGGGATGCTCCCTCAGTTGTCAGCTTGTCCATTTAGGAATCATCAACATCAGACGGTGGCTGAAAGAAACCAAAAATACAATTAAGATTTGATTTGATTAGATGTAGACAGCTGGATATACTGATCTAATCAAAGGATACTGCCTCCGTTGTCAGTTTATCCATTTGTCCATGTTCATCCTCAGAAGGTGGCTGAAAGAAACAAAAATTCAAGCTTAGATTTGATCAGATTAGATGCAGACAGCTGAATATTTTGACCTGAACCAGGGATGCTACCTCAGATGTCAGCTTGTCCATTTAGGCATCCTCAACATCAGACGGTGGTTGAAAGAAACCAAAAATACATTTAAGATTTGATTAGATTATATGTAGACAGCTGGATATACTGATCTAATCAACGAATACTGCCTCCGATGTCAGTTTATCCATTTGGCCATGTTCATGCTCAGAAGGTGGCTGCAAGAAACTAAAATTCTAGCTTAGATTTGATCAGATTAGATGCAGACAGCTGAATATTCTGACCTTAACCAGGACTGCTACCTCAGTTGTCAGCTTGTCCATTAAGGCATCCACAACATCAGACGGTGGCTGAAAGAAACCAAAAATACAATTAAAATTTGATTAGATTAGATGTAGACAGCTGGATATACTGATCTAATCCATGGATACTGCCTCCCTTTTGAGCTTGTCCATTTTGGATTTTCATCCTCAGAAGGTGGCTGAAAGAAACAAAAATTCCAGTTTAGACTTGATCAGATTAGATGCAGACAGCTGAATATTCTGACCTTAACCAGGGATGCTACCTCAGTTGTCACCTTGTCCATTTAGGCATCCTCACCCTCAGACGGTGGCTGAAAGAAACCAAAAATACAATTAAGATTTGATTAAATTAGATGTAGACAGCTGGATATACTGATCTAATCAAAGGATACTGCCTCCATTGTCAGTTTATCCATTTGGCCATGTTCATCTTCAGAAGGTGGCTGAAAGAAACAAAAATTCCAACTTAGATTTGATCAGATTAGATGCAGACAGCTGAATATTCTGACCTTAACCAGGGACGCTACCTCAGATGTCAGCTTGTCCATTTAGGCATCCTCACCATCAGACGGTGGCTGAAAGATACCAAAAATACAATTAAGATTTGATTAGATTAGATGTAGACAACTGGATATACTGATCTAATCAAAGGATACTGCCTCCGTTGTCAGCTTATACATTTGGCAATGTTCATCCTCAGAAGGTGGCTGAAAGAAACAAAAATTCCAGTTTAGATTTGATCAGATTACATGCAGACAGCTGAATATTCTGACCTTAACCAGGGATGCTACCTCAGTTGTCACCTTGTCCATTAAGGCATCCTCAACATCAGACGGTGGCTGAAAGAAACCAAGAATACAATTAGGATTTGATTAAATTAGGTGTAGACAGCTGGATATACTGATCTCATCAAAGGATACTGCCTCCGTTGTCAGTTTATCCATTTGGCCATGTTCATCTTCAGAAGGTGGCTAAAAGAAACAAAAATTCCAGCTTAGATTTGATCAGATTAGATGCAGACAGCTGAATATTCTGACCTTAACCAGGGATGCGACCTTAGATGTCAGCTTGTCCATTTAGGCTTCCTCACCATCAGACGTTGGCTGAAAGATACCAAAAATACAATTAAGATTTCAGTAGATGAGATGTAGACAGCTGGATATACTGATCTAATCAAAGGATACTGCCTCCGTTGTCAGCTTATACATTTGGCCATGTTCATCCTCAGAAGGTGGATGAAAGAAACAAAAATTCCAGTTTAGATTTGATCAGATTAGATGCAGACAGCTGAATATTCTGACCTTAACCAGGGATGCTCCCTCAGTTGTCAGCTTGTCCATTTAGGCATCATCAACATCAGACGGTGGCTGAAAGAAACCAAAAATACAATTAAGATTTGATTTGATTAGATGTAGACAGCTGAATATACTGATCTAATCAAAGGATACTGCCTCCGTTGTCAGTTTATCCATTTGTCCATGTTCATCCTCAGAAGGTGGCTGAAAGAAACAAAAATTCAAGCTTAGATTTGATCAGATTAGATGCAGACAGCTGAATATTCTGACCTGAACCAGGGATGCTACCTCAGATGTCAGCTTGTCCATTTAGGCATCCTCAACATCAGACGGTGGTTGAAAGAAACCAAAAATACATTTAAGATTTGATTAGATTAAATGTAGACAACTGGATATACTGATCTAATCAACGGATACTGCCTCCGATGTCAGTTTATCCATTTGGCCATGTTCATCCTCAGAAGGTGGCTGGAAGAAACTAAAATTCTAGCTTAGATTTGATCGGATTAGATGCAGACAGCTGAATATTGTGACCTTAACCAGGACTGCTACCTCAGTTGTCAGCTTGTCCATTAAGGCATCCACAACATCAGACGGTGGCTGAAAGAAACCAAAAATACAATTAAAATTTGATTAGATTAGATGTAGACAGCTGGATATACTAATCTAATCCATGGATACTGCCTCCCTTTTGAGCTTGTCCATTTTGCCATTTTCATCCTCAGAAGGTGGCTGAAAAAAACCAAAATACGAGCTAAGATTCGATCAGATTAGATGCAGACAGCTGAATATTCTGACCTTAACCAGGGATGCTACCTCAGTTGTCACCTTGTCCATTTAGGCATCCTCACCCTCAGACGGTGGCTGAAAGAAACCAAAAATACAATTAAGATTTGATTAAATTAGATGTAGACAGCTGGATATACTGAGCTAATCAAAGGATACTGCCTTCCTTGTCAGTTTATCCATTTGGCCATGTTCATCTTCAGAAGGTGGCTGAAAGAAACACAAATTCCAGCTTAGATTTGATCAGATTAGATGCAGACAGCTGAATATTCTGACCTTAACCAGGGATGCTACCTCAGATGTAAACTTGTCCATTTAGGCATCCTCAACATCAGACGGTGGCTGAAAGAAAGCAAAAATACAATTAAGATTTGATTAAATTAGATGTAGACAGCTGGATATACTGATCTAATCAAAGGATACTGCCTCCGTTGTTAGTTTATCCATTTGGCCATGTTCATCTTCAGAAGGTGGCTAAAAAAAACAAAAATTCCAGCTTAGATTTGATCAGATTAGATGCAGACAGCTGAATATTCTGACCTTAACCAGGGATGCGACCTCAGATGTCAGCTTGTCCATTTAGGCTTCCTCACCATCAGACGTTGGCTGAAAGATACCAAAAATACAATTAAGATTTCAGTAGATGAGATGTAGACAGCTGGATATACTGATCTAATCAAAAGATACTGCCTCCGTTGTCAGCTTATACATTTGGCCATGTTCATCCTCAGAAGGTGGCTGAAAGAAACAAAAATTCCAGTTTAGATTTGATCAGATTAGATGCAGACAGCTGAATATTCTGACCTTAACCAGGGATGCTCCCTCAGTTGTCAGCTTGTCCATTTAGGCATCATCAACATCAGACGGTGGATGAAAGAAACCAAAAATACAATTAAGATTTGATTTGATTAGATGTAGACAGCTGAATATACTGATCTAATCAAAGGATACTGCCTCCGTTGTCAGTTTATCCATTTGTCCATGTTCATCCTCAGAAGGTGGCTGAAAGAAACAAAAATTCAAGCTTAGATTTGATCAGATTAGATGCAGACAGCTGAATATTTTGACCTGAACCAGGGATGCTACCTCAGATGTCAGCTTGTCCATTTAGGCATCCTCAACATCAGACGGTGGTTGAAAGAAACCAAAAATACATTTAAGATTTGATTAGATTATATGTAGACAGCTGGATATACTGATCTAATCAACGAATACTGCCTCCGATGTCAGTTTATCCATTTGGCCATGTTCATGCTCAGAAGGTGGCTGCAAGAAACTAAAATTCTAGCTTAGATTTGATCAGATTAGATGCAGACAGCTGAATATTCTGACCTTAACCAGGACTGCTACCTCAGTTGTCAGCTTGTCCATTAAGGCATCCACAACATCAGACGGTGGCTGAAAGAAACCAAAAATACAATTAAAATTTGATTAGATTAGATGTAGACAGCTGGATATACTGATCTAATCCATGGATACTGCCTCCCTTTTGAGCTTGTCCATTTTGGATTTTCATCCTCAGAAGGTGGCTGAAAGAAACAAAAATTCCAGTTTAGACTTGATCAGATTAGATGCAGACAGCTGAATATTCTGACCTTAACCAGGGATGCTACCTCAGTTGTCACCTTGTCCATTTAGGCATCCTCACCCTCAGACGGTGGCTGAAAGAAACCAAAAATACAATTAAGATTTGATTAAATTAGATGTAGACAGCTGGATATACTGATCTAATCAAAGGATACTGCCTCCATTGTCAGTTTATCCATTTGGCCATGTTCATCTTCAGAAGGTGGCTGAAAGAAACAAAAATTCCAGCTTAGATTTGATCAGATTAGATGCAGACAGCTGAATATTCTGACCTTAACCAGGGACGCTACCTCAGATGTCAGCTTGTCCATTTAGGCATCCTCACCATCAGACGGTGGCTGAAAGATACCAAAAATACAATTAAGATTTGATTAGATTAGATGTAGACAACTGGATATACTGATCTAATCAAAGGATACTGCCTCCGTTGTCAGCTTATACATTTGGCAATGTTCATCCTCAGAAGGTGGCTGAAAGAAACAAAAATTCCAGTTTAGATTTGATCAGATTACATGCAGACAGCTGAATATTCTGACCTTAACCAGGGATGCTACCTCAGTTGTCACCTTGTCCATTAAGGCATCCTCAACATCAGACGGTGGCTGAAAGAAACCAAGAATACAATTAGGATTTGATTAAATTAGGTGTAGACAGCTGGATATACTGATCTCATCAAAGGATACTGCCTCCGTTGTCAGTTTATCCATTTGGCCATGTTCATCTTCAGAAGGTGGCTAAAAGAAACAAAAATTCCAGCTTAGATTTGATCAGATTAGATGCAGACAGCTGAATATTCTGACCTTAACCAGGGATGCGACCTTAGATGTCAGCTTGTCCATTTAGGCTTCCTCACCATCAGACGTTGGCTGAAAGATACCAAAAATACAATTAAGATTTCAGTAGATGAGATGTAGACAGCTGGATATACTGATCTAATCAAAGGATACTGCCTCCGTTGTCAGCTTATACATTTGGCCATGTTCATCCTCAGAAGGTGGATGAAAGAAACAAAAATTCCAGTTTAGATTTGATCAGATTAGATGCAGACAGCTGAATATTCTGACCTTAACCAGGGATGCTCCCTCAGTTGTCAGCTTGTCCATTTAGGCATCATCAACATCAGACGGTGGCTGAAAGAAACCAAAAATACAATTAAGATTTGATTTGATTAGATGTAGACAGCTGAATATACTGATCTAATCAAAGGATACTGCCTCCGTTGTCAGTTTATCCATTTGTCCATGTTCATCCTCAGAAGGTGGCTGAAAGAAACAAAAATTCAAGCTTAGATTTGATCAGATTAGATGCAGACAGCTGAATATTCTGACCTGAACCAGGGATGCTACCTCAGATGTCAGCTTGTCCATTTAGGCATCCTCAACATCAGACGGTGGTTGAAAGAAACCAAAAATACATTTAAGATTTGATTAGATTAAATGTAGACAACTGGATATACTGATCTAATCAACGGATACTGCCTCCGATGTCAGTTTATCCATTTGGCCATGTTCATCCTCAGAAGGTGGCTGGAAGAAACTAAAATTCTAGCTTAGATTTGATCGGATTAGATGCAGACAGCTGAATATTGTGACCTTAACCAGGACTGCTACCTCAGTTGTCAGCTTGTCCATTAAGGCATCCACAACATCAGACGGTGGCTGAAAGAAACCAAAAATACAATTAAAATTTGATTAGATTAGATGTAGACAGCTGGATATACTAATCTAATCCATGGATACTGCCTCCCTTTTGAGCTTGTCCATTTTGCCATTTTCATCCTCAGAAGGTGGCTGAAAAAAACCAAAATACGAGCTAAGATTCGATCAGATTAGATGCAGACAGCTGAATATTCTGACCTTAACCAGGGATGCTACCTCAGTTGTCACCTTGTCCATTTAGGCATCCTCACCCTCAGACGGTGGCTGAAAGAAACCAAAAATACAATTAAGATTTGATTAAATTAGATGTAGACAGCTGGATATACTGAGCTAATCAAAGGATACTGCCTTCCTTGTCAGTTTATCCATTTGGCCATGTTCATCTTCAGAAGGTGGCTGAAAGAAACACAAATTCCAGCTTAGATTTGATCAGATTAGATGCAGACAGCTGAATATTCTGACCTTAACCAGGGATGCTACCTCAGATGTAAACTTGTCCATTTAGGCATCCTCAACATCAGACGGTGGCTGAAAGAAAGCAAAAATACAATTAAGATTTGATTAAATTAGATGTAGACAGCTGGATATACTGATCTAATCAAAGGATACTGCCTCCGTTGTTAGTTTATCCATTTGGCCATGTTCATCTTCAGAAGGTGGCTAAAAAAAACAAAAATTCCAGCTTAGATTTGATCAGATTAGATGCAGACAGCTGAATATTCTGACCTTAACCAGGGATGCGACCTCAGATGTCAGCTTGTCCATTTAGGCTTCCTCACCATCAGACGTTGGCTGAAAGATACCAAAAATACAATTAAGATTTCAGTAGATGAGATGTAGACAGCTGGATATACTGATCTAATCAAAAGATACTGCCTCCGTTGTCAGCTTATACATTTGGCCATGTTCATCCTCAGAAGGTGGCTGAAAGAAACAAAAATTCCAGTTTAGATTTGATCAGATTAGATGCAGACAGCTGAATATTCTGACCTTAACCTGGGATGCTCCCTCAGTTGTCAGCTTGTCCATTTAGGCATCATCAACATCAGACGGTGGCTGAAAGAAACCAAAAATACAATTAAGATTTGATTTGATTAGATGTAGACAGCTGGATATACTGATCTAATCAACGGATACTGCCTCCGATGTCAGTTTATCCATTTGGCCATGTTCATCCTCAGAAGGTGGCTGCAAGAATCAAAAATTCTAGCTTAGATTTGATCAGATTGGATGCAGACAGCTGAATATTCTGACCTTAACCAGGACTGCTACCTCAGTTGTCAGCTTGTCCATTAAGGCATCCACAACATCAGACGGTGGCTGAAAGAAACCAACAATACAATTAAAATGTGATTAGATTAGATGTAGACTGCTGGATATACTAATCTAATCCATGGATACTGCCTCCCTTTTGAGCTTGTCCATTTTGCCATTTTCATCCTCAGAAGGTGGCTGAAAAAAACCAAAATACGAGCTAAGTTGCGATCAGATTAGATGCAGACAGCTGAATATTCTGACCTTAACCAGGGATGCTACCTCAGTTGTCACCTTGTCCATTTAGGCATCCTCACCCTCAGACGGTGGCTGAAAGAAACCAAAAATACAATTAAGATTTGATTAGATTAGATGTAGACAGCTGGATATACTGAGCTAATCAAAGGATACTGCCTCCCTTGTCAGTTTATCCATTTGGCCATGTTCATCTTCAGAAGGTGGCTGAAAGAAACACAAATTCCAGCTTAGATTTGATCAGATTAGATGCAGACAGCTGAATATTCTGACCTTAACCAGGGATGCTACCTCAGATGTCAATTTATCCATTTAGACATCCTCAACATCAGACAGTGGCTAAAAGAAACCAAAAATACAATTAAGATTTGATTAGATTAGATGAAGACAGCTGGATATACTGATCTAATCCATAGATACTGCCTACCTTGTGAGCTTGTTCATTTTGTCATTTTCATCCTCAGAAAGAGGCTGAAAGACACAAAAATTCCAGCTTAGACTTGATCAGATTAGATGCAGACAGCTGTATATACTGATCTAATCAAAGGATACTGCCTCCATTGTCAGCTTATATATTTGGCCATGTTCATCCTCAGAAGGTGGCTGAAAGAAACAAAAATTACAGTTTAGATTTGATCAGATTAGATGCAGACAGCTGAATATTCTGACCTTAACCAGGGATGCTACCTCAGTTGTCACCTTGTCCATTTAGGCATCCTCAACATCAGACGGTGGCTGAAAGAAACCAAAAATACAATTAAGATTTGATTAAATTAGATGTAGACAGCTGGATATACTGATCTAATCAAAGGATACTGCCTCCGTTGTCAGTTTATCCATTTGGCCATGTTCATCTTCAGAAGGTGGCTAAAAAAAACAAAAATTCTAGCTTAGATTTGATCAGATTAGATGCAGACAGCTGAATATTCTGACCTTAACCAGGGATGCGACCTCAGATGTCAGCTTGTCCATTTAGGCTTCCTCACCATCAGACGTTGGCTGAAAGATACCAAAAATACAATTAAGATTTCAGTAGATGAGATGTAGACAGCTGGATATACTGATCTAATCAAAGGATACTGCCTCCGTTGTCAGCTTATACATTTGGCCATGTTCATCCTCAGAAGGTGGCTGAAAGAAACAAAAATTCCAGTTTAGATTTGATCAGATTAGATGCAGACAGCTGAATATTCTGACCTTAACCAGGACAGCTACCTCAGTTGTCAGCTTGTCCATTTAGGCATCCTCAACATCAGACAGTGGCTGAAAGAAACCAAAAATACAATTAAAATTTGATTAGATTAGATGTAGACAGCTGGATATACTGATCTAATCCATGGATACTGCCTCCCTTTTGAGCTTGTCCATTTTGCCATTTTCATCTTCAGAAGGTGGCTGAAAGAAACCAAAATACGAGCTAAGATTCGATCAGATTAGATGCAGACAGCTGAATATTCTGACCTTAACCAGGGATGCTACCTCAGTTGTCACCTTGTCCATTTAGGCATCCTCACCCTCAGACGGTGGCTGAAAGAAACCAAAAATACAATTAAGATTTGATTAGATTAGATGTAGAGAGCTGGATATACTGATCTAATCAAAGTATACTGCCTCCGTTGTCAGCTTATACATTTGGCCATGTTCATCCTCAGAAGGTGGATGAAAGAAACACAAATTCCAGTTTAGATTTGATCAGATTAGATGCAGACAGCTGAATATTCTGACCTTAACCAGGGATGCTCCCTCAGTTGTCAGCTTGTCCATTTAGGCATCATCAACATCAGACGGTGGCTGAAAGAAACCAAAAATACAATTAAGATTTGATTAAATTAGATGTAGACAGCTGGATATACTGATCTAATCAAAGGATACTGCCTCCATTGTCAGTTTATCCATTTGGCCATTTTCATCTTCAGAAGGTGGCTGAAAGAAACAAAAATTCTAGCTTAGATTTGATCGGATTAGATGCAGACAGCTGAATATTGTGACCTTAACCAGGACTGCTACCTCAGTTGTCAGCTTGTCCATTAAGGCATCCACAACATCAGACGGTGGCTGAAAGAAACCAAAAATACAATTAAAATTTGATTAGATTAGATGTAGACAGCTGGATATACTAATCTAATCCATGGATACTGCCTCCCTTATGAGCTTGTCCATTTTGCCATTTTCATCCTCAGAAGGTGGCTGAAAAAAACCAAAATACGAGCTAAGATTCGATCAGATTAGATGCAGACAGCTGAATATTCTGACCTTAACCAGGGATGCTACCTCAGTTGTCACCTTGTCCATTTAGGCATCCTCACCCTCAGACGGTGGCTGAAAGAAACCAAAAATACAATTAAGATTTGATTAAATTAGATGTAGACAGCTGGATATACTGAGCTAATCAAAGGATACTGCCTTCCTTGTCAGTTTATCCATTTGGCCATGTTCATCTTCAGAAGGTGGCTGAAAGAAACACAAATTCCAGCTTAGATTTGATCAGATTAGATGCAGACAGCTGAATATTCTGACCTTAACCAGGGATGCTACCTCAGATGTCAACTTGTCCATTTAGGCATCCTCAACATCAGACGGTGGCTGAAAGAAACCAAAAATACAATTAAGATTTGATTAAATTAGATGTAGACAGCTGGATATACTGATCTAATCAAAGGATACTGCCTCCGTTGTTAGTTTATCCATTTGGCCATGTTCATCTTCAGAAGGTGGCTAAAAAAAACAAAAATTCCAGCTTAGATTTGATCAGATTAGATGCAGACAGCTGAATATTCTGACCTTAACCAGGGATGCGACCTCAGATGTCAGCTTGTCCATTTAGGCTTCCTCACCATCAGACGTTGGCTGAAAGATACCAAAAATACAATTAAGATTTCAGTAGATGAGATGTAGACAGCTGGATATACTGATCTAATCAAAAGATACTGCCTCCGTTGTCAGCTTATACATTTGGCCATGTTCATCCTCAGAAGGTGGCTGAAAGAAACAAAAATTCCAGTTTAGATTTGATCAGATTAGATGCAGACAGCTGAATATTCTGACCTTAACCTGGGATGCTCCCTCAGTTGTCAGCTTGTCCATTTAGGCATCATCAACATCAGACGGTGGCTGAAAGAAACCAAAAATACAATTAAGATTTGATTTGATTAGATGTAGACAGCTGGATATACTGATCTAATCAACGGATACTGCCTCCGATGTCAGTTTATCCATTTGGCCATGTTCATCCTCAGAAGGTGGCTGCAAGAATCAAAAATTCTAGCTTAGATTTGATCAGATTGGATGCAGACAGCTGAATATTCTGACCTTAACCAGGACTGCTACCTCAGTTGTCAGCTTGTCCATTAAGGCATCCACAACATCAGACGGTGGCTGAAAGAAACCAACAATACAATTAAAATTTGATTAGATTAGATGTAGACAGCTGGATATACTAATCTAATCCATGGATACTGCCTCCCTTTTGAGCTTGTCCATTTTGCCATTTTCATCCTCAGAAGGTGGCTGAAAAAAACCAAAATACGAGCTAAGTTGCGATCAGATTAGATGCAGACAGCTGAATATTCTGACCTTAACCAGGGATGCTACCTCAGTTGTCACCTTGTCCATTTAGGCATCCTCACCCTCAGACGGTGGCTGAAAGAAACCAAAAATACAATTAAGATTTGATTAGATTAGATGTAGACAGCTGGATATACTGAGCTAATCAAAGGATACTGCCTCCCTTGTCAGTTTATCCATTTGGCCATGTTCATCTTCAGAAGGTGGCTGAAAGAAACACAAATTCCAGCTTAGATTTGATCAGATTAGATGCAGACAGCTGAATATTCTGACCTTAACCAGGGATGCTACCTCAGATGTCAATTTATCCATTTAGACATCCTCAACATCAGACAGTGGCTAAAAGAAACCAAAAATACAATTAAGATTTGATTAGATTAGATGAAGACAGCTGGATATACTGATCTAATCCATAGATACTGCCTACCTTGTGAGCTTGTTCATTTTGTCATTTTCATCCTCAGAAAGAGGCTGAAAGACACAAAAATTCCAGCTTAGACTTGATCAGATTAGATGCAGACAGCTGAATATTCTGACCTTAACCAGGGATGCTACCTCAGTTCTCACCTTGTCCATTTAGGCATCCTCAACCTCAGACGGTGGCTGGAAGAAACCAAAAATACAATTAAGATTTGATTAAATTAGATGTAGACATCTGGATATACTGATCTAATCAAAGGATACTGCCTCCATTGTCAGTTTATCCATTTGGCCATGTTCATCTTCAGAAGGTGGCTGAAAGAAACAAAAATTCCAGTTTAGATTTGATCAGATTAGATGCAGACAGCTGAATATTCTGACCTTAACCAGGGACGCTACCTCAGATGTCAGCTTGTCCATTTAGGCATCCTCACCATCAGACGGTGGCTGAAAGATACCAAAAATACAATTAAGATTTGATTAGATTAGATGTAGACAGCTGGATATACTGATCTAATCAAAGGATACTGCCTCCATTGTCAGCTTATATATTTGGCCATGTTCATCCTCAGAAGGTGGCTGAAAGAAACAAAAATTACAGTTTAGATTTGATCAGATTAGATGCAGACAGCTGAATATTCTGACCTTAACCAGGGATGCTACCTCAGTTGTCACCTTGTCCATTTAGGCATCCTCAACATCAGACGGTGGCTGAAAGAAACCAAAAATACAATTAAGATTTGATTAAATTAGATGTAGACAGCTGGATATACTGATCTAATCAAAGGATACTGCCTCCGTTGTCAGTTTATCCATTTGGCCATGTTCATCTTCAGAAGGTGGCTAAAAAAAACAAAAATTCTAGCTTAGATTTGATCAGATTAGATGCAGACAGCTGAATATTCTGACCTTAACCAGGGATGCGACCTCAGATGTCAGCTTGTCCATTTAGGCTTCCTCACCATCAGACGTTGGCTGAAAGATACCAAAAATACAATTAAGATTTCAGTAGATGAGATGTAGACAGCTGGATATACTGATCTAATCAAAGGATACTGCCTCCGTTGTCAGCTTATACATTTGGCCATGTTCATCCTCAGAAGGTGGCTGAAAGAAACAAAAATTCCAGTTTAGATTTGATCAGATTAGATGCAGACAGCTGAATATTCTGACCTTAACCTGGGATGCTCCCTCAGTTGTCAGCTTGTCCATTTAGGCATCATCAACATCAGACGGTGGCTGAAAGAAACCAAAAATACAATTAAGATTTAATTTGATTAGATGTAGACAGCTGGATATACTGATCTAATCAACGGATACTGCCTCCGATGTCAGTTTATCCATTTGGCCATGTTCATCCTCAGAAGGTGGCTGCAAGAATCAAAAATTGTAGCTTAGATTTGATCAGATTAGATGCAGACAGCTGAATATTCTGACCTTAACCAGGACAGCTACCTCAGTTGTCAGCTTGTCCATTTAGGCATCCTCAACATCAGACAGTGGCTGAAAGAAACCAAAAATACAATTAAAATTTGATTAGATTAGATGTAGACAGCTGGATATACTGATCTAATCCATGGATACTGCCTCCCTTTTGAGCTTGTCCATTTTGCCATTTTCATCTTCAGAAGGTGGCTGAAAGAAACCAAAATACGAGCTAAGATTCGATCAGATTAGATGCAGACAGCTGAATATTCTGACCTTAACCAGGGATGCTACCTCAGTTGTCACCTTGTCCATTTAGGCATCCTCACCCTCAGACGGTGGCTGAAAGAAACCAAAAATACAATTAAGATTTGATTAGATTAGATGTAGACAGCTGGATATACTGATCTAATCAAAGTATACTGCCTCCGTTGTCAGCTTATACATTTGGCCATGTTCATCCTCAGAAGGTGGATGAAAGAAACACAAATTCCAGTTTAGATTTGATCAGATTAGATGCAGACAGCTGAATATTCTGACCTTAACCAGGGATGCTCCCTCAGTTGTCAGCTTGTCCATTTAGGCATCATCAACATCAGACGGTGGCTGAAAGAAACCAAAAATACAATTAAGATTTGATTTGATTAGATGTAGACAGCTGGATATACTGATCTAATCAAAGGATACTGCCTCCGTTGTCAGTTTATACATTTGTCCATGTTCATCCTCAGAAGGTGGCTGAAAGAAACAAAAATTGAAGCTTAGATTTGATCAGATTAGATGCAGACAGCTGAATATTCTGACCTTAACCAGGGATGCTACCTCAGATGTCAGCTTGTCCATGTAGGCATCCTCAACATCAGACGGTGGTTGAAAGAAACCAAAAATACAATTAAGATTTGATTAGATTAGATGTAGACAGCTGGATATCCTGATCTAATCAACGGATACTGCCTTCGATGTCAGTTTATCCATTTGGCCATGTTCATCCTCAGAAGGTGGCTGCAAGAAACTAAAATTCTAGCTTAGATTTGATCAGATTAGATGCAGACAGCTGAATATTCTCACCTTAACCAGGACTGCTACCTCAGTTGTCACCTTGTCCATTTAGGCATCCTCACCCTCAGACGCTGGCTGAAAGAAACCAAAAATACAATTAAGATTTGATTAAATTAGATGTAGACAGCTGGATATACTGATCTAATCAAAGGATACTGCCTCCATTGTCAGTTTATCCATTTGGCCATTTTCATCTTCAGAAGGTGGCTGAAAGAAACAAAAATTCCAGCTTAGATTTGATCAGATTAGATGCAGACAGCTGAATATTCTGACCTTAACCAGGGACGCTACCTCAGATGTCAGCTTGTCCATTTAGGCATCCTCACCATCAGACGGTGGCTGAAAGATACCAAAAATACAATTAAGATTTGATTAGATTAGATGTAGACAACTGGATATACTGATCTAATCAAAGGATACTGCCTCCGTTGTCAGCTTATACATTTGGCAATGTTCATCCTCAGAAGGTGGCTGAAAGAAACAAAAATTCCAGTTTAGATTTGATCAGATTACATGCAGACAGCTGAATATTCTGACCTTAACCAGGGATGCTACCTCAGTTGTCACCTTGTCCATTTAGGCATCCTCAACATCAGACGGTGGCTGAAAGAAACCAAAAATACAATTAGGATTTGATTAAATTAGATGTAGACAGCTGGATATACTGATCTAATCAAAGGATACTGCCTCCGTTGTCAGTTTATCCATTTGGCCATGTTCATCTTCAGAAGGTGGCTAAAAGAAACAAAAATTCCAGCTTAGATTTGATCAGATTAGATGCAGACAGCTGAATATTCTGACCTTAACCAGGGATGCGACCTCAGATGTCAGCTTGTCCATTTAGGCTTCCTCACCATCAGACGTTGGCTGAAAGATACCAAAAATACAATTAAGATTTCAGTAGATGAGATGTAGACAGCTGGATATACTGATCTAATCAAAGGATACTGCCTCCGTTGTCAGTTTATACATTTGGCCATGTTCATCCTCAGAAGGTGGATGAAAGAAACAAAAATTCCAGTTTAGATTTGATCAGATTAGATGCAGACAGCTGAATATTCTGACCTTAACCAGGGATGCTCCCTCAGTTGTCAGCTTGTCCATTTAGGCATCATCAACATCAGACGGTGGCTGAAAGAAACCAAAAATACAATTAAGATTTGATTTGATTAGATGTAGACAGCTGAATATACTGATCTAATCAAAGGATACTGCCTCCGTTGTCAGTTTATCCATTTGTCCATGTTCATCCTCAGAAGGTGGCTGAAAGAAACAAAAATTCAAGCTTAGATTTGATCAGATTAGATGCAGACAGCTGAATATTCTGACCTGAACCAGGGATGCTACCTCAGATGTCAGCTTGTCCATTTAGGCATCCTCAACATCAGACGGTGGTTGAAAGAAACCAAAAATACATTTAAGATTTGATTAGATTAGATGTAGACAACTGGATATACTGATCTAATCAACGGATACTGCCTCCGATGTCAGTTTATCCATTTGGCCATGTTCATCCTCAGAAGGTGGCTGCAAGAAACTAAAATTCTAGCTTAGATTTGATCGGATTAGATGCAGACAGCTGAATATTCTGACCTTAACCAGGACTGCTACCTCAGTTGTCAGCTTGTCCATTAAGGCATCCACAACATCAGACGGTGGCTGAAAGAAACCAAAAATACAATTAAAATTTGATTAGATTAGATGTAGACAGCTGCATGGGCATCCGCAGAAATTTTTCCAGGGGGGGGCTAACCTGGCAAATGAAGGGGCGTGGCTAATGTTAATCAATAGGGGCGGGGCTAAAATGGCAGACAATCAGGATCGGGTAATGCTCAGGCCAAGCTGAGAAAAAAAAGTAGTGAATTCTGCATTTGAAACTGGACAACAATTAGAGCACACATGAACCCTAAAATTACCCCCTGGCCTCTTAAAACTCATACATTCCCTGATCCCTAAACTTGTCCCCCTGGCACCCCAAAACCCATAACCCATACCCGCCCTCACCCCTAAAATTGTCCCCCTGGCACCCCAAAACCCATACCCGCCCTGAACCCTAAAATGTCCCCCCCTTGCACCCCAAAACCCATACCCACCCTGAACTATAAAATTACACCCCTGGTACCCCAAAACCCATACCCACACTGAACCCTAGAATTACCTCCGGCACACCAACACCCATACCCCCCAGGAACCCTAAAATTACCCCCTGGCACCCCAAAACCCATACCCACCAGGACCCTAAAATGACCCCCTGGTACCCCAAAACCCATACCCCCCCATGAACCCTAACATTATCCCCCTGGCACCCCAAAACCCATACCCACCCTGAACCTTAAAATTACCCCTGCCCCTCAAAACCCATACCCGCCCAGAACCCTAAAATTGCCCCCCTTGCCCCTTAAAACCCATACCCGCCCTGAACCCTAAAATCACCCCCCTGGTACCCCAAAACCCATACCCACCCTGAACCCTAAAATTATCCCCTGGCACCCCAAAACCCATACCCACACTGCACCCTAAAATTACCCCCTGGCACACCAACACCCATACCCGCCTGGAACCCTAAAATTACCCCCTGGCACCCCAAAACCCATACCCACCCGGAACCCTAAAATTACCCCCTGGCACCCCAATCCCTAACCCACCCTGAACCCTAAAATTACTCCCTGGCTGCAAATTCAGGATGGTAAGTGTAAAAATTCAGGACAAAGGGTCAAAATTCAGGACGAAAATTCAGGACAAAAGGTACGTTTTACAGAAACATCAGAGGAAGTTGCGCGATAGTATAAAAGTAAGTAAATAGACAACCACTTAAATACAAGTCAAAATAAGTTTATATCAAGTTGAGGCAATCGTGCACTTCACGTTTTTTTGGTATGCGCACAGCTTTGAGCAACTGTGCAGGTCTTTTTGAGGTATTTCATATGATAATAATCTATTTATATGGTTACTGCACTGGGTTAGCCAGTCTGATGTTTTGTTTACAACTCATGGTCTTGAGCAGACATGTATGGTGCGAGAAGTGCTCAGGAAGATCTGCTCGGGTAGACTTTGTTACCAGCACCTCATATCGGAGTGCCATTGTGAGATGTAAAAGCGGCACGCAGAGGTGAACTAAAGGGAGGATTGCTGTGATGACCCCACTGTAGGGAACGCATTATGGGTGTTTCAGCAAGTGGAACTTAAAATATGGAATCTGACATTGCTTATGGGGGCTTCGCAGAGAGTTGCACTAGCTGATGGAAGTCACAAAGGTGCTTTTCCCTGCAGCTTTCTTAAAGAAGGCACTGTCAATACACTATTACATAGTTTATTTTTGACACCTTGCCTATTGTTACAAACACAATATACATCTCAAGCACAGCTTATGGCACTATGAGGCTCTCCCTAAAACCTTACACCCAAGACAAAGCATGCAAACATTTACAATTACTAGTGTAACATTCAAGTAGTAGTTGGGTGTCACTCAAAATGTTGTATGTATGATGTATCAAATACAGAATAGTAATACATAGGCAAGGGAGTAGCCAGAAAATTGAAATACCTCCCACTTTGAACTAAAGCTCTTATGGCACCAAGAAAGCAAAGTAAGTCATCATAACCCTCCCCAGAAGAGGTATATTGTCCAGGGATCTAGTCATTCATCCTTCCATCAAACCCCTGACAGCTACCATTTCAAAAGTACTTTCTGTTATCTATTAGTGTTTTCATCTACCATTCAGTCTTTCACCATTCATTCTGTTCTTCCAACTGTGTTCCCATCCATATCCAAACCTTTTCAACCATTTGCAAACCTATCCAACGTCTATTTGTCCATCCATCATTTCACTCATCCATCTACCCTTTCACCCAATCCATCCATCATCCATCCACCCTTTCACCGAATCCATCCTTTCACTCATCCATCCTTTCACTCATCCATCCACTCTTCCACCAATTCATCCATTCACTCTCATCCATCCAACCATTTACCCTTTCACTTATTAATTCATCAATACATCCATCATTTCTCTCATCCATCCACCCATTCACTCGCCCATCATCCACCCTTTCACTCATCAATCCATCCTTTTACTGATCTATCTTTCATAGTTGGTGGTGTGAAGGGTGGGAAACCCCGTGGACAGCGCACACGTGCACACTACTGTTCTTTCACATCCCCTACTGCTCACCTTTCCAATCCCAATCCAGGTGAAGAGAGCACAGAACACGAGGCGCTGCACAATACAGTAAAGACCGCTCGTGTTGCGTCTCATAAAATCAAGGGCTTCAGCTGTATTGAACGTGCCACAATCACCCTCTGGGCCCATACCACTCCCGGTACCTTGGAGATGAGATTGGCAGTGTTTCTCAGGGACTCTGGTGCTCGACTGCGGTATTGTAATGCAGCCTTCCGAGGTTGCAGGACGGCAGTGGAGATAGCGCTGCTCCTCCTTCATGGCCCGAGTTTCGGCGCTCAAACACCAGTATTGTGGTGCAGGAGTGCGAGCCTTCAAGCCTCCAAACGATCGGCTGGAGCGGCCACACACAGACCTAGAGCAGGTTGTTAGCAAGGCAGCTTCGTTTACGAGCGGCCTTGCAAGGGTGGGTTCTTTAGTGGCTGATGGCAATTTTGCACACAGAGGGATGGTGCCTCCAAGTGTCACTCAACTCTAGGACTGTTTAATGCTGTGGCTCCCCTGACTGGGGGGTGCACTGAAGGACACACACACTGCCATTACGTTTATAGGGGGGGGGGACACTCTGTCGTGCTAACTTGATCAGGTTCTCCCAAGCAAAGCGCTCCACACACTGTGAAAAATAACAACTAGTTGAAGACGCATTCGCGCCCCCCTGTGAATTCAGCCATGGACTCCCAGGGGGGCGCGCCCCACCGGTTGAATACCTCTGTTTTAAGCTAAGGGCTATAGAGGTTCCAGGGTGGGAAGTATGCCTTAGCAGCCCAGATTGGCCATTGTCATTCTGTATGTGATAATGAGCCACAGACAGAATGACAATGGGCGGGAGGGGCTGCGAGGAGGAGTGCTAGGCCTCTGGCAGGGAACAGCTCTGCTCCCTGCAGGACCCAGAATTACAGACAAACAGCGTCTGTAAAAGCAAGGGCGTCTGCAGGGGGGGGGGGCAAAGAGGGGCACTCCAGGGGGGGGCAAGCGCCCCTCCTTGCCCCCCCCGCGGACGCCCATGGACAGCTGGATATGTTGTAAATCGAAACAACGATGTGATTAAGCATTTACTAAAGACATTAATTCCCCTTTTATAGATCGTGTTTTCTCTGCTATGTTGACTGAAGCTTGGACTCCATTTGTATTGTCATGCTTCCACGTGTTCCCCCGAGAAGAGTCCAACCTCTGTGTTAGTTGCTCTTGCAATCTGCCTAGTAACAGTCTATAAATATCTCCTTTGTCCATCTGGCACATGCCCAGACCTGACCACATCTGTTATCAGTTAGCCTTGCTTGACCATGTTTTCGCGGGCTCAAGGAGTGTGTTAGCTCCGCCCACATATTGATTCAGTATCGAAAATGACCATAAATGGTAATGTTCCTCGACTTCATGTTGTATCCACCCACTTATGAGCCCCTCTATTGTGTATAAAAGGGGACCATGTACGTAAGTTCTTTGTGCTACTCTATGCAATACTGAAGAGTGTTGTGTGGATTGTAGGACCACCCTTAAGGGTTAATAAATGCTGTCTTTGTACTTTGCAGTTTCCGTGCCAACTTCCTTATAGATTCCATTACAGGAGAGCGAACCCTTGTGTCCTGCGGGCCTAGCTGGGGCCTGTATTCATCAATTGGCGCCCGCCACGTGGGGCTCATTGGCGACTCGGATGCTCGAAGGACTGGTCGCGACGAAGGTGAGGAATTGGGCTGGGGACGTGATCACTGCCAGCGGCGTCTTAGCCCTGGCATCCCGAGGTTTTTCTTCCTTCCCTTCTGAGCTGACCGTCTGGGTGGCGCCGGTCCTCGACTGAGACCTCTTCTGTCGGTCTTGCCGTGAAAGCCGTTTGGGCGATTGTGGAGCTTGGCAGTTGGAATCTGGACTCTTGATTGGTAAGAACCGGTGTACGGTACTTGCTCCGAGTTTTTGAAGCCTGATCTGGCTATTTGAGTTTGATTTGTGATGACTAGTCATATTTTGTATTTGTCTTTGTGAATATATATGCGTTGCAACACATATAGGCAGGTAATGTGGAGAGATTTCTCCGGAGCTGTGTAACTTTGAACGGCGCAACGATTAAGTGCCATTTTTCTATAATATTGCATATTTTGCATTATTTCTGAGCATGCCTGCTTTCAGCGCACTCCGTAAGTGGTGTTGCTGTTTTGGGAACCGGTTGAACCTCGAGGAATCTGCTCCAGCTCCCCCAGAGGGGACTCCTAATAGGGATATGTATGTGAAGCATGGTCTTTCTTCCATAATGTACAGCACAGTATGGAGGAAATATACAAAAAAAGATCCTGAGTTGCGATGGCCTTTGTATGGATCGTTTGATATACGTAAGATTGAGTATGTGGAACAGTGTATGTGTAAGCGGCGTGCTCGTCAGGATATGTTTGAGTGTGTACGGTTGTGGGTGAAGGAGGTGCGTGAGCGAGAGAAGCGTGAGAAAGCGCTGTTTGATAAAGAACAACGGAAGAATGATCATGTGCGAGCACAGGAAGCGAAGCGTCGGGAAGACAGAGAACAGACGGAGAGACAAGAGAAAGAGCGTAGGCTGCAAGTTTCGGGTCAATATGCTGTTCGGCAGCCACTTTACCCTGTCCTTAATAATCTTGATGATGATTTTTATTTACTAGATCGCTCTCCGCCCCCTTATGTCGGCGCATCTGCTCCGAGGCCGCAAGATTCTGTCCCGGGTCCGGGTAAGGTAGATACGCGGTCCATGTTATCAGCCGAACAAATGGCTGAGCTTCGGCAAATTTCCTTCCGTGCACTTAACGGCAAGATATCCATAGAGGAATTATTTCATACTTGGGGGGCGTGGCAGGAGAGAGATAAATTGTATTTTCTGGGTCATTTCGCGGAGGAAGTGATTGATGCTTTCCGGAAACGTTCTGGTGTTTTTGAGCCCGACGAAGTGTCATCGGATGCTAAAGCATTGCGTAATGGTGTTTTCTCTTTTTCTAAGGCTCCAGATACGGCTCGGCGGCTGTTCGCCTTGCGGGACGAGGTGCTGGTCTTTAAAGAGAAAGCGCGCCAGCGAGCAGGGGAGGAGAAGCAGTCGGATTCGTGCACAACAGAGGGCCACTCATCCACCTCCCAGTCAGATAAGGATGACATAGTGCATGTTAAACCAATGCGAGAGGCGGCGCCTTTGTATGTTCCTCCTAAAGGAGCGGGGACTAGCTCGGACATTACCTCCGCCGATGCTAAGGGATATTTTGTGTATAATTGGGTTTACACTCCGTGGCATAGGGCTGATGTTATGGCATTAAAGAATGCGCTGCCCGACCCCCGCAAGAATCCAGCGGCCTTCTATGAAGAAGTCGAGGGGGCCTTGAATTCTTGCGTTATGACTTTAGCAGATATAGATTTGTTCTTTGGGCTTATTCTACCACCAGATATGTGGCGATCTGTGCGAAAGGTAGATGATGTTGCCACTTTTAAGGCTCGATGGTCTGAATTGGAGGATGAGGATAGGGAGAGGAAGCCCGCGCAGAAACCGCCCCAGAATATTTTAGATCTCCCTGCTGCTATTGTGGCTAAGTTGAAGACAATTATCCCCCCTAAAAAGATTGACTGGAATATGTTAGCTGCATGTAAACAGAAAGTTGATGAGTCAGTTGCGGACTTCTTTACGCGCTTTGAGGAGACGTTTCATGATTTTAGTGGACAGTCGCTTACCGACGATACGGGACGCCACCTTTTTGCGGATAAATATGTGGCTAATCTGCTGCCGGCAGTTGCGGCCCGTCTAAAAGCGAGTGAAAGTTCTTGGTCCTCCGCTACACCGACGGCCCTCCTGACTATCGCCCAGTATTATGAGCGTCAGGAGCAAGAAGCGAAGGGCCAGGAGGAAAAGAAATCGAAAGATTTGAAAACAAAGGTGATGTTGGCGCAAGTCTATGGCCCGCCTCGACGGGGTAGTAATAGAGGCAGGGGAGGATCTTATGGTCCTCCCTCGGGCCGGTCTGATTTGAATAGGAATCAATGTGCGTATTGTAAGCAATCGGGTCATTGGGCTAAGGACTGCCCGGTGTTGCATGCATCGCGCCAGGGGCATACCCACGGTGGCCCGCGAGGTAGAGGGGGTTTCTCGAACTTTCGAGGGAATTCTAACGAACAGGCTCGTTTTGATTCTGCTGGGCAGCACCGAGATAGATCAAATGTTTTCGATCGCCAGCATCAGTATCAAGCGTCAGGGATTGACCGGTCGGGGTACCATGACTCTCAGCATGCATAGGAATGCGTCGGATGGGGGTTAGAATCAGTTGAGGTGCCGGTCGATCAGAAGGGCCCTTATGTATCGGCTGAGGTTTTGGGCTCTACTGATCAGTTCCTAGTGGATACTGGAGCGACACGTAGTGCGCTATCTAAGCAATTGGTTCCGGGGGCTCCCCCATCCGGCTTAATGGTCACATCGGTAGGGTTTGACGGTACACTCTCCCGAAGCCCTCTTTCACAGCCCCTCATGTTTAAGGTTGATTCTTTTTCTGCACCCTGTCCGTTTCTGCTTGCCCCGTACACACCGGACAATATTATGGGTCTTGATATGTTAAAGCATTTTAGGGCTACTATCCGCTGCTCCCCTGCTGGTGTGCGGGTAATATTGAATGACAATTACCCCCGATCTGAACGGATGTGTACGATGTCAGAGGATGCGCTGTTATCTACCCTCCCTCGTGCTTTGTGGGCAACGTCGGATACTGATGTGGGACAAATGGTGATCCCACCGGTCCACATTAGTGTCCAGGAGGGGGCGGTGTTACCACGCCTCCCACAGTATCGTATTTCCCAGGAGGGTGAGGAGGCTCTCATGCAGATAGTGCAGGACTTGATGACGGTTGGGGTAGTCGAGGAAGTCCCCTACAACATTTGTAACAGCCCGATTCTTCCCATTCTGAAAAAGGATACGGATGCCAGAGTTTACCGGTTTATCATTGATTTGAGAGAAGTGAACAAGATCGTGATACCCCAATACCCAGTGGTTTCTGATATCACGACGTTGCTTACCTTGGTCCCGCCTACGGCGACCATGTTCTCAGTAATTGATTTGAAGAATGCCTTCTTTTCTATTCCCATTCACCCTGATAGCCGATATCTTTTTGGGTTTACATTAAATAATAGATCTTATCGTTTCTGTAGGATTCCCCAGGGCTATACAGAAAGCCCTAGCATTTACAGTCAGGCTCTGAAACGACAATTGGATTCCTTTGTTCTGCTCGAGGGGGTCGCCCTCATTCAATATGTTGATGACATCTTGCTGGCGGCTGACACCCGAGAGCTGTGTGAAAAAAGTACGTTATCCTTACTTTCTTTTCTAGCGTCCCACAATCATAAGGTATCTAGGAAGAAATTGCAATTCTGTAGACCAAAGGTGACTTATTTGGGTCACCTTTTGTCTAAGGAGGGGCGCGCACTCACACCGGATCGTATCCAAGTAATTTTGGATACACCGAGACCGTCCACACAGAAGGATGTGCGTGCATTTTTGGGCCTTGTTTCTTTTTGTAGACAGTGGATACTGGGGTTTTCGCACATAGCTAAGCCATTGTTAGCCCTCTTGACAAAGGATACGCCTATCCCAATCCCTTGGTCAGATGAGTGTGATACTGCTTTTCAGCAACTACGACAGGCCCTTTGTTCAGCACCAGTGTTAGGGACCCCTGATTATGCAAAACCCTTTTCGTTGTATGTGCATGAGAAAGATGGATGTGCATTGTCAGTTTTAGTACAGATGCATGGCGATAAGCAGCGCCCATGCGCATATTTTTCGGCTGTACTTGATCCTGTCGCCCGAGCATTACCAGGGTGTTTTCGCTCGGTTGCGGCGACAGCTGTGTCAATACGCCAAAGCGAGGGAATTGTGTTATCTCATAAGCTGTTGGTATTAGTCCCCCATGCTGTCGATGCCCTGCTTAATCAAACAAAGACGCAGCATTTGACCAGTGCCCGTTTAACGGGATATGAGTTGACGCTTTTGGCTCCTCATATTACGTTGAAAAGGTGCGTAACGTTAAACCCGGCAACATTGTTGCCATACCCCGAAACCCAGCCTGAGGCGCGGAAGGCGCATGATTGTATTCTCGTGACTGAGGAACAAACAAAGGGTCGTATTGATCTCCAGGATACGCCCTTTCCAGATGTAGATGGAGAACTGTGGGTGGATGGATCCTGTCTGAAGCTACCAGATGGTACGACTTCAGCAGCATATGCAATTACCACATTACAAACGATAGTGGAGACAGCACGCATACCACAGAAATCAGCTCAAGCAGCGGAACTGATAGCATTAACACGAGCATGTGAGCTCAGTACAGGACTATGTGTGAATGTTTATACAGATAGCCGCTATGCCTTCGGAGTAGCGCATGACTTCGGCCTGCTCTGGAAGGAGAGAGGGTTTTTAACGTCACATGGAGTACAGATAATGCACGGAGAGTTAGTTCATAATCTTTTAACTGCATTGACGTACCCAAAGAAAATTGCCATCGTTAAGTGTAGCGCCCATAGGAAAGTGGTTGATAAAGTTGGAGAAGGAAATGTGTTAGCGGATCGAGTAGCACGGGAGACTGCGATGCAGCCCGGTACTACTGCCATGTATGTAGTGAAATCACAGGTGGAGAGATGGCATGATGCGAAGGAGGAAGTGCGAGAAATGCAAAGGACCGCTTCTGACAAAGAGCGGGAACAATGGGCTAGCGAGGGAGAACTGGATGACGAGGGTTGCTGGAGAAATAAGCAGATGGATAGATGGAAATTACCTACGGCCTTTGTACAACCTATGGTTCAGATGGCACATGGGCTAGCACATGTTGGAGCTTCCGCAATTGTAAAATTGCTTACCCAAGTCTGGGAGCATCCAGAGATTGCTAGCACAGCGAAGAGGGTGGTGCAGACTTGTATGATCTGCCTGAGGTATAACCCAGGAAAGGGTACTCGAACTCCAGCAGGAGGATTTGTGACACCCACTGCACCCTTTGAGGTTCTGCAGATGGATTACATCCAGCTGGAGCGCTGTAACAATCTGAAGTATGTTCTAGTAGTGGTTTGCGCCTTCAGCAAATGGGTTGAAGCGTACCCTACGAAAGACAATACTGCAATGACTACTGCGAAGCTGCTGCTGAAAGAGTTCTTCCCTCGATATGGCGTCTGTAGACTTCTGTGGAGTGATAACGGCCCTCACTTTGTAGCGGATGTTATAAAGTATGTTTTGAAGGGCCTAGGCATCACTCAGAAGTTCCACGCCGTGTTTCACCCTCAGTCTGCAGGCCTAGTTGAGAAGTATAATGGTACACTGAAGCTTAAGATCGCCAAAATTCAAGCTTCGACGTCTTTGACTTGGCCAGACGCTCTGCCACTGGCGTTATTGTCAATTAGATCAGTACCGCACTCTCGAACTGGCCTTACGCCATATGAGATCGTTTTTGGACGCCCAATGAATATTTGGGGTCCACCAAGACCTAAGGCTGTGTATGATGCACCTTGTGTAATGATGAGCGATTATCTGGCACAGTTAACGGATAACTTGGTTTCTATCCATCAACAGGTCCGAGAGGCGCTCCCTGATCGGTCTACCGGCGAAGGACATGGTCTCCGGCCTGGTGACCATGTCATGGTGAAAGTCTTCGACAGAACGAACAGCTTGGAGCCGAGATGGGTGGGCCCTGAGCAGGTCCTCCTCGCAACGAGGACGGCTGTGCGAGTCTCCAACCGAAAGAATTGGATCCACTCCCTGCACTGTAGGAAGGTGCCGCCCGGATTGGTGGAACCTGCCGTGCTGACCGATCAACGAGACATTTTGGCTGCAGAGACAGGTCGTGCTGTGGAGCCAAACGCCACTGAGGAGCTCTTTCCGGACCACGCGACTTCTGGAGGAAGGCGATATCATCTCCGACCAAGGAAGTGAGTTTTCCGGTACCGGGACATACTGTCAGAACGGCCCTTGGGTTAGTGAAACGGAGAGCCGATGAGGCAAGGGGGGGGGATCAGCCCTGCATTAGTGTAGCGACACCCGTCTTGGCCCGCTGGTGAAGAAATCAACCGCTGCCCAAGGGGAAGAGTTCTGACAGACTTTTAGTTTCAGGAAGATATTGGGTTTTATTTTGTTTTTGATATGGAGAAAAAGAAAATCCTTTGTGCATTAGGGTTCATGTTGGCAGTAGCCATTGTTGGGATAACCACATGGTTTGTGGAGGATGTATCTCCCGCTCGGAAGATTCTTGTGTTGACAACTCCGGTGCCTGAGGAGCACTACTTTTATACATTACCGTATCAAGAGTTGAAGCATCGACAATCTTACTTGAATAACACTTTCATCCAGATGCTGCATCATACCCACGTTGCTACGAATGCTACGAACTGTTGGATATGTGGGATGATGCCAGCTCATCAGAAGAAAGGAGGAACGCCATTTATACCACTTCCTTTCTCTCATAATGGCTCTTGTAGAGCATGGTATACTTTGCTTTTTGCCACTCGGAAACCGACAGTGGGACGATTGCTCTTCAGACTCAATAAAGAATGTCATCAAGACAAAAATGGGTATCCACAAGCGAATGGGACAATTTGGGAGTGGGAAGAGTACCGACCAGACAATGAATCCATTCCCTACATCTTCACGAACACAAGAGACACTGTGGGAAAAGACAAATTTGTGATTCAAGTAGCACAAGCTCAAGCGGACCTGTGTGTCCAGAGTGTGGGTTTCATCCCTGTTGGTGTTAGTGATTGCATTACTGTTTTGAATATTGATGGGTTGAACAATAGTACCTTCTTAGCCTCCCATAATACGTACTTTGTGTGTGGAAATAAAGGTTATTACCGTCTGCCGGCTGGGTGGTCTGGGGTATGCTATGTATCATTTCTATTACCTCCTGTATTCCTAGCACCTGCATCTTATCACAAGGATCTGAAATTATTGAATAATGTGACTGTAAATAGGTATAAACGTACTTTATCAATTGACGATGTAGATCAGACTGACACCAGTCTGCAGCAGTATATTGATTTTAACTTAGGACTGTTTTTCTTTGTTGGAGCTGCCCTGAACAGTAGGAAGATCCGAAGATTAACAAGAGTGGTAGAAGCTGTGACAAATCAGACTGCTGCTGCTCTTGGGAATCTTACGGAGGAATTGCAGATTACTAGAATTGTTGCATTGCAGAATCGTATGGTATTAGACGTTATGCTAGCTGACAGAGGAGGAGCATGTAAAATTATTGGAAGTAGCTGTTGTGTGTTTATTCCTGATCATACGCCATCAGTTTATAATGCCATCAATAAACTGCATAAAATTGCAGCTGAGATCCATACAGAAAACGGCACTTGGTCCTTTTCTGGATGGTTTTGGGCGTTAATTACCGCCTGGGGATGGAAGGTTTTAACTGGTCTCTGCATTATTGTAGCGGTTCTGTTTTCATGCTGTATCTGTATTCAATGTGGTCCCTTGCTCTGCTCATTATGTGTATCATTTTGTATCCCTGATAAGAAAGCTATTGCCGATGTTGCTCACCAGAAACGTTTAGCTAAAGAAGTTGAAGAAATGATGACAATTGACATATATGATGATTATCCTAACAAACCGGATGTCTTCAGTAAATGCTGAAAGGGTCGTCTGTTGTAAATCGAAACAACGATGTGATTAAGCATTTACTAAAGACATTAATTCCCCTTTTATAGATCGTGTTTTCTCTGCTATGTTGACTGAAGCTTGGACTCCATTTGTATTGTCATGCTTCCACGTGTTCCCCCGAGAAGAGTCCAACCTCTGTGTTAGTTGCTCTTGCAATCTGCCTAGTAACAGTCTATAAATAGCTCCTTTGTCCATCTGGCACATGCCCAGACCTGACCACATCTGTTATCAGTTAGCCTTGCTTGACCATGTTTTCGCGGGCTCAAGGAGTGTGTTAGCTCCGCCCACATATTGATTCAGTATCGAAAATGACCATAAATGGTAATGTTCCTCGACTTCATGTTGTATCCACCCACTTATGAGCCCCTCTATTGTGTATAAAAGGGGACCATGTACGTAAGTTCTTTGTGCTACTCTATGCAATACTGAAGAGTGTTGTGTGGATTGTAGGACCACCCTTAAGGGTTAATAAATGCTGTCTTTGTACTTTGCAGTTTCCGTGCCAACTTCCTTATAGATTCCATTACAGGAGAGCGAACCCTTGTGTCCTGCGGGCCTAGCTGGGGCCTGTATTCATCAGATATACTAATCTAATCCATGGATACTGCCTCCCTTTTGAGCTTGTCCATTTTGCCATTTTCATCCTCAGAAGGTGGCTGAAAAAAACCAAAATACGAGCTAAGATTCGATCAGATTAGATGCAGACAGCTGAATATTCTGACCTTAACCAGGGATGCTACCTCAGTTGTCACCTTGTCCATTTAGGCATCCTCACCCTCAGACGGTGGCTGAAAGAAACCAAAAATACAATTAAGATTTGATTAGATTAGATGTAGACAGCTGGATATACTGAGCTAATCAAAGGATACTGCCTCCCTTGTCAGTTTATCCATTTGGCCATGTTCATCTTCAGAAGGTGGCTGAAAGAAACACAAGTTCCAGCTTAGATTTGATCAGATTAGATGCAGACAGCTGAATATTCTGACCTTAACCAGGGATGCTACCTCAGATGTCAACTTATCCATTTAGACATCCTCAACATCAGACAGTGGCTGAAAGAAACCAAAAATACAATTAAGATTTGATTAGATTAGATGAAGACAGCTGGATATACTGATCTAATCCATAGATACTGCCTACCTTGTGAGCTTGTTCATTTTGCCATTTTCATCCTCAGAAAGAGGCTGAAAGACACAAAAATTCCAGCTTAGACTTGATCAGATTAGATGCAGACAGCTGAATATTCTGACCTTAACCAGGGATGCTACCTCAGTTGTCACCTTGTTCATTTAGGCATCCTCAACCTCAGACGGTGGCTGGAAGAAACCAAAAATACAATTAAGATTTGATTAAATTAGATGTAGACAGCTGGATATACTGATCTAATCAAAGGATACTGCCTCCATTGTCAGTTTATCCATTTGGCCATGTTCATCTTCAGAAGGTGGCTGAAAGAAACAAAAATTCCAGCTTAGATTTGATCAGATTAGATGCAGACAGCTGAATATTCTGACCTTAACCAGGGACGCTACCTCAGATGTCAGCTTGTCCATTTAGGCATCCTCACCATCAGACGGTGGCTGAAAGATACCAAAAATACAATTAAGATTTGATTAGATTAGATGTAGACAGCTGGATATACTGATCTAATCAAAGGATACTGCCTCCATTGTCAGCTTATATATTTGGCCATGTTCATCCTCAGAAGGTGGCTGAAAGAAACAAAAATTCCAGTTTAGATTTGATCAGATTAGATGCAGACAGCTGAATATTCTGACCTTAACCAGGGATTCTACCTCAGTTGTCACCTTGTCCATTTAGGCATCCTCAACATCAGACGGTGGCTGAAAGAAACCAAAAATACAATTAAGATTTGATTAAATTAGATGTAGACAGCTGGATATACTGATCTAATCAAAGGATACTGCCTCCGTTGTCAGTTTATCCATTTGGCCATGTTCATCTTCAGAAGGTGGCTAAAAAAAACAAAAATTCCAGCTTAGATTTGATCAGATTAGATGCAAACAGCTGAATATTCTGACCTTAACCAGGGATGCGACCTCAGATGTCAGCTTGTCCATTTAGGCTTCCTCACCATCAGACGTTGGCTGAAAGATACCAAAAATACAATTAAGATTTCAGTAGATGAGATGTAGACAGCTGGATATACTGATCTAATCAAAAGATACTGCCTCCGTTGTCAGCTTATACATTTGGCCATGTTCATCCTCAGAAGGTGGCTGAAAGAAACAAAAATTCCAGTTTAGATTTGATCAGATTAGATGCAGACAGCTGAATATTCTGACCTTAACCTGGGATGCTCCCTCAGTTGTCAGCTTGTCCATTTAGGCATCATCAACATCAGACGGTGGCTGAAAGAAACCAAAAATACAATTAAGATTTGATTTGATTAGATGTAGACAGCTGGATATACTGATCTAATCAACGGATACTGCCTCCGATGTCAGTTTATCCATTTGGCCATGTTCATCCTCAGAAGGTGGCTGCAAGAATCAAAAATTCTAGCTTAGATTTGATCAGATTAGATGCAGACAGCTGAATATTCTGACCTTAACCAGGACTGCTACCTCAGTTGTCAGCTTGTCCATTAAGGCATCCACAACATCAGACGGTGGCTGAAAGAAACCAAAAATTCCTGTTTAGATTTGATCAGATTAGATGCAGACAGCTGAATATTCTGACCTTAACCTGGGATGCTCCCTCAGTTGTCAGCTTGTCCATTTAGGCATCATCAACATCAGACGGTGGCTGAAAGAAACCAAAAATACAATTAAGATTTGATTTGATTAGATGTAGACAGCTGGATATACTGATCTAATCAACGGATACTGCCTCCGATGTCAGTTTATCCATTTGGCCATGTTCATCCTCAGAAGGTGGCTGCAAGAATCAAAAATTCTAGCTTAGATTTGATCAGATTAGATGCAGACAGCTGAATATTCTGACCTTAACCAGGACTGCTACCTCAGTTGTCAGCTTGTCCATTAAGGCATCCACAACATCAGACGGTGGCTGAAAGAAACCAAAAATACAATTAAAATTTGATTAGATTAGATGTAGACAGCTGGATATACTAATCTAATCCATGGATACTGCCTCCCTTTTGAGCTTGTCCATTTTGCCATTTTCATCCTCAGAAGGTGGCTGAAAAAAAACAAAATACGAGCTAAGATGCGATCAGATTAGATGCAGACAGCTGAATATTCTGACCTTAACCAGGGATGCTACCTCAGTTGTCACCTTGTCCATTTAGGCATCCTCACCCTCAGACGGTGGCTGAAAGAAACCAAAAATACAATTAAGATTTGATTAGATTAGATGTAGACAGCTGGATATACTGAGCTAATCAAAGGATACTGCCTCCCTTGTCAGTTTATCCATTTGGCCATGTTCATCTTCAGAAGGTGGCTGAAAGAAACACAAATTCCAGCTTAGATTTGATCAGATTAGATGCAGACAGCTGAATATTCTGACCTTAACCAGTGATGCTACCTCAGATGTCAATTTATCCATTTAGACATCCTCAACATCAGACAGTGGCTGAAAGAAACCAAAAATACAATTAAGATTTGATTAGATTAGATGCAGACAGCTGGATATACTGATCTAATCCATAGATACTGCCTACCTTGTGAGCTTGTTCATTTTGTCATTTTCATCCTCAGAAAGAGGCTGAAAGACACAAAAATTCCAGCTTAGACTTGATCAGATTAGATGCAGACAGCTGAATATTCTGACCTTAACCAGGGATGCTACCTCAGTTGTCACCTTGTCCATTTAGGCATCCTCAACCTCAGACGGTGGCTGGAAGAAACCAAAAATACAATTAAGATTTGATTAAATTAGATGTAGACAGCTGGATATACTGATCTAATCAAAGGATACTGCCTCCATTGTCAGTTTATCCATTTGGCCATGTTCATCTTCAGAAGGTGGCTGAAAGAAACAAAAATTCCAGCTTAGATTTGATCAGATTAGATGCAGACAGCTGAATATTCTGACCTTAACCAGGGACGCTACCTCAGATGTCAGCTTGTCCATTTAGGCATCCTCACCATCAGACGGTGGCTGAAAGATACCAAAAATACAATTAAGATTTGATTAGATTAGATGTAGACAGCTGGATATACTGATCTAATCAAAGGATACTGCCTCCATTGTCAGCTTATATATTTGGCCATGTTCATCCTCAGAAGGTGGCTGAAAGAAACAAAAATTCCAGTTTAGATTTGATCAGATTAGATGCAGACAGCTGAATATTCTGACCTTAACCAGGGATGCTACCTCAGTTGTCACCTTGTCCATTTAGGCATCCTCAACATCAGACGGTGGCTGAAAGAAACCAAAAATACAATTAAGATTTGATTAAATTAGATGTAGACAGCTGGATATACTGATCTAATCAAAGGATACTGCCTCCGTTGTCAGTTTATCCATTTGGCCATGTTCATCTTCAGAAGGTGGCTAAAAAAAACAAAAATTCCAGCTTAGATTTGATCAGATTAGATGCAGACAGCTGAATATTCTGACCTTAACCAGGGATGCGACCTCAGATGTCAGCTTGTCCATTTAGGCTTCCTCACCATCAGACGTTGGCTGAAAGATACCAAAAATACAATTAAGATTTCAGTAGATGAGATGTAGACAGCTGGATATACTGATCTAATCAAAGGATACTGCCTCCGTTGTCAGCTTATACATTTGGCCATGTTCATCCTCAGAAGGTGGCTGAAAGAAACAAAAATTCCAGTTTAGATTTGATCAGATTAGATGCAGACAGCTGAATATTCTGACCTTAACCGGGGATGCTCCCTCAGTTGTCAGCTTGTCCATTTAGGCATCATCAACATCAGACGGTGGCTGAAAGAAACCAAAAATACAATTAAGATTTGATTTGATTAGATGTAGACAGATGGATATACTGATCTAATCAACGGATACTGCCTCCGATGTCAGTTTATCCATTTGGCCATGTTCATCCTCAGAAGGTGGCTGCAAGAATCAAAAATTCTAGCTTAGATTTGATCAGATTAGATGCAGACAGCTGAATATTCTGACCTTAACCAGGGATGCTACCTCAGTTGTCACCTTGTCCATTTAGGCATCCTCACCCTCAGACGGTGGCTGAAAGAAACCAAAAATACAATTAAGATTTGATTAGATTAGATGTAGACAGCTGGATATACTGATCTAATCAAAGTATACTGCCTCCGTTGTCAGCTTATACATTTGGCCATGTTCATCCTCAGAAGGTGGATGAAAGAAACAAAAATTCCAGTTTAGATTTGATCAGATTAGATGCAGACAGCTGAATATTCTGACCTTAACCAGGGATGCTCCCTCAGTTGTCAGCTTGTCCATTTAGGCATCATCAACATCAGACGGTGGCTGAAAGAAACCAAAAATACAATTAAGATTTGATTTGATTAGATGTAGACAGCTGGATATACTGATCTAATCAAAGGATATTGCCTCCGTTGTCAGTTTATCCATTTGTCCATGTTCATCCTCAGAAGGTGGCTGAAAGAAACAAAAATTGAAGCTTAGATTTGATCAGATTAGATGCAGACAGCTGAATATTCTGACCTTAACCAGGGATGCTACCTCAGATGTCAGCTTGTCCATGTAGGCATCCTCAACATCAGACGGTGGTTGAAAGAAACCAAAAATACAATTAAGATTTGATTAGATTAGATGTAGACAGCTGGATATCCTGATCTAATCAACGGATACTGCCTTCGATGTCAGTTTATCCATTTGACCATGTTCATCCTCAGAAGGTGGCTGCAAGAAACTAAAATTCTAGCTTAGATTTGATCAGATTAGATGCAGACAGCTGAATATTCTCACCTTAACCAGGACTGCTACCTCAGTTGTCAGCTTGTCCATTAAGGCATCCACAACATCAGACGGTGGCTGAAAGAAACCAAAAATACAATTAAAATTTGATTAGATTAGATGTAGACAGCTGGATATACTGATCTAATCCATGGATACTGCCTCCCTTTTGAGCTTGTCCATTTTGCCATTTTCATCCTCAGAAGGTGGCTGAAAGAAACCAAAATACGAGCTAAGATTCGATCAGATTAGATGCAGACAGCTGAATATTCTGACCTTAACCAGGGATGCTACCTCAGTTGTCAGCTTGTCCATGTCGGCATCCTCACCATCAGACGGTGGCTGAAAGATACCAAAAATACAATTAAGATTTGATTAGATTAGATGTAGACAGCTGGATATACTGATCTAATCAAAGGATACTGCCTCCGTTGTCAGCTTATACATTTGGCCATGTTCATCCTCAGAAGGTGGCTGAAAGAAACAAAAATTCCAGTTTAGATTTGATCAGATTAGATGCAGACAGCTGAATATTCTGACCTTAACCAGGGATGCTCCCTCACTTGTCAGCTTGTTCATTTAGGCATCCTCAACATCAGACGGTGGCGGAAAGAAACCAAAAATACAATTAAGATTTGATTAGATTAGAGGTAGACAGCTGGATATACTGATCTAATCAACGGATACTACCTCCCTTGTGAGCTTGTTCATTTGGCCATTTTCATCCTCAGAAGGTGGCTGAAAGAAACCAAAATACGAACTAAGATTCGATCAGATTAGATGCAGACAGCTGAATATTCTGACCTTAACCAGGAATGCTACCTCAGTTGTCAGCTTGTCCATTTAGGCATCCTCACCATCAGACGGTGGCTGAAAGATACCAAAAATACAATTAAGATTTGATTAGATTAGATGTAGACAGCTGGATATACTGATCTAATCAAAGGATACTGCCTCCGTTGTCAGTTTATCCATTTGGCCATGTTCATCTTCAGAAGGTGGATGAAAGAAACAAAAATTCCAGCTTGGATTTGATCAGATTAGATGCAGACAGCTGAATATTCTGACCTTAACCAGGGATGCTACCTCAGATGTCAGCTTGTCCATTTAGGCATCCTCAACATCAGACGGTGGCTGAAAAAAACCAAGAATACAATTAAGATTTGATTAGATGAGATGAAGACAGCTGTATATACTGATCTAATCCATGGATACTGCCTACCTTGTGAGCTTGTCCATTTTGCCATTTTCATCCTCAGAAAGAGGCTGAAAGAAACACAAATTCCAACTTAGATTTGATCAGATTAGATGCAGACAGCTGAATATTCTGACCTTAACCAGGGATGCTACCTCAGTTGTCAGCTTGTCCATTTAGGCATCCTCACCCTCAGACGGTGGCTGAAAGATACCAAAAATATAATTAAGATTTGATTAGATTAGATGTAGACAGCTGGATATACTGATCTAATCAAAGGATACTGCCTCCGTTGTCAGCTTATACATTTGGCCATGTTCATCCTCAGAAGGTGGCTGAAAGAAACTCAAATTCCAGCTTAGATTTGATCAGATTAGATGCAGACAGCTGAATATTCTGACCTTAACCAGGGATGCTACCTCAGTTGTCAGCTTGTCCATTTAGGCATCCTCACCCTCAGGCGGTGGCTGAAAGATACCAAAAATACAATTAAGATTTGATTAGATTAGATGTAGACAGCTGGATATACTGATCTAATCAAAGGATACTGCCTCTGTTGTCTGTTTATCCATTTGGCCATGTTCATCTTCAGAAGGTGGCTGAAAGAAACAAAAATTCCAGCTTAGATTTGATCAGATTAGATGCAGACAGCTGAATATTCTGACCTTAACCAGGGATGCTACCTCAGATGTCAGCTTGTCCATTTAGACATCCTCAACATCACACAGAGGCTGAAAGAAACCAAAAATACAATTAAGATTTGATTAGATTAGATGAAGACAGCTGGATATACTGATCTAATCCATGGATACTGCCTACCTTGTGAGCTTGTTCATTTTGCCATTTTCATCCTCAAAAAGAGACTGAAAGAAACAAAAATTCCAGCTTAGATTTGATCAGATTAGATGCAGACAGCTGAATATTCTGACCTTAACCAGGGATGCTACCTCAGTTGTCAGCTTGTCCATTTAGGCATCCCCACCCTCAGACGGTGGCTAAAAAATACCAAAAATACAATTAAGATTTGATTAGATTAGATGTAGACAGCTGGATATACTGATGTAATCAAAGGATACTGACTCCATTGTCAGCTTATACATTTGGCCATGTTCATCCTCAGAAGGTGGCTGAAAGAAACAAAAATTCCAGTTTAGATTTGATCAGATTAGATGCAGACAGCTGAATATTCTGACCTTAACCAGGGATGCTCCCTCAGTTGTCAGCGTATCCATTTAGGCATCCTCAACATCAGACAGTGGCTGAAAGAAACCAAAAATACAATTAAGATTTGATTAGATTAGATGAAGACAGCTGGATATACTGATCTAATCCATGGATACTGCCTCCCTTTTGAGCTTGTCCATTTTGCCATTTTCATCCTCAGAAGGTGGCTGAAAGAAACCAAAATACGAGCTAAGATTCGATCATATTAAATGCAGACAGCTGAATATTCTGACCTTAACCAGGGATGCTACCTAAGTTGTCACCTTGTCCATTTAGGTATCCTCACCCTCAGACGGTGGCTGAAAGAAACCAAAAATACAATTAAGATTTGATTAGATTAGATGCAGACAGCTGAATATTCTGACCTTAACCAGGGATGCTACCTCAGATGTCAGCTTGTCCATTTAGGCATCCTCAACATCAGACGGTGGCTGAAAGAAACCAAAAATACAATTAAGATTTGATTAGATGAGATGAAGACAGCTGGATATACTGATCTAATCCATGGATACTGCCTACTTTGGGAGCTTGTCCATTTTGCCATTTTCATCCTCAGAAAGAGGCTGAAAGAAACAAAAATTCCAGCTTAGATTTGATCAGATTAGATGCAGACAGCTGAATATTCTGACCTTAACCAGGGATGCTACCTCAGTTGTCAGCTTGTCCATTTAGGCATCCTCAACATCAGACGGTGGCTGAAAGAAATCAAAAATACAATTAAGATTTGATTTGATTAGATGTAGACAGCTGGATATACTGATCTAATCAAAGGATACTGCCTCCGTTGTCAGTTTATCCATTTGGCCATGTTCATCTTCAGAAGGTGGCTGAAAGAAACAAAAATTCCAGCTTAGATTTGATCAGATTAGATGCAGACAGCTGAATATTCTGACCATAACCAGGGATGCTACCTCAGATGTCAGCTTGTCCATTTAGGCATCCTCAACATCAGACGGTTGCTGAAAGAAACCAAAAATACAATTAGGATTTGATTAGATTAGATGAAGACAGCTGGATATACTGATCTAATCCATGGATACTGCCTACCTTGTGAGCTTGTTCATTTTGCCATTTTCATCCTCAGAAAGAGGCTGAAAGAAAAAAAAATTCCAGTTTCGATTTGATCAGATTAGATGCAGACAGCTGAATATTCTGACGCTAACCAGGAATGCTCCCTCAGTTGTCAGCTTGTCCATTTAGGCATCCTCACCCTCAGACGGTGGCTGAAAGATACCAAAAATACAATTAAGATTTGATTAGATTAGATGTAGACAGCTGGATATACTGATCTAATCAAAGGATACTGCCTCCGTTGTCAGCTTATACATTTGGCCATGTTCATCCTCAGAAGGTTGCTGAAAGAAACAACATTTCCAGTTTAGATTTGATCAGATTAGATGCAGACAGCTGAATATTCTGACCTTAGCCAGGGATGTTCCCTCCCTTGTCAGCTTGTCCATTTAGGCATCCTCAACATCAGACGGTGGCTGAAAGAAACCAAAAATACAATTAAGATTTGATTTGATTAGAGGTAGACAGCTGGATATACTGATCTAATCAACGGATACTACCTCCCTTGTGAGCTTGTTCATTTGGCCATTTTCATCCTCAGAAGGTGGCTGAAAGAAACCAAAATACGAGCTAAGATTCGATCAGATTAGATGCAGACAGCTGAATATTCTGACCTTAACCTGGGATGCTACCTCAGTTGTCACCTTGTCCATTTAGGCATCCTCACCCTCAGACGGTGGCTGAAAGATACCAAAAATACAATTAAGATTTGATTAGATTAGATGTAGACAGCTGGATATACTGATCTAATCAAAGGATACTGCCTCCGTTGTCAGCTTATACATTTGGCCATGTTCATCCTCAGAAGGTGGCTGAAAGAAACAAAAATTCCAGTTTAGATTTGATCAGATTAGATGCAGACAGCTGAATATTCTGACCTTAACCAGGGATGCTCCCTCAGTTGTCAGCTTGTCCATTTAGGCATCCACAACATCGGACGGTGGCTGAAAGAAACCAAAAATACAATTAAGATTTGATTTGATTAGATGTAGACAGCTGGATATACTGATCTAATCAAAGGATACTGCCTCCGTTGTCAGCTTATACATTTGGCCATGTTCATCCTCAGAAGGTGGCTGAAAGAAACAAAAATTCCAGCTTAGATTTGATCAGATTAGATGCAGACAGCTGAATATTCTGACCTTAACTAGGGATGCTACCTCAGATGTCAGCTTGTCCATTTAGGCATCCTCAACATCAGAAGGTGGCTGAAAGGAACCAAAAATACAATTAAGATTTGATTAGATTAGATGAAGACAGCTGGATATACTGATCTAATCCATGAATACTGCCTACCTTGTGAGCTTGTTCATTTTGCCATTTTCATCCTCAGAAAGAGGCTGAAAGAAAAAAAAAATTCCAGTTTAGATTTGATCAGATTAGATGCAGACAGCTGAATATTCTGACCTTAACCAGGGATGCTACCTCAGTTGTCAGCTTGTCCATTTAGGCATCCTCACCCTCAGACGGTGGCTGAAAGATACCAAAAATACAATTTAGATTTGATTAGATTAGACGTAGACAGCTGGATATACTGATCTAATCCATGGATACTGCCTCCCTTTTGAGCTTGTCCATTTTGCCATTTTCATCCTCAGAAGGTGGTTGAAAGAAACAAAAATACGAGCTAAGATTCGATCAGATTAGATGCAGACAGCTGAATATTCTGACCTTAACCTGGGATGCTACCTCAGTTGTCACCTTGTCCATTTAGGCATCCTCACCCTCAGATGGTGGCTGAAAGAAACCAAAAATACAATTAAGATTTGATTAGATTAGATGTAGACAGCTGGATATACTGATCTAACCAAAGGATACTGCCTCCGTTGTCAGTTTATCCATTTGGCCATGTTCATCTTCAGAAGGTGGCTGAAAGAAACAAAAATTCCAGCTTAGATTTGATCAGATTAGATGCAGACAGCTGAATATTCTGACCTTAACTAGGGATGCTACCTCAGATGTCAGCTTGTCCATTTAGGCATCCTCAACATCAGACGGTGGCTGAAAGAAACCAAAAATACAATTAAGATTTGATTAGATTAGATGTAGACAGCTGGATATACTGATCTAATCAAAGGATACTGCCTCCGTTGTCAGCTTATACATTTGGCCATGTTCATCCTCAGAAGGTTGCTGAAAGAAACAACATTTCCAGTTTAGATTTGATCAGATTAGATGCAGACAGCTGAATATTCTGACCTTAGCCAGGGATGTTCCCTCACTTGTCAGCTTGTCCATTTAGGCATCCTCAACATCAGACGGTGGCTGAAAGAAACCAAAAATACAATTAAGATTTGATTTGATTAGAGGTAGACAGCTGAATATACTGATCTAATCAACGGATACTACCTCCCTTGTGAGCTTGTTCATTTGGCCATTTTCATCCTCAGAAGGAGGCTGAAAGAAACCAAAATACGAGCTAAGATTCGATCAGATTAGATGCAGACAGCTGAATATTCTGACCTTAACCAGGGATGCTACCTAAGTTGTCACCTTGTCCATTTAGGCATCCTCACCCTCAGACGGTGGCTGAAAGAAACCAAAAATACAATTAAGATTTGATTAGATTAGATGTAGACAGCTGGATATACTGATCTAATCAAAGGATACTGCCTCCGTTGTCAGCTTATACATTTGGCCATGTTCATCCTCAGAAGGTGGCTGAAAGAAACAAAAATTCCAGTTTAGATTTGATCAGATTAGATGCAGACAGCTGAATATTCTGACCTTAACTAGGGATGCTACCTCAGATGTCAGCTTGTCCATTTAGGCATCCTCAACATCAGAAGGTGGCTGAAAGGAACCAAAAATACAATTAAGATTTGATTAGATTAGATGAAGACAGCTGGATATACTGATCTAATCCATGAATACTGCCTACCTTGTGAGCTTGTTCATTTTGCCATTTTCATCTTCAGAAAGAGGCTGAAAGAAAAAAAAATTCCAGTTTAGATTTGATCAGATTAGATGCAGACAGCTGAATATTCTGACCTTAACCAGGGATGCTACCTCAGTTGTCAGCTTGTCCATTTAGGCATCCTCACCCTCAGACGGTGGCTGAAAGATACCAAAAATACAATTAAGATTTGATTAGATTAGATGTAGACAGCTGGATATACTGATCTAATCAAAGGATACTGCCTCCGTTGTCAGCTTATACATTTGGCCATGTTCATCCTCAGAAGGTGGCTGAAAGAAACAAAAATTCCAGTTTAGATTTAATCAGATTATATGCAGACAGCTGAATATTCTGACCTTAACCAGGGATGCTCCCTCAGTTGTAAGCTTGTCCATTTAGGCATTCTCAACATCAGACGGTGGCTGAAAGAAACCAAAAATACAATTAAGATTTGATTTGATTAGAGGTAGACAGCTGGATATACTGATCTAATCAACGGATACTACTTCCCTTGTGAGCTTGTTCATTTGGCCATTTTCATCCTCAGAAGGTGGCTGAAAGAAACCAAAATACGAGCTAAGATTCAATCAGATTAGATGCAGACAGCTGAATATTCTGACCTTAACCAGGGATGCTACCTAACTTGTCACCTTGTCCATTTAGGCATCCTCACCCTCAGACGGTGGCTGAAAGAAACCAAAAATACAATTAAGATTTGATTAGATTAGATGTAGACAGCTGGATATACTGACCTTAACCAGGGATGCTCCCTCAGTTGTCAGCTTGTCCATTTAGGCATCCTCAACATCAGACGGTGGCTGAAAGAAACCAAAAATACAATTAAGATTTGATTTGATTAGATGTAGACAGCTAGATATACTGATCTAATCCAAGGATACTGGCTCCGTTTTCACCTTATACATTTGGCCATGTTCATTCTCAGAAGGTGGCTGAAAGAAACAAAAATTCCAGTTTAGATTTGATCAGATTAGATGCATACAGCTGAATATTCTGACCTTAACCAGGGATGCTACCTCAGATGTCAGCTTGTCCATTTAGGCATCCTCAACATCAGACGGTGGCTGAAAGAAACCAAAAATACAATTAAGATTTGATTAGATGAGATGAAGACAGCTGGATATACTGATCTAATCCATGGATACTGCCTACCTTGTGAGCTTGTCCATTTTGCCATTTTCATCCTCAGAAAGAGGCTGAAAGAAACAAAAATTCCAGCTTAGATTTGATCAGATTAGATGCAGACAGCTGAATATTCTGACCTTAACCAGGGATGCTACCTCAGTTGTCAGCTTGTCCATTTAGGCATCCTCACCCTCAGACGGTGGCTAAAAGATACAAAAAATACAATTAGGATTTGATTTGATTAGATGTAGACAGCTGGATATACTGATCTAATCAAAGGATACTGCCTCCGTTGTCAGTTTATCCATTTGGCCATGTTCATCCTTGGAAAGTGGCTAAAAGAAAAAAAAAATTCCAGCTTAGATTTGATCAGATTAGATGCAGACAGCTGAATATTCTGACCTTAACCAGGGATGCTACCTCAGTTGTCAGCTTGTCCATTTAGGCATCCTCACCCTCAGACGGTGGCTGAAAGATACCAAAAATACAATTAAGATTTGATTAGATTAGAGGTAGACAGCAGGATATACTGATCTAATCAACGGAAAGTGCCTCCCTTGTGAGCTTGTTCATTTGGCCATTTTCATCCTCAGAAGGTGGCTGAAAGAAACCAAAATACGAGCTAAGATTCAATCAGGTTAGATGCAGACAGCTGAATATTCTGACCTTAACCAGGGATGCTACCTAAGTTGTCACCTTGTCCATTTAGGCATCCTCACCTTCAGACGGTGGCTGAAAGAAACCAAAAATACAATTAAGATTTGATTAGATTAGATGTAGACAGCTGGATATACTGATCTAATCAAAGGATATTGCCTCCGTTGTCAGTTTATCCATTTGGCCATGTTCATCTTCAGAAGGTGGCTGAAAGAAACAAAAATTCCATCTTAGATTTGATCAGATTAGATGCATACAGCTGAATATTCTGACCTTAACCAGGGATGCTCCCTCAGTTGTCAGCTTGTCCATTTAGGCATCCTCAACATCAGACGGTGGCTGAAAGAAACCAAAAATACAATTAAGATTTGATTAGATGAGATGAAGACAGCTGGATATACTGATCTAATCCATGGATACTGCCTACCTTGTGAGCTTGTCCATTTTGCCATTTTCATCCTCAGAAAGAGGCTGAAAGAAACAAAAATTCCAGCTTAGATTTGATCAGATTAGATGCAGACAGCTGAATATTCTGACCTTAACCAGGGATGCTACCTCAGTTGTCAGCTTGTCCATTTAGGCATCCTCACCCTCAGACGGTGGCTGAAAGATACCAAAAATACAGTTAAGATTTGATTAGATTAGATGTAGACAGCTGGATATACTGATCTAATCAAAGGATACTGCCTCCGTTGTCAGCTTATACATTTGGCCATGTTCATCCTCAGAAGGTGGCTGAAAGAAACAAAAATTCCAGTTTAGATTTGATCAGATTAGATGCAGACAGCTGAATATTCTGACCTTAACCAGGGATGCTCCCTCAGTTGTCAGCTTGTCCATTTAGGCATCCTCAACATCAGACGGTGGCTGAAAGAAACCAAAAATAAAATTAGGATTTGATTTGATTAGATGTAGACATCTGGATATACTGATCTAATCAAAGGATACTGCCTCCGTTGTCAGTTTATCCATTTGGCCATGTTCATTCTCGGAAAGTGGCTGAAAGAAACAAAAATTCCAGTTTAATTTTGATCAGATTAGATGCAGACAGCTGAATATTCTGACCTTAACCAGGGATGCTACCTCAGTTGTCAGCTTGTCCATTTAGGCATCCTCACCCTCAGACGGTGGCTGAAAGATACCAAAAATACAATTAAGATTTGATTAGATTAGAGGTAGACAGCAGGATATACCGATCTAATCAACGGAAAGTGCCTCCCTTGTGAGCTTGTTCATTTGGCCATTTTCATCCTCAGAAGGTGGCTGAAAGAAACCAAAATACGAGCTAAGATTCAATCAGATTAGATGCAGACAGCTGAATATTCTGACCTTAACCAGGGATGCTACCTAAGTTGTCAGCTTGTCCATTTAGCCATCCTCAACATCAGATGGTGGCTGAAAGAAACCAAAAATACAATTAAGATTTGATTAGATGAGATGAAAACAGCTGGATATACTGATCTAATCCATGGATACTGCCTACCTTGTGAGCTTGTCCATTTTGCCATTTTCATCCTCAGAAAGAGGCTGAAAGAAACAAAAATTCCAGCTTAAATTTGATCAGATTAGATGCAGACAGCTGAATATTCTGACCTTAACCAGGGATGCTACCTCAGTTGTCAGCTTGTCCATTTAGGCATCCTCACCCTCAGACGGTGGCTGAAAGATACCAAAAATACAATTAAGATTTGATTAGATTAGATGTAGACAGCTGGATATACTGATCTAATCAAAGGATACTGCCTCCGTTGTCAGCTTATACATTTGGCCATGTTCATCCTCAGAAGGTGGCTGAAAGAAACAAAATTTCCAGTTTCGATTTGATCAGATTAGATGCAGACAGCTGAATATTCTGACCTTAACCAGGGATGCTCCCTCAGTTGTCAGCTTGTCCATTTAGGCATCCTCAACATCAGACGGTGGCTGAAAGAAACCAAAAATACAATTAGGATTTGATTTGATTAGATGTAGACAGCTGGATATACTGATCTAATCAAAGGATACTGCCTCCGTTGTCAGTTTATCCATTTGGCCATGTTCATCCTCGGAAAGTGGCTGAAAGAAACAAAAATTCCAGCTTAGATTTGATCAGATTAGATGCAGACAGCTGAATATTCTGACCTTAACCAGGGATGCTACCTCAGTTGTCAGCTTGTCCATTTAGGCATCCTCACCCTCAGACGGTGGCTGAAAGATACCAAAAATACAATTAAGATTTGATTAGATTAGAGGTAGACAGCAGGATATACTGATCTAATCAACGGAAAGTGCCTCCCTTGTGAGCTTGTTCATTTGGCCATTTTCATCCTCAGAAGGTGGCTGAAAGAAACCAAAATACGAGCTAAGATTCAATCAGATTAGATGCAGACAGCTGAATATTCTGACCTTAACCAGGGATGCTACCTAAGTTGTCACCTTGTCCATTTAGGCATCCTCACCCTCAGACGGTGGCTGAAAGAAACCAAAAATACAATTAAGATTTGATTAGATTAGATATAGACAGCTGGATATACTGATCTAATCAAAGGATATTGCCTCCGTTGTCAGTTTATCCATTTGGCCATGTTCATCTTCAGAAGGTGGCTGAAAGAAACATAAATTCCAGCTTAGATTTGATCAGATTAGATGCATACAGCTGAATATTCTGACCTTAACCAGGGATGCTCCCTCAGTTGTCAGCTTGTCCATTTAGGCATCCTCAACATCAGACGGTGGCTGAAAGAAACCAAAAATACAATTAAGATTTGATTTGATTAGATGTAGACAGCTGGATATACTGATCTAATCCAAGGATACTGGCTCCGTTGTCACCTTATACATTTGGCCTTGTTCATCCTCAGAAGGTGGCTGAAAGAAACAAAAATTCCAGTTTAGATTTGATCAGATTAGATGCATACAGCTGAATATTCTGACCTTAACCAGGGATGCTACCTCAGATGTCAGCTTGTCCATTTAGCCATCCTCAACATCAGATGGTGGCTGAAAGAAACCAAAAATACAATTAAGATTTGATTAGATGAGATGAAGACAGCTGGATATACTGATCTAATCCATGGATACTGCCTACCTTGTGAGCTTGTCCATTTTGCAATTTTCATCCTCAGAAAGAGGCTGAAAGAAACAAAAATTCCAGCTTAGATTTGATCAGATTAGATGCAGACAGCTGAATATTCTGACCTTAACCAGGGATGCTACCTCAGTTGTCAGCTTGTCCATTTAGGCATCCTCACCCTCAGACGGTGGCTGAAAGATACCAAAAATACAATTAAGATTTGATTAGATTAGATGTAGACAGCTGGATATACTGATCTAATCAAAGGATACTGCCTCCGTTGTCAGCTTATACATTTGGCCATGTTCATCCTCAGAAGGTGGCTGAAAGAAACAAAAATTCCAGTTTAGATTTGATCAGATTAGATGCAGACAGCTGAATATTCTGACCTTAACCAGGGATGCTCCCTCAGTTCTCAGCTTGTCCATTTAGGCATCCTCAACATCAGACGGTGGCTGAAAGAAACCAAAAATACAATTAGGATTTGATTTGATTAGATGTAGACAGCTGGATATACTGATCTAATCAAAGGATACTGCCTCCGTTGTCAGTTTATCCATTTGGCCATGTTCATCCTCGGAAAGTGGCTGAAAGAAACAAAAATTCCAGCTTAGATTTGATCAGATTAGATGCAGACAGCTGAATATTCTGACCTTAACCAGGGATGCTACCTCAGTTGTCAGCTTGTCCATTTAGGCATCCTCACCCTCAGACGGTGGCTGAAAGATACCAAAAATACAGTTAAGATTTGATTAGATTAGAGGTAGACAGCAGGATATACTGATCTAATCAACGGAAAGTGCCTCCCTTGTGAGCTTGTTCATTTGGCCATTTTCATCCTCAGAAGGTGGCTGAAAGAAACCAAAATACGAGCTAAGATTCAATCAGATTAGATGCAGACAGCTGAATATTCTGACCTTAACCAGGGATGCTACCTAAGTTGTCACCTTGTCCATTTAGGCATCCTCACCCTCAGACGGTGGCTGAAAGAAACCAAAACTACAATTAAGATTTGATTAGATTAGATGTAGGCAGCTGGATATACTGATCTAATCAAAGGATATTGCCTCCGTTGTCAGTTTATCCATTTGGCCATGTTCATCTTCAGAAGGTGGCTGAAAGAAACAAAAATTTCAGCTTAGATTTGATCAGATTAGATGCATACAGCTGAATATTCTGACCTTAACCAGGGATGCTCCCTCAGTTGTCAGCTTGTCCATTTAGGCATCCTCAACATCAGACGGTGGCTGAAAGAAACCAAAAATACAATTAAGATTTGATTTGATTAGATGTAGACAGCTAGATATACTGATCTAATCCAAGGATACTGGCTCCGTTGTCACCTTATACATTTGGCCATGTTCATCCTCAGAAGGTGGCTGAAAGAAACAAAAATTCCAGTTTAGATTTGATCAGATTAGATGCATACAGCTGAATATTCTGACCTTAACCAGGGATGCTACCTCAGATGTCAGCTTGTCCATTTAGGCATCCTCAACATCAGACGGTGGCTGAAAGAAACCAAAAATACAATTAAGATTTGATTAGATGAGATGAAGACAGCTGGATATACTGATCTAATCCATGGATACTGCCTACCTTGTGAGCTTGTCCATTTTGCCATTTTCATCCTCAGAAAGAGGCTGAAAGAAACAAAAATTCCAGCTTAGATTTGATCAGATTAGATGCAGACAGCTGAATATTCTGACCTTAACCAGGGATGCTCCCTCAGTTGTCAGCTTGTCCATCTAGGCATCCTCAACATCAGACGCTGGCTGAAAGAAACCAAAAATACAATTAGGATTTGATTTGATTAGATGTAGACAGCTGGATATACTGATCTAATCAAAGGATACTGCCTCCGTTGTCAGTTTATCCATTTGGCCATGTTCATCCTTGGAAAGTGGCTGAAAGAAACAAAAATTCCAGATTAGATTTGATCAGATTAGATGCAGACAGCTGAATATTCTGACCTTAACCAGGGATGCTACCTCAGTTGTCAGCTTGTCCATTTAGGCATCCTCACCCTCAGACGGTGGCTGAAAGATACCAAAAATACAATTAAGATTTGATTAGATTAGAGGTAGACAGCAGGATATACTGATCTAATCAACGGAAAGTGCCTCCCTTGTGAGCTTGTTCATTTGGCCATTTTCATCCTCAGAAGGTGGCTGAAAGAAACCAAAATACGAGCTAAGATTCAATCAGATTAGATGCAGACAGCTGAATATTCTGACCTTAACCAGGGATGCTACCTAAGTTGTCACCTTGTCCATTTAGGCATCTTCACCTTCAGACGGTGGCTGAAAGAAACCAAAAATACAATTAAGATTTGATCAGATTAGATGTAGACAGCTGGATATACTGATCTAATCAAAGGATATTGCCTCCGTTGTCAGTTTATCCATTTGGCCATGTTCATCTTCAGAAGGTGGCTGAAAGAAACAAAAATTCCAGCTTAGATTTGATCAGATTAGATGCAGACAGCTGAATATTCTGACCTTAACCAGGGATGCTCCCTCAGTTGTCAGCTTGTCCATTTAGGCATCCTCAACATCAGACGGTGGCTGAAAGAAACCAAAAATACAATTAGGATTTGATTTGATTAGATGTAGACAGCTGGATATACTGATCTAATCAAAGGATACTGCCTCCGTTGTCAGTTTATCCATTTGGCCATGTTCATCCTTGGAAAGTGGCTGAAAGAAACAAAAATTCCAGCTTAGATTTGATCAGATTAGATGCAGACAGCTGAATATTCTGACCTTAACCAGGGATGCTACCTCAGTTGTCAGCTTGTCCATTTAGGCATCCTCACCCTCAGACGGTGGCTGAAAGATACCAAAAATACAATTAAGATTTGATTAGATTAGAGGTAGACAGCAGGATATACTGATCTAATCAACGGAAAGTGCCTCCCTTGTGAGCTTGTTCATTTGGCCATTTTCATCCTCAGAAGGTGGCTGAAAGAAACCAAAATACGAGCTAAGATTCAATCAGATTAGATGCAGACAGCTGAATATTCTGACCTTAACCAGGGATGCTACCTAAATTGTCACCTTGTCCATTTAGGCATCCTCACCCTCAGACGGTGGCTGAAAGAAACCAAAAATTCAATTAAGATTTGATTAGATTAGATGTAGACAGCTGGATATACTGATCTAATCAAAGGATATTGCCTCCGTTGTCAGTTTATCCATTTGGCCATGTTCATCTTCAGAAGGTGGCTGAAAGAAACATAAATTCCAGCTTAGATTTGATCAGATTAGATGCATACAGCTGAATATTCTGACCTTAACCAGGGATGCTCCCTCAGTTGTCAGCTTGTCCATTTAGGCATCCTCAACATCAGACGGTGGCTGAAAGAAACCAAAAATACAATTAAGATTTGATTTGATTAGATGTAGACAGCTGGATATACTGATCTAATCCAAGGATACTGGCTCCGTTGTCACCTTATACATTTGGCCTTGTTCATCCTCAGAAGGTGGCTGAAAGAAACAAAAATTCCAGTTTAGATTTGATCAGATTAGATGCATACAGCTGAATATTCTGACCTTAACCAGGGATGCTACCTCAGATGTCAGCTTGTCCATTTAGCCATCCTCAACATCAGATGGTGGCTGAAAGAAACCAAAAATACAATTAAGATTTGATTAGATGAGATGAAGACAGCTGGATATACTGATCTAATCCATGGATACTGCCTACCTTGTGAGCTTGTCCATTTTGCAATTTTCATCCTCAGAAAGAGGCTGAAAGAAACAAAAATTCCAGCTTAGATTTGATCAGATTAGATGCAGACAGCTGAATATTCTGACCTTAACCAGGGATGCTACCTCAGTTGTCAGCTTGTCCATTTAGGCATCCTCACCCTCAGACGGTGGCTGAAAGATACCAAAAATACAATTAAGATTTGATTAGATTAGATGTAGACAGCTGGATATACTGATCTAATCAAAGGATACTGCCTCCGTTGTCAGCTTATACATTTGGCCATGTTCATCCTCAGAAGGTGGCTGAAAGAAACAAAAATTCCAGATTAGATTTGATCAGATTAGATGCAGACAGCTGAATATTCAGACCTTAACCAGGGATGCTCCCTCAGTTGTCAGCTTGTCCATTTAGGCATCCTCAACATCAGACGGTGGCTGAAAGATACCAAAAATACAATTAGGATTTGATTTGATTAGATGTAGACAGCTGGATATACTGATCTAATCAAAGGATACTGCCTCCGTTGTCAGTTTATCCATTTGGCCATGTTCATCCTCAGAAGGTGGCTGAAAGAAACAAAAATTCCAGTTTAGATTTGATCAGATTAGATGCAGACAGCTGAATATTCTGACCTTAACCAGGGATGCTACCTCAGTTGTCAGCTTGTCCATTTAGGCATCCTCACCCTCAGACGGTGGCTGAAAGATACCAAAAATACAGTTAAGATTTGATTAGATTAGAGGTAGACAGCAGGATATACTGATCTAATCAACGGAAAGTGCCTCCCTTGTGAGCTTGTTCATTTGGCCATTTTCATCCTCAGAAGGTGGCTGAAAGAAACCAAAATACGAGCTAAGATTCAATCAGATTAGATGCAGACAGCTGAATATTCTGACCTTAACCAGGGATGCTACCTAAGTTGTCACCTTGTCCATTTAGGCATCCTCACCCTCAGACGGTGGCTGAAAGAAACCAAAAATACAATTAAGATTTGATTAGATTAGATGTAGACAGCTGGATATACTGATCTAATCAAAGGATATTGCCTCCGTTGTCAGTTTATCCATTTGGCCATGTTCATCTTCAGAAGGTGGCTGAAAGAAACATAAATTCCAGCTTAGATTTGATCAGATTAGATGCATACAGCTGAATATTCTGACCTTAACCAGGGATGCTCCCTCAGTTGTCAGCTTGTCCATTTAGGCATCCTCAACATCAGACGGTGGCTGAAAGAAACCAAAAATACAATTAAGATTTGATTTGATTAGATGTAGACAGCTAGATATACTGATCTAATCCAAGGATACTGGCTCCGTTGTCACCTTATACATTTGGCCATGTTCATCCTCAGAAGGTGGCTGAAAGAAACAAAAATTCCAGTTTAGATTTGATCAGATTAGATGCATACAGCTGAATATTCTGACCTTAACCAGGGATGCTACCTCAGATGTCAGCTTGTCCATTTAGGCATCCTCAACATCAGACGGTGGCTGAAAGAAACCAAAAATACAATTAAGATTTGATTAGATGAGATGAAGACAGCTGGATATACTGATCTAATCCATGGATACTGCCTACCTTGTGAGCTTGTCCATTTTGCCATTTTCATCCTCAGAAAGAGGCTGAAAGAAACAAAAATTCCAGCTTAGATTTGATCAGATTAGATGCAGACAGCTGAATATTCTGACCTTAACCAGGGATGCTCCCTCAGTTGTCAGCTTGTCCATTTAGGCATCCTCAACATCAGACGCTGGCTGAAAGAAACCAAAAATACAATTAGGATTTGATTTGATTAGATGTAGACAGCTGGATATACTGATCTAATCAAAGGATACTGCCTCCGTTGTCAGTTTATCCATTTGGCCATGTTCATCCTTGGAAAGTGGCTGAAAGAAACAAAAATTCCAGATTAGATTTGATCAGATTAGATGCAGACAGCTGAATATTCAGACCTTAACCAGGGATGCTACCTCAGTTGTCAGCTTGTCCATTTAGGCATCCTCACCCTCAGACGGTGGCTGAAAGATACCAAAAATACAATTAAGATTTGATTAGATTAGATGTAGACAGCTGGATATACTGATCTAATCAAAGGATACTGCCTCCGTTGTCAGCTTATACATTTGGCCATGTTCATCCTCAGAAGGTGGCTGAAAGAAACAAAAATTCCAGTTTAGATTTGATCAGATTAGATGCAGACAGCTGAATATTCTGACCTTAACCAGGGATGCTACCTCAGTTGTCAGCTTGTCCATTTAGGCATCCTCACCCTCAGACGGTGGCTGAAAGATACCAAAAATACAATTAAGATTTGATTAGATTAGAGGTAGACAGCAGGATATACTGATCTAATCAACGGAAAGTGCCTCCCTTGTGAGCTTGTTCATTTGGCCATTTTCATCCTCAGAAGGTGGCTGAAAGAAACCAAAATACGAGCTAAGATTCAATCAGATTAGATGCAGACAGCTGAATATTCTGACCTTAACCAGGGATGCTACCTAAATTGTCACCTTGTCCATTTAGGCATCCTCACCCTCAGACGGTGGCTGAAAGAAACCAAAAATACAATTAAGATTTGATTAGATTAGATGTAGACAGCTGGATATACTGATCTAATCAAAGGATATTGCCTCCGTTGTCAGTTTATCCATTTGGCCATGTTCATCTTCAGAAGGTGGCTGAAAGAAACATAAATTCCAGCTTAGATTTGATCAGATTAGATGCATACAGCTGAATATTCTGACCTTAACCAGGGATGCTCCCTCAGTTGTCAGCTTGTCCATTTAGGCATCCTCAACATCAGACGGTGGCTGAAAGAAACCAAAAATACAATTAAGATTTGATTTGATTAGATGTAGACAGCTAGATATACTGATCTAATCAAAGGATACTGCCTCCGTTGTCAGTTTATCCATTTGGCCATGTTCATCCTCGGAAAGTGGCTGAAAGAAACAAAAATTCCAGCTTAGATTTGATCAGATTAGATGCAGACAGCTGAATATTCTGACCTTAACCAGGGATGCTACCTCAGTTGTCAGCTTGTCCATTTAGGCATCCTCAACATCAGACGGTGGCTGAAAGAAACCAAAAATACAATTAGGATTTGATTTGATTAGATGTAGACAGCTGGATATACTGATCTAATCAAAGGATACTGCCTCCGTTGTCAGTTTATCCATTTGGCCATGTTCATCCTTGGAAAGTGGCTGAAAGAAACAAAAATTCCAGCTTAGATTTGATCAGATTAGATGCAGACAGCTGAATATTCTGACCTTAACCAGGGATGCTACCTCAGTTGTCAGCTTGTCCATTTAGGCATCCTCACCCTCAGACGGTGGCTGAAAGATACCAAAAATACAATTAAGATTTGATTAGATTAGAGGTAGACAGCAGGATATACTGATCTAATCAACGGAAAGTGCCTCCCTTGTGAGCTTGTTCATTTGGCCATTTTCATCCTCAGAAGGTGGCTGAAAGAAACCAAAATACGAGCTAAGATTCAATCAGATTAGATGCAGACAGCTGAATATTCTGACCTTAACCAGGGATGCTACCTAAATTGTCACCTTGTCCATTTAGGCATCCTCACCTTCAGACGGTGGCTGAAAGAAACCAAAAATACAATTAAGATTTGATTAGATTAGATGTAGACAGCTGGATATACTGATCTAATCAAAGGATATTGCCTCCGTTGTCAGTTTATCCATTTGGCCATGTTCATCTTCAGAAGGTGGCTGAAAGAAACAAAAATTCCATCTTAGATTTGATCAGATTAGATGCATACAGCTGAATATTCTGACCTTAACCAGGGATGCTCCCTCAGTTGTCAGCTTGTCCATTTAGGCATCCTCACCCTCAGACGGTGGCTGAAAGATACCAAAAATACAATTAAGATTTGATTAGATTAGAGGTAGACAGCAGGATATACCGATCTAATCAACGGAAAGTGCCTCCCTTGTGAGCTTGTTCATTTGGCCATTTTCATCCTCAGAAGGTGGCTGAAAGAAACCAAAATACGAGCTAAGATTCAATCAGATTAGATGCAGACAGCTGAATATTCTGACCTTAACCAGGGATGCTACCTAAGTTGTCAGCTTGTCCATTTAGCCATCCTCAACATCAGACGGTGGCTGAAAGAAACCAAAAATACAATTAAGATTTGATTAGATGAGATGAAGACAGCTGGATATACTGATCTAATCCATAGATACTGCCTACCTTGTGAGCTTGTCCATTTTGCCATTTTCATCCTCAGAAAGAGGCTGAAAGAAACAAAAATTCCAGCTTAGATTTGATCAGATTAGATGCAGACAGCTGAATATTCTGACCTTAACCAGGGATGCTACCTCAGTTGTCAGCTTATCCATTTAGGCATCCTCACCCTCAGACGGTGGCTGAAAGATACCAAAAATACAATTAAGATTTGATTAGATTAGATGTAGACAGCTGGATATACTGATCTAATCAAAGGATACTGCCTCCGTTGTCAGCTTATACATTTGGCCATGTTCATCCTCAGAAGGTGGCTGAAAGAAACAAAAATTCCAGTTTAGATTTGATCAGATTATATGCAGACAGCTGAATTTTCTGACCTTAACCAGGAATGCTCACTCAGTTGTCAGCTTGTCCATTTAGGCATCCTCAACATCAGACGGTGGCTGAAAGAAACCAAAAATACAATTAGGATTTGATTTGATTAGATGTAGACAGCTGGATATACTGATCTAATCAAAGGATACTGCCTCCGTTGTCAGTTTATCCATTTGGCCATGTTCATCCTTGGAAAGTGGATGAAAGAAACAAAAATTCCAGCTTAGATTTGATCAGATTAGATGCAGACAGCTGAATATTCTGACCTTAACCAGGGATGCTACCTCAGTTGTCAGCTTGTCCATTTAGGCATCCTCACCCTCAGACGGTGGCTGAAAGATACCAAAAATACAATTAAGATTTGATTAGATTAGATGTAGACAGCTGGATATACTGATCTAATCAAAGGATACTGCCTCCGTTGTCAGTTTATCCATTTGGCCATGTTCATCTTCAGAAGGTGGATGAAAGAAACAAAAATTCCAGCTTAGATTTGATCAGATTAGATGCAGACAGCTGAATATTCTGACCTTAACCAGGGATGCTACCTAACTTGTCACCTTGTCCATTTAGGCATCCTCACCCTCAGACGGTGGCTAAAAGAAACCAAAAATACAATTAAGATTTGATTAGATTAGATGTAGACAGCTGGATATACTGATCTAATCAAAGGATATTGCCTCCGTTGTCAGTTTATCCATTTGGCCATGTTCATCTTCAGAAAGTGGCTGAAAGAAACAAAAATTCCAGCTTAGATTTGATCAGATTAGATGCATACAGCTGAATATTCTGACCTTAACCAGGGATGCTCCCTCAGTTGTCAGCTTGTCCATTTAGGCATCCTCAACATCAGACGGTGGCTGAAAGAAACCAAAAATACAATTAAGATTTGATTTGATTAGATGTAGACAGCTAGATATACTGATCTAATCCAAGGATACTGGCTCCGTTGTCACCTTATACATTTGGCCATGTTCATCCTCAGAAGGTGGCTAAAAGAAACAAAAATTCCAGTTTAGATTTGATCAGATTAGATGCATACAGGTGAATATTCTGACCTTAACCAAGGATGCTCCCTCAGTTGTCAGCTTGTCCATTTAGGCATCCTCAACATCAGACGGTGGCTGAAAGAAACCAAAAATACAATTAGGATTTGATTTGATTAGATGTAGACAGCTGGATATACTGATCTAATCCATGGATACTGCCTACCTTGTGAGCTTGTCCATTTTGCCATTTTCATCCTCAGAAAGAGGCTGAAAGAAACAAAAATTCCAGCTTAGATGTGATCAGATTAGATGCAGACAGCTGAATATTCTGACCTTAACCAGGGATGCTACCTCAGTTGTCAGCTTGTCCATTTAGGCATCCTCAGACGGTGGCTGAAAGATACCAAAAATACAATTACGATTTGATTAGATTAGATGTAGACAGCTGGATATACTGATCTAATCAAAGGATACTGCCTCCGTCGTCAGCTTATACATTTGGCCATGTTCAACCTCAGAAGGTGGCTGAAAATAACAAAAATTCCAGTTTAGATTTGATCAGATTAGATGTAGACAGCTGAATATTCTGACCTTAACCAGGGATGCTCCCTCAGTTGTCAGCTTGTCCATTTAGGCATCCTCACCCTCAGGCGGTGGCTGAAAGATACCAAAAATACAATTAAGATTTGATTAGATTAGATGTAGACAGCTGGATATACTGATCTAATCAAAGGATACTGCCTCTGTTGTCTGTTTATCCATTTGGCCATGTTCATCTTCAGAAGGTGGCTGAAAGAAACAAAAATTCCAGCTTAGATTTGATCAGCTTAGATGCAGACAGCTGACTATTCTGACCTTAACCAGGGATGCTACCTCAGATGTCAGCTTGTCCATTTAGACATCCTCACCCTCAGACGGTGGCTGAAAGAAACCAAAAATACAATTAAGATTTGATTAGATTAGATGAAGACAGCTGGATATACTGATCTAATCCATGGATACTGCCTACCTTGTGAGCTTGTTCATTTTGCCATTTTCATCCTCAGAAAGAGACTGAAAGAAACAAAAATTCCAGCTTAGATTTGATCAGATTAGATTCAGACAGCTGAATATTCTGACCTTAACCAGGGATGCTACCTCAGTTGTCAGCTTGTCCATTTAGGCATCCCCACCCTCAGACGGTGGCTGAAAGATACCAAAAATACAATTAAGATTTGATTAGATTAGATGTAGACAGCTGGATATACTGATCTAATCAAAGGATACTGACTCCGTTGTCAGTTTATACATTTGGCCATGTTCATCCTCAGAAGGTGGCTGAAAGAAACAAAAATTCCAGTTTAGATTTGATCAGATTAGATGCAGACAGCTGAATATTCTGACCTTAACCAGGGATGCTCCCTCAGTTGTCAGCGTATCCATTTAGGCATCCTCAACATCAGACAGTGGCTGAAAGAAACCAAAAATACAATTAAGATTTGATTAGATTAGATGTAGACAGCTGGATATACTGATCTAATCCATGGATACTGCCTCCCTTTTGAGCTTGTCCAATTTGCCATTTTCATCCTCAGAAGGTGGCTGAAAGAAACCAAAATACGAGCTAAGATTCGATCAGATTAGATGCAGACAGCTGAATATTCTAACCTTAACCTGGGATGCTACCTCAGTTGTCACCTTGTCCATTTAGGCATCCTCACCCTGAGACGGTGGCTGAAAGAAACCAAAAATACAATTAAGATTTGATTAGATTAGATGTAGACAGCTGGATATACTGATCTAATCAAAGGATACTGCCTCCGTTGTCAGTTTATCCATTTGGCCATGTTCATCTTCAGAAGGTGGATGAAAGAAACAAAAATTCCAGCTTAGATTTGATCAGATTAGATGCAGACAGCTGAATATTCTGACCTTAACCAGGGATGCTACCTCAGATGTCAGCTTGTCCATTTAGGCATCCTCAACATCAGACGGTGGCTGAAAGAAACCAAAAATACAATTAAGATTTGATTAGATGAGATGAAGACAGCTGTATATACTGATCTAATCCATGGATACTGCCTACCTTGTGAGCTTGTCCATTTTGCCATTTTCATCCTCAGAAAGAGGCTGAAAGAAACACAAATTCCAACTTAGATTTGATCAGATTAGATGCAGACAGCTGAATATTCTGACCTTAACCAGGGATGCTACCTCAGTTGTCAGCTTGTCCATTTAGGCATCCTCACCCTCAGACGGTGGCTGAAAGATACCAAAAATATAATTAAGATTTGATTAGATTAGATGTAGACAGCTGGATATACTGATCTAATCAAAGGATACTGCCTCCGTTGTCAGCTTATACATTTGGCCATGTTCATCCTCAGAAGGTGGCTGAAAGAAACAAAAATTCCAGCTTAGATTTGATCAGATTAGATGCAGACAGCTGAATATTCTGACCTTAACCAGGGATGCTACCTCAGTTGTCAGCTTGTCCATTTAGGCATCCTCACCCTCAGGCGGTGGCTGAAAGATACCAAAAATACAATTAAGATTTGATTAGATTAGATGTAAACAGCTGGATATACTGATCTAATCAAAGGATACTGCCTCTGTTGTCTGTTTATCCATTTGGCCATGTTCATCTTCAGAAGGTGGCTGAAAGAAACAAAAATTCCAGCTTAGATTTGATCAGCTTAGATGCAGAGAGCTGAATATTCTGACCTTAACCAGGGATGCTACCTCAGATGTCAGCTTGTCCATTTAGACATCCTCAACATCACACAGAGGCTGAAAGAAACCAAAAATACAATTAAGATTTGATTAGATTAGATGAAGACAGCTGGATATACTGATCTAATCCATGGATACTGCCTACCTTGTGAGCTTGTTCATTTTGCCATTTTCATCCTCAGAAAGAGACTGAAAGAAACAAAAATTCCAGCTTAGATTTGATCAGATTAGATGCAGACAGCTGAATATTCTGACCTTAACCAGGGATGCTACCTCAGTTGTCAGCTTGTCCATTTAGGCATCCCCACCCTCAGACGGTGGCTAAAAAATACCAAAAATACAATTAAGATTTGATTAGATTAGATGTAGACAGCTGGATATACTGATCTAATCAAAGGATACTGACTCCATTGTCAGCTTATACATTTGGCCATGTTCATCCTCAGAAGGTGGCTGAAAGAAACAAAAATTCCAGTTTAGATTTGATCAGATTAGATGCAGACAGCTGAATATTCTGACCTTAACCAGGGATGCTCCCTCAGTTGTCAGCGTATCCATTTAGGCATCCTCAACATCAGACAGTGGCTGAAAGAAACCAAAAATACAATTAAGATTTGATTAGATTAGATGAAGACAGCTGGATATACTGATCTAATCCATGGATACTGCCTCCCTTTTGAGCTTGTCCATTTTGCCATTTTCATCCTCAGAAGGTGGCTGAAAGAAACCAAAATACGAGCTAAGATTCGATCATATTAAATGCAGACAGCTGAATATTCTGACCTTAACCAGGGATGCTACCTAAGTTGTCACCTTGTCCATTTAGGTATCCTCACCCTCAGACGGTGGCTGAAAGAAACCAAAAATACAATTAAGATTTGATTAGATTAGATGCAGACAGCTGAATATTCTGACCTTAACCAGGGATGCTACCTCATATGTCAGCTTGTCCATTTAGGCATCCTCAACATCAGACGGTGGCTGAAAGAAACCAAAAATACAATTAAGATTTGATTAGATGAGATGAAGACAGCTGGATATACTGATCTAATCCATGGATACTGCCTACCTTGTGAGCTTGTTCATTTTGCCATTTTCATCCTCAGAAAGAGGCTGAAAGAAAAAAAAAAATCCAGTTTCGATTTGATCAGATTAGATGCAGACAGCTGAATATTCTGACGCTAACCAGGAATGCTCCCTCAGTTGTCAGCTTGTCCATTTAGGCATCCTCACCCTCAGACGGTGGCTGAAAGATACCAAAAATACAATTAAGATTTGATTAGATTAGATGTAGACAGCTGGATATACTGATCTAATCAAAGGATACTGCCTCCGTTGTCAGCTTATACATTTGGCCATGTTCATTCTCAGAAGGTTGCTGAAAGAAACAACATTTCCAGTTTAGATTTGATCAGATTAGATGCAGACAGCTGAATATTCTGACCTTAGCCAGGGATGTTCCCTCCCTTGTCAGCTTGTCCATTTAGGCATCCTCAACATCAGACGGTGGCTGAAAGAAACCAAAAATACAATTAAGATTTGATTTGATTAGAGGTAGACAGCTGGATATACTGATCTAATCAACGGATACTACCTCCCTTGTGAGCTTGTTCATTTGGCCATTTTCATCCTCAGAAGGTGGCTGAAAGAAACCAAAATACGAGCTAAGATTCGATCAGATTAGATGCAGACAGCTGAATATTCTGACCTTAACCTGGGATGCTACCTCAGTTGTCACCTTGTCCATTTAGGCATCCTCACCCTCAGACGGTGGCTGAAAGATACCAAAAATACAATTAAGATTTGATTAGATTAGATGTAGACAGCTGGATATACTGATCTAATCAAAGGATACTGCCTCCGTTGTCAGCTTATACATTTGGCCATGTTCATCCTCAGAAGGTGGCTGAAAGAAACAAAAATTCCAGTTTAGATTTGATCAGATTAGATGCAGAGAGCTGAATATTCTGACCTTAACCAGGGATGCTCCCTCAGTTGTCAGCTTGTCCATTTAGGCATCCACAACATCGGACGGTGGCTGAAAGAAACCAAAAATACAATTAAGATTTGATTTGATTAGATGTAGACAGCTGGATATACTGATCTAATCAAAGGATACTGCCTCCGTTGTCAGCTTATACATTTGGCCATGTTCATCCTCAGAAGGTGGCTGAAAGAAACAAAAATTCCAGCTTAGATTTGATCAGATTAGATGCAGACAGCTGAATATTCTGACCTTAACTAGGGATGCTACCTCAGATGTCAGCTTGTCCATTTAGGCATCCTCAACATCAGAAGGTGGCTGAAAGGAACCAAAAATACAATTAAGATTTGATTAGATTAGATGAAGACAGCTGGATATACTGATCTAATCCATGAATACTGCCTACCTTGTGAGCTTGTTCATTTTGCCATTTTCATCCTCAGAAAGAGGCTGAAAGAAAAAAAAAATTCCAGTTTAGATTTGATCAGATTAGATGCAGACAGCTGAATATTCTGACCTTAACCAGGGATGCTGCCTCAGTTGTCAGCTTGTCCATTTAGGCATCCTCACCCTCAGACGGTGGCTGAAAGATACCAAAAATACAATTTAGATTTGATTAGATTAGACGTAGACAGCTGGATATACTGATGTAATCCATGGATACTGCCTCCCTTTTGAGCTTGTCCATTTTGCCATTTTCATCCTCAGAAGGTGGTTGAAAGAAACAAAAATACGAGCTAAGATTCGATCAGATTAGATGCAGACAGCTGAATATTCTGACCTTAACCTGGGATGCTACCTCAGTTGTCACCTTGTCCATTTAGGCATCCTCACCCTCAGATGGTGGCTGAAAGAAACCAAAAATACAATTAAGATTTGATTAGATTAGATGTAGACAGCTGGATATACTGATCTAACCAAAGGATACTGCCTCCGTTGTCAGTTTATCCATTTGGCCATGTTCATCTTCAGAAGGTGGCTGAAAGAAACAAAAATTCCAGCTTAGATTTGATCAGATTAGATGCAGACAGCTGAATATTCTGACCTTAACTAGGGATGCTACCTCAGATGTCAGCTTGTCCATTTAGGCATCCTCAACATCAGACGGTGGCTGAAAGAAACCAAAAATACAATTAAGATTTGATTAGATTAGATGAAGACAGTTGGATATACTGATCTAATCCATGGATACTGCCTACCTTGTGAGTTTGTTCATTTTGCCATTTTCATCCTCAGAAAGAGGCTGAAAGAAAAAAAAAATTCCAGTTTATATTTGATCAGATTAGATGCAGACAGCTGAATATTCTGACCTTAACAAGGGATGCTCCCTCAGTTGTCAGCTTGTCCATTTAGGCATCCTCAACATCAGACGGTGGCTGAAAGAAATCAAAAATACAATTAAGATTTGATTTGATTAGATGTAGACAGCTGGATATACTGATCTAATCAAAGGATATTGCCTCCGTTGTCAGTTTATCCATTTGGCCATGTTCAACTTCAGAAGGTGGCTGAAAGAAACAAAAATTCCAGCTTAGATTTGATCAGATTAGATGCAGACAGCTGAATATTCTGACCTTAACCAGGGATGCTACCTTAGATGTCAGCTTGTCCATTTAGGCATCCTCAACATCAGACGGTGGCTGAAAGAAACCAAAAATACAATTAAGATTTGATTTGATTAGATGTAGACAGCGGGAAATACTGATCTAGTCAAAGGATACTGCCTCCGTTGTCAGTTTATCCATTTGGCCATGTTCATCTTCAGAAGGTGGATGAAAGAAACAACATTTCCAGTTTAGATTTGATCAGATTAGATGCAGACAGCTGAATATTCTGACCTTAGCCAGGGATGTTCCCTCACTTGTCAGCTTGTCCATTTAGGCATCCTCAACATCAGACGGTGGCTGAAAGAAACCAAAAATACAATTAAGATTTGATTTGATTAGAGGTAGACAGCTGGATATACTGATCTAATCAACGGATACTACCTCCCTTGTGAGCTTGTTCATTTGGCCATTTTCATCCTCAGAAGGAGGCTGAAAGAAACCAAAATACGAGCTAAGATTCGATCAGATTAGATGCAGACAGCTGAATATTCTGACCTTAACCAGGGATGCTACCTAAGTTGTCAGCTTGTCCATTTAGGCATCCTCACCCTCAGACGGTGGCTGAAAGATACCAAAAATACAATTAAGATTTGATTAGATTAGATGTAGACAGCTGGATATACTGATCTAATCAAAGGATACTGCCTCCGTTGTCAGCTTATACATTTGGCCATGTTCATCCTCAGAAGGTGGCTGAAAGAAACAAAAATTCCAGTTTAGATTGAATCAGATTATATGCAGACAGCTGAATATTCTGACCTTAACCAGGGATGCTCCCTCAGTTGTAAGCTTGTCCATTTAGGCATCCTCAACATCAGACGGTGGCTGAAAGAAACCAAAAATACAATTAAGATTTGATTTGATTAGAGGTAGACAGCTGGATATACTGATCTAATCAACGGATACTACTTTCCTTGTGAGCTTGTTCATTTGGCCATTTTCATCCTCAGAAGGTGGCTGAAAGAAACCAAAATACGAGCTAAGATTCAATCAGATTAGATGCAGACAGCTGAATATTCTGACCTTAACCAGGGATGCTACCTAACTTGTCACCTTGTCCATTTAGGCATCCTCACCCTCAGACGGTGGCTGAAAGAAACCAAAAATACAATTAAGATTTGATTAGATTAGATGTAGACAGCTGGATATACTGACCTTAACCAGGGATGCTCCCTCAGTTGTCAGCTTGTTCATTTAGGCATCCTCAACATCAGACGGTGGCTGAAAGAAACCAAAAATACAATTAGGATTTGATTTGATTAGATGTAGACTTCTGGATATACTGATCTAATCAAAGGATACTGCCTCCGTTGTCAGTTTATCCATTTGGCCATGTTCATCCTCGGAAAGTGGCTGAAAGAAACAAAAATTCCAGTTTAGATTTGATCAGATTAGATGCAGACAGCTGAATATTCTGACCTTAACCAGGGATGCTACCTCAGTTGTCAGCTTGTCCATTTAGGCATCCTCACACTCAGACGGTGGCTGAAAGATACCAAAAATACAATTAAGATTTGATTAGATTAGAGGTAGACAGCAGGATATACCGATCTAATCAACGGAAAGTGCCTCCCTTGTGAGCTTGTTCATTTGGCCATTTTCATCCTCAGAAGGTGGCTGAAAGAAACCAAAATACGAGCTAAGATTCAATCAGATTAGATGCAGACAGCTGAATATTCTGACCTTAACCAGGGATGCTACCTAAGTTGTCAGCTTGTCCATTTAGCCATCCTCAACATCAGATGGTGGCTGAAAGAAACCAAAAATACAATTAAGATTTGATTAGATGAGATGAAGACAGCTGGATATACTGATCTAATCCATGGATACTGCCTACCTTGTGAGCTTGTCCATTTTGCCATTTTCATCCTCAGAAAGAGGCTGAAAGAAACAAAAATTCCAGCTTAGATTTGATCAGATTAGATGCAGACAGCTGAATATTCTGACCTTAACCAGGGATGCTACCTCAGTTGTCAGCTTGTCCATTTAGGCATCCTCACCCTCAGACGGTGGCTGAAAGATACCAAAAATACAATTAAGATTTGATTAGATTAGATGTAGACAGCTGGATATACTGATCTAATCAAAGGATACTGCCTCCGTTGTCAGCTTATACATTTGGCCATGTTCATCCTCAGAAGGTGGCTGAAAGAAACAAAATTTCCAGTTTCGATTTGATCAGATTAGATGCAGACAGTTGAATATTCTGACCTTAACCAGGGATGCTCCCTCAGTTGTCAGCTTGTCCATTTAGGCATCCTCAACATCAGACGGTGGCTGAAAGAAACCAAAAATACAATTAGGATTTGATTTGATTAGATGTAGACAGCTGGATATACTGATCTAATCAAAGGATACTGCCTCCGTTGTCAGTTTATCCATTTGGCCATGTTCATCCTCGGAAAGTGGCTGAAAGAAACAAAAATTCCAGCTTAGATTTGATCAGATTAGATGCAGACAGCTGAATATTCTGACCTTAACCAGGGATGCTACCTCAGTTGTCAGCTTGTCCATTTAGGCATCCTCACCCTCAGACGGTGGCTGAAAGATACCAAAATACAATTAAGATTTGATTAGATTAGAGGTAGACAGCAGGATATACTGATCTAATCAACGGAAAGTGCCTCCCTTGTGAGCTTGTTCATTTGGCCATTTTCATCCTCAGAAGGTGGCTGAAAGAAACCAAAATACGAGCTAAGATTCAATCAGATTAGATGCAGACAGCTGAATATTCTGACCTTAACCAGGGATGCTACCTAAGTTGTCACCTTGTCCATTTAGGCATCCTCACCCTCAGACGGTGGCTGAAAGAAACCAAAAATACAATTAAGATTTGATTAGATTAGATGTAGACAGCTGGATATACTGATCTAATCAAAGGATATTGCCTCCGTTGTCAGTTTATCCATTTGGCCATGTTCATCTTCAGAAGGTGGCTGAAAGAAACAAAAATTCCAGCTTAGATTTGATCAGATTAGATGCATACAGCTGAATATTCTGACCTTAACCAGGGATGCTCCCTCAGTTGTCAGCTTGTCCATTTAGGCATCCTCAACATCAGACGGTGGCTGAAAGAAACCAAAAATACAATTAAGATTTGATTTGATTAGATGTAGACAGCTGGATATACTGATCTAATCCAAGGATACTGGCTCCGTTGTCACCTTATACATTTGGCCATGTTCATCCTCAGAAGGTGGCTGAAAGAAACAAAAATTCCAGTTTAGATTTGATCAGATTAGATGCAGACAGCTGAATATTCTGACCTTAACCAGGGATGCTACCTCAGTTGTCAGCTTGTCCATTTAGGCATCCTCACCCTCAGACGGTGGCTGAAAGATACCAAAAATACAATTAAGATTTGATTAGATTAGATGTAGACAGCTGGATATACTGATCTAATCAAAGGATACTGCCTCCGTTGTCAGCTTATACATTTGGCCATGTTCATCCTCAGAAGGTGGCTGAAAGAAACAAAAATTCCAGTTTAGATTTGATCAGATTAGATGCAGACAGCTGAATATTCTGACCTTAACCAGGGATGCTCCCTCAGTTGTCAGCTTGTCCATTTAGGCATCCTCAACATCAGACGGTGGCTGAAAGAAACCAAAAATACAATTAGGATTTGATTTGATTAGATGTAGACAGCTGGATATACTGATCTAATCAAAGGATACTGCCTCCGTTGGCAGTTTATCCATTTGGCCATGTTCATCCTCGGAAAGTGGCTGAAAGAAACAAAAATTCCAGCTTAGATTTGATCAGATTAGATGCAGACAGCTGAATATTCTGACCTTAACCAGGGATGCTACCTCAGTTGTCAGCTTGTCCATTTAGGCATCCTCACCCTCAGACGGTGGCTGAAAGATACCAAAAATACAGTTAAGATTTGATTAGATTAGAGGTAGACAGCAGGATATACTGATCTAATCAACGGAAAGTGCCTCCCTTGTGAGCTTGTTCATTTGGCCATTTTCATCCTCAGAAGGTGGCTGAAAGAAACCAAAATACGAGCTAAGATTCAATCAGATTAGATGCAGACAGCTGAATATTCTGACCTTAACCAGGGATGCTACCTAAATTGTCACCTTGTCCATTTAGGCATCCTCACCCTCAGACGGTGGCTGAAAGAAACCAAAAATACAATTAAGATTTGATTAGATTAGATGTAGGAAGCTGGATATACTGATCTAATCAAAGGATATTGCCTCCGTTGTCAGTTTATCCATTTGGCCATGTTCATCTTCAGAAGGTGGCTGAAAGAAACAAAAATTCCAGCTTAGATTTGATCAGATTAGATGCAGACAGCTGAATATTCTGACCTTAACCAGGGATGCTCCCTCAGTTGTCAGCTTGTCCATTTAGGCATCCTCAACATCAGGCGGTGGCTGAAAGAAACCAAAAATACAATTAAGATTTGATTCGATTAGATGTAGACAGCTAGATATACTGATCTAATCCAAGGATACTGGCTCCGTTGTCACCTTATACATTTGGCCATGTTCATCCTCAGAAGGTGGCTGAAAGAAACAAAAATTCCAGTTTAGATTTGATCAGATTAGATGCATGCAGCTGAATATTCTGACCTTAACCAGGGATGCTACCTCAGATGTCAGCTTGTCCATTTAGGCATCCTCAACATCAGACGGTGGCTGAAAGAAACCAAAAATACAATTAAGATTTGATTAGATGAGATGAAGACAGCTGGATATACTGATCTAATCCATGGATACTGCCTACCTTGTGAGCTTGTCCATTTTGCCATTTTCATCCTCAGAAAGAGGCTGAAAGAAACAAAAATTCCAGCTTAGATTTGATCAGATTAGATGCAGACAGCTGAATATTCTGACCTTAACCAGGGATGCTCCCTCAGTTGTCAGCTTGTCCATTTAGGCATCCTCAACATCAGACGGTGGCTGAAAGAAACCAAAAATACAATTAGGATTTGATTTGATTAGATGTAGACAGCTGGATATACTGATCTAATCAAAGGATACTGCCTCCGTTGTCAGTTTATCCATTTGGCCATGTTCATCCTTGGAAAGTGGCTGAAAGAAACAAAAATTCCAGATTAGATTTGATCAGATTAGATGCAAACAGCTGAATATTCTGACCTTAACCAGGGATGCTACCTCAGATGTCAGCTTGTCCATTTAGCCATCCTCAACATCAGATGGTGGCTGAAAGAAACCAAAAATACAATTAAGATTTGATTAGATGAGATGAAGACAGCTGGATATACTGATCTAATCCATGGATACTGCCTACCTTGTGAGCTTGTCCATTTTGCCATTTTCATCCTCAGAAAGAGGCTGAAAGAAACAAAAATTCCAGCTTAGATTTGATCAGATTAGATGCAGACAGCTGAATATTCTGACCTTAACCAGGGATGCTACCTCAGTTGTCAGCTTGTCCATTTAGGCATCCTCACCCTCAGACGGTGGCTGAAAGATACCAAAAATACAATTAAGATTTGATTAGATTAGATGTAGACAGCTGGATATACTGATCTAATCAAAGGATACTGCCTCCGTTGTCACCTTATACATTTGGCCATGTTCATCCTCAGAAGGTGGCTGAAAGAAACAAAAATTCCAGTTTAGATTTGATCAGATTAGATGCAGACAGCTGAATATTCTGACCTTAACCAGGGATGCTCCCTCAGTTGTCAGCTTGTCCATTTAGGCATCCTCAACATCAGACGGTGGCTGAAAGAAACCAAAAATACAATTAGGATTTGATTTGATTAGAGGTAGACAGCAGGATATACTGATCTAATCAACGGAAAGTGCCTCCCTTGTGAGCTTGTTCATTTGGCCATTTTCATCCTCAGAAGGTGGCTGAAAGAAACCAAAATACGAGCTAAGATTCAATCAGATTAGATGCAGACAGCTGAATATTCTGACCTTAACCAGGGATGCTACCTAAATTGTCACCTTGTCCATTTAGGCATCCTCACCCTCAGACGGTGGCTGAAAGAAACCAAAAATACAATTAAGATTTGATTAGATTAGATGTAGGAAGCTGGATATACTGATCTAATCAAAGGATACTGCCTCCGTTGTCAGTTTATCCATTTGGCCATGTTCATCTTCAGAAGGTGGCTGAAAGAAACAAAAATTCCAGCTTAGATTTGATCAGATTAGATGCATACAGCTGAATATTCTGACCTTAACCAGGGATGCTCCCTCAGTTGTCAGCTTGTCCATTTAGGCATCCTCAAAATCAGACGGTGGCTGAAAGAAACCAAAAATACAATTAAGATTTGATTTGATTAGATGTAGACAGCTAGATATACTGATCTAATCCAAGGATACTGGCTCCGTTGTCACCTTATACATTTGGCCATGTTCATCCTCAGAAGGTGGCTGAAAGAAACAAAAATTCCAGTTTAGATTTGATCAGATTAGATGCATACAGCTGAATATTCTGACCTTAACCAGGGATGCTACCTCAGATGTCAGCTTGTCCATTTAGGCATCCTCAACATCAGACGGTGGCTGAAAGAAACCAAAAATACAATTAAGATTTGATTAGATTAGAGGTAGACAGCAGGATATACTGATCTAATCAACGGAAAGTGCCTCCCTTGTGAGCTTGTTCATTTGGCCATTTTCATCCTCAGAAGGTGGCTGAAAGAAACCAAAATACGAGCTAAGATTCAATCAGATTAGATGCAGACAGCTGAATATTCTGACCTTAACCAGGGATGCTACCTAAGTTGTCACCTTGTCCATTTAGGCATCCTCACCCTCAGACGGTGGCTGAAAGAAACCAAAAATACAATTAAGATTTGATTAGATTAGATGTAGACAGCTGGATATACTGATCTAATCAAAGGATATTGCCTCCGTTGTCAGTTTATCCATTTGGCCATGTTCATCTTCAGAAGGTGGCTGAAAGAAACAAAAATTCCAGCTTAGATTTGATCAGATTAGATGCATACAGCTGAATATTCTGACCTTAACCAGGGATGCTCCCTCAGTTGTCAGCTTGTCCATTTAGGCATCCTCAACATCAGACGGTGGCTGAAAGAAACCAAAAATACAATTAAGATTTGATTTGATTAGATGTAGACAGCTGGAGATACTGATCTAATCCAAGGATACTGGCTCCGTTGTCACCTTATACATTTGGCCATGTTCATCCTCAGAAGGTGGCTGAAAGAAACAAAAATTCCAGTTTAGATTTGATCAGATTAGATGCAGACAGCTGAATATTCTGACCTTAACCAGGGATGCTACCTCAGTTGTCAGCTTGTCCATTTAGGCATCCTCACCCTCAGACGGTGGCTGAAAGATACCAAAAATACAATTAAGATTTGATTAGATTAGATGTAGACAGCTGGATATACTGATCTAATCAAAGGATACTGCCTCCGTTGTCAGCTTATACATTTGGCCATGTTCATCCTCAGAAGGTGGCTGAAAGAAACAAAAATTCCAGTTTAGATTTGATCAGATTAGATGCAGACAGCTGAATATTCTGACCTTAACCAGGGATGCTCCCTCAGTTGTCAGCTTGTCCATTTAGGCATCCTCAACATCAGACGGTGGCTGAAAGAAACCAAAAATACAATTAGGATTTGATTTGATTAGATGTAGACAGCTGGATATACTGATCTAATCAAAGGATACTGCCTCCGTTGGCAGTTTATCCATTTGGCCATGTTCATCCTCGGAAAGTGGCTGAAAGAAACAAAAATTCCAGCTTAGATTTGATCAGATTAGATGCAGACAGCTGAATATTCTGACCTTAACCAGGGATGCTACCTCAGTTGTCAGCTTGTCCATTTAGGCATCCTCACCCTCAGACGGTGGCTGAAAGATACCAAAAATACAGTTAAGATTTGATTAGATTAGAGGTAGACAGCAGGATATACTGATCTAATCAACGGAAAGTGCCTCCCTTGTGAGCTTGTTCATTTGGCCATTTTCATCCTCAGAAGGTGGCTGAAAGAAACCAAAATACGAGCTAAGATTCAATCAGATTAGATGCAGACAGCTGAATATTCTGACCTTAACCAGGGATGCTACCTAAATTGTCACCTTGTCCATTTAGGCATCCTCACCCTCAGACGGTGGCTGAAAGAAACCAAAAATACAATTAAGATTTGATTAGATTAGATGTAGGAAGCTGGATATACTGATCTAATCAAAGGATATTGCCTCCGTTGTCAGTTTATCCATTTGGCCATGTTCATCTTCAGAAGGTGGCTGAAAGAAACAAAAATTCCAGCTTAGATTTGATCAGATTAGATGCAGACAGCTGAATATTCTGACCTTAACCAGGGATGCTCCCTCAGTTGTCAGCTTGTCCATTTAGGCATCCTCAACATCAGACGGTGGCTGAAAGAAACCAAAAATACAATTAAGATTTGATTCGATTAGATGTAGACAGCTAGATATACTGATCTAATCCAAGGATACTGGCTCCGTTGTCACCTTATACATTTGGCCATGTTCATCCTCAGAAGGTGGCTGAAAGAAACAAAAATTCCAGTTTAGATTTGATCAGATTAGATGCATGCAGCTGAATATTCTGACCTTAACCAGGGATGCTACCTCAGATGTCAGCTTGTCCATTTAGGCATCCTCAACATCAGACGGTGGCTGAAAGAAACCAAAAATACAATTAAGATTTGATTAGATGAGATGAAGACAGCTGGATATACTGATCTAATCCATGGATACTGCCTACCTTGTGAGCTTGTCCATTTTGCCATTTTCATCCTCAGAAAGAGGCTGAAAGAAACAAAAATTCCAGCTTAGATTTGATCAGATTAGATGCAGACAGCTGAATATTCTGACCTTAACCAGGGATGCTCCCTCAGTTGTCAGCTTGTCCATTTAGGCATCCTCAACATCAGACGGTGGCTGAAAGAAACCAAAAATACAATTAGGATTTGATTTGATTAGATGTAGACAGCTGGATATACTGATCTAATCAAAGGATACTGCCTCCGTTGTCAGTTTATCCATTTGGCCATGTTCATCCTTGGAAAGTGGCTGAAAGAAACAAAAATTCCAGATTAGATTTGATCAGATTAGATGCAAACAGCTGAATATTCTGACCTTAACCAGGGATGCTACCTCAGATGTCAGCTTGTCCATTTAGCCATCCTCAACATCAGATGGTGGCTGAAAGAAACCAAAAATACAATTAAGATTTGATTAGATGAGATGAAGACAGCTGGATATACTGATCTAATCCATGGATACTGCCTACCTTGTGAGCTTGTCCATTTTGCCATTTTCATCCTCAGAAAGAGGCTGAAAGAAACAAAAATTCCAGCTTAGATTTGATCAGATTAGATGCAGACAGCTGAATATTCTGACCTTAACCAGGGATGCTACCTCAGTTGTCAGCTTGTCCATTTAGGCATCCTCACCCTCAGACGGTGGCTGAAAGATACCAAAAATACAATTAAGATTTGATTAGATTAGATGTAGACAGCTGGATATACTGATCTAATCAAAGGATACTGCCTCCGTTGTCAGCTTATACATTTGGCCATGTTCATCCTCAGAAGGTGGCTGAAAGAAACAAAAATTCCAGTTTAGATTTGATCAGATTAGATGCAGACAGCTGAATATTCTGACCTTAACCAGGGATGCTCCCTCAGTTGTCAGCTTGTCCATTTAGGCATCCTCAACATCAGACGGTGGCTGAAAGAAACCAAAAATACAATTAGGATTTGATTTGATTAGAGGTAGACAGCAGGATATACTGATCTAATCAACGGAAAGTGCCTCCCTTGTGAGCTTGTTCATTTGGCCATTTTCATCCTCAGAAGGTGGCTGAAAGAAACCAAAATACGAGCTAAGATTCAATCAGATTAGATGCAGACAGCTGAATATTCTGACCTTAACCAGGGATGCTACCTAAATTGTCACCTTGTCCATTTAGGCATCCTCACCCTCAGACGGTGGCTGAAAGAAACCAAAAATACAATTAAGATTTGATTAGATTAGATGTAGGAAGCTGGATATACTGATCTAATCAAAGGATATTGCCTCCGTTGTCAGTTTATCCATTTAGCCATGTTCATCTTCAGAAGGTGGCTGAAAGAAACAAAAATTCCAGCTTAGATTTGATCAGATTAGATGCATACAGCTGAATATTCTGACCTTAACCAGGGATGCTCCCTCAGTTGTCAGCTTGTCCATTTAGGCATCCTCAAAATCAGACGGTGGCTGAAAGAAACCAAAAATACAATTAAGATTTGATTTGATTAGATGTAGACAGCTAGATATACTGATCTAATCCAAGGATACTGGCTCCGTTGTCACCTTATACATTTGGCCATGTTCATCCTCAGAAGGTGGCTGAAAGAAACAAAAATTCCAGTTTAGATTTGATCAGATTAGATGCATACAGCTGAATATTCTGACCTTAACCAGGGATGCTACCTCAGATGTCAGCTTGTCCATTTAGGCATCCTCAACATCAGACGGTGGCTGAAAGAAACCAAAAATACAATTAAGATTTGATTAGATGAGATGAAGACAGCTGGATATACTGATCTAATCCATGGATACTGCCTACCTTGTGAGCTTGTCCATTTTGCCATTTTCATCCTCAGAAAGAGGCTGAAAGAAACAAAAATTCCAGCTTAGATTTGATCAGATTAGATGCAGACAGCTGAATATTCTGACCTTAACCAGGGATGCTCCCTCAGTTGTCAGCTTGTCCATTTAGGCATCCTCAACATCAGACGGTGGCTGAAAGAAACCAAAAATACAATTAGGATTTGATTTGATTAGATGTAGACAGCTGGATATACTGATCTAATCAAAGGATACTGCCTCCGTTGTCAGTTTATCCATTTGGCCATGTTCATCCTTGGAAAGTGGCTGAAAAAAACAAAAATTCCAGATTAGATTTGATCAGATTAGATGCAGACAGCTGAATATTCTGACCTTAACCAGGGATGCTACCTCAGTTGTCAGCTTGTCCATTTAGGCATCCTCACCCTCAGACGGTGGCTGAAAGATACCAAAAATACAATTAAGATTTGATTAGATTAGAGGTAGACAGCAGGATATACTGATCTAATCAACGGAAAGTGCCTCCCTTGTGAGCTTATTCATTTGGCCATTTTCATCCTCAGAAGGTGGCTGAAAGAAACCAAAATACGAGCTAAGATTCAATCAGATTAGATGCAGACAGCTGAATATTCTGACCTTAACCAGGGATGCTACCTAACTTGTCACCTTGTCCATTTAGCCATCCTCAACATCAGATGGTGGCTGAAAGAAACCAAAAATACAATTAAGATTTGATTAGATGAGATGAAGACAGCTGGATATACTGATCTAATCCATGGATACTGCCTACCTTGTGAGCTTGTCCATTTTGCCATTTTCATCCTCAGAAAGAGGCTGAAAGAAACAAAAATTCCAGCTTAGATTTGATCAGATTAGATGCAGACAGCTGAATATTCTGACCTTAACCAGGGATGCTACCTCAGTTGTCAGCTTGTCCATTTAGGCATCCTCACCCTCAGACGGTGGCTGAAAGATACCAAAAATACAATTAAGATTTGATTAGATTAGATGTAGACAGCTGGATATACTGATCTAATCAAAGGATACTGCCTCCGTTGTCAGCTTATACATTTGGCCATGTTCATCCTCAGAAGGTGGCTGAAAGAAACAAAAATTCCAGTTTAGATTTGATCAGATTAGATGCAGACAGCTGAATATTCTGACCTTAACCAGGGATGCTCCCTCAGTTGTCAGCTTGTCCATTTAGGCATCCTCAACATCAGACGGTGGCTGAAAGAAACCAAAAATACAATTAGGATTTGATTTGATTAGAGGTAGACAGCAGGATATACTGATCTAATCAACGGAAAGTGCCTCCCTTGTGAGCTTGTTCATTTGGCCATTTTCATCCTCAGAAGGTGGCTGAAAGAAACCAAAATACGAGCTAAGATTCAATCAGATTAGATGCAGACAGCTGAATATTCTGACCTTAACCAGGGATGCTACCTAAATTGTCACCTTGTCCATTTAGGCATCCTCACCCTCAGACGGTGGCTGAAAGAAACCAAAAATACAATTAAGATTTGATTAGATTAGATGTAGGAAGCTGGATATACTGATCTAATCAAAGGATATTGCCTCCGTTGTCAGTTTATCCATTTGGCCATGTTCATCTTCAGAAGGTGGCTGAAAGAAACAAAAATTCCAGCTTAGATTTGATCAGATTAGATGCATACAGCTGAATATTCTGACCTTAACCAGGGATGCTCCCTCAGTTGTCAGCTTGTCCATTTAGGCATCCTCAAAATCAGACGGTGGCTGAAAGAAACCAAAAATACAATTAAGATTTGATTTGATTAGATGTAGACAGCTAGATATACTGATCTAATCCAAGGATACTGGCTCCGTTGTCACCTTATACATTTGGCCATGTTCATCCTCAGAAGGTGGCTGAAAGAAACAAAAATTCCAGTTTAGATTTGATCAGATTAGATGCATACAGCTGAATATTCTGACCTTAACCAGGGATGCTACCTCAGATGTCAGCTTGTCCATTTAGGCATCCTCAACATCAGACGGTGGCTGAAAGAAACCAAAAATACAATTAAGATTTGATTAGATGAGATGAAGACAGCTGGATATACTGATCTAATCCATGGATACTGCCTACCTTGTGAGCTTGTCCATTTTGCCATTTTCATCCTCAGAAAGAGGCTGAAAGAAACAAAAATTCCAGCTTAGATTTGATCAGATTAGATGCAGACAGCTGAATATTCTGACCTTAACCAGGGATGCTCCCTCAGTTGTCAGCTTGTCCATTTAGGCATCCTCAACATCAGACGGTGGCTGAAAGAAACCAAAAATACAATTAGGATTTGATTTGATTAGATGTAGACAGCTGGATATACTGATCTAATCAAAGGATACTGCCTCCGTTGTCAGTTTATCCATTTGGCCATGTTCATCCTTGGAAAGTGGCTGAAAGAAACAAAAATTCCAGATTAGATTTGATCAGATTAGATGCAGACAGCTGAATATTCTGACCTTAACCAGGGATGCTACCTCAGTTGTCAGCTTGTCCATTTAGGCATCCTCACCCTCAGACGGTGGCTGAAAGATACCAAAAATACAATTAAGATTTGATTAGATTAGAGGTAGACAGCAGGATATACTGATCTAATCAACGGAAAGTGCCTCCCTTGTGAGCTTATTCATTTGGCCATTTTCATCCTCAGAAGGTGGCTGAAAGAAACCAAAATACGAGCTAAGATTCAATCAGATTAGATGCAGACAGCTGAATATTCTGACCTTAACCAGGGATGCTACCTAAATTGTCACCTTGTCCATTTAGGCATCCTCACCTTCAGACGGTGGCTGAAAGAAACCAAAAATACAATTAAGATTTGATTAGATTAGATGTAGACAGCTGGATATACTGATCTAATCAAAGGATATTGCCTCCGTTGTCAGTTTATCCATTTGGCCATGTTCATCTTCAGAAGGTGGCTGAAAGAAACAAAAATTCCAGCTTAGATTTGATCAGATTAGATGCAGACAGCTGAATATTCTGACCTTAACCAGGGATGCTCCCTCAGTTGTCAGCTTGTCCATTTAGGCATCCTCAACATCAGACGGTGGCTGAAAGAAACCAAAAATACAATTAGGATTTGATTTGATTAGATGTAGACAGCTGGATATACTGATCTAATCAAAGGATACTGCCTCCGTTGTCAGTTTATCCATTTGGCCATGTTCATCCTTGGAAAGTGGCTGAAAGAAACAAAAATTCCAGCTTAGATTTGATCAGATTAGATGCAGACAGCTGAATATTCTGACCTTAACCAGGGATGCTACCTCAGTTGTCAGCTTGTCCATTTAGGCATCCTCACCCTCAGACGGTGGCTGAAAGATACCAAAAATACAATTAAGATTTGATTAGATTAGAGGTAGACAGCAGGATATACTGATCTAATCAACGGAAAGTGTCTCCCTTGTGAGCTTGTTCATTTGGCCATTTTCATCCTCAGAAGGTGGCTGAAAGAAACCAAAATACGAGCTAAGATTCAATCAGATTAGATGCAGACAGCTGAATATTCTGACCTTAACCAGGGATGCTACCTAAGTTGTCACCTTGTCCATTTAGGCATCCTCACCTTCAGACGGTGGCTGAAAGAAACCAAAAATACAATTAAGATTTGATTAGATTAGATGTAGACAGCTGGATATACTGATCTAATCAAAGGATATTGCCTCCGTTGTCAGTTTATCCATTTGGCCATGTTCATCTTCAGAAGGTGGCTGAAAGAAACAAAAATTCCAGTTTCGATTTGATCAGATTAGATGCAGACAGCTGAATATTCTGACCTTAACCAGGGATGCTCCCTCAGTTGTCAGCTTGTCCATTTAGCCATCCTCAACATCAGACGGTGGCTGAAAGAAACCAAAAATACAATTAAGATTTGATTAGATTAGATGTAGACAGCTGGATATACTGATCTAATCAAAGGATACTGCCTCCGTTGTCAGTTTATCCATTTGGCCATGTTCATCCTCGGAAAGTGGCTGAAAGAAACAAAAATTCCAGCTTAGATTTGATCAGATTAGATGCAGACAGCTGAATATTCTGACCTTAACCAGGGATGCTACCTCAGTTGTCAGCTTGTCCATTTAGGCATCCTCACCCTCAGACGGTGGCTGAAAGATACCAAAAATACAATTAAGATTTGATTAGATTAGAGGTAGACAGCAGGATATACTGATCTAATCAACGGAAAGTGCCTCCCTTGTGAGCTTGTTCATTTGGCCATTTTCATCCTCAGAAGGTGGCTGAAAGAAACCAAAATACGAGCTAAGATTTAATCAGATTAGATGCAGACAGCTGAATATTCTGACCTTAACCAGGGATGCTACCTAAGTTGTCACCTTGTCCATTTAGGCATCCTCACCCTCAGACGGTGGCTGAAAGAAACCAAAAATACAATTAAGATTTGATTAGATTAGATGTAGACAGCTGGATATACTGATCTAATCAAAGGATATTGCCTCCGTTGTCAGTTTATCCATTTGGCCATGTTCATCTTCAGAAGGTGGCTGAAAGAAACAAAAATTCCAGCTTAGATTTGATCAGATTAGATGCATACAGCTGAATATTCTGACCTTAACCAGGGATGCTCCCTCAGTTGTCAGCTTGTCCATTTAGGCATCCTCAACATCAGACGGTGGCTGAAAGAAACCAAAAATACAATTAAGATTTGATTTGATTAGATGTAGACAGCTGGATATACTGATCTAATCCAAGGATACTGGCTCCGTTGTCACCTTATACATTTGGCCATGTTCATCCTCAGAAGGTGGCTGAAAGAAACAAAAATTCCAGTTTAGATTTGATCAGATTAGATGCATACAGCTGAATATTCTGACCTTAACCAGGGATGCTACCTCAGATGTCAGCTTGTCCATTTAGCCATCCTCAACATCAGATGGTGGCTGAAAGAAACCAAAAATACAATTAAGATTTGATTAGATGAGATGAAGACAGCTGGATATACTGATCTAATCCATGGATACTGCCTACCTTGTGAGCTTGTCCATTTTGCCATTTTCATCCTCAGAAAGAGGCTGAAAGAAACAAAAATTCCAGCTTAGATTTGATCAGATTAGATGCAGACAGCTGAATATTCTGACCTTAACCAGGGATGCTACCTCAGTTGTCAGCTTGTCCATTTAGGCATCCTCACCCTCAGACGGTGGCTGAAAGATACCAAAAATACAATTAAGATTTGATTAGATTAGATGTAGACAGCTGGATATACTGATCTAATCAAAGGATACTGCCTCCGTTGTCAGCTTATACATTTGGCCATGTTCATCCTCAGAAGGTGGCTGAAAGAAACAAAAATTCCAGTTTAGATTTGATCAGATTAGATGCAGACAGCTGAATATTCTGACCTAAACCAGGGATGCTCCCTCAGTTGTCAGCTTGTCCATTTAGGCATCCTCAACATCAGACGGTGGCTGAAAGAAACCAAAAATACAATTAGGATTTGATTTGATTAGATGTAGACAGCTGGATATACTGATCTAATCAAAGGATACTGCCTCCGTTGTCAGTTTATCCATTTGGCCATGTTCATCCTCGGAAAGTGGCTGAAAGAAACAAAAATTCCAGCTTAGATTTGATCAGATTAGATGCAGACAGCTGAATATTCTGACCTTAACCAGGGATGCTACCTCAGTTGTCAGCTTGTCCATTTAGGCATCCTCACCCTCAGACGGTGGCTGAAAGATACCAAAAATACAGTTAAGATTTGATTAGATTAGAGGTAGACAGCAGGATATACTGATCTAATCAACGGAAAGTGCCTCCCTTGTGAGCTTGTTCATTTGGCCATTTTCATCCTCAGAAGGTGGCTGAAAGAAACCAAAATACGAGCTAAGATTCAATCAGATTAGATGCAGACAGCTGAATATTCTGACCTTAACCAGGGATGCTACCTAAGTTGTCACCTTGTCCATTTAGGCATCCTCACCCTCAGACGGTGGCTGAAAGAAACCAAAAATACAATTAAGATTTGATTAGATTAGATGTAGGCAGCTGGATATACTGATCTAATCAAAGGATATTGCCTCCGTTGTCAGTTTATCCATTTGGCCATGTTCATCTTCAGAAGGTGGCTGAAAGAAACAAAAATTCCAGCTTAGATTTGATCAGATTAGATGCATACAGCTGAATATTCTGACCTTAACCAGGGATGCTCCCTCAGTTGTCAGCTTGTCCATTTAGGCATCCTCAACATCAGACGGTGGCTGAAAGAAACCAAAAATACAATTAAGATTTGATTTGATTAGATGTAGACAGCTAGATATACTGATCTAATCCAAGGATACTGGCTCCGTTGTCACCTTATACATTTGGCCATGTTCATCCTCAGAAGGTGGCTGAAAGAAACAAAAATTCCAGTTTAGATTTGATCAGATTAGATGCATACAGCTGAATATTCTGACCTTAACCAGGGATGCTACCTCAGATGTCAGCTTGTCCATTTAGGCATCCTCAACATCAGACGGTGGCTGAAAGAAACCAAAAATACAATTAAGATTTGATTAGATGAGATGAAGACAGCTGGATATACTGATCTAATCCATGGATACTGCCTACCTTGTGAGCTTGTCCATTTTGCCATTTTCATCCTCAGAAAGAGGCTGAAAGAAACAAAAATTCCAGCTTAGATTTGATCAGATTAGATGCAGACAGCTGAATATTCTGACCTTAACCAGGGATGCTCCCTCAGTTGTCAGCTTGTCCATTTAGGCATCCTCAACATCAGACGGTGGCTGAAAGAAACCAAAAATACAATTAGGATTTGATTTGATTAGATGTAGACAGCTGGATATACTGATCTAATCAAAGGATACTGCCTCCGTTGTCAGTTTATCCATTTGGCCATGTTCATCCTTGGAAAGTGGCTGAAAGAAACAAAAATTCCAGATTAGATTTGATCAGATTAGATGCAGACAGCTGAATATTCTGACCTTAACCAGGGATGCTACCTCAGTTGTCAGCTTGTCCATTTAGGCATCCTCACCCTCAGACGGTGGCTGAAAGATACCAAAAATACAATTAAGATTTGATTAGATTAGAGGTAGACAGCAGGATATACTGATCTAATCAACGGAAAGTGCCTCCCTTGTGAGCTTGTTCATTTGGCCATTTTCATCCTCAGAGGGTGGCTGAAAGAAACCAAAATACGAGCTAAGATTCAATCAGATTAGATGCAGACAGCTGAATATTCTGACCTTAACCAGGGATGCTACCTAAGTTGTCACCTTGTCCATTTAGGCATCCTCACCTTCAGACGGTGGCTGAAAGAAACCAAAAATACAATTAAGATTTGATTAGATTAGATGTAGACAGCTGGATATACTGATCTAATCAAAGGATATTGCCTCCGTTGTCAGTTTATCCATTTGGCCATGTTCATCTTCAGAAGGTGGCTGAAAGAAACAAAAATTCCATCTTAGATTTGATCAGATTAGATGCATACAGCTGAATATTCTGACCTTAACCAGGGATGCTCCCTCAGTTGTCAGCTTGTCCATTTAGGCATCCTCAACATCTGACGGTGGCTGAAAGAAACCAAAAATACAATTAAGATTTGATTTGATTAGATGTAGACAGCTGAATATACTGATCTAATCCAAGGATACTGGCTCCGTTGTCACCTTATACATTTGGCCATGTTCATCCTCAGAAGGTGGCTGAAAGAAACAAAAATTCCAGTTTAGATTTGATCAGATTAGATGCATACAGCTGAATATTCTGACCTTAACCAGGGATGCTACCTCAGATGTCAGCTTGTCCATTTAGCCATCCTCAACATCAGACGATGGCTGAAAGAAACCAAAAATACAATTAAGATTTGATTAGATGAGATGAAGACAGCTGGATATACTGATCTAATCCATGGATACTGCCTACCTTGTGAGCTTGTCCATTTTGCCATTTTCATCCTCAGAAAGAGGCTGAAAGAAACAAAAATTCCAGCTTAGATTTGATCAGATTAGATGCAGACAGCTGAATATTCTGACCTTAACCAGGGATGCTACCTCAGTTGTCAGCTTGTCCATTTAGGCATCCTCACCCTCAGACGGTGGCTGAAAGATACCAAAAATACAATTAAGATTTGATTAGATTAGATGTAGACAGCTGGATATACTGATCTAATCAAAGGATACTGCCTCCGTTGTCAGCTTATACATTTGGCCATGTTCATCCTCAGAAGGTGGCTGAAAGAAACAAAAATTCCAGTTTAGATTTGATCAGATTAGATGCAGACAGCTGAATATTCTGACCTTAACCAGGGATGCTCCCTCAGTTGTCAGCTTGTCCATTTAGGCATCCTCAACATCAGACGGTGGCTGAAAGAAACCAAAAATACAATTAGGATTTGATTTGATTAGATGTAGACAGCTGGATATACTGATCTAATCAACGGAAAGTGCCTCCCTTGTGAGCTTGTTCATTTGGCCATTTTCATCCTCAGAAGGTGGCTGAAAGAAACCAAAATACGAGCTAAGATTCAATCAGATTAGATGCAGACAGCTGAATGTTCTGACCTTAACCAGGGATGCTACCTAACTTGTCACCTTGTCCATTTAGGCATCCTCACCCTCAGACAGTGGCTGAAAGAAACCAAAAATACAATTAAGATTTGATTAGATTAGATGTAGACAGCTGGATATACTGATCTAATCAAAGGATATTGCCTCCGTTGTCAGTTTATCCATTTGGCCATGTTCATCTTCAGAAAGTGGCTGAAAGAAACAAAAATTCCAGCTTAGATTTGATCAGATTAGATGCATACAGCTGAATATTCTGACCTTAACCAGGGATGCTCCCTCAGTTGTCAGCTTGTCCATTTAGGCATCCTCAACATCAGACGGTGGCTGAAAGAAACCAAAAATACAATTAAGATTTGATTTGATTAGATGTAGACAGCTAGATATACTGATCTAATCCAAGGATACTGGCTCCGTTGTCACCTTATACATTTGGCCATGTTCATCCTCAGAAGGTGGCTGAAAGAAACAAAAATTCCAGTTTAGATTTGATCAGATTAGATGCATACAGCTGAATATTCTGACCTTAACCAGGGATGCTACCTCAGATGTCAGCTTGTCCATTTAGGCATCCTCAACATCAGACGGTGGCTGAAAGAAACCAAAAATACAATTAAGATTTGATTAGATTAGATGTAGACAGCTGGATATACTGATCTAATCAAAGGATATTGCCTCCGTTGTCAGTTTATCCATTTGGCCATGTTCATCTTCAGAAGGTGGCTGAAAGAAACAAAAATTCCAGCTTAGATTTGATCAGATTAGATGCAGACAGCTGAATATTCTGACCTTAACCAGGGATGCTCCCTCAGTTGTCAGCTTGTCCATTTAGGCATCCTCAACATCAGACGGTGGCTGAAAGAAACCAAAAATACAATTAGGATTTGATTTGATTAGATGTAGACAGCTGGATATACTGATCTAATCAAAGGATACTGCCTCCGTTGTCAGTTTATCCATTTGGCCATGTTCATCCTTGGAAAGTGGCTGAAAGAAACAAAAATTCCAGCTTAGATTTGATCAGATTAGATGCAGACAGCTGAATATTCTGACCTTAACCAGGGATGCTACCTCAGTTGTCAGCTTGTCCATTTAGGCATCCTCACCCTCAGACGGTGGCTGAAAGATACCAAAAATACAATTAAGATTTGATTAGATTAGAGGTAGACAGCAGGATATACTGATCTAATCAACGGAAAGTGTCTCCCTTGTGAGCTTGTTCATTTGGCCATTTTCATCCTCAGAAGGTGGCTGAAAGAAACCAAAATACGAGCTAAGATTCAATCAGATTAGATGCAGACAGCTGAATATTCTGACCTTAACCAGGGATGCTACCTAAGTTGTCACCTTGTCCATTTAGGCATCCTCACCTTCAGACGGTGGCTGAAAGAAACCAAAAATACAATTAAGATTTGATTAGATTAGATGTAGACAGCTGGATATACTGATCTAATCAAAGGATATTGCCTCCGTTGTCAGTTTATCCATTTGGCCATGTTCATCTTCAGAAGGTGGCTGAAAGAAACAAAAATTCCAGTTTCGATTTGATCAGATTAGATGCAGACAGCTGAATATTCTGACCTTAACCAGGGATGCTCCCTCAGTTGTCAGCTTGTCCATTTAGCCATCCTCAACATCAGACGGTGGCTGAAAGAAACCAAAAATACAATTAAGATTAGATTAGATGAGATGAAGACAGCTGGATATACTGATCTAATCCATGAATACTGCCTACCTTGTGAGCTTGTCCATTTTGCCATTTTCATCCTCAGAAAGAGGCTGAAAGAAACAAAAATTCCAGCTTAGATTTGATCAGATTAGATGCAGACAGCTGAATATTCTGACCTTAACCAGGGATGCTACCTCAGTTGTCAGCTTGTCCATTTAGGCATCCTCACCCTCAGACGGTGGCTGAAAGATACCAAAAATACAATTAAGATTTGATTAGATTAGATGTAGACAGCTGGATATACTGATCTAATCAAAGGATACTGCCTCCGTTGTCAGCTTATACATTTGGCCATGTTCATCCTCAGAAGGTGGCTGAAAGAAACAAAAATTCCAGTTTAGATTTGATCAGATTAGATGCAGACAGCTGAATATTCTGACCTTAACCAGGGATGCTCCCTCAGTTGTCAGCTTGTCCATTTAGGCATCCTCAACATCAGACGGTGGCTGAAAGAAACCAAAAATACAATTAGGATTTGATTTGATTAGATGTAGACAGCTGGATATACTGATCTAATCAAAGGATACTGCCTCCGTTGTCAGTTTATCCATTTGGCCATGTTCATCCTCGGAAAGTGGCTGAAAGAAACAAAAATTCCAGCTTAGATTTGATCAGATTAGATGCAGACAGCTGAATATTCTGACCTTAACCAGGGATGCTACCTCAGTTGTCAGCTTGTCCATTTAGGCATCCTCACCCTCAGACGGTGGCTGAAAGATACCAAAAATACAGTTAAGATTTGATTAGATTAGAGGTAGACAGCAGGATATACTGATCTAATCAACGGAAAGTGCCTCCCTTGTGAGCTTGTTCATTTGGCCATTTTCATCCTCAGAAGGTGGCTGAAAGAAACCAAAATACGAGCTAAGATTCAATCAGATTAGATGCAGACAGCTGAATATTCTGACCTTAACCAGGGATGCTACCTAAGTTGTCACCTTGTCCATTTAGGCATCCTCACCCTCAGACGGTGGCTGAAAGAAACCAAAACTACAATTAAGATTTGATTAGATTAGATGTAGGCAGCTGGATATACTGATCTAATCAAAGGATATTGCCTCCGTTGTCAGTTTATCCATTTGGCCATGTTCATCTTCAGAAGGTGGCTGAAAGAAACAAAAATTCCAGCTTAGATTTGATCAGATTAGATGCATACAGCTGAATATTCTGACCTTAACCAGGGATGCTCCCTCAGTTGTCAGCTTGTCCATTTAGGCATCCTCAACATCAGACGGTGGCTGAAAGAAACCAAAAATACAATTAAGATTTGATTTGATTAGATGTAGACAGCTAGATATACTGATCTAATCCAAGGATACTGGCTCCGTTGTCACCTTATACATTTGGCCATGTTCATCCTCAGAAGGTGGCTGAAAGAAACAAAAATTCCAGTTTAGATTTGATCAGATTAGATGCATACAGCTGAATATTCTGACCTTAACCAGGGATGCTACCTCAGATGTCAGCTTGTCCATTTAGGCATCCTCAACATCAGACGGTGGCTGAAAGAAACCAAAAATACAATTAAGATTTGATTAGATGAGATGAAGACAGCTGGATATACTGATCTAATCCATGGATACTGCCTACCTTGTGAGCTTGTCCATTTTGCCATTTTCATCCTCAGAAAGAGGCTGAAAGAAACAAAAATTCCAGCTTAGATTTGATCAGATTAGATGCAGTCAGCTGAATATTCTGACCTTAACCAGGGATGCTCCCTCAGTTGTCAGCTTGTCCATTTAGGCATCCTCAACATCAGACGGTGGCTGAAAGAAACCAAAAATACAATTAGGATTTGATTTGATTAGATGTAGACAGCTGGATATACTGATCTAATCAAAGGATACTGCCTCCGTTGTCAGTTTATCCATTTGGCCATGTTCATCCTTGGAAAGTGGCTGAAAGAAACAAAAATTCCAGATTAGATTTGATCAGATTAGATGCAGACAGCTGAATATTCTGACCTTAACCAGGGATGCTACCTCAGTTGTCAGCTTGTCCATTTAGGCATCCTCACCCTCAGACGGTGGCTGAAAGATACCAAAAATACAATTAAGATTTGATTAGATTAGAGGTAGACAGCAGGATATACTGATCTAATCAACGGAAAGTGCCTCCCTTGTGAGCTTGTTCATTTGGCCATTTTCATCCTCAGAGGGTGGCTGAAAGAAACCAAAATACGAGCTAAGATTCAATCAGATTAGATGCAGACAGCTGAATATTCTGACCTTAACCAGGGATGCTACCTAAGTTGTCACCTTGTCCATTTAGGCATCCTCACCTTCAGACGGTGGCTGAAAGAAACCAAAAATACAATTAAGATTTGATTAGATTAGATGTAGACAGCTGGATATACTGATCTAATCAAAGGATACTGCCTCCGTTGTCAGTTTATCCATTTGGCCATGTTCATCCTCGGAAAGTGGCTGAAAGAAACAAAAATTCCAGCTTAGATTTGATCAGATTAGATGCAGACAGCTGAATATTCTGACCTTAACCAGGGATGCTACCTCAGTTGTCAGCTTGTCCATTTAGGCATCCTCACCCTCAGACGGTGGCTGAAAGATACCAAAAATACAATTAAGATTTGATTAGATTAGAGGTAGACAGCAGGATATACTGATCTAATCAACGGAAAGTGCCTCCCTTGTGAGCTTGTTCATTTGGCCATTTTCATCCTCAGAAGGTGGCTGAAAGAAACCAAAATACGAGCTAAGATTTAATCAGATTAGATGCAGACAGCTGAATATTCTGACCTTAACCAGGGATGCTACCTAAGTTGTCACCTTGTCCATTTAGGCATCCTCACCCTCAGACGGTGGCTGAAAGAAACCAAAAATACAATTAAGATTTGATTAGATTAGATGTAGACAGCTGGATATACTGATCTAATCAAAGGATATTGCCTCCGTTGTCAGTTTATCCATTTGGCCATGTTCATCTTCAGAAGGTGGCTGAAAGAAACAAAAATTCCAGCTTAGATTTGATCAGATTAGATGCATACAGCTGAATATTCTGACCTTAACCAGGGATGCTCCCTCAGTTGTCAGCTTGTCCATTTAGGCATCCTCAACATCAGACGGTGGCTGAAAGAAACCAAAAATACAATTAAGATTTGATTTGATTAGATGTAGACAGCTGGATATACTGATCTAATCCAAGGATACTGGCTCCGTTGTCACCTTATACATTTGGCCATGTTCATCCTCAGAAGGTGGCTGAAAGAAACAAAAATTCCAGTTTAGATTTGATCAGATTAGATGCATACAGCTGAATATTCTGACCTTAACCAGGGATGCTACCTCAGATGTCAGCTTGTCCATTTAGCCATCCTCAACATCAGATGGTGGCTGAAAGAAACCAAAAATACAATTAAGATTTGATTAGATGAGATGAAGACAGCTGGATATACTGATCTAATCCATGGATACTGCCTACCTTGTGAGCTTGTCCATTTTGCCATTTTCATCCTCAGAAAGAGGCTGAAAGAAACAAAAATTCCAGCTTAGATTTGATCAGATTAGATGCAGACAGCTGAATATTCTGACCTTAACCAGGGATGCTACCTCAGTTGTCAGCTTGTCCATTTAGGCATCCTCACCCTCAGACGGTGGCTGAAAGATACCAAAAATACAATTAAGATTTGATTAGATTAGATGTAGACAGCTGGATATACTGATCTAATCAAAGGATACTGCCTCCGTTGTCAGCTTATACATTTGGCCATGTTCATCCTCAGAAGGTGGCTGAAAGAAACAAAAATTCCAGTTTAGATTTGATCAGATTAGATGCAGACAGCTGAATATTCTGACCTAAACCAGGGATGCTCCCTCAGTTGTCAGCTTGTCCATTTAGGCATCCTCAACATCAGACGGTGGCTGAAAGAAACCAAAAATACAATTAGGATTTGATTTGATTAGATGTAGACAGCTGGATATACTGATCTAATCAAAGGATACTGCCTCCGTTGTCAGTTTATCCATTTGGCCATGTTCATCCTCGGAAAGTGGCTGAAAGAAACAAAAATTCCAGCTTAGATTTGATCAGATTAGATGCAGACAGCTGAATATTCTGACCTTAACCAGGGATGCTACCTCAGTTGTCAGCTTGTCCATTTAGGCATCCTCACCCTCAGACGGTGGCTGAAAGATACCAAAAATACAGTTAAGATTTGATTAGATTAGAGGTAGACAGCAGGATATACTGATCTAATCAACGGAAAGTGCCTCCCTTGTGAGCTTGTTCATTTGGCCATTTTCATCCTCAGAAGGTGGCTGAAAGAAACCAAAATACGAGCTAAGATTCAATCAGATTAGATGCAGACAGCTGAGTATTCTGACCTTAACCAGGGATGCTACCTAAGTTGTCACCTTGTCCATTTAGGCATCCTCACCCTCAGACGGTGGCTGAAAGAAACCAAAAATACAATTAAGATTTGATTAGATTAGATGTAGGCAGCTGGATATACTGATCTAATCAAAGGATATTGCCTCCGTTGTCAGTTTATCCATTTGGCCATGTTCATCTTCAGAAGGTGGCTGAAAGAAACAAAAATTCCATCTTAGATTTTATCAGATTAGATGCATACAGCTGAATATTCTGACCTTAACCAGGGATGCTCCCTCAGTTGTCAGCTTGTCCATTTAGGCATCCTCAACATCAGACGGTGGCTGAAAGAAACCAAAAATACAATTAAGATTTGATTTGATTAGATGTAGACAGCTAGATATACTGATCTAATCCAAGGATACTGGCTCCGTTGTCACCTTATACATTTGGCCATGTTCATCCTCAGAAGGTGGCTGAAAGAAACAAAAATTCCAGTTTAGATTTGATCAGATTAGATGCATACAGCTGAATATTCTGACCTTAACCAGGGATGCTACCTCAGATGTCAGCTTGTCCATTTAGGCATCCTCAACATCAGACGGTGGCTGAAAGAAACCAAAAATACAATTAAGATTTGATTAGATGAGATGAAGACAGCTGGATATACTGATCTAATCCATGGATACTGCCTACCTTGTGAGCTTGTCCATTTTGCCATTTTCATCCTCAGAAAGAGGCTGAAAGAAACAAAAATTCCAGCTTAGATTTGATCAGATTAGATGCAGACAGCTGAATATTCTGACCTTAACCAGGGATGCTCCCTCAGTTGTCAGCTTGTCCATTTAGGCATCCTCAACATCAGACGGTGGCTGAAAGAAACCAAAAATACAATTAGGATTTGATTTGATTAGATGTAGACAGCTGGATATACTGATCTAATCAAAGGATACTGCCTCCGTTGTCAGTTTATCCATTTGGCCATGTTCATCCTTGGAAAGTGGCTGAAAGAAACAAAAATTCCAGATTAGATTTGATCAGATTAGATGCAGACAGCTGAATATTCTGACCTTAACCAGGGATGCTACCTCAGTTGTCAGCTTGTCCATTTAGGCATCCTCACCCTCAGACGGTGGCTGAAAGATACCAAAAATACAATTAAGATTTGATTAGATTAGAGGTAGACAGCAGGATATACTGATCTAATCAACGGAAAGTGCCTCCCTTGTGAGCTTGTTCATTTGGCCATTTTCATCCTCAGAGGGTGGCTGAAAGAAACCAAAATACGAGCTAAGATTCAATCAGATTAGATGCAGACAGCTGAATATTCTGACCTTAACCAGGGATGCTACCTAAGTTGTCACCTTGTCCATTTAGGCATCCTCACCTTCAGACGGTGGCTGAAAGAAACCAAAAATACAATTAAGATTTGATTAGATTAGATGTAGACAGCTGGATATACTGATCTAATCAAAGGATATTGCCTCCGTTGTCAGTTTATCCATTTGGCCATGTTCATCTTCAGAAGGTGGCTGAAAGAAACAAAAATTCCATCTTAGATTTGATCAGATTAGATGCATACAGCTGAATATTCTGACCTTAACCAGGGATGCTCCCTCAGTTGTCAGCTTGTCCATTTAGGCATCCTCAACATCTGACGGTGGCTGAAAGAAACCAAAAATACAATTAAGATTTGATTTGATTAGATGTAGACAGCTGAATATACTGATCTAATCCAAGGATACTGGCTCCGTTGTCACCTTATACATTTGGCCATGTTCATCCTCAGAAGGTGGCTGAAAGAAACAAAAATTCCAGTTTAGATTTGATCAGATTAGATGCATACAGCTGAATATTCTGACCTTAACCAGGGATGCTACCTCAGATGTCAGCTTGTCCATTTAGCCATCCTCAACATCAGACGATGGCTGAAAGAAACCAAAAATACAATTAAGATTTGATTAGATGAGATGAAGACAGCTGGATATACTGATCTAATCCATGGATACTGCCTACCTTGTGAGCTTGTCCATTTTGCCATTTTCATCCTCAGAAAGAGGCTGAAAGAAACAAAAATTTCAGCTTAGATTTGATCAGATTAGATGCAGACAGCTGAATATTCTGACCTTAACCAGGGATGCTACCTCAGTTGTCAGCTTGTCCATTTAGGCATCCTCACCCTCAGACGGTAGCTGAAAGATACCAAAAATACAATTAAGATTTGATTAGATTAGATGTAGACAGCTGGATATACTGATCTAATCAAAGGATACTGCCTCCGTTGTCAGTTTATACATTTGGCCATGTTCATCCTCAGAAGGTGGCTGAAAGAAACAAAAATTCCAGTTTAGATTTGATCAGATTAGATGCAGACAGCTGAATATTCTGACCTTAACCAGGGATGCTCCCTCAGTTGTCAGCTTGTCCATTTAGGCATCCTCAACATCAGACGGTGGCTGAAAGAAACCAAAAATACAATTAGGATTTGATTTGATTAGATGTAGACAGCTGGATATACTGATCTAATCAACGGAAAGTGCCTCCCTTGTGAGCTTGTTCATTTGGCCATTTTCATCCTCAGAAGGTGGCTGAAAGAAACCAAAATACGAGCTAAGATTCAATCAGATTAGATGCAGACAGCTGAATGTTCTGACCTTAACCAGGGATGCTACCTAACTTGTCACCTTGTCCATTTAGGCATCCTCACCCTCAGACGGTGGCTGAAAGAAACCAAAAATACAATTAAGATTTGATTAGATTAGATGTAGACAGCTGGATATACTGATCTAATCAAAGGATATTGCCTCCGTTGTCAGTTTATCCATTTGGCCATGTTCATCTTCAGAAAGTGGCTGAAAGAAACAAAAATTCCAGCTTAGATTTGATCAGATTAGATGCATACAGCTGAATATTCTGACCTTAACCAGGGATGCTCCCTCAGTTGTCAGCTTGTCCATTTAGGCATCCTCAACATCAGACGGTGGCTGAAAGAAACCAAAAATACAATTAAGATTTGATTTGATTAGATGTAGACAGCTAGATATACTGATCTAATCCAAGGATACTGGCTCCGTTGTCACCTTATACATTTGGCCATGTTCATCCTCAGAAGGTGGCTGAAAGAAACAAAAATTCCAGTTTAGATTTGATCAGATTAGATGCATACAGCTGAATATTCTGACCTTAACCAGGGATGCTACCTCAGATGTCAGCTTGTCCATTTAGGCATCCTCAACATCAGACGGTGGCTGAAAGAAACCAAAAATACAATTAAGATTTGATTAGATGAGATGAAGACAGCTGGATATACTGATCTAATCCATGGATACTGCCTACCTTGTGAGCTTGTCCATTTTGCCATTTTCATCCTCAGAAAGAGGCTGAAAGAAACAAAAATTCCATCTTAGATTTGATCAGATTAGATGCAGACAGCTGAATATTCTGACCTTAACCAGGGATGCTACCTCAGTTGTCAGCTTGTCCATTTAGGCATCCTCACCCTCAGACGGTGGCTGAAAGATACCAAAAATACAATTAAGATTTGATTAGATTAGAGGTAGACAGCAGGATATACTGATCTAATCAACGGAAAGTGCCTCCCTTGTGAGCTTGTTCATTTGGCCATTTTCATCCTCAGAAGGTGGCTGAAAGAAACCAAAATACGAGCTAAGATTCAATCAGATTAGATGCAGACAGCTGAATATTCTGACCTTAACCAGGGATGCTACCTAACTTGTCACCTTGTCCATTTAGGCATCCTCACCCTCAGACGGTGGCTGAAAGAAACCAAAAATACAATTAAGATTTGATTAGATTAGATGTAGACAGCTGGATATACTGATCTAATCAAAGGATATTGCCTCTGTTGTCAGTTTATCCATTTGGCCATGTTCATCTTCAGAAAGTGGCTGAAAGAAACAAAAATTCCAGCTTAGATTTGATCAGATTAGATGCATACAGCTGAATATTCTGACCTTAACCAGGGATGCTCCCTCAGTTGTCAGCTTGTCCATTTAGGCATCCTCAACATCAGACGGTGGCTGAAAGAAACCAAAAATACAATTAAGATTTGATTTGATTAGATGTAGACAGCTAGATACACTGATCTAATCCAAGGATACTGGCTCCGTTGTCACCTTATACATTTGGCCATGTTCATCCTCAGAAGGTGGCTGAAAGAAACAAAAATTCCAGTTTAGATTTGATCAGATTAGATGCATACAGCTGAATATTCTGACCTTAACCAAGGATGCTCCCTCAGTTGTCAGCTTGTCCATTTAGGCATCCTCAACATCAGACGGTGGCTGAAAGAAACCAAAAATACAATTAGGATTTGATTTGATTAGATGTAGACAGCTGGATATACTGATCTAATCCATGGATACTGCCTACCTTGTGAGCTTGTCCATTTTGCCATTTTCATCCTCAGAAAGAGGCTGAAAGAAACAAAAATTCCAGCTTAGATTTGATCAGATTAGATGCAGACAGCTGAATATTCTGACCTTAACCAGGGATGCTACCTCAGTTGTCAGCTTGTCCATTTAGGCATCCTCAACATCAGACGGTGGCTGAAAGAAACCAAAAATACAATTAGGATTTGATTTGATTAGATGTAGACAGCTGGATATACTGATCTAATCAAAGGATACTGCCTCCGTTGTCAGTTTATCCATTTGGCCATGTTCATCCTTGGAAAGTGGCTGAAAGAAACAAAAATTCCAGCTTAGATTTGATCAGATTAGATGCAGACAGCTGAATATTCTGACCTTAACCAGGAATGCTCACTCAGTTGTCAGCTTGTCCATTTAGGCATCCTCAACATCAGACGGTGGCTGAAAGAAACCAAAAATACAATTAGGATTTGATTTGATTAGATGTAGACAGCTGGATATACTGATCTAATCAAAGGATACTGCCTCCGTTGTCAGTTTATCCATTTGGCCATGTTCATCCTTGGAAAGTGGCTGAAAGAAACAAAAATTCCAGCTTAGATTTGATCAGATTAGATGCAGACAGCTGAATATTCTGACCTTAACCAGGAATGCTACCTCAGTTGTCAGCTTGTCCATTTAGGCATCCTCACCCTCAGACGGTGGCTGAAAGATACCAAAAATACAATTAAGATTTGATTAGATTAGAGGTAGACAGCAGGATATACTGATCTAATCAACGGAAAGTGCCTCCCTTGTGAGCTTGTTCATTTGGCCATTTTCATCCTCAGAAGGTGGCTGAAAGAAACCAAAATACGAGCTAAGATTCAATCAGGTTAGATGCAGACAGCTGAATATTCTGACCTTAACCAGGGATGCTACCTAAGTTGTCACCTTGTCCATTTAGGCATCCTCACCTTCAGACGGTGGCTGAAAGAAACCAAAAATACAATTAAGATTTGATTAGTTTAGATGTAGACAGCTGGATATACTGATCTAATCAAAGGATATTGCCTCCGTTGCCAGTTTATCCATTTGGCCATGTTCATCTTCAGAAGGTGGCTGAAAGAAACAAAAATTCCATCTTAGATTTGATCAGATTAGATGCATACAGCTGAATATTCTGACCTTAACCAGGGATGCTCCCTCAGTTGTCAGCTTGTCCATTTAGGCATCCTCAACATCAGACGGTGGCTGAAAGAAACCAAAAATACAATTAAGATTTGATTTGATTAGATGTAGACAGCTGGATATACTGATCTAATCCAAGGATACTGGCTCCGTTGTCACCTTATACATTTGGCCATGTTCATCCTCAAAAGGTGGCTGAAAGAAACAAAAATTCCAGTTTAGATTTGATCAGATTAGATGCATACAGCTGAATATTCTGACCTTAACCAGGGATGCTACCTCAGATGTCAGCTTGTCCATTTAGCCATCCTCAACATCAGACGGTGGCTGAAAGAAACCAAAAATACAATTAAGATTTGATTAGATGAGATGAAGACAGCTGGATATACTGATCTAATCCATGGATACTGCCTACCTTGTGAGCTTGTCCATTTTGCCATTTTCATCCTCAGAAAGAGGCTGAACGAAACAAAAATTCCAGCTTAGATTTGATCAGATTAGATGCAGACAGCTGAATATTCTGACCTTAACCAGGGATGCTACCTCAGTTGTCAGCTTGTCCATTTAGGCATCCTCACCCTCAGACGGTAGCTGAAAGATACCAAAAATACAATTAAGATTTGATTAGATTAGATGTAGACAGCTGGATATACTGATCTAATCAAAGGATACTGCCTCCGTTGTCAGCTTATACATTTGGCCATGTTCATCCTCAGAAGGTGGCTGAAAGAAACAAAAATTCCAGTTTAGATTTGATCAGATTAGATGCAGACAGCTGAATATTCTGACCTTAACCAGGGATGCTCCCTCAGATGTCAGCTTGTCCATTTAGGCATCCTCAACATCAGACGGTGGCTGAAAGAAACCAAAAATACAATTAGGATTTGATTTGATTCGATGTAGACATCTGGATATACTGATCTAATCAAAGGATACTGCCTCCGTTGTCAGTTTATCCATTTGGCCATGTTCATCCTCAGAAAGTGGCTGAAAGAAACAATAATTCCAGTTTAGATTTGATCAGATTAGATGCAGACAGCTGAATATTCTGACCTTAACCAGGAATGCTCCCTCAGTTGTCAGCTTGTCCATTTAGGCATCCTCAACATCAGACGGTGGCTGAAAGAAACCAAAAATACAATAAGGATTTGATTAGATGTAGACAGCTGGATATACTGATCTAATCAAAGGATACTGCCTCCGTTGTCAGTTTATCCATTTGGCCATGTTCATCTTCAGAAGGTGGCTGAAAGAAACAAAAATTCCAGTTTAGATTTGATCAGATTAGATGCATACAGCTGAATATTCTGACCTTAACCAGGGATGCTACCTCAGATGTCAGCTTGTCCATTTAGGCATCCTCAACATCAGACGGTGGCTGAAAGAAACCAAAAATACAATTAAGATTTGATTAGATGAGATGAAGACAGCTGGATATACTGATCCAATCCATGGATACTGCCTACCTTGTGAGCTTGTCCATTTTGCCATTTTCATCCTCAGAAAGAGGCTGAAAGAAACAAAAATTCCAGCTTAGATTTGATCAGATTAGATGCAGACAGCTGAATATTCTGACCTTAACCAGGGATGCTCCCTCAGTTGTCAGCTTGTCCATTTAGGCATCCTCAACATCAGACGGTGGCTGAAAGAAACCAAAAATACAATTAGGATTTGATTAGATTAGATGTAGAAAGCTGGATATACTGATCTAATCAAAGGATATTGCCTCCGTTGTCAGTTTATCCATTTGGCCATGTTCATCTTCAGAAGGTGGCTGAAAGAAACAAAAATTCCAGCTTAGATTTGATCAGATTAGATGCAGACAGCTGAATATTCTGACCTTAACCAGGAATGCTCCCTCAGTTGTCAGCTTGTCCATTTAGGCATCCTCAACATCAGACGGTGGCTGAAAGAAACCAAAAATACAATTAGGATTTGATTAGATGTAGACAGCTGGATATACTGATCTAATCAAAGGATACTGCCTCCGTTGTCAGTTTATCCATTTGGCCATGTTCATCTTCAGAAGGTGGCTGAAAGAAACAAAAATTCCAGTTTAGATTTGATCAGATTAGATGCATACAGCTGAATATTCTGACCTTAACCAGGGATGCTACCTCAGATGTCAGCTTGTCCATTTAGGCATCCTCAACATCAGACGGTGGCTGAAAGAAACCAAAAATACAATTAAGATTTGATTAGATGAGATGAAGACAGCTGGATATACTGATCTAATCCATGGATACTGCCTCCGTTGTCAGTTTATCCATTTGGCCATGTTCATCCTTGGAAAGTGGCTGAAAGAAACAAAAATTCCAGATTAGATTCAATCAGATTAGATGCAGACAGCTGAATATTCTGACCTTAACCAGGGATGCTACCTAAGTTGTCACCTTGTCCATTTAGGCATCCTCACCTTCAGACGGTGGCTGAAAGAAACCAAAAATACAATTAAGATTTGATTAGATTAGATGTAGACAGCTGGATATACTGATCTAATCAAAGGATATTCCCTCCGTTGTCAGTTTATCCATTTGGCCATGTTCATCTTCAGAAGGTGGCTGAAAGAAACAAAAATTCCAGCTTAGATTTGATCAGATTAGATGCAGACAGCTGAATATTCTGACCTTAACCAGGGATGCTCCCTCAGTTGTCAGCTTGTCCATTTAGGCATCCTCAACATCAGACGGTGGCTGAAAGAAACCAAAAATACAATTAGGATTTGATTTGATTAGATGTAGACAGCTGGATATACTGATCTAATCAAAGGATACTGCCTCCGTTGTCAGTTTATCCATTTGGCCATGTTCATCCTTGGAAAGTGGCTGAAAGAAACAAAAATTCCAGCTTAGATTAGATCAGATTAGATGCAGACAGCTGAATATTCTGACCTTAACCAGGGATGCTACCTCAGTTGTCAGCTTGTCCATTTAGGCATCCTCACCCTCAGACGGTGGCTGAACGATACCAAAAATACAATTAAGATTTGATTAGATTAGAGGTAGACACCAGGATATACTGATCTAATCAACGGAAAGTGCCTCCCTTGTGAGCTTGTTCATTTGGCCATTTTCATCCTCAGAAGGTGGCTGAAAGAAACCAAAATACGAGCTAAGATTCAATCAGATTAGATGCAGACAGCTGAATATTCTGACCTTAACCAGGGATGCTCCCTCAGTTGTCAGCTTGTCCATTTAGGCATCCTCAACATCTGACGGTGGCTGAAAGAAACCAAAAATACAATTAAGATTTGATTTGATTAGATGTAGACAGCTGAATATACTGATCTAATCAAAGGATACTGGCTCCGTTGTCACCTTATACATTTGGCCATGTTCATCCTCAGAAGGTGGCTGTAAGAAACAAAAATTCCAGTTTAGATTTGATCAGATTAGATGCATACAGCTGAATATTCTGACCTTAACCAGGGATGCTACCTCAGATGTCAGCTTGTCCATTTAGCCATCCTCAACATCAGACGGTGGCTGAAAGAAACCAAAAATACAATTAAGATTTGATTAGATGAGATGAAGACAGCTGGATATACTGATCTAATCCATGGATACTGCCTACCTTGTGAGCTTGTCCATTTTGCCATTTTCATCCTCAGAAAGAGGCTGAAAGAAACAAAAATTCCAGCTTAGATTTGATCAGATTAGATGCAGACAGCTGAATATTCTGACCTTAACCAGGGATGCTACCTCAGTTGTCAGCTTGTCCATTTAGGCATCCTCACCCTCAGACGGTGGCTGAAAGATACCAAAAATACAATTAAGATTTGATTAGATTAGATGTAGACAGCTGGATATACTGATCTAATCAAAGGATACTGCCTCCGTTGTCAGCTTATACATTTGGCCATGTTCATCCTCAGAAGGTGGCTGAAAGAAACAAAAATTCCAGTTTCGATTTGATCAGATTAGATGCAGACAGCTGAATATTCTGACCTTAACCAGGGATGCTCCCTCAGTTGTCAGCTTGTCCATTTAGGCATCCTCAACATCAGACGGTGGCTGAAAGAAACCAAAAATACAATTAGGATTTGATTTGATTAGATGTAGACAGCTGGATATACTGATCTAATCAAAGGATACTGCCTCCGTTGTCAGTTTATCCATTTGGCCATGTTCATCCTTGGAAAGTGGCTGAAAGAAACAAAAAATCCAGATTAGATTTGATCAGATTAGATGCAGACAGCTGAATATTCTGACCTTAACCAGGGATGCTACCTCAGTTGTCAGCTTGTCCATTTAGGCATCCTCACCCTCAGACGGTGGCTGAAAGATACCAAAAATACAATTAAGATTTGATTAGATTAGAGGTAGACAGCAGGATATACTGATCTAATCAACGGAAAGTGCCTCCCTTGTGAGCTTGTTCATTTGGCCATTTTTATCCTCAGAAGGTGGCTGAAAGAAACCAAAATACGAGCTAAGATTCAATCAGATTAGATGCAGACAGCTGAATATTCTGACCTTAACCAGGGATGCTACCTAAGTTGTCACCTTGTCCATTTAGGCATCCTCACCTTCAGACGGTGGCTGAAAGAAACCAAAAATACAATTAAGATTTGATTAGATTAGATGTAGACAGCTGGATATACTGATCTAATCAAAGGATATTGCCTCCGTTGTCAGTTTATCCATTTGGCCATGTTCATCTTCAGAAGGTGGCTGAAAGAAACAAAAATTCCATCTTAGATTTGATCAGATTAGATGCATACAGCTGAATATTCTGACCTTAACCAGGGATGCTCCCTCAGTTGTCAGCTTGTCCATTTAGGCATCCTCAACATCTGACGGTGGCTGAAAGAAACCAAAAATACAATTAAGATTTGATTTGATTAGATGTAGACAGCTGAATATACTGATCTAATCCAAGGATACTGGCTCCGTTGTCACCTTATACATTTGGCCATGTTCATCCTCAGAAGGTGGCTGAAAGAAACAAAAATTCCAGTTTAGATTTGATCAGATTAGATGCATACAGCTGAATATTCTGACCTTAACCAGGGATGCTACCTCAGATGTCAGCTTGTCCATTTAGCCATCCTCAACATCAGACGGTGGCTGAAAGAAACCAAAAATACAATTAAGATTTGATTAGATGAGATGAAGACAGCTGGATATACTGATCTAATCCATGGATACTGCCTACCTTGTGAGCTTGTCCATTTTGCCATTTTCATCCTCAGAAAGAGGCTGAAAGAAACAAAAATTCCAGCTTAGATTTGATCAGATTAGATGCAGACAGCTGAATATTCTGACCTTAACCAGGGATGCTACCTCAGTTGTCAGCTTGTCCATTTAGGCATCCTCACCCTCAGACGGTGGCTGAAAGATACCAAAAATACAATTAAGATTTGATTAGATTAGATGTAGACAGCTGGATATACTGATCTAATCAAAGGATACTGCCTCCGTTGTCAGCTTATACATTTGGCCATGTTCATCCTCAGAAGGTGGCTGAAAGAAACAAAAATTCCAGTTTAGATTTGATCAGATTAGATGCAGACAGCTGAATATTCTGACCTTAACCAGGGATGCTCCCTCAGTTGTCAGCTTGTCCATTTAGGCAACCTCAACATCAGACGGTGGCTGAAAGAAACCAAAAATACAATTAGGATTTGATTTGATTAGATGTAGACAGCTGGATATACTGATCTCATCAAAGGATACTGCCTCCGTTGTCAGTTTATCCATTTGGCCATGTTCATCCTCGGAAAGTGGCTGAAAGAAACAAAAATTCCAGTTTAGATTTGATCAGATTAGATGCAGACAGCTGAATATTCTGACCTTAACCAGGGATGCTACCTCAGTTGTCAGCTTGTCCATTTAGGCATCCTCACCCTCAGACGGTGGCTGAAAGATACCAAAAATACAATTAAGATTTGATTAGATTAGAGGTAGACAGCAGGATATACTGATCTAATCAACGGAAAGTGCCTCCCTTGTGAGCTTGTTCATTTGGCCATTTTCATCCTCAGAAGGTGGCTGAAAGAAACCAAAATACGAGCTAAGATTCAATCAGATTAGATGCAGACAGCTGAATATTCTGACCTTAACCAGGGATGCTACCTAACTTGTCACCTTGTCCATTTAGGCATCCTCACCCTCAGATGGTGGCTGAAAGAAACCAAAAATACAATTAAGATTTGATTAGATTAGATGTAGACAGCTGGATATACTGATCTAATCAAAGGATATTGCCTCCGTTGTCAGTTTATCCATTTGGCCATGTTCATCTTCAGAAAGTGGCTGAAAGAAACAAAAATTCCAGCTTAGATTTGATCAGATTAGATGCATACAGCTGAATATTCTGACCTTAACCAGGGATGCTCCCTCAGTTGTCAGCTTGTCCATTTAGGCATCCTCAACATCAGACGGTGGCTGAAAGAAACCAAAAATACAATTAAGATTTGATTTGATTAGATGTAGACAGCTAGATATACTGATCTAATCCAAGGATACTGGCTCCGTTGTCACCTTATACATTTGGCCATGTTCATCCTCAGAAGGTGGCTGAAAGAAACACAAATTCCAGTTTAGATTTGATCAGATTAGATGCATACAGCTGAATATTCTGACCTTAACCAGGGATGCTACCTCAGATGTCAGCTTGTCCATTTAGGCATCCTCAACATCAGACGGTGGCTGAAAGAAACCAAAAATACAATTAAGATTTGATTAGATGAGATGAAGACAGCTGGATATACTGATCTAATCCATGGATACTGCCTACCTTGTGAGCTTGTCCATTTTGCCATTTTCATCCTCAGAAAGAGGCTGAAAGAAACAAAAATTCCAGCTTAGATTTGATCAGATTAGATGCAGACAGCTGAATATTCTGACCTTAACCAGGGATGCTACCTCAGTTGTCAGCTTGTCCATTTAGGCATCCTCACCCTCAGACGGTGGCTAAAAGATACAAAAAATACAATTAAGATTTGATTAGATTAGATGTAGACAGCTGGATATACTGATCTAATCAAAGGATACTGCCTCCGTTGTCAGCTTATACATTTGGCCATGTTCATCCTCAGAAGGTGGCTGAAAGAAACAAAAATTCCAGTTTAGATTTGATCAGATTAGATGCAGACAGCTGAATATTCTGACCTTAACCAGGAATGCTCACTCAGTTGTCAGCTTGTCCATTTAGGCATCCTCAACATCAGACGGTGGCTGAAAGAAACCAAAAATACAATTAGGATTTGATTTGATTAGATGTAGACAGCTGGATATACTGATCTAATCAAAGGATACTGCCTCCGTTGTCAGTTTATCCATTTGGCCATGTTCATCCTTGGAAAGTGGCTGAAAGAAACAAAAATTCCAGCTTAGATTTGATCAGATTAGATGCAGACAGCTGAATATTCTGACCTTAACCAGGGATGCTACCTCAGTTGTCAGCTTGTCCATTTAGGCATCCTCACCCTCAGACGGTGGCTGAAAGATACCAAAAATACAATTAAGATTTGATTAGATTAGAGGTAGACAGCAGGATATACTGATCTAATCAACGAAAAGTGCCTCCCTTGTGAGCTTGTTCATTTGGCCATTTTCATCCTCAGAAGGTGGCTGAAAGAAACCAAAATACGAGCTAAGATTCAATCAGATTAGATGCAGACAGCTGAATATTCTGACCTTAACCAGGGATGCTACCTAACTTGTCACCTTGTCCATTTAGGCATCCTCACCCTCAGACGGTGGCTGAAAGAAACCAAAAATACAATTAAGATTTGATTAGATTAGATGTAGACAGCTGGATATACTGATCTAATCAAAGGATATTGCCTCCGTTGTCAGTTTATCCATTTGGCCATGTTCATCTTCAGAAAGTGGCTGAAAGAAACAAAAATTCCAGCTTAGATTTGATCAGATTAGATGCATACAGCTGAATATTCTGACCTTAACCAGGGATGCTCCCTCAGTTGTCAGCTTGTCCATTTAGGCATCCTCAACATCAGACGGTGGCTGAAAGAAACCAAAAATACAATTAAGATTTGATTTGATTAGATGTAGACAGCTAGATATACTGATCTAATCCAAGGATACTGGCTCCGTTGTCACCTTATACATTTGGCCATGTTCATCCTCAGAAGGTGGCTGAAAGAAACAAAAATTCCAGTTTAGATTTGATCAGATTAGATGCATACAGCTGAATATTCTGACCTTAACCAGGGATGCTACCTCAGATGTCAGCTTGTCCATTTAGCCATCCTCAACATCAGACGGTGGCTGAAAGAAACCAAAAATACAATTAAGATTTGATTAGATGAGATGAAGACAGCTGGATATACTGATCTAATCCATGGATACTGCCTACCTTGTGAGCTTGTCCATTTTGCCATTTTCATCCTCAGAAAGAGGCTGAAAGAAACAAAAATTCCAGCTTAGATTTGATCAGATTAGATGCAGACAGCTGAATATTCTGACCTTAACCAGGGATGCTACCTCAGTTGTCAGCTTGTCCATTTAGGCATCCTCACCCTCAGACGGTGGCTGAAAGATACCAAAAATACAATTAAGATTTGATTAGGTTAGATGTAGACAGCTGGATATACTGATCTAATCAAAGGATACTGCCTCCGTTGTCAGCTTATACATTTGGCCATGTTCATCCTCAGAAGGTGGCTGAAAGAAACAAAAATTCCAGTTTAGATTTGATCAGATTAGATGCAGACAGCTGAATATTCTGACCTTAACCAGGGATGCTCCCTCAGTTGTCAGCTTGTCCATTTAGGCATCCTCAACATCAGACGGTGGCTGAAAGAAACCAAAAATACAATTAGGATTTGATTTGATTAGATGTAGACAGCTGGATATACTGATCTAATCAAAGGATACTGCCTCCGATGTCAGTTTATCCATTTGGCCATGTTCATCCTCGGAAAGTGGCTGAAAGAAACAAAAATTCCAGTTTAGATTTGATCAGATTAGATGCAGACAGCTGAATATTCTGACCTTAACCAGGGACGCTACCTCAGTTGTCAGCTTGTCCATTTAGGCATCCTCACCCTCAGACGGTGGCTGAAAGATACCAAAAATACAATTAAGATTTGATTAGATTAGAGGTAGACAGCAGGATATACTGATCTAATCAACGGAAAGTGCCTCCCTTGTGAGCTTGTTCATTTGGCCATTTTCATCCTCAGAAGGTGGCTGAAAGAAACCAAAATACGAGCTAAGATTCAATCAGATTAGATGCAGACAGCTGAATATTCTGACCTTAACCAGGGATGCTACCTAACTTGTCACCTTGTCCATTTAGGCATCCTCACCCTCAGACGGTGGCTGAAAGAAACCAAAAATACAATTAAGATTTGATTAGATTAGATGTAGACAGCTGGATATACTGATCTAATCAAAGGATATTGCCTCCGTTGTCAGTTTATCCATTTGGCCATGTTCATCTTCAGAAAGTGGCTGAAAGAAACAAAAATTCCAGCTTAGATTTGATCAGATTAGATGCATACAGCTGAATATTCTGACCTTAACCAGGGATGCTCCCTCAGTTGTCAGCTTGTCCATTTAGGCATCCTCAACATCAGACGGTGGCTGAAAGAAACCAAAAATACAATTAAGATTTGATTTGATTAGATGTAGACAGCTAGATATACTGATCTAATCCAAGGATACTGGCTCCGTTGTCACCTTATACATTTGGCCATGTTCATCCTCAGAAGGTGGCTGAAAGAAACAAAAATTCCAGTTTAGATTTGTCTGATTAGATGCATACAGCTGAATATTCTGACCTTAACCAAGGATGCTCCCTCAGTTGTCAGCTTGTCCATTTAGGCATCCTCAACATCAGACGGTGGCTGAAAGAAACCAAAAATACAATTAGGATTTGATTTGATTAGATGAAGACAGCTGGATATACTGATCTAATCCATGGATACTGCCTACCTTGTGAGCTTGTCCATTTTGCCATTTTCATCCTCAGAAAGAGGCTGAAAGAAACAAAAATTCCAGCTTAGATTTGATCAGATTAGATGCAGACAGCTGAATATTCTGACCTTAACCAAGGATGCTACCTCAGTTGTCAGCTTGTCCATTTAGGCATCCTCAACATCAGACGGTGGCTGAAAGAAACCAAAAATACAATTAGGATTTGATTTGATTAGATGTAGACAGCTGGATATACTGATCTAATCAAAGGATACTGCCTCCGTTGTCAGTTTATCCATTTGGCCATGTTCATCCTTGGAAAGTGGCTGAAAGAAACAAAAATTCCAGCTTAGATTTGATCAGATTAGATGCAGACAGCTGAATATTCTGGCCTTAACCAGGAATGCTCACTCAGTTGTCAGCTTGTCCATTTAGGCATCCTCAACATCAGACGGTGGCTGAAAGAAACCAAAAATACAATTAGGATTTGATTTGATTAGATGTAGACAGCTGGATATACTGATCTAATCAAAGGATACTGCCTCCGTTGTCAGTTTATCCATTTGGCCATGTTCATCCTTGGAAAGTGGCTGAAAGAAACAAAAATTCCAGCTTAGATTTGATCAGATTAGATGCAGACAGCTGAATATTCTGACCTTAACCAGGGATGCTACCTCAGTTGTCAGCTTGTCCATTTAGGCATCCTCACCCTCAGACGGTGGCTGAAAGATACCAAAAATACAATTAAGATTTGATTAGATTAGAGGTAGACAGCAGGATATACTGATCTAATCAACGGAAAGTGCCTCCCTTGTGAGCTTGTTCATTTGGCCATTTTCATCCTCAGAAGGTGGCTGAAAGAAACCAAAATACGAGCTAAGATTCAATCAGGTTAGATGCAGACAGCTGAATATTCTGACCTTAACCAGGGATGCTACCTAAGTTGTCACCTTGTCCATTTAGGCATCCTCACCTTCAGACGGTGGCTGAAAGAAACCAAAAATACAATTAAGATTTGATTAGATTAGATGTAGACAGCTGGATATACTGATCTAATCAAAGGATATTGCCTCCGTTGCCAGTTTATCCATTTGGCCATGTTCATCTTCAGAAGGTGGCTGAAAGAAACAAAAATTCCATCTTAGATTTGATCAGATTAGATGCATACAGCTGAATATTCTGACCTTAACCAGGGATGCTCCCTCAGTTGTCAGCTTGTCCATTTAGGCATCCTCAACATCAGACGGTGGCTGAAAGAAACCAAAAATACAATTAAGATTTGATTTGATTAGATGTAGACAGCTGGATATACTGATCTAATCCAAGGATACTGGCTCCGTTGTCACCTTATACATTTGGCCATGTTCATCCTCAAAAGGTGGCTGAAAGAAACAAAAATTCCAGTTTAGATTTGATCAGATTAGATGCATACAGCTGAATATTCTGACCTTAACCAGGGATGCTACCTCAGATGTCAGCTTGTCCATTTAGCCATCCTCAACATCAGACGGTGGCTGAAAGAAACCAAAAATACAATTAAGATTTGATTAGATGAGATGAAGACAGCTGGATATACTGATCTAATCCATGGATACTGCCTACCTTGTGAGCTTGTCCATTTTGCCATTTTCATCCTCAGAAAGAGGCTGAAAGAAACAAAAATTCCACCTTAGATTTGATCAGATTAGATGCAGACAGCTGAATATTCTGACCTTAACCAGGGATGCTACCTCAGTTGTCAGCTTGTCCATTTAGGCATCCTCACCCTCAGACGGTAGCTGAAAGATACCAAAAATACAATTAAGATTTGATTAGATTAGATGTAGACAGCTGGATATACTGATCTAATCAAAGGATACTGCCTCCGTTGTCAGCTTATAAATTTGGCCATGTTCATCCTCAGAAGGTGGCTGAAAGAAACAAAAATTCCAGTTTAGATTTGATCAGATTAGATGCAGAGAGCTGAATATTCTGACCTTAACCAGGGATGCTCCCTCAGATGTCAGCTTGTCCATTTAGGCATCCTCAACATCAGACGGTGGCTGAAAGAAACCAAAAATACAATTAGGATTTGATTTGATTCGATGTAGACATCTGGATATACTGATCTAATCAAAGGATACTGCCTCCGTTGTCAGTTTATCCATTTGGCCATGTTCATCCTCAGAAAGTGGCTGAAAGAAACAATAATTCCAGTTTAGATTTGATCAGATTAGATGCAGACAGCTGAATATTCTGACCTTAACCAGGAATGCTCCCTCAGTTGTCAGCTTGTCCATTTAGGCATCCTCAACATCAGACGGTGGCTGAAAGAAACCAAAAATACAATTAGGATTTGATTAGATGTAGACAGCTGGATATACTGATCTAATCAAAGGATACTGCCTCCGTTGTCAGTTTGTCCATTTGGCCATGTTCATCCTTGGAAAGTGGCTGAAAGAAACAAAAATTCCAGCTTAGATTTGATCAGATTAGATGCAGAGAGCTGAATATTCTGACCTTAACCAGGGATGCTACCTCAGTTGTCAGCTTGTCCATTTAGGCATCCTCACCCTCAGACGGTGGCTGAAAGATACCAAAAATACAATTAAGATTTGATTAGATTAGAGGTAGACAGCAGGATATACTGATCTAATCAACGGACAGTGCCTCCCTTGTGAACTTGTTCATTTGGCCATTTTCATCCTGTGGAAATATAGATTTTTATGATCAGTTATGTCCCCTATCTTGGACCCCAACGGTTTCATGTATAAATCACAAGTACATGTATGTTTCCTCCAGTTCCAGTTATGAAGACGCAAACACATGTGCGTCCACCGTCAACATGTCCTCTTTCAGATCCGCCATGAATGGGCCGGATATTCTATTCCTAAGTATGAAAGGCCACCGGCTTTATATGGTTCGTTTATCCCATTTTACAGTCCAGGCGAGTAGGCCCTGATTCTGCCATTAAGCCTTTTCCTGCCTTCTGCCTCTGAAAGCTCCAGTCTGAGCTCGCATCTGTATCCATGAACTTTGTCCTACTCCCTGCGCGGCTAACGGTGCCTGACTCGACCTGTCTGCTTGCCAAAAACTGTATTTCACCTTCGAGATTATCTGCTCCGCTCCCCATCCAATGGATTCCTGTCTAGCAGTTTAAGTAAACATTCCTCTAGCTACCGTGCAAATGGGCCCGGCTTCTCTGTCTTTATGCAAGTAATTCATAGCCCTGTTACTATGGAAGATTTCTGCCCTTGCATCTAGTGTAGACACTTAGACGCTTGTACACGCACTAACAGTCAGTATAGTCAGTATAGAATAAGATTCTATCCTAAGAGACCTCTCTTTTTGGATAACACAGTTCTTTAAACATAGGATGTTAGATATGATTTGGGATTAGGTTGACATAACCCCAGACTTCTGTCTCCACATGTAGAGCTAAATGTCAAGTCCCCTTCACCCCCTAGTTGCACGTCAATCACACGTCATGCTGCTGCGCGCGCATCTCTGCCAAGTATTTCTGCTGACATTGCGAAATTCTTTCATGGAACCACCCATTTGTGACATCATACCTAATGACGTTCTTTAGTTACGCCTAGTTACACCCATTTTAGTTACGCATGTATGTTTTTATCTCTGTTATCAACTGTTACGCCTCCTGCATCTGTTTCACTATAATGCCTCTTCTATAAATATGATTATCTGTCAATAAAGTATGGTCCTTCACTTCCTGAACCTTCGTGGTGATGGAATATGGAGTCCTCAATTCGAATTGATTTTGGAATAAAGCCCGTTCCGAACCTCTAATACCACGGATTCTGCCTCTTATTTTACTGAGCTATTATTATAGATTTTCCGCATCAAATTAAGTACCGGTAATTAAATTATTTACCACATATATGGCGCCCGATTAGGGACACTTTCTCATCTCACGCGCCGGAGGTGCGTTGCAGGCCCGGTCTCCTGTCACAGCTGGACGGACAACAACGCGTACCCACAGGATTTCCTGTATCTCCCTCCTGCCGAGCGGGGGTAACTGAGGCTGCGATCAACACCCAGACGAGGCGGTGAGAAGTGCGAAGTATCCCGACCAGAGCCTAGCTGAGAGAGCAAGATCCGAGGTATACAGAGGCCCACCAGGTTCCGAAGTTCCGAAGTTTCGAGTCGAGTCCAGTCTGGTCCAAGTCCAGTTCAGTTCAGTTCCGAGGCCTTCCGTTTCGAGCTACCCGGTGAGTACCATTGCCGGGGAGGCGTTCTGACGTGCACATAGGTTGTGCCGGTCAAGACGGGTTTGGGTACACAAATCCGGTCTGCACTGTTTCAGCAGTGTATCTGTACTGTTTAGCAGTATATCAAGTATGTCTAGTATATAATTCAGAATTACCTAGTTAGTGCCGAGTATTATGCTTAGTGACTAGTTCCCTAAATGGCCATCATTGTTGTTTATTAAATGTTAAATGTTAAAATGTTTTAAATACGTTCTGCATATTGTGGTGTGAATGACTGTTCATTATTGTGTTTTATTAAACGTGTTCAAAATTAGGTATCAGATCAGTTCTCAATATGCCGCTCTTTTCGAAATTAAGACAGATCAAAACTAGAAAAGGGATACTCGAAGAAGCTGTTCCCATTCCTCCTAGGGACACTCCAGGGTACTTCATGTATCATAAACATGGCCTAGACGCCATTTTATTTCTTGATTTATGGGTAGACTATACCAAGGAATTACCAGAAAGTCAGAGGTGGCCCGCAGCTGGGACCTGGGATGCAGATTGCATCATGAAAGTAGAGGAAGAATTATGGAAAAAGAAAGCTAGACAGTCACAGAAAGATGCCATTGAATTATGGCGTAAAGAATCATATAGATGTACAGAAAAAGCACTCAGACAGGAAGAGAAAAGTAAGGAGAATTCAAATAAAGTCCGAGAAAATCTATTAATTGAAGAAGGTACTCGAGTAAAATCAGAACAAGTAGACAGACAAAGAAATGCCCTTATGAATGGTATGTATCCTCTTCTGGCCGAAGGGTTACCTAAGGCTACTCCGGAGATACCAAAAGACTTGCCACCCCCATTGTTTCCGATAAAAGCACATCCCAAAGGGCATCCCAGAACCGCAGAAGATGTTTTCCTTTCTTCTTATTTAGACGACGCAGCTCCCGAGTATGCTAATACTGCGCCACATAGACCGCCTGCCGAGGGGGTTCAACGCCAAGACCCTCCTCCATCTGTACCTCCGCAACAACAAACTCCGACACAAGTTCCGGCAAGCACATCTGTTTCTACAGCTGTACCCACACCTATGGTTGCTATATCACGTTCAACGAATCCTTTCACATCCAGCACCCCAGGCGGTGCTACGGGAGGTACAGCAAACATTTTTTCCACGCCACCCAGAGTAAATAAACTTTCCTTTCAAGAATTAGCCCACCAACGTACGCCCAAACTAGTAACTCCCGACATGCTTAAGGAACTTCTAATAGATTGTAGATATGACCCTGTGCCCGGCAAAGAGGACGAAATGCTGCTGGCATCATTACGTATCCGACGAGCTGCAATATATTTAGGGAGGCTACCAGGAATGACTACACATTTAGAAAATATATATCACTTTGTCCAGTCAGGGCGAGATTCTGAAAGTATTAATCGAGCCATGGAGTACCAGAAAGTGGAGATACAGGGGGAACTGTTACGTTTCCTCATAAATTGTGTGATCAGAAATCAAGACCGACCAGGGGTAAATCCGGAAGAAATGCAAATTCTTACCACATGGAGTCGGAATATATCAGAGGGGAGACATGATAAACGATTAAGTATAGTAGCTATGTGCCGAAAGATCCGCAAAGAAGTAGAACGAATACACGAAGAAAGATTAGCAGTAGACCAGCCTGAACAAACCGAAGAGGAGGAAGAATTAGAACTGCCCACAGGACAGTTAGAAACAAAGGCCTATGTAGGTAGAGGAAGATCTTGTAATAATACTAGACGCTTTACTGATCCGATACGTCCGATACGTCCAGATAATAACAGAAATTTCCAAACACCTATAATAAATATAAGGTCCCCCGAACATTCGTTCCAAGCCGCTGACAAATTACTCAGAGAACGAAGGGGTTATCATATACTCGATTCTATGGACGAACAAGAATTAGCCAGGTCAGCCGTTCACTGGGTTGACAGTCCCGGAAAATATAGTGATGATACACTAGCGCACACGTTTTTGAACCTCACCCCAGATGAACAGCGTTTAGCTGGTATTTATATGATTCAACAACTCCTTATATTATATAAAAGCCAACACTCCGATCCTGGTCCCTTACCTGATATATTGACTGAATTACTCACGAATAAATGGAGAGGTTCAGGTACTGAGTTAATTAGAGAAATACTGGAATCCAGAAAACAGTACATTCTTTTTGTATGCCCCGAACATGTCTCACTGCCCATCAAAGAAAGAACGACGTATTACATGGATAGACAGAATCCTTTACGCGAAGTACACCCGATAAAAGGTGATGACAATCAGTTTAAACGTGTGTTTGTATACACACCCATATCTAAAATAGAACTATTAGAAATGAAGAAAGTGGTACCCAGTCATGACAAAGACCCAGCGGGTTTCCACCGTGAAATTAAAGACATGTTGCTCATGGGAGAGTATACCTATCCCGACATTATGAAAATATTAAAGGTATTAATGCCTGCGGGCATTTACGAAAAACTCAAGGAAAAGGATTGGGAGGTGGGAGACCAAAAGATAGATTGGACAGCATTAGAAAACGAAGAAAAAGCTCGAGGTCCAGGTTCAGGGCTTGGGGACAAGACCAAAACACTACCAGGTTTACTAGTACAGGTACTGCCACGTTTATTAACTACAAAAAAGGAAGACTGGGTGCAATCTCAGCCTGTAAACAAAAGCAAGATGAAGACACTAGTGATTTCTATGCCCGATTCGAAAAATGTTTTGGTATAAATAGTGGAATAAAAGCAAGTAGCGAATCGTATCCACATCTGTTTGTGACAAAATTAGTCGAAAATTCCTTGCCCCAAGTTAAGAATAGAGTATTGAAATTCGAGAGTACCTGGCAAGGTAACACTCCGTCACAAATGTTACAAATGCTACAGTACCATCACAATAGAATTAGAGAGGAACAAGAACATGAACAAAGACGCATGAAAGACACGAAAATGAAAATGCTAGTTTCCCAGACAGTTCCAGCTGACGGTCATAAAAAGGGTATGACACAGTCCAGTGTTTCAGCAGGTCCTGTAAAAGGGACATGCAACTATTGTAAACAGCCAGGTCATTATGTACACGAGTGTCCAGTTTTAAAACATAATATCGCCATAGGTAATACAAAAGAAAGACCACGGCCACTTAAACAGGATCAGAACCAACAAGGAGCCCCGCAACATGCACAGTCCATGCCGGCTCCGCAACAATCTATGCCAGCTCCACCACCGCAGCCTATTGCTGCCACACAAACAACGACACAACAGATGTACCAGACCGCACAGTATGACTATCCTGATTATCAACGATACTCACGAAACAGCCTAGAGAGGGAAGTTGGCTTACCCCTTATCGAGGTCCCTGTAGATCAAGAAGGACCTTATGTACACAGTGAACTATTAGGCCAAGATAGAAAATTTTTACTTGATACAGGGGCAAGCCGAACAACCATAAAACGTAGTGAAGTTCCAGGGGCAGCCCTCTCAGGCTCACAGAATATTTCCCTTGGCTTTTCAGGAAAACCTATCATTAACGAAGTATCACAGCCTCTTCCCCTTACGATTGGTCCCTTGACACGAACTACAGATTTATTGCTTACTAAATCATGTCCAGAAAACCTGTTAGGTATAAAAACATTGAAAGCTCTAGGAGCTATAATATGTTGTTCTCCGGAAGGAGTAAGATTGTTTTTACGTGATTTCAAAGGGCACTACGTGTCCCGAGACATGGATCACCGACTGCAGACTTTACCCACACATTTATGGGCACAAGGCCCTACAGATGTTGGTTGCATGAACATTACACCATATCGAGTCACACTAAAGACAGGAGTAGTACTACCACGAATGCGACAATACAAGTTACCCCCAGATGCTGTAGTGGCTTTACTGCAAATCATTGACGAGCTTATTACCCAAGGAGTGGTTGTGGAAACCGACTCCAATGTATGTAATTCCCCGATAATTCCGATTCTTAAACGAACTGATCCAAAAGCCCCGCCAGTATATCGATTGGTTATTGATCTGCGCGAATTAAATAAATGTATTGTACCACAATACCCCGTAGTCCCAGACATTTCTTCATTACTGACAGCCATTGATTCCGAAGCAACATTCTTTACTGTAATTGATCTCAAGAATGCCTTTTTCAGCGTCCCAATAGATCCGGAAAGCCAATACTTGTTCGGATTTAGTTTAAATGGACGAAGCTTTAAATTCACACGCGCACCTCAAGGATTCACAGAAAGCCCCAGCATCTATAGCCAAGCACTGAAACGAGAACTTGACAGTATCCACATGCCAGTCAACACTGCTCTGCTTCAATATGTCGATGATCTGCTGATCACCGCTAGAAGCGAACCTGAATGTGAAAAAGCCTCACTGACGGTTTTACAATTCTTGGCCGAAAAGGGGCACAAGGTGTCCCCTTCTAAGCTGCAATTCTGTGTCCAGCGAGTTGTTTACCTTGGGCACTCGCTGTCCAAGGAGGGAAGGCAGCTTACACCCGACCGCATCCAGTTAATTGCTAACATGCCAATACCCAAGACACAAAAGGAGGTGCGGGCTTTTATAGGCCTCACTTCATATTGTAGGCAGTGGATCCCTCAGTATGCATTTCTAGCAAAACCACTCATTCAGTTGACAACACAGGAGGCAGCCACATCGACTGTCCTCCCTTGGACTCAGGAACATACACAAGCTTTTGAAAGCCTAAAGAAAGCTTTATGTCAAGCACCTGTTTTAGCAACACCATGTTACAATAAACAGTTTACACTCTTTGTTACAGAACGCGAAGGTACTGCCTTGTCAGTACTCACACAGGAACAAGCAGGATCACACAAACCATGTGCTTATTTTTCTAGTACATTAGATCCCGTAGCTCAGGCTCTGCCTGCGTGCCTGAAATCAGTGGCAGCGACAGCTTTAGCAATCAGACAAAGCGATGCCATAGTGTTAGGACATCCATTGACAGTACAAGTACCACATGCAGTAGAGGTTCTTGTGAACCGAACGCAAACACAACACTTGACTATAGCAAGACTCACTGGTTACGAATTAACATTGTTTCAGCCACACATAGAAATCAGACGTTGTAGTACATTAAATCCTGCCACACTTTTGCCAGTAAACGGAACAGACCCACTAGCACATGATTGTATTGAAGTTATTACTATCACGACGAAACCTAGACAAGACTTGACAGAGGTCCCATTGTCAGACCCAGACCTGACGTTGTATGTAGATGGTTCATGTATGAGAACAAGTACAGGAGAGCTAGTGGCCGCGTATGCAGTCACAACAGACACTAAAGTCATTGAAACAAATTGCATAAATACCTTGTCCGCTCAAGCAGCAGAGCTCATCGCTCTGACACAAGCCTGTATCCAAGCCACAAATAAAAAAGTCAACATATACACTGATTCACGTTATGCATTCGGAGTTGTACATGACTTCGGCGTGCTGTGGCGAGAGAGAGGTTATTTAACTTCTCACGGTGCCCACATTCAGCACGGACCCCTCATTCATGCCTTATTAGATGCAAAACACCTACCCACTGCAATATCAATTATGAAATGTAAAGCTCATACGAAAGTTACTGATATCATTTCCCAAGGCAATGATCTAGCTGACAGAACAGCTGAACAGACTGCTCAAACTCACACATCTGACATGACAAAGACAATAGTTCCGACACCAACACATTGCATGATGGTTAAGGATCCCGCTCTTGACGTAATTGACATACAGACACATGCTACACCAGATGAAATAAAGAAATGGACTGAATTAGGAGGGATCCAAACGGATCAAGGATGGATGACGAAGGAAAAATCTGTGTGGTTCTTTCCTGATTCTATGGTTCAAGTTATCATTAATACAATACATAGTCCAGCGCACCTAGGAGAAAAAGCTATGCTAGACAGCATTCAACACATTTGGTTTAACAAACATTTACGAGCAGCAGCTAAACAAAAAGTTCGTACCTGTATGATCTGTTGTCAGTTTAACCCAGGTAAAAGCATTCCCGTAGAACAGGGTGGATTTCAGCCTCCTGAGCACCCTTTTGAAGTCCTACAGATGGATTATATCCAGATGGAACGATGTCGAGGATTCAAATATGTCCTTGTAGTTGTCTGTGCTCTTTCCCGTTGGACAGAAGCATACCCGGTTTCAGATTACACTGCCCCGACTACTGCCAAACAGTTGGTTCGAGAATTCTTCCCACGGTACGGTTTACCACGTGTTGTCTACTCAGATAACGGCCAGCCGTTCTCATCCGAACTAATGAAACACGTTTCACTTTTGTTAGGCTATCAGTGGAAATTCCACTGTGTCCGACACCCCGAGGCAGCAGGTCTCGTGGAACGACATAATCAAACTCTGAAAATTAGATTGTCCAAAATATGTAGAGAGAAAGGTGTTGATTGGGTAGTAGCCTTACCAGTTGCACTCTTTTACATGAGAATGGTAGCACACTCTCGAACAGGGCTATCCCCTTATGAGGTGATCTTCGGTAGACCACCAAATATGTGGGGGACGCCTATACCACGCAAAATAACTGATGTTGACTGTAATATGCTGACAGATTACTTGGCTTCCTTGATGTCTGCACTACAATCTTGTCGTTCACAGGTAGCTGCAGCCTTTCCCGACAACACCGAGGTGAAACCCCATGACGTAGTTCCCGGGGACCTGGTGTCAGTGAGGAATTTTGACCGGAAGACTCAGCTGGATCCTAGGTGGAAGTCGCCTCAACTCGTACTGCTCACCACGAGGACAGCCGTGAAGATCGAAGGTCGCAAAGGTTGGATACATTCAAGTCATATCAAGAAATTTCATGGACTACCGTCTGATGTAAACGATACACCTCGCGTGTCTTCACCGATTGACTCAAAGCTTCCTTTGGTTGAACCGAGTGATAAGGAACTATATAAACTAAAACTACGGTCTAACAAGTCAGACAATTTGATTGTTTAAGTCCTCTCCAAGGTGAATCGGTCGAATTTGTCTCTGACATGTATCCCCTAGACCTGAATAGAGAAAGAAACCGAAGGATGCAGTTGAAACAACATGCGTACTGTAAATCACTGCGTAGTCATTGCACAGTGACGTTATTAATTTTGTTTTTCTTAAGTCTTTTAATAATCGCTGCAAGTATATTGTTGCACATATATTATCCTATTTCTAAACATATTTACAATGTTACTGCTGAACATTCTTTTAGTGAATTACCCCCGCATGAGTTGTCCTATAGATTTGCGCTGCGCAATAACACTTTTATTAGTATGTTACATCATTCCCATCAGGCTAGCAATGCTACAAATTGTTGGATATGTGGCCGACTCCCTCCCTATCAGAACTATAAGGGAATTCTGCCTCTCTTTCCATATCCGTTCACACACAATGGCTCCTGTGGAGCATGGTTTAGTTTAATTAAATCCCTAGATTCGAATTCCGCAGTTTATCAAGACAACTGGGTATGGGGAAACCTGAACTTAGTTTTGCTTAAAGTCTGCTACCCTAACAAGGAGGGACTTCCCAAAAGAACAGGAACTGATCTAGAAAATGAAGTATACGGATTAGGTAATTTCACGCTTAATCTCATGATCCTGAATGTTGAATCCGAAGCTGCACCAATTTTGCCCGCTATGTCAGTATTTCCAGTTAAAGGTGAATTGTGTGTAAGAAAGAATGGTTCCATACATATGGGCCATAGTAGATGCACCACTGTAATAGAATTCAGTGATCAAGGCAAGTCTACATTTAGAGCTTCTCGCCATTCCTACTTCATATGTGGTCAGACTGCATATATACGTTTGCCTCTAGATTGGGATGGTACCTGCTACATCGGCTTCCTTTTGCCACCTGTTTTCCTAGCTCCTCCTGATTATCACAGAAATACTCATTTAGTACACAATAGAGAACGGAGAGATCTCCCAATAGTCGACTACACTGAGACAGCATGGGAAAAATACACAGATTTCAATAAAGGTCTCTTTCCCTATATAGGTACAGTTACCAATAGTAAGCTGATACGTAGATTAACCAGAACCCTTGAAGCAGTAGTGAACGAAACTATTTCCGCCTTAGGCAATTTAACAGAAGAGCAGTCTGCTATGCGGATTGTTGTGCTTCAAAATCGTCTTGTCCTTGACGTCATCCTGGCCGATAGGGGCGGAGCTTGTAGGGTCATCGGATCAAGTTGTTGCATTTTCATACCAGAAAATTCGCCGTCTGTATATAAAGCCATAACTCGCCTTCATAAGATTGTAAGCCAGATACACCAGAATCCAGGCACCTGGACTTGGTCCGGTTGGTTCTGGGGCGTGTTGTCAGCCTGGGGATGGAGAATGCTCTCCTTCCTAGGTATTGGCTTTCTCATATTATTCAGTTGCTGCTTATGCCTACAATGTGGACCAGCGATTTGTGGTCTGTGTGCCACATCGTGTATTCCACCACCAAGTTTTCATTCATCCCGGAAGAAGAAAGAAGAACAAATGATGTTATATGAAAAGATCAACGGATTGATGAAGATTGATATCTCTTAAGGGCAAGTAGGGGACAAGGAGGGAATGTGGAAATATGGATTTTTATGATCAGTTATGTCCCCTATCTTGGACCCCAACGGTTTCATGTATAAATCACAAGTACATGTATGTTTCCTCCAGTTCCAGTTATGAAGACGCAAACACATGTGCGTCCACCGTCAACATGTCCTCTTTCAGATCCGCCATGAATGGGCCGGATATTCTATTCCTAAGTATGAAAGGCCACCGGCTTTATATGGTTCGTTTATCCCATTTTACAGTCCAGGCGAGTAGGTCCTGATTCTGCCATTAAGCCTTTTCCTGCCTTCTGCCTCTGAAAGCTCCAGTCTGAGCTCGCATCTGTATCCATGAACTTTGTCCTACTCCCTGCGCGGCTAACGGTGCCTGACTCGACCTGTCTGCTTGCCAAAAACTGTATTTCACCTTCGAGATTATCTGCTCCGCTCCCCATCCAATGCATTCCTGTCTAGCAGTTTAAGTAAACATTCCTCTAGCTACCGTGCAAATGGGCCCGGCTTCTCTGTCTTTATGCAAGTAATTCATAGCCCTGTTACTATGGAAGATTTCTGCCCTCGCATCTAGTGTAGACACTTAGACGCTTGTACACGCACTAACAGTCAGTATAGTCAGTATAGAATAAGATTCTATCCTAAGAGACCTCTCTTTTTGGATAACACAGTTCTTTAAACATAGGATGTTAGATATGATTTGGGATTAGGTTGACATAACCCCAGACTTCTGTCTCCACATGTAGAGCTAAATGTCAAGTCCCCTTCACCCCCTAGTTGCACGTCAATCACACGTCATGCTGCTGCGCGCGCATCTCTGCCAAGTATTTCTGCTGACATTGCGAAATTCTTTCATGGAACCACCCATTTGTGACATCATACCTAATGACGTTCTTTAGTTACGCCTAGTTACACCCATTTTAGTTACGCGTGTATGTTTTTATCTCTGTTATCAACTGTTACGCCTCCTGCATCTGTTTCACTATAATGCCTCTTCTATAAATATGATTATCTGTCAATAAAGTATGGTCCTTCACTTCCTGAACCTTCGTGGTGATGGAATATGGAGTCCTCAATTCGAATTGATTTTGGAATAAAGCCCGTTCCGAACCTCTAATACCACGGATTCTGCCTCTTATTTTACTGAGCTATTATTATAGATTTTCCGCATCAAATTAAGTACCGGTAATTAAATTATTTACCACAATCCTCAGAAGGTGGCTGAAAGAAACCAAAATACGAGCTAAGATTCGATCCCATTAGATGCATACAGCTGAATATTCTGACCTTAACCAGGGATGCTCCCTCAGTTGTCAGCTTGTCCATTTAGGCATCCTCAACATCAGACGGTGGCTGAAAGAAACCAAAAATACAATTAAGATTTGATTTGATTAGATGTAGACAGCTGGATATACTGATCTAATCCAAGGATACTGGCTCCGTTGTCACCTTATACATTTGGCCATGTTCATCCTCAGAAGGTGGCTGAAAGAAACAAAAATTCCAGTTTAGATTTGATCAGATTAGATGCATACAGCTGAATATTCTGACCTTAACCAGGGATGCTACCTCAGATGTCAGCTTGTCCATTTAGCCATCCTCAACATCAGACGGTGGCTGAAAGAAACCAAAAATACAATTAAGATTTGATTAGATGAGATGAAGACAGCTGGATATACTGATCTAATCCATGGATACTGCCTACCTTGTGAGCTTGTCCATTTTGCCATTTTCATCCTCAGAAAGAGGCTGAAAGAAACAAAAATTCCAGATTAGATTTGATCAGATTAGATGCAGACAGCTGAATATTCTGACCTTAACCAGGGATGCTACCTCAGTTGTCAGCTTGTCCATTTAGGCATCCTCACCCTCAGACGGTGGCTGAAAGATACCAAAAATACAATTAAGATTTGATTAGATTAGATGTAGACAGCTGGATATACTGATCTAATCAAAGGATACTGCCTCCGTTGTCAGCTTATACATTTGGCCATGTTCATCCTCAGAAGGTGGCTGAAAGAAACAAAAATTCCAGTTTAGATCTGATCAGATTAGATGCAGACAGCTGAATATTCTGACCTTAACCAGGGATGCTCCCTCAGTTGTCAGCTTGTCCATTTAGGCATCCTCAACATCAGACGGTGGCTGAAAGAAACCAAAAATACAATTAGGATTTGATTTGATTAGATGTAGACAGCTGGATATACTGATCTAATCAAAGGATACTGCCTCCGTTGTCAGTTTATCCATTTGGCCATGTTCATCCTCGGAAAGTGGCTGAAAGAAACAAAAATTCCAGCTTAGATTTGATCAGATTAGATGCAGACAGCTGAATATTCTGACCTTAACCAGGGATGCTACCTCAGTTGTCAGCTTGTCCATTTAGGCATCCTCACCCTCAGACGGTGGCTGAAAGATACCAAAAATACAATTAAGATTTGATTAGATTAGAGGTAGACAGCAGGATATACTGATCTAATCAACGGAAAGTGCCTCCCTTGTGAGCTTGTTCATTTGGCCATTTTCATCCTCAGAAGGTGGCTGAAAGAAACCAAAATACGAGCTAAGATTCAATCAGATTAGATGCAGACAGCTGAATATTCTGACCTTAACCAGGGATGCTACCTAAATTGTCACCTTGTCCATTTAGGCATCCTCACCCTCAGACGGTGGCTGAAAGAAACCAAAAATACAATTAAGATTTGATTAGATTAGATGTAGACAGCTGGATATACTGATCTAATCAAAGGATATTGCCTCCGTTGTCAGTTTATCCATTTGGCCATGTTCATCTTCAGAAGGTGGCTGAAAGAAACAAAAATTCCACCTTAGATTTGATCAGATTAGATGCATACAGCTGAATATTCTGACCTTAACCAGGGATGCTCCCTCAGTTGTCAGCTTGTCCATTTAGGCATCCTCAACATCAGACGGTGGCTGAAAGAAACCAAAAATACAATTAAGATTTGATTTGATTAGATGTAGACAGCTAGATATACTGATCTAATCCAAGGATACTGGCTCCGTTGTCAGTTTATCCATTTGGCCATGTTCATCCTTGGAAAGTGGCTGAAAGAAACAAAAATTCCAGCTTAGATTTGATCAGATTAGATGCAGACAGCTGAATATTCTGGCCTTAACCAGGAATGCTCACTCAGTTGTCAGCTTGTCCATTTAGGCATCCTCAACATCAGACGGTGGCTGAAAGAAACCAAAAATACAATTAGGATTTGATTTGATTAGATGTAGACAGCTGGATATACTGATCTAATCAAAGGATACTGCCTCCGTTGTCAGTTTATCCATTTGGCCATGTTCATCCTTGGAAAGTGGCTGAAAGAAACAAAAATTCCAGCTTAGATTTGATCAGATTAGATGCAGACAGCTGAATATTCTGACCTTAACCAGGGATGCTACCTCAGTTGTCAGGTTGTCCATTTAGGCATCCTCACCCTCAGACGGTGGCTGAAAGAAACCAAAAATACAATTAAGATTTGATTAGATTAGATGTAGACAGCTGGATATACTGATCTAATCAAAGGATATTGCCTCCGTTGTCAGTTTATCCATTTGGCCATGTTCATCCTCAGAAAGAGGCTGAAAGAAACAAAAATTCCAGCTTAGATTTGATCAGATTAGATGCAGACAGCTGAATATTCTGACCTTAACCAGGGATGCTACCTCAGTTGTCAGCTTGTCCATTTAGGTATCCTCACCCTCAGACGGTGGCTAAAAGATACCAAAAATACAATTAAGATTTGATTAGATTAGATGTAGACAGCTGGATATACTGATCTAATCAAAGGATACTGCCTCCGTTGTCAGCTTATACATTTGGCCATGTTCATCCTCAGAAGGTGGCTGAAAGAAAAAAAAATTCCAGTTTAGATTTGATCAGATAAGATGCAGACAGCTGAATATTCTGACCTTAACCAGGAATGCTCCCTCAGTTGTCAGCTTGTCCATTTAGGCATCCTCAACATCAGACGGTGGCTGAAAGAAACCAAAAATACAATTAGGATTTGATTAGATGTAGACAGCTGGATATACTGATCTAATCAAAGGATACTGCCTCCGTTGTCAGTTTATCCATTTGGCCATGTTCATCCTTGGAAAGTGGCTGAAAGAAACAAAAATTCCATCTTAGATTTGATCAGATTAGATGCAGAGAGCTGAATATTCTGACCTTAACCAGGGATGCTACCTCAGTTGTCAGCTTGTCCATTTAGGCATCCTCACCCTCAGACGGTGGCTGAAAGATACCAAAAATACAATTAAGATTTGATTAGATTAGAGGTAGACAGCAGGATATACTGATCTAATCAACGGACAGTGCCTCCCTTGTGAACTTGTTCATTTGGCCATTTTCATCCTCAGAAGGTGGCTGAAAGAAACCAAAATACGAGCTAAGATTCGATCCCATTAGATGCATACAGCTGAATATTCTGACCTTAACCAGGGATGCTCCCTCAGTTGTCAGCTTGTCCATTTAGGCATCCTCAACATCAGACGGTGGCTGAAAGAAACCAAAAATACAATTAAGATTTGATTTGATTAGATGTAGACAGCTGGATATACTGATCTAATCCAAGGATACTGGCTCCGTTGTCACCTTATACATTTGGCCATGTTCATCCTCAGAAGGTGGCTGAAAGAAACAAAAATTCCAGTTTAGATTTGATCAGATTAGATGCATACAGCTGAATATTCTGACCTTAACCAGGGATGCTACCTCAGATGTCAGCTTGTCCATTTAGCCATCCTCAACATCAGACGGTGGCTGAAAGAAACCAAAAATACAATTAAGATTTGATTAGATGAGATGAAGACAGCTGGATATACTGATCTAATCCATGGATACTGCCTACCTTGTGAGCTTGTCCATTTTGCCATTTTCATCCTCAGAAAGAGGCTGAAAGAAACAAAAATTCCAGATTAGATTTGATCAGATTAGATGCAGACAGCTGAATATTCTGACCTTAACCAGGGATGCTACCTCAGTTGTCAGCTTGTCCATTTAGGCATCCTCACCCTCAGACGGTGGCTGAAAGATACCAAAAATACAATTAAGATTTGATTAGATTAGATGTAGACAGCTGGATATACTGATCTAATCAAAGGATACTGCCTCCGTTGTCAGCTTATACATTTGGCCATGTTCATCCTCAGAAGGTGGCTGAAAGAAACAAAAATTCCAGTTTAGATCTGATCAGATTAGATGCAGACAGCTGAATATTCTGACCTTAACCAGGGATGCTCCCTCAGTTGTCAGCTTGTCCATTTAGGCATCCTCAACATCAGACGGTGGCTGAAAGAAACCAAAAATACAATTAGGATTTGATTTGATTAGATGTAGACAGCTGGATATACTGATCTAATCAAAGGATACTGCCTCCGTTGTCAGTTTATCCATTTGGCCATGTTCATCCTCGGAAAGTGGCTGAAAGAAACAAAAATTCCAGCTTAGATTTCATCAGATTAGATGCAGACAGCTGAATATTCTGACCTTAACCAGGGATGCTACCTCAGTTGTCAGCTTGTCCATTTAGGCATCCTCACCCTCAGACGGTGGCTGAAAGATACCAAAAATACAATTAAGATTTGATTAGATTAGAGGTAGACAGCAGGATATACTGATCTAATCAACGGAAAGTGCCTCCCTTGTGAGCTTGTTCATTTGGCCATTTTCATCCTCAGAAGGTGGCTGAAAGAAACCAAAATACGAGCTAAGATTCAATCAGATTAGATGCAGACAGCTGAATATTCTGACCTTAACCAGGGATGCTACCTAAATTGTCACCTTGTCCATTTAGGCATCCTCACCCTCAGACGGTGGCTGAAAGAAACCAAAAATACAATTAAGATTTGATTAGATTAGATGTAGACAGCTGGATATACTGATCTAATCAAAGGATATTGCCTCCGTTGTCAGTTTATCCATTTGGCCATGTTCATCTTCAGAAGGTGGCTAAAAGAAACAAAAATTCCACCTTAGATTTGATCAGATTAGATGCATACAGCTGAATATTCTGACCTTAACCAGGGATGCTCCCTCAGTTGTCAGCTTGTCCATTTAGGCATCCTCAACATCAGACGGTGGCTGAAAGAAACCAAAAATACAATTAAGATTTGATTTGATTAGATGTAGACAGCTAGATATACTGATCTAATCCAAGGATACTGGCTCCGTTGTCACCTTATACATTTGGCCATGTTCATCCTCAGAAGGTGGCTGAAAGAAACAAAAATTCCAGTTTAGATTTGATCAGATTAGATGCAGACAGCTGAATATTCTGACCTTAACCAGGGATGCTACCTAAATTGTCACCTTGTCCATTTAGGCATCCTCACCCTCAGACGGTGGCTGAAAGAAACCAAAAATACAATTAAGATTTGATTAGATTAGATGTAGACAGCTGGATATACTGATCTAATCAAAGGATATTGCCTCCGTTGTCAGTTTATCCATTTGGCCATGTTCATCTTCAGAAGGTGGCTGAAAGAAACAAAAATTCCACCTTAGATTTGATCAGATTAGATGCATACAGCTGAATATTCTGACCTTAACCAGGGATGCTCCCTCAGTTGTCAGCTTGTCCATTTAGGCATCCTCAACATCAGACGGTGGCTGCAAGAAACCAAAAATACAATTAAGATTTGATTAGATGAGATGAACACAGCTGGATATACTGATCTAATCCATGGATACTGCCTACCTTGTGAGCTTGTCCATTTTGCCATTTTCATCCTCAGAAAGAGGCTGAAAGAAACAAAAATTCCAGCTTAGATTTGATCAGATTAGATGCAGACAGCTGAATATTCTGACCTTAACCAGGGATGCTACCTCAGTTGTCAGCTTGTCCATTTAGGTATCCTCACCCTCAGACGGTGGCTAAAAGATACCAAAAATACAAATAAGATTTGATTAGATTAGATGTAGACAGCTGGATATACTGATCTAATCAAAGGATACTGCCTCCGTTGTCAGCTTATACATTTGGCCATGTTCATCCTCAGAAGGTGGCTGAAAGAAACAAAAATTCCAGTTTAGATTTGATCAGATTAGATGCAGACAGCTGAATATTCTGACCTTAACCAGGAATGCTCCCTCAGTTGTCAGCTTGTCCATTTAGGCATCCTCAACATCAGACGGTGGCTGAAAGAAACCAAAAATACAATTAGGATTTGATTAGATGTAGACAGCTGGATATACTGATCTAATCAAAGGATACTGCCTCCGTTGTCAGTTTATCCATTTGGCCATGTTCATCATTGGAAAGTGGCTGAAAGAAACAAAAATTCCAGCTTAGATTTGATCAGATTAGATGCAGAGAGCTGAATATTCTGACCTTAACCAGGGATGCTACCTCAGTTGTCAGCTTGTCCATTTAGGCATCCTCACCCTCAGACGGTGGCTGAAAGATACCAAAAATACAATTAAGATTTGATTAGATTAGAGGTAGACAGCAGGATATACTGATCTAATCAACGGACAGTGCCTCCCTTGTGAACTTGTTCATTTGGCCATTTTCATCCTCAGAAGGTGGCTGAAAGAAACCAAAATACGAGCTAAGATTCGATCCCATTAGATGCATACAGCTGAATATTCTGACCTTAACCAGGGATGCTCCCTCAGTTGTCAGCTTGTCCATTTAGGCATCCTCAACATCAGACGGTGGCTGAAAGAAACCAAAAATACAATTAAGATTTGATTTGATTAGATGTAGACAGCTGGATATACTGATCTAATCCAAGGATACTGGCTCTGTTGTCACCTTATACATTTGGCCATGTTCATCCTCAGAAGGTGGCTGAAAGAAACAAAAATTCCAGTTTAGATTTGATCAGATTAGATGCATACAGCTGAATATTCTGACCTTAACCAGGGATGCTACCTCAGATGTCAGCTTGTCCATTTAGCCATCCTCAACATCAGACGGTGGCTGAAAGAAACCAAAAATACAATTAAGATTTGATTAGATGAGATGAAGACAGCTGGATATACTGATCTAATCCATGGATACTGCCTACCTTGTGAGCTTGTCCATTTTGCCATTTTCATCCTCAGAAAGAGGCTGAAAGAAACAAAAATTCCAGATTAGATTTGATCTAGTTAGATGCAGACAGCTGAATATTCTGATCTTAACCAGGGATGCTACCTCAGTTGTCAGCTTGTCCATTTAGGCATCCTCACCCTCAGACGGTGGCTGAAAGATACCAAAAATACAATTAAGATTTGATTAGATTAGATGTAGACAGCTGGATATACCGATCTAATCAAAGGATACTGCCTCCGTTGTCAGCTTATACATTTGGCCATGTTCATCCTCAGAAGGTGGCTGAAAGAAACAAAAATTCCAGTTTAGATCTGATCAGATTAGATGCAGACAGCTGAATATTCTGACCTTAACCAGGGATGCTCCCTCAGTTGTCAGCTTGTCCATTTAGGCATCCTCACCCTCAGACGGTGGCTGAAAGATACCAAAAATACAATTAAGATTTGATTAGATTAGAGGTAGACAGCAGGATATACTGATCTAATCAACGGAAAGTGCCTCCCTTGTGAGCTTGTTCATTTGGCCATTTTCATCCTCAGAAGGTGGCTGAAAGAAACCAAAATACGAGCTAAAATTCAATCAGATTAGATGCAGACAGCTGAATATTCTGACCTTAACCAGGGATGCTACCTAAATTGTCACCTTGTCCATTTAGGCATCCTCACCCTCAGACGGTGGCTGAAAGAAACCAAAAATACAATTAAGATTTGATTAGATTAGATGTAGACAGCTGGATATACTGATCTAATCAAAGGATATTGCCTCCGTTGTCAGTTTATCCATTTGGCCATGTTCATCCTCAGTAGGTGGCTGAAAGAAACAAAAATTCCAGCTTAGATTTGATCAGATTAGATGCATACAGCTGAATATTCTGACCTTAACCAGGGATGCTCCCTCAGTTGTCAGCTTGTCCATTTAGGCACCCTCAACATCAGACGGTGGCTGAAAGAAACCAAAAATACAATTAAGATTTGATTTGATTAGATGTAGACAGCTAGATATACTGATCTAATCCAAGGATACTGGCTCCGTTGTCACCTTATACATTTGGCCATGTTCATCCTCAGAAAGTGGCTGAAAGAAACAAAAATTCCAGTTTAGATTTGATCAGATTAGATGCATACAGCTGAATATTCTGACCTTAACCAGGGATGCTACCTCAGATGTCAGCTTGTCCATTTAGGCATCCTCAACATCAGACGGTGGCTGAAAGAAACCAAAAATACAATTAAGATTTGATTAGATGAGATGAAGACAGCTGGATATACTGATCTAATCCATGGATACTGCCTACCTTGTGAGATTGTCCATTTTGCCATTTTGATCCTCAGAAAGAGGCTGAAAGAAACAAAAATTCCAGCTTAGATTTGATCAGATTAGATGCAGACAGCTGAATATTCTGACCTTAACCAGGGATGCTACCTCAGTTGTCAGCTTGTCCATTTAGGCATCCTCACCCTCAGACAGTGGCTAAAAGATACCAAAAATACAATTAAGATTTGATTAGATTAGATGTAGACAGCTGGATATACTGATCTAATCAAAGGATACTGCCTCCGTTGTCAGCTTATACATTTGGCCATGTTCATCCTCAGAAGGTGGCTGAAAGAAACAAAAATTCCAGTTTAGATTTGATCAGATTAGATGCAGACAGCTGAATATTCTGACCTTAACCAGGAATGCTCCCTCAGTTGTCAGCTTGTCCATTTAGGCATCCTCAACATCAGACGGTGGCTGAAAGAAACCAAAAATACAATTAAGATTTGATTTGATTAGATGTAGACAGCTAGATATACTGATCTAATCCAAGGATACTGGCTCCGTTGTCAGTTTATACATTTGGCCATGTTCATCCGCAGAAGGTGGCTGAAAGAAACAAAAATTCCAGTTTAGATTTGATCAGATTAGATGCATACAGCTGAATATTCTGATCTTAACCAGGGATGCTCCCTCAGTTGTCAGCTTGTCCATTTAGGCATCCTCAACATCAGACGGTGGCTGAAAGAAACCAAAAATACAATTAGGATTTGATTTGATTAGAAGTAGACAGCTGGATATACTGATCTAATCAAAGGATACTGCCTCCGTTGTCATTTTATCCATTTGGCCATGTTCATCCTTGGAAAGTGGCTGAAAGAAACAAAAATTCCAGCTTAGATTTGATCAGATTAGACGCAGACAGCTGAATATTCTGACCTTAACCAGGGATGCTACCTCAGTTGTCAGCTTGTCCATTTAGGCATCCTCACCCTCAGACGGTGGCTGAAAGATACCAAAAATACAATTAAGATTTGATTAGATTAGAGGTAGACAGCAGGATATACTGATCTAATCAACGGAAAGTGCCTTCCTTGTGAGCTTGTTCATTTGGCCATTTTCATCCTCAGAAGGTAGCTGAAAGAAACCAAAATACGAGCTAAGATTCAATCAGATTAGATGCAGACAGCTGAATATTCTGACCTTAACCAGGGATGCTACCTAAGTTGTCACCTTGTCCATTTAGGCATCCTCACCCTCAGACGGTGGCTGAAAGAAACCAAAAATACAATTAAGATTTGATTAGATTAGATGTAGACAGCTGGATATACTGATCTAATCAAAGGATATTGCCTCCGTTGTCAGTTTATCCATTTGGCCATGTTCATCTTCAGAAGGTGGCTGAAAGAAACAAAAATTCCAGCTTAGATTTGATCAGATTAGATGCATACAGCTGAATATTCTGACCTTAACCAGGGATGCTCCCTCAGTTGTCAGCTTGTCCATTTAGGCATCCTCAACATCAGACGGTGGCTGAAAGAAACCAAAAATACAATTAAGATTTGATTTGATTAGATGTAGACAGCTGGATATACTGATCTAATCCAAGGATACTGGCTCCGTTGTCACCTTATACATTTGGCCATGTTCATCCTCAGAAGGTGGCTGAAAGAAACAAAAATTCCAGTTTAGATTTGATCAGATTAGATGCATACAGCTGAATATTCTGACCTTAACCAGGGATGCTACCTCAGATGTCAGCTTGTCCATTTAGCCATCCTCAACATCAGATGGTGGCTGAAAGAAACCAAAAATACAATTAAGATTTGATTAGATGAGATGAAGACAGCTGGATATACTGATCTAATCCATGGATACTGCCTACCTTGTGAGCTTGTCCATTTTGCCATTTTCATCCTCAGAAAGAGGCTGAAAGAAACAAAAATTCCATCTTAGATTTGATCAGATTAGATGCAGACAGCTGAATATTCTGACCTTAACCAGGGATGCTACCTCAGTTGTCAGCTTGTCCATTTAGGCATCCTCACCCTCAGACGGTGGCTGAAAGATACCAAAAATACAATTAAGATTTGATTAGATCAGATGTAGACAGCTGGATATACTGATCTAATCAAAGGATACTGCCTCCATTGTCAGCTTATACATTTGGCCATGTTCATCCTCAGAAGGTGGTTGAAAGAAACAAAAATTCCAGTTTAGATTTGATCAGATTAGATGCAGACAGCTGAATATTCTGACCTTAACCAGGGATGCTCCCTCAGTTGTCAGCTTGTCCATTTAGGCATCCTCAACATCAGACGGTGGCTGAAAGAAACCAAAAATACAATTAGGACTTGATTTGATTAGATGTAGACAGCTGGATATACTGATCTAATCAAAGGATACTGCCTCCGTTGTCAGTTTATCCATTTGGCCATGTTCATCCTCGGAAAGTGGCTGAAAGAAACAAAAATTCCAGCTTAGATTTGATCAGATTAGATGCAGACAGCTGAATATTCTGACCTTAACCAGGGATGCTACCTCAGTTGTCAGCTTGTCCATTTAGGCATCCTCACCCTCAGACGGTGGCTGAAAGATACCAAAAATACAATTAAGATTTGATTAGATTAAAGGTAGACAGCAGGATATACTGATCTAATCAACGGAAAGTGCCTCCCTTGTGAGCTTGTTCATTTGACCATTTTCATCCTCAGAAGGTGGCTGAAAGAAACCAAAATACGAGCTAAGATTCAATCAGATTAGATGCAGACAGCTGAATATTCTGACCTTAACCAGGGATGCTACCTAAGTTGTCACCTTGTCCATTTAGGCATCCTCACCCTCAGACGGTGGCTGAAAGAAACCAAAAATACAATTAAGATTTGATTAGATTAGATGTAGACAGCTGGATATACTGATCTAATCAAAGGATATTGCCTCCGTTGTCAGTTTATCCATTTGGCCATGTTCATCTTCAGAAGGTGGCTAAAAGAAACAAAAATTCCAGCTTAGATTTGATCAGATTAGATGCATACAACTGAATATTCTGACCTTAACCAGGGATGCTCCCTCAGTTGTCAGCTTGTCCATTTAGGCATCCTCAACATCAGACGGTGGCTGAAAAAAACCAAAAATACAATTAAGATTTGATTTGATTAGATGTAGACAGCTGGATATACTGATCTAATCCAAGGATACTGGCTCCGTTGTCACTTTATACATTTGGCCATGTTCATCCTCAGAAGGTGGCTGAAAGAAACAAAAATTCCAGTTTAGATTTGATCAGATTAGATGCATACAGCTGAATATTCTGACCTTAACCAGGGATGCTACCTCAGATGTCAGCTTGTCCATTTAGCCATCCTCAACATCAGATGGTGGCTGAAAGAAACCAAAAATACAATTAAGATTTGATTAGATGAGATGAAGACAGCTGGATATACTGATCTAATCCATGGATACTGCCTACCTTGTGAGCTTGTCGATTTTGCCATTTTCATCCTCAGAAAGAGGCTGAAAGAAACAAAAATTCCATCTTAGATTTGATCAGATTAGATGCAGACAGCTGAATATTCTGACCTTAACCAGGGATGCTACCTCAGTTGTCAGCTTGTCCATTTAGGCATCCTCACCCTCAGACGGTGGTTGAAAGATACCAAAAATACAATTAAGATTTGATTAGATTTGGATGTAGACAGCTGGATATACTGATCTAATCAAAGGATACTGCCTCCGTTGTCAGTTTATCCATTTGGCCATGTTCATCCTCGGAAAGTGGCTGAAAGAAACAAAAATTCCAGCTTAGATTTGATCAGATTAGATGCAGACAGCTGAATATTCTGACCTTAACCAGGGATGCTACCTCAGATGTCAGCTTGTCCATTTAGCCATCCTCAACATCAGATGGTGGCTGAAAGAAACCAAAAATACAATTAAGATTTGATTAGATGAGATGAAGACAGCTGGATATACTGATCTAATCCATGGATACTGCCTACCTTGTGAGCTTGTCCATTTTGCCATTTTCATCCTCAGAAAGAGGCTGAAAGAAACAAAAATTCCATCTTAGATTTGATCAGATTAGATGCAGACAGCTGAATATTCTGACCTTAACCAGGGATGCTACCTCAGTTGTCAGCTTGTCCATTTAGGCATCCTCACCCTCAGACGGTGGCTGAAAGATACCAAAAATACAATTAAGATTTGATTAGATCAGATGTAGACAGCTGGATATACTGATCTAATCAAAGGATACTGCCTCCATTGTCAGCTTATACATTTGGCCATGTTCATCCTCAGAAGGTGGTTGAAAGAAACAAAAATTCCAGTTTAGATTTGATCAGATTAGATGCAGACAGCTGAATATTCTGACCTTAACCAGGGATGCTCCCTCAGTTGTCAGCTTGTCCATTTAGGCATCCTCAACATCAGACGGTGGCTGAAAGAAACCAAAAATACAATTAGGACTTGATTTGATTAGATGTAGACAGCTGGATATACTGATCTAATCAAAGGATACTGCCTCCGTTGTCAGTTTATCCATTTGGCCATGTTCATCCTCGGAAAGTGGCTGAAAGAAACAAAAATTCCAGCTTAGATTTGATCAGATTAGATGCAGACAGCTGAATATTCTGACCTTAACCAGGGATGCTACCTCAGTTGTCAGCTTGTCCATTTAGGCATCCTCACCCTCAGACGGTGGCTGAAAGATACCAAAAATACAATTAAGATTTGATTAGATTAAAGGTAGACAGCAGGATATACTGATCTAATCAACGGAAAGTGCCTCCCTTGTGAGCTTGTTCATTTGACCATTTTCATCCTCAGAAGGTGGCTGAAAGAAACCAAAATACGAGCTAAGATTCAATCAGATTAGATGCAGACAGCTGAATATTCTGACCTTAACCAGGGATGCTACCTAAGTTGTCACCTTGTCCATTTAGGCATCCTCACCCTCAGACGGTGGCTGAAAGAAACCAAAAATACAATTAAGATTTGATTAGATTAGATGTAGACAGCTGGATATACTGATCTAATCAAAGGATATTGCCTCCGTTGTCAGTTTATCCATTTGGCCATGTTCATCTTCAGAAGGTGGCTAAAAGAAACAAAAATTCCAGCTTAGATTTGATCAGATTAGATGCATACAACTGAATATTCTGACCTTAACCAGGGATGCTCCCTCAGTTGTCAGCTTGTCCATTTAGGCATCCTCAACATCAGACGGTGGCTGAAAGAAACCAAAAATACAATTAAGATTTGATTTGATTAGATGTAGACAGCTGGATATACTGATCTAATCCAAGGATACTGGCTCCGTTGTCACTTTATACATTTGGCCATGTTCATCCTCAGAAGGTGGCTGAAAGAAACAAAAATTCCAGTTTAGATTTGATCAGATTAGATGCATACAGCTGAATATTCTGACCTTAACCAGGGATGCTACCTCAGATGTCAGCTTGTCCATTTAGCCATCCTCAACATCAGATGGTGGCTGAAAGAAACCAAAAATACAATTAAGATTTGATTAGATGAGATGAAGACAGCTGGATATACTGATCTAATCCATGGATACTGCCTACCTTGTGAGCTTGTCGATTTTGCCATTTTCATCCTCAGAAAGAGGCTGAAAGAAACAAAAATTCCATCTTAGATTTGATCAGATTAGATGCAGACAGCTGAATATTCTGACCTTAACCAGGGATGCTACCTCAGTTGTCAGCTTGTCCATTTAGGCATCCTCACCCTCAGACGGTGGTTGAAAGATACCAAAAATACAATTAAGATTTGATTAGATTTGGATGTAGACAGCTGGATATACTGATCTAATCAAAGGATACTGCCTCCGTTGTCAGTTTATCCATTTGGCCATGTTCATCCTCGGAAAGTGGCTGAAAGAAACAAAAATTCCAGCTTAGATTTGATCAGATTAGATGCAGACAGCTGAATATTCTGACCTTAACCAGGGATGCTACCTCAGTTGTCAGCTTGTCCATTTAGGCATCCTCACCCTCAGACGGTGGCTGAAAGATACCAAAAATACAATTAAGATTTGATTAGATTAGAGGTAGACAGCAGGATATACTGATCTAATCAACGGAAAGTGCCTCCCTTGTGAGCTTGTTCATTTGGCCATTTTCATCCTCAGAAGGTGGCTGAAAGAAACCAAAATACGAGCTAAGATTAGATGCAGACAGCTGAATATTCTGACCTTAACCAGGGATGCTACCTAAGTTGTCACCTTGTCCATTTAGGCATCCTCACCCTCAGACGGTGGCTGAAAGAAACCAAAAATACAATTAAGATTTGATTAGATTAGATGTAGGCAGCTGGATGTACTGATCTAATCAAAGGATATTGCCTCCGTTGTCAGTTTATCCATTTGGCCATGTTCATCTTCAGAAGGTGGCTGAAAGAAACAAAAATTCCAGCTTAGATTTGATCAGATTAGATGCATACAGCTGAATATTCTGACCTTAACCAGGGATGCTCCCTCAGTTGTCAGCTTGTCCATTTAGGCATCCTCAACATCAGACGGTGGCTGAAAGAAACCAAAAATACAATTAAGATTTGATTTGATTAGATGTAGACAGCTAGATATACTGATCTAATCCAAGGATACTGGCTCCGTTGTCACCTTATACATTTGGCCATGTTCATCCTCAGAAGGTGGCTGAAAGAAACAAAAATTCCAGTTTAGATTTGATCAGATTAGATGCAGACAGCTGAATATTCTGATCTTAACCAGGGATGCTCCCTCAGTTGTCAGCTTGTCCATTTAGGCATCCTCAACATCAGACGGTGGCTGAAAGAAACCAAAAATACAATTAGGATTTGATTAGATGTAGACAGCTGGATATACTGATCTAATCCATGGATACTGCCTACCTTGTGAGCTTGTCCATTTTGCCATTTTCATCCTCAGAAAGAGGCTGAAAGAAACAAAAATTCCAGCTTAGATTTGATCAGATTAGATGCAGACAGCTGAATATTCTGACCTTAACCAGGGATGCTACCTCAGTTGTCAGCTTGTCCATTTAGGCATCCTCACCCTCAGACGGTGGCTAAAAGATAACAAAAATACAATTAAGGTTTGATTAGATTAGATGTAGACAGCTGGATATACTGATCTAATCCAAGGATACTGGCTCCGTTGTCAGCTTATACATTTGGCCATGTTCATCCTCAGAAGGTGGCTGAAAGAAACAAAAATTCCAGTTTAGATTTGATCAGATTAGATGCAGACAGCTGAATATTCTGATCTTAACCAGGGATGCTCCCTCAGTTGTCAGCTTGTCCATTTAGGCATCCTCAACATCAGACGGTGGCTGAAAGAAACCAAAAATACAATTAGGATTTGATTAGATGTAGACAGCTGGATATACTGATCTAATCAAAGGATACTGCCTCCGTTGTCAGTTTATCCATTTGGCCATGTTCATCCTTGGAAAGTGGCTGAAAGAAACAAAAATTCCAGCTTAGATTTGATCAGATTAGATGCAGAGAGCTGAATATTCTGACCTTAACCAGGGATGCTACCTCAGTTGTCAGCTTGTCCATTTAGGCATCCTCACCCTCAGACGGTGGCTGAAAGATACCAAAAATACAATTAAGATTTGATTAGATTAGAGGTAGACAGCAGGATATACTGATCTAATCAACGGACAGTGCCTCCCTTGTGAACTTGTTCATTTGGCCATTTTCATCCTCAGAAGGTGGCTGAAAGAAACCAAAATACGAGCTAAGATTCGATCCCATTAGATGCATACAGCTGAATATTCTGACCTTAACCAGGGATGCTCCCTCAGTTATCAGCTTGTCCATTTAGGCATCCTCAACATCAGACGGTGGCTGAAAGAAACCAAAAATACAATTAAGATTTGATTTGATTAGATGTAGACAGCTGGATATACTGATCTAATCAACGGATATTTCCTCCGTTGTCAGTTTATCCATTTGGCCATGTTCATCTTCAGAAGGTGGCTGAAAGAAACAAAAATTCCAGCTTATATTTGATCAGATTAGATGCAGACAGCTGAATATTCTGACCTTAACCAGGGATGCTACCTCAGTTGTCAGCTTGTCCATTTAGGCATCCTCAACATCAGACGGTGGCTGAAAGATACCAATAATACAATTAAGATTTGATTAGATTAGATGTAGACAGCTGGTATATACTGATCAAATCAAAGGATACTGCCTCCGTTGTCAGCTTATACATTTGGCCATGTTCATCCTCAGAAGGTGGCTGAAAGAAACAAAAATTCCAGTTTAGATTTGATCAGATTAGATGCAGACAGCTGAATATTCTGACCTTAACCAGGGATGCTCCCTCAGTTGTCAGCTTGTCCATTTAGGCATCCTCAACATCAGACGGTGGCTGAAAGAAACCAAAAATACAATTAGGATTTGATTTGATTAGATGTAGACAGCTGGATATACTGATCTAATCAAAGGATACTGCCTCCGTTGTCAGTTTATCCATTTGGCCATGTTCATCCTTGGAAAGTGGCTGAAAGAAACAAAAATTCCAGATTAGATTTGATCAGATTAGATGCAGACAGCTGAATATTCTGACCTTAACCAGGGATGCTACCTCAGTTGTCAGCTTGTCCATTTAGGCATCCTCACCCTCAGACGGTGGCTGAAAGATACCAAAAATACAATTAAGATTTGATTAGATTAGATGTAGACAGCTGGATATACTGATCTAATCAAAGGATACTGCCTCCGTTGTCAGCTTATACATTTGAATATAGAAATGCACCCCCAACAACTTGGGGTGTGTCCCCCAGGCGCGTAGTTAGTCCTCCAAAATGGGTTTCAAAAGATTATACTTGATTCTTCAGTATGTTGAAAACTTTATTTGTTATTTCAAATTCATCATGAGCGTTTTTTTTCACTTCAAACGCATAACGAAAATTATGACATTGATTATATATTCCCAATGCATTTCGGCGTAAGCCTTCATCAGGGGAACTCTAGAACAAACGATAAAGGTGACAATAAGCATTATGTATGAGGTCTAATAGTTACTCGTGTGTTAATGAGGCGAAAAGAAGTGGAAAAGAGTGATTTAAAACCGATGAGTTGTGACGTGAAGGGGTTTAGTGAAAGTAAGAAATATTAGCAAATGTTGATGCGCGAATGGTACCGTGCTCGTGAGGGTTATGGGGAGCTTTTTAGCAACAAAAAACGGATAACAACGATGAAATCAACAAGAAGTTACGACTGTAGGAAGATTTAAATATGATTTCATGCGAAAAGTGATTTTATCGGTGACTGACGGTGTGGCTTATGTCGAGATTTACATAAGGTGATACAGTTAGTAATGAAGCGTGAAAGCATTCTCAAATGGTAATAGAAGTTACTCTTACCCGGTGTGAAAAGCGTAGAAGTGTGCTCTCGCATTCGATCACGAACGTGGTAATAGTTGTGCATCAGAATATAGGTACGGGAGTTAAAAAGCTAACGGCGTGTGACGTAATGAAACGAAGTGCTCATAGAAATAGGACTGGTACTAGATTACGGACAACCAAAGAAGGACTACTCTAACGGAGTGAAAAAAAGGGGTTTGTTGTCACAGTGAGGAGTGAATAAACACAAATCTAAGGGACCTCAAAAAATCATATTAGAATGCGTATTGACGCTGTATTAAGGTATTTTAACACATTTTCACATGTAAACACAAGAGAACAGAAACGTCAATGTGAATGATGTTAAGAATGGTTCTATATACAATGATGTAAAAGGACTACATGTATCGTTGTGATATTGGGAGCAAGGCAATTGGCAACTATACAAAAATTGTAAACGACAATAGAGATCAATGGTGCTTAGGAAAATTACAAGTAGCATAAAAATTCTGTACGGTCATTTAAACCATCAGGTTTCATCGAGTTCAATAAATATATCCAATGATTCTCTCTTTTAAGGAGAAAGTTGTGATTGTCTCTTCCTTCACTTTTGACAACAGTCTCTAGAATACAAAATTTCAATTGGCTGATGTTATGCCCGGCTTCCAAAAAGTGTTGTGCGACTGATGATTTCTGTTGTTTAGTTCTGATGTTTGACTTATGTTCATTCAGTCTGATTTTGATCTTCCTTTCAGTCTGCCCAACGTATACTTTGCCACAAGGGCATTTAAGCATATATACAACATTAGAAGTGTCGCAGGTAGCCGTGGTTTTGATTCTGATTTTATGCCCTTTCATTGGGTGAGTAATGTAATCACCTTTCATGACGTTGTTGCAACTGTTGCAATTTAAGCAAGGAATGGTTCCTTTGAATGATAAATTTGAAAAGGGTTGGTTTGGTTGATTGAGTATTTCACCTATGTTTTTATTTCTTGTATAAGCAAAAATTGGTTCTTGGTCAAAGATGTGATTAAACTCCTGCTCCAATTTAAGTAATTGCCAATGCTTTTTTATGATTCTTTTGTAGTTAAAGCTGACGGTAGAATATTTGGATACTACCGTGATTGGATTTTTGATGGGTTTGGGTTGAATGACAAGAAGCTCATCACGACTTCTACTGCTTGATCTTTCTTGAGCCTTTTGTAGTACAGCTGAATATTCTGACCTTAACCAGGGATGCTACCTCAGATGTCAGCTTGTCCATTTAGCCATCCTCAACATCAGACGGTGGCTGAAAGAAACCAAAAATACAATTAAGATTTGATTAGATGAGATGAAGACAGCTGGATATACTGATCTAATCCATGGATACTGCCTACCTTGTGAGCTTGTCCATTTTGCCATTTTCATCCTCAGAAAGAGGCTGAAAGAAACAAAAATTCCAGATTAGATTTGATCAGATTAGATGCAGACAGCTGAATATTCTGACCTTAACCAGGGATGCTACCTCAGTTGTCAGCTTGTCCATTTAGGCATCCTCACCCTCAGACGGTGGCTGAAAGATACCAAAAATACAATTAAGATTTGATTAGATTAGATGTAGACAGCTGGATATACTGATCTAATCAAAGGATACTGCCTCCGTTGTCAGCTTATACATTTGGCCATGTTCATCCTCAGAAGGTGGCTGAAAGAAACAAAAATTCCAGTTTAGATCTGATCAGATTAGATGCAGACAGCTGAATATTCTGACCTTAACCAGGGATGCTCCCTCAGTTGTCAGCTTGTCCATTTAGGCATCCTCACCCTCAGACGGTGGCTGAAAGATACCAAAAATACAATTAAGATTTGATTAGATTAGAGGTAGACAGCAGGATATACTGATCTAATCAACGGAAAGTGCCTCCCTTGTGAGCTTGTTCATTTGGCCATTTTCATCCTCAGAAGGTGGCTGAAAGAAACCAAAATACGAGCTAAGATTCAATCAGATTAGATGCAGACAGCTGAATATTCTGACCTTAACCAGGGATGCTACCTAAATTGTCACCTTGTCCATTTAGGCATCCTCACCCTCAGACGGTGGTTGAAAGATACCAAAAATACAATTAAGATTTGATTAGATTTGGATGTAGACAGCTGGATATACTGATCTAATCAAAGGATACTGCCTCCGTTGTCAGTTTATCCATTTGGCCATGTTCATCCTCGGAAAGTGGCTGAAAGAAACAAAAATTCCAGCTTAGATTTGATCAGATTAGATGCAGACAGCTGAATATTCTGACCTTAACCAGGGATGCTACCTCAGATGTCAGCTTGTCCATTTAGCCATCCTCAACATCAGATGGTGGCTGAAAGAAACCAAAAATACAATTAAGATTTGATTAGATGAGATGAAGACAGCTGGATATACTGATCTAATCCATGGATACTGCCTACCTTGTGAGCTTGTCCATTTTGCCATTTTCATCCTCAGAAAGAGGCTGAAAGAAACAAAAATTCCATCTTAGATTTGATCAGATTAGATGCAGACAGCTGAATATTCTGACCTTAACCAGGGATGCTACCTCAGTTGTCAGCTTGTCCATTTAGGCATCCTCACCCTCAGACGGTGGCTGAAAGATACCAAAAATACAATTAAGATTTGATTAGATCAGATGTAGACAGCTGGATATACTGATCTAATCAAAGGATACTGCCTCCATTGTCAGCTTATACATTTGGCCATGTTCATCCTCAGAAGGTGGTTGAAAGAAACAAAAATTCCAGTTTAGATTTGATCAGATTAGATGCAGACAGCTGAATATTCTGACCTTAACCAGGGATGCTCCCTCAGTTGTCAGCTTGTCCATTTAGGCATCCTCAACATCAGACGGTGGCTGAAAGAAACCAAAAATACAATTAGGACTTGATTTGATTAGATGTAGACAGCTGGATATACTGATCTAATCAAAGGATACTGCCTCCGTTGTCAGTTTATCCATTTGGCCATGTTCATCCTCGGAAAGTGGCTGAAAGAAACAAAAATTCCAGCTTAGATTTGATCAGATTAGATGCAGACAGCTGAATATTCTGACCTTAACCAGGGATGCTACCTCAGTTGTCAGCTTGTCCATTTAGGCATCCTCACCCTCAGACGGTGGCTGAAAGATACCAAAAATACAATTAAGATTTGATTAGATTAAAGGTAGACAGCAGGATATACTGATCTAATCAACGGAAAGTGCCTCCCTTGTGAGCTTGTTCATTTGACCATTTTCATCCTCAGAAGGTGGCTGAAAGAAACCAAAATACGAGCTAAGATTCAATCAGATTAGATGCAGACAGCTGAATATTCTGACCTTAACCAGGGATGCTACCTAAGTTGTCACCTTGTCCATTTAGGCATCCTCACCCTCAGACGGTGGCTGAAAGAAACCAAAAATACAATTAAGATTTGATTAGATTAGATGTAGACAGCTGGATATACTGATCTAATCAAAGGATATTGCCTCCGTTGTCAGTTTATCCATTTGGCCATGTTCATCTTCAGAAGGTGGCTAAAAGAAACAAAAATTCCAGCTTAGATTTGATCAGATTAGATGCATACAACTGAATATTCTGACCTTAACCAGGGATGCTCCCTCAGTTGTCAGCTTGTCCATTTAGGCATCCTCAACATCAGACGGTGGCTGAAAGAAACCAAAAATACAATTAAGATTTGATTTGATTAGATGTAGACAGCTGGATATACTGATCTAATCCAAGGATACTGGCTCCGTTGTCACTTTATACATTTGGCCATGTTCATCCTCAGAAGGTGGCTGAAAGAAACAAAAATTCCAGTTTAGATTTGATCAGATTAGATGCATACAGCTGAATATTCTGACCTTAACCAGGGATGCTACCTCAGATGTCAGCTTGTCCATTTAGCCATCCTCAACATCAGATGGTGGCTGAAAGAAACCAAAAATACAATTAAGATTTGATTAGATGAGATGAAGACAGCTGGATATACTGATCTAATCCATGGATACTGCCTACCTTGTGAGCTTGTCGATTTTGCCATTTTCATCCTCAGAAAGAGGCTGAAAGAAACAAAAATTCCATCTTAGATTTGATCAGATTAGATGCAGACAGCTGAATATTCTGACCTTAACCAGGGATGCTACCTCAGTTGTCAGCTTGTCCATTTAGGCATCCTCACCCTCAGACGGTGGTTGAAAGATACCAAAAATACAATTAAGATTTGATTAGATTTGGATGTAGACAGCTGGATATACTGATCTAATCAAAGGATACTGCCTCCGTTGTCAGTTTATCCATTTGGCCATGTTCATCCTCGGAAAGTGGCTGAAAGAAACAAAAATTCCAGCTTAGATTTGATCAGATTAGATGCAGACAGCTGAATATTCTGACCTTAACCAGGGATGCTACCTCAGTTGTCAGCTTGTCCATTTAGGCATCCTCACCCTCAGACGGTGGCTGAAAGATACCAAAAATACAATTAAGATTTGATTAGATTAGAGGTAGACAGCAGGATATACTGATCTAATCAACGGAAAGTGCCTCCCTTGTGAGCTTGTTCATTTGGCCATTTTCATCCTCAGAAGGTGGCTGAAAGAAACCAAAATACGAGCTAAGATTAGATGCAGACAGCTGAATATTCTGACCTTAACCAGGGATGCTACCTAAGTTGTCACCTTGTCCATTTAGGCATCCTCACCCTCAGACGGTGGCTGAAAGAAACCAAAAATACAATTAAGATTTGATTAGATTAGATGTAGGCAGCTGGATGTACTGATCTAATCAAAGGATATTGCCTCCGTTGTCAGTTTATCCATTTGGCCATGTTCATCTTCAGAAGGTGGCTGAAAGAAACAAAAATTCCAGCTTAGATTTGATCAGATTAGATGCATACAGCTGAATATTCTGACCTTAACCAGGGATGCTCCCTCAGTTGTCAGCTTGTCCATTTAGGCATCCTCAACATCAGACGGTGGCTGAAAGAAACCAAAAATACAATTAAGATTTGATTTGATTAGATGTAGACAGCTAGATATACTGATCTAATCCAAGGATACTGGCTCCGTTGTCACCTTATACATTTGGCCATGTTCATCCTCAGAAGGTGGCTGAAAGAAACAAAAATTCCAGTTTAGATTTGATCAGATTAGATGCATACAGCTGAATATTCTGACCTTAACCAGGGATGCTACCTCAGATGTCAGCTTGTCCATTTAGGCATCCTCAACATCAGACGGTGGCTGAAAGAAACCAAAAATACAATTAAGATTTGATTAGATGAGATGAAGACAGCTGGATATACTGATCTAATCCATGGATACTGCCTACCTTGTGAGCTTGTCCATTTTGCCATTTTCATCCTCAGAAAGAGGCTGAAAGAAACAAAAATTCCAGCTTAGATTTGATCAGATTAGATGCAGACAGCTGAATATTCTGACCTTAACCAGGGATGCTACCTCAGTTGTCAGCTTGTCCATTTAGGCATCCTCACCCTCAGACGGTGGCTAAAAGATAACAAAAATACAATTAAGGTTTGATTAGATTAGATGTAGACAGCTGGATATACTGATCTAATCCAAGGATACTGGCTCCGTTGTCAGCTTATACATTTGGCCATGTTCATCCTCAGAAGGTGGCTGAAAGAAACAAAAATTCCAGTTTAGATTTGATCAGATTAGATGCAGACAGCTGAATATTCTGATCTTAACCAGGGATGCTCCCTCAGTTGTCAGCTTGTCCATTTAGGCATCCTCAACATCAGACGGTGGCTGAAAGAAACCAAAAATACAATTAGGATTTGATTAGATGTAGACAGCTGGATATACTGATCTAATCAAAGGATACTGCCTCCGTTGTCAGTTTATCCATTTGGCCATGTTCATCCTTGGAAAGTGGCTGAAAGAAACAAAAATTCCAGCTTAGATTTGATCAGATTAGATGCAGAGAGCTGAATATTCTGACCTTAACCAGGGATGCTACCTCAGTTGTCAGCTTGTCCATTTAGGCATCCTCACCCTCAGACGGTGGCTGAAAGATACCAAAAATACAATTAAGATTTGATTAGATTAGAGGTAGACAGCAGGATATACTGATCTAATCAACGGACAGTGCCTCCCTTGTGAACTTGTTCATTTGGCCATTTTCATCCTCAGAAGGTGGCTGAAAGAAACCAAAATACGAGCTAAGATTCGATCCCATTAGATGCATACAGCTGAATATTCTGACCTTAACCAGGGATGCTCCCTCAGTTATCAGCTTGTCCATTTAGGCATCCTCAACATCAGACGGTGGCTGAAAGAAACCAAAAATACAATTAAGATTTGATTTGATTAGATGTAGACAGCTGGATATACTGATCTAATCAACGGATATTTCCTCCGTTGTCAGTTTATCCATTTGGCCATGTTCATCTTCAGAAGGTGGCTGAAAGAAACAAAAATTCCAGCTTATATTTGATCAGATTAGATGCAGACAGCTGAATATTCTGACCTTAACCAGGGATGCTACCTCAGTTGTCAGCTTGTCCATTTAGGCATCCTCAACATCAGACGGTGGCTGAAAGATACCAATAATACAATTAAGATTTGATTAGATTAGATGTAGACAGCTGGTATATACTGATCAAATCAAAGGATACTGCCTCCGTTGTCAGCTTATACATTTGGCCATGTTCATCCTCAGAAGGTGGCTGAAAGAAACAAAAATTCCAGTTTAGATTTGATCAGATTAGATGCAGACAGCTGAATATTCTGACCTTAACCAGGGATGCTCCCTCAGTTGTCAGCTTGTCCATTTAGGCATCCTCAACATCAGACGGTGGCTGAAAGAAACCAAAAATACAATTAGGATTTGATTTGATTAGATGTAGACAGCTGGATATACTGATCTAATCAAAGGATACTGCCTCCGTTGTCAGTTTATCCATTTGGCCATGTTCATCCTTGGAAAGTGGCTGAAAGAAACAAAAATTCCAGATTAGATTTGATCAGATTAGATGCAGACAGCTGAATATTCTGACCTTAACCAGGGATGCTACCTCAGTTGTCAGCTTGTCCATTTAGGCATCCTCACCCTCAGACGGTGGCTGAAAGATACCAAAAATACAATTAAGATTTGATTAGATTAGATGTAGACAGCTGGATATACTGATCTAATCAAAGGATACTGCCTCCGTTGTCAGCTTATACATTTGAATATAGAAATGCACCCCCAACAACTTGGGGTGTGTCCCCCAGGCGCGTAGTTAGTCCTCCAAAATGGGTTTCAAAAGATTATACTTGATTCTTCAGTATGTTGAAAACTTTATTTGTTATTTCAAATTCATCATGAGCGTTTTTTTTCACTTCAAACGCATAACGAAAATTATGACATTGATTATATATTCCCAATGCATTTCGGCGTAAGCCTTCATCAGGGGAACTCTAGAACAAACGATAAAGGTGACAATAAGCATTATGTATGAGGTCTAATAGTTACTCGTGTGTTAATGAGGCGAAAAGAAGTGGAAAAGAGTGATTTAAAACCGATGAGTTGTGACGTGAAGGGGTTTAGTGAAAGTAAGAAATATTAGCAAATGTTGATGCGCGAATGGTACCGTGCTCGTGAGGGTTATGGGGAGCTTTTTAGCAACAAAAAACGGATAACAACGATGAAATCAACAAGAAGTTACGACTGTAGGAAGATTTAAATATGATTTCATGCGAAAAGTGATTTTATCGGTGACTGACGGTGTGGCTTATGTCGAGATTTACATAAGGTGATACAGTTAGTAATGAAGCGTGAAAGCATTCTCAAATGGTAATAGAAGTTACTCTTACCCGGTGTGAAAAGCGTAGAAGTGTGCTCTCGCATTCGATCACGAACGTGGTAATAGTTGTGCATCAGAATATAGGTACGGGAGTTAAAAAGCTAACGGCGTGTGACGTAATGAAACGAAGTGCTCATAGAAATAGGACTGGTACTAGATTACGGACAACCAAAGAAGGACTACTCTAACGGAGTGAAAAAAAGGGGTTTGTTGTCACAGTGAGGAGTGAATAAACACAAATCTAAGGGACCTCAAAAAATCATATTAGAATGCGTATTGACGCTGTATTAAGGTATTTTAACACATTTTCACATGTAAACACAAGAGAACAGAAACGTCAATGTGAATGATGTTAAGAATGGTTCTATATACAATGATGTAAAAGGACTACATGTATCGTTGTGATATTGGGAGCAAGGCAATTGGCAACTATACAAAAATTGTAAACGACAATAGAGATCAATGGTGCTTAGGAAAATTACAAGTAGCATAAAAATTCTGTACGGTCATTTAAACCATCAGGTTTCATCGAGTTCAATAAATATATCCAATGATTCTCTCTTTTAAGGAGAAAGTTGTGATTGTCTCTTCCTTCACTTTTGACAACAGTCTCTAGAATACAAAATTTCAATTGGCTGATGTTATGCCCGGCTTCCAAAAAGTGTTGTGCGACTGATGATTTCTGTTGTTTAGTTCTGATGTTTGACTTATGTTCATTCAGTCTGATTTTGATCTTCCTTTCAGTCTGCCCAACGTATACTTTGCCACAAGGGCATTTAAGCATATATACAACATTAGAAGTGTCGCAGGTAGCCGTGGTTTTGATTCTGATTTTATGCCCTTTCATTGGGTGAGTAATGTAATCACCTTTCATGACGTTGTTGCAACTGTTGCAATTTAAGCAAGGAATGGTTCCTTTGAATGATAAATTTGAAAAGGGTTGGTTTGGTTGATTGAGTATTTCACCTATGTTTTTATTTCTTGTATAAGCAAAAATTGGTTCTTGGTCAAAGATGTGATTAAACTCCTGCTCCAATTTAAGTAATTGCCAATGCTTTTTTATGATTCTTTTGTAGTTAAAGCTGACGGTAGAATATTTGGATACTACCGTGATTGGATTTTTGATGGGTTTGGGTTGAATGACAAGAAGCTCATCACGACTTCTACTGCTTGATCTTTCTTGAGCCTTTTGTAGTACAGCTGAATATTCTGACCTTAACCAGGGATGCTACCTCAGATGTCAGCTTGTCCATTTAGCCATCCTCAACATCAGACGGTGGCTGAAAGAAACCAAAAATACAATTAAGATTTGATTAGATGAGATGAAGACAGCTGGATATACTGATCTAATCCATGGATACTGCCTACCTTGTGAGCTTGTCCATTTTGCCATTTTCATCCTCAGAAAGAGGCTGAAAGAAACAAAAATTCCAGATTAGATTTGATCAGATTAGATGCAGACAGCTGAATATTCTGACCTTAACCAGGGATGCTACCTCAGTTGTCAGCTTGTCCATTTAGGCATCCTCACCCTCAGACGGTGGCTGAAAGATACCAAAAATACAATTAAGATTTGATTAGATTAGATGTAGACAGCTGGATATACTGATCTAATCAAAGGATACTGCCTCCGTTGTCAGCTTATACATTTGGCCATGTTCATCCTCAGAAGGTGGCTGAAAGAAACAAAAATTCCAGTTTAGATCTGATCAGATTAGATGCAGACAGCTGAATATTCTGACCTTAACCAGGGATGCTCCCTCAGTTGTCAGCTTGTCCATTTAGGCATCCTCACCCTCAGACGGTGGCTGAAAGATACCAAAAATACAATTAAGATTTGATTAGATTAGAGGTAGACAGCAGGATATACTGATCTAATCAACGGAAAGTGCCTCCCTTGTGAGCTTGTTCATTTGGCCATTTTCATCCTCAGAAGGTGGCTGAAAGAAACCAAAATACGAGCTAAGATTCAATCAGATTAGATGCAGACAGCTGAATATTCTGACCTTAACCAGGGATGCTACCTAAATTGTCACCTTGTCCATTTAGGCATCCTCACCCTCAGACGGTGGCTGAAAGAAACCAAAAATACAATTAAGATTTGATTAGATTAGATGTAGACAGCTGGATATACTGATCTAATCAAAGGATATTGCCTCCGTTGTCAGTTTATCCATTTGGCCATGTTCATCTTCAGAAGGTGGCTGAAAGAAACAAAAATTCCAGCTTAGATTTGATCAGATTAGATGCATACAGCTGAATATTCTGACCTTAACCAGGGATGCTCCCTCAGTTGTCAGCTTGTCAATTTAGGCATCCTCAACATCAGACGGTGGCTGAAAGAAACCAAAAATACAATTAAGATTTGATTTGATTAGATGTAGACAGGTAGATATACTGATCTAATCCAAGGATACTGGCTCCGTTGTCAGCTTATACATTTGGCCATGTTCATCCGCAGAAGGTGGCTGAAAGAAACAAAAATTCCAGTTTAGATTTGATCAGATTAGATGCATACAGCTGAATATTCTGATTTTAACCAGGAATGCTCCCTCAGTTGTCAGCTTGTCAATTTAGGCATCCTCAACATCAGACGGTGGCTGAAAGAAACCAAAAATACAATTAAGATTTGATTTGATTAGATGTAGACAGCTAGATATACTGATCTAATCCAAGGATACTGGCTCCGTTGTCAGCTTATACATTTGGCCATGTTCATCCGCAGAAGGTGGCTGAAAGAAACAAAAATTCCAGTTTAGATTTGATCAGATTAGATGCATACAGCTGAATATTCTGATCTTAACCAGGGATGCTCCCTCAGTTGTCAGCTTGTCCATTTAGGCATCCTCAACATCAGACGGTGGCTGAAAGAAACCAAAAATACAATTAGGATTTGATTTGATTAGAAGTAGACAGCTGGATATACTGATCTAATCAAAGGATACTGCCTCCGTTGTCATTTTATCCATTTGGCCATGTTCATCCTTGGAAAGTGGCTGAAAGAAACAAAAATTCCAGCTTAGATTTGATCAGATTAGACGCAGACAGCTGAATATTCTGACCTTAACCAGGGATGCTACCTCAGTTGTCAGCTTGTCCATTTAGGCATCCTCACCCTCAGACGGTGGCTGAAAGATACCAAAAATACAATTAAGATTTGATTAGATTAGAGGTAGACAGCAGGATATACTGATCTAATCAACGGAAAGTGCCTTCCTTGTGAGCTTGTTCATTTGGCCATTTTCATCCTCAGAAGGTAGCTGAAAGAAACCAAAATACGAGCTAAGATTCAATCAGATTACATGCAGACAGCTGAATATTCTGACCTTAACCAGGGATGCTACCTAAGTTGTCACCTTGTCCATTTAGGCATCCTCACCCTCAGACGGTGGCTGAAAGAAACCAAAAATACAATTAAGATTTGATTAGATTAGATGTAGACAGCTGGATATACTGATCTAATCAAAGGATATTGCCTCCGTTGTCAGTTTATCCATTTGGCCATGTTCATCTTCAGAAGGTGGCTGAAAGAAACAAAAATTCCAGCTTAGATTTGATCAGATTAGATGCATACAGCTGAATATTCTGACCTTAACCAGGGATGCTCCCTCAGTTGTCAGCTTGTCCATTTAGGCATCCTCAACATCAGACGGTGGCTGAAAGAAACCAAAAATACAATTAAGATTTGATTTGATTAGATGTAGACAGCTGGATATACTGATCTAATCCAAGGATACTGGCTCCGTTGTCAGCTTATACATTTGGCCATGTTCATCCGCAGAAGGTGGCTGAAAGAAACAAAAATTCCAGTTTAGATTTGATCAGATTAGATGCATACAGCTGAATATTCTGATTTTAACCAGGAATGCTCCCTCAGTTGTCAGCTTGTCAATTTAGGCATCCTCAACATCAGACGGTGGCTGAAAGAAACCAAAAATACAATTAAGATTTGATTTGATTAGATGTAGACAGCTAGATATACTGATCTAATCCAAGGATACTGGCTCCGTTGTCAGCTTATACATTTGGCCATGTTCATCCGCAGAAGGTGGCTGAAAGAAACAAAAATTCCAGTTTAGATTTGATCAGATTAGATGCATACAGCTGAATATTCTGATCTTAACCAGGGATGCTCCCTCAGTTGTCAGCTTGTCCATTTAGGCATCCTCAACATCAGACGGTGGCTGAAAGAAACCAAAAATACAATTAGGATTTGATTTGATTAGAAGTAGACAGCTGGATATACTGATCTAATCAAAGGATACTGCCTCCGTTGTCATTTTATCCATTTGGCCATGTTCATCCTTGGAAAGTGGCTGAAAGAAACAAAAATTCCAGCTTAGATTTGATCAGATTAGACGCAGACAGCTGAATATTCTGACCTTAACCAGGGATGCTACCTCAGTTGTCAGCTTGTCCATTTAGGCATCCTCACCCTCAGACGGTGGCTGAAAGATACCAAAAATACAATTAAGATTTGATTAGATTAGAGGTAGACAGCAGGATATACTGATCTAATCAACGGAAAGTGCCTTCCTTGTGAGCTTGTTCATTTGGCCATTTTCATCCTCAGAAGGTAGCTGAAAGAAACCAAAATACGAGCTAAGATTCAATCAGATTACATGCAGACAGCTGAATATTCTGACCTTAACCAGGGATGCTACCTAAGTTGTCACCTTGTCCATTTAGGCATCCTCACCCTCAGACGGTGGCTGAAAGAAACCAAAAATACAATTAAGATTTGATTAGATTAGATGTAGACAGCTGGATATACTGATCTAATCAAAGGATATTGCCTCCGTTGTCAGTTTATCCATTTGGCCATGTTCATCTTCAGAAGGTGGCTGAAAGAAACAAAAATTCCAGCTTAGATTTGATCAGATTAGATGCATACAGCTGAATATTCTGACCTTAACCAGGGATGCTCCCTCAGTTGTCAGCTTGTCCATTTAGGCATCCTCAACATCAGACGGTGGCTGAAAGAAACCAAAAATACAATTAAGATTTGATTTGATTAGATGTAGACAGCTGGATATACTGATCTAATCCAAGGATACTGGCTCCGTTGTCACCTTATACATTTGGCCATGTTCATCCTCAGAAGGTGGCTGAAAGAAACAAAAATTCCAGTTTAGATTTGATCAGATTAGATGCATACAGCTGAATATTCTGACCTTAACCAGGGATGCTCCCTCAGTTGTCAGCTTGTCCATTTAGGCATCCTCAACATCAGACGGTGGCTGAAAGAAACCAAAAATACAATTAAGATTTGATTTGATTAGATGTAGACAGCTGGATATACTGATCTAATCAACGGATATTTCCTCCGTTGTCAGTTTATCCATTTGGCCATGTTCATCTTCAGAAGGTGGCTGAAAGAAACAAAAATTCCAGCTTATATTTGATCAGATTAGATGCAGACAGCTGAATATTCTGACCTTAACCAGGGATGCTACCTCAGTTGTCAGCTTGTCCATTTAGGCATCCTCAACATCAGACGGTGGCTGAAAGATACCAATAATACAATTAAGATTTGATTAGATTAGATGTAGACAGCTGGTATATACTGATCAAATCAAAGGATACTGCCTCCGTTGTCAGCTTATACATTTGGCCATGTTCATCCTCAGAAGGTGGCTGAAAGAAACAAAAATTCCAGTTTAGATTTGATCAGATTAGATGCAGACAGCTGAATATTCTGACCTTAACCAGGGATGCTCCCTCAGTTGTCAGCTTGTCCATTTAGGCATCCTCAACATCAGACGGTGGCTGAAAGAAACCAAAAATACAATTAGGATTTGATTTGATTAGATGTAGACAGCTGGATATACTGATCTAATCAAAGGATACGGCCTCCGTTGTCAGTTTATCCATTTGGCCATGTTCATCCTTGGAAAGTGGCTGAAAGAAACAAAAATTCCAGATTAGATTTGATCAGATTAGATGCAGACAGCTGAATATTCTGACCTTAACCAGGGATGCTACCTCAGTTGTCAGCTTGTCCATTTAGGCATCCTCACCCTCAGACGGTGGCTGAAAGATACCAAAAATACAATTAAGATTTGATTAGATTAGATGTAGACAGCTGGATATACTGATCTAATCAAAGGATACTGCCTCCGTTGTCAGCTTATACATTTGAATATAGAAATGCACCCCCAACAACTTGGGGTGTGTCCCCCAGGCGCGTAGTTAGTCCTCCAAAATGGGTTTCAAAAGATTATACTTGATTCTTCAGTATGTTGAAAACTTTATTTGTTATTTCAAATTCATCATGAGCGTTTTTTTTCACTTCAAACGCATAACGAAAATTATGACATTGATTATATATTCCCAATGCATTTCGGCGTAAGCCTTCATCAGGGGAACTCTAGAACAAACGATAAAGGTGACAATAAGCATTATGTATGAGGTCTAATAGTTACTCGTGTGTTAATGAGGCGAAAAGAAGTGGAAAAGAGTGATTTAAAACCGATGAGTTGTGACGTGAAGGGGTTTAGTGAAAGTAAGAAATATTAGCAAATGTTGATGCGCGAATGGTACCGTGCTCGTGAGGGTTATGGGGAGCTTTTTAGCAACAAAAAACGGATAACAACGATGAAATCAACAAGAAGTTACGACTGTAGGAAGATTTAAATATGATTTCATGCGAAAAGTGATTTTATCGGTGACTGACGGTGTGGCTTATGTCGAGATTTACATAAGGTGATACAGTTAGTAATGAAGCGTGAAAGCATTCTCAAATGGTAATAGAAGTTACTCTTACCCGGTGTGAAAAGCGTAGAAGTGTGCTCTCGCATTCGATCACGAACGTGGTAATAGTTGTGCATCAGAATATAGGTACGGGAGTTAAAAAGCTAACGGCGTGTGACGTAATGAAACGAAGTGCTCATAGAAATAGGACTGGTACTAGATTACGGACAACCAAAGAAGGACTACTCTAACGGAGTGAAAAAAAGGGGTTTGTTGTCACAGTGAGGAGTGAATAAACACAAATCTAAGGGACCTCAAAAAATCATATTAGAATGCGTATTGACGCTGTATTAAGGTATTTTAACACATTTTCACATGTAAACACAAGAGAACAGAAACGTCAATGTGAATGATGTTAAGAATGGTTCTATATACAATGATGTAAAAGGACTACATGTATCGTTGTGATATTGGGAGCAAGGCAATTGGCAACTATACAAAAATTGTAAACGACAATAGAGATCAATGGTGCTTAGGAAAATTACAAGTAGCATAAAAATCCTGTACGGTCATTTAAACCATCAGGTTTCATCGAGTTCAATAAATATATCCAATGATTCTCTCTTTTAAGGAGAAAGTTGTGATTGTCTCTTCCTTCACTTTTGACAACAGTCTCTAGAATACAAAATTTCAATTGGCTGATGTTATGCCCGGCTTCCAAAAAGTGTTGTGCGACTGATGATTTCTGTTGTTTAGTTCTGATGTTTGACTTATGTTCATTCAGTCTGATTTTGATCTTCCTTTCAGTCTGCCCAACGTATACTTTGCCACAAGGGCATTTAAGCATATATACAACATTAGAAGTGTCGCAGGTAGCCGTGGTTTTGATTCTGATTTTATGCCCTTTCATTGGGTGAGTAATGTAATCACCTTTCATGACGTTGTTGCAACTGTTGCAATTTAAGCAAGGAATCGTTCCTTTGAATGATAAATTTGAAAAGGGTTGGTTTGGTTGATTGAGTATTTCACCTATGTTTTTATTTCTTGTATAAGCAAAAATTGGTTCTTGGTCAAAGATGTGATTAAACTCCTGCTCCAATTTAAGTAATTGCCAATGCTTTTTTATGATTCTTTTGTAGTTAAAGCTGACGGTAGAATATTTGGATACTACCGTGATTGGATTTTTGATGGGTTTGGGTTGAATGACAAGAAGCTCATCACGACTTCTACTGCTTGATCTTTCTTGAGCCTTTTGTAGTACAGCTGAATATTCTGACCTTAACCAGGGATGCTACCTCAGATGTCAGCTTGTCCATTTAGCCATCCTCAACATCAGACGGTGGCTGAAAGAAACCAAAAATACAATTAAGATTTGATTAGATGAGATGAAGACAGCTGGATATACTGATCTAATCCATGGATACTGCCTACCTTGTGAGCTTGTCCATTTTGCCATTTTCATCCTCAGAAAGAGGCTGAAAGAAACAAAAATTCCAGATTAGATTTGATCAGATTAGATGCAGACAGCTGAATATTCTGACCTTAACCAGGGATGCTACCTCAGTTGTCAGCTTGTCCATTTAGGCATCCTCACCCTCAGACGGTGGCTGAAAGATACCAAAAATACAATTAAGATTTGATTAGATTAGATGTAGACAGCTGGATATACTGATCTAATCAAAGGATACTGCCTCCGTTGTCAGCTTATACATTTGGCCATGTTCATCCTCAGAAGGTGGCTGAAAGAAACAAAAATTCCAGTTTAGATCTGATCAGATTAGATGCAGACAGCTGAATATTCTGACCTTAACCAGGGATGCTCCCTCAGTTGTCAGCTTGTCCATTTAGGCATCCTCACCCTCAGACGGTGGCTGAAAGATACCAAAAATACAATTAAGATTTGATTAGATTAGAGGTAGACAGCAGGATATACTGATCTAATCAACGGAAAGTGCCTCCCTTGTGAGCTTGTTCATTTGGCCATTTTCATCCTCAGAAGGTGGCTGAAAGAAACCAAAATACGAGCTAAGATTCAATCAGATTAGATGCAGACAGCTGAATATTCTGACCTTAACCAGGGATGCTACCTAAATTGTCACCTTGTCCATTTAGGCATCCTCACCCTCAGACGGTGGCTGAAAGAAACCAAAAATACAATTAAGATTTGATTAGATTAGATGTAGACAGCTGGATATACTGATCTAATCAAAGGATATTGCCTCCGTTGTCAGTTTATCCATTTGGCCATGTTCATCTTCAGAAGGTGGCTGAAAGAAACAAAAATTCCAGCTTAGATTTGATCAGATTAGATGCATACAGCTGAATATTCTGACCTTAACCAGGGATGCTCCCTCAGTTGTCAGCTTGTCAATTTAGGCATCCTCAACATCAGACGGTGGCTGAAAGAAACCAAAAATACAATTAAGATTTGATTTGATTAGATGTAGACAGCTAGATATACTGATCTAATCCAAGGATACTGGCTCCGTTGTCAGCTTATACATTTGGCCATGTTCATCCGCAGAAGGTGGCTGAAAGAAACAAAAATTCCAGTTTAGATTTGATCAGATTAGATGCATACAGCTGAATATTCTGATTTTAACCAGGAATGCTCCCTCAGTTGTCAGCTTGTCAATTTAGGCATCCTCAACATCAGACGGTGGCTGAAAGAAACCAAAAATACAATTAAGATTTGATTTGATTAGATGTAGACAGCTAGATATACTGATCTAATCCAAGGATACTGGCTCCGTTGTCAGCTTATACATTTGGCCATGTTCATCCGCAGAAGGTGGCTGAAAGAAACAAAAATTCCAGTTTAGATTTGATCAGATTAGATGCATACAGCTGAATATTCTGATCTTAACCAGGGATGCTCCCTCAGTTGTCAGCTTGTCCATTTAGGCATCCTCAACATCAGACGGTGGCTGAAAGAAACCAAAAATACAATTAGGATTTGATTTGATTAGAAGTAGACAGCTGGATATACTGATCTAATCAAAGGATACTGCCTCCGTTGTCATTTTATCCATTTGGCCATGTTCATCCTTGGAAAGTGGCTGAAAGAAACAAAAATTCCAGCTTAGATTTGATCAGATTAGACGCAGACAGCTGAATATTCTGACCTTAACCAGGGATGCTACCTCAGTTGTCAGCTTGTCCATTTAGGCATCCTCACCCTCAGACGGTGGCTGAAAGATACCAAAAATACAATTAAGATTTGATTAGATTAGAGGTAGACAGCAGGATATACTGATCTAATCAACGGAAAGTGCCTTCCTTGTGAGCTTGTTCATTTGGCCATTTTCATCCTCAGAAGGTAGCTGAAAGAAACCAAAATACGAGCTAAGATTCAATCAGATTACATGCAGACAGCTGAATATTCTGACCTTAACCAGGGATGCTACCTAAGTTGTCACCTTGTCCATTTAGGCATCCTCACCCTCAGACGGTGGCTGAAAGAAACCAAAAATACAATTAAGATTTGATTAGATTAGATGTAGACAGCTGGATATACTGATCTAATCAAAGGATATTGCCTCCGTTGTCAGTTTATCCATTTGGCCATGTTCATCTTCAGAAGGTGGCTGAAAGAAACAAAAATTCCAGCTTAGATTTGATCAGATTAGATGCATACAGCTGAATATTCTGACCTTAACCAGGGATGCTCCCTCAGTTGTCAGCTTGTCCATTTAGGCATCCTCAACATCAGACGGTGGCTGAAAGAAACCAAAAATACAATTAAGATTTGATTTGATTAGATGTAGACAGCTGGATATACTGATCTAATCCAAGGATACTGGCTCCGTTGTCACCTTATACATTTGGCCATGTTCATCCTCAGAAGGTGGCTGAAAGAAACAAAAATTCCAGTTTAGATTTGATCAGATTAGATGCATACAGCTGAATATTCTGACCTTAACCAGGGATGCTACCTCAGATGTCAGCTTGTCCATTTAGCCATCCTCAACATCAGATGGTGGCTGAAAGAAACCAAAAATACAATTAAGATTTGATTAGATGAGATGAAGACAGCTGGATATACTGATCTAATCCATGGATACTGCCTACCTTGTGAGCTTGTCCATTTTGCCATTTTCATCCTCAGAAAGAGGCTGAAAGAAACAAAAATTCCATCTTAGATTTGATCAGATTAGATGCAGACAGCTGAATATTCTGACCTTAACCAGGGATGCTACCTCAGTTGTCAGCTTGTCCATTTAGGCATCCTCACCCTCAGACGGTGGCTGAAAGATACCAAAAATACAATTAAGATTTGATTAGATCAGATGTAGACAGCTGGATATACTGATCTAATCAAAGGATACTGCCTCCATTGTCAGCTTATACATTTGGCCATGTTCATCCTCAGAAGGTGGTTGAAAGAAACAAAAATTCCAGTTTAGATTTGATCAGATTAGATGCAGACAGCTGAATATTCTGACCTTAACCAGGGATGCTCCCTCAGTTGTCAGCTTGTCCATTTAGGCATCCTCAACATCAGACGGTGGCTGAAAGAAACCAAAAATACAATTAGGATTTGATTTGATTAGATGTAGACAGCTGGATATACTGATCTAATCAAAGGATACTGCCTCCGTTGTCAGTTTATCCATTTGGCCATGTTCATCCTCGGAAAGTGGCTGAAAGAAACAAAAATTCCAGCTTAGATTTGATCAGATTAGATGCAGACAGCTGAATATTCTGACCTTAACCAGGGATGCTACCTCAGTTGTCAGCTTGTCCATTTAGGCATCCTCACCCTCAGACGGTGGCTGAAAGATACCAAAAATACAATTAAGATTTGATTAGATTAAAGGTAGACAGCAGGATATACTGATCTAATCAACGGAAAGTGCCTCCCTTGTGAGCTTGTTCATTTGACCATTTTCATCCTCAGAAGGTGGCTGAAAGAAACCAAAATACGAGCTAAGATTCAATCAGATTAGATGCAGACAGCTGAATATTCTGACCTTAACCAGGGATGCTACCTAAGTTGTCACCTTGTCCATTTAGGCATCCTCACCCTCAGACGGTGGCTGAAAGAAACCAAAAATACAATTAAGATTTGATTAGATTAGATGTAGACAGCTGGATATACTGATCTAATCAAAGGATATTGCCTCCGTTGTCAGTTAATCCATTTGGCCATGTTCATCTTCAGAAGGTGGCTAAAAGAAACAAAAATTCCAGCTTAGATTTGATCAGATTAGATGCATACAGCTGAATATTCTGACCTTAACCAGGGATGCTCCCTCAGTTGTCAGCTTGTCCATTTAGGCATCCTCAACATCAGACGGTGGCTGAAAGAAACCAAAAATACAATTAAGATTTGATTTGATTAGATGTAGACAGCTGGATATACTGATCTAATCCAAGGATACTGGCTCCGTTGTCACCTTATACATTTGGCCATGTTCATCCTCAGAAGGCGGCTGAAAGAAACAAAAATTCCAGTTTAGATTTGATCAGATTAGATGCATACAGCTGAATATTCTGACCTTAACCAGGGATGCTACCTCAGATGTCAGCTTGTCCATTTAGCCATCCTCAACATCAGATGGTGGCTGAAAGAAACCAAAAATACAATTAAGATTTGATTAGATGAGATGAAGACAGCTGGATATACTGATCTAATCCATGGATACTGCCTACCTTGTGAGCTTGTCGATTTTGCCATTTTCATCCTCAGAAAGAGGCTGAAAGAAACAAAAATTCCATCTTAGATTTGATCAGATTAGATGCAGACAGCTGAATATTCTGACCTTAACCAGGGATGCTACCTCAGTTGTCAGCTTGTCCATTTAGGCATCCTCACCCTCAGACGGTGGTTGAAAGATACCAAAAATACAATTAAGATTTGATTAGATTTGGATGTAGACAGTTGGATATATTGATCTAATCAAAGGATACTGCCTCCGTTGTCAGTTTATCCATTTGGCCATGTTCATCCTCGGAAAGTGGCTGAAAGAAACAAAAATTCCAGCTTAGATTTGATCAGATTAGATGCAGACAGCTGAATATTCTGACCTTAACCAGGGATGCTACCTCAGTTGTCAGCTTGTCCATTTAGGCATCCTCACCCTCAGACGGTGGCTGAAAGATACCAAAAATACAATTAAGATTTGATTAGATTAGAGGTAGACAGCAGGATATACTGATCTAATCAACGGAAAGTGCCTCCCTTGTGAGCTTGTTCATTTGGCCATTTTCATCCTCAGAAGGTGGCTGAAAGAAACCAAAATACGAGCTAAGATTAGATGCAGACAGCTGAATATTCTGACCTTAACCAGGGATGCTACCTAAGTTGTCACCTTGTCCATTTAGGCATCCTCACCCTCAGACGGTGGCTGAAAGAAACCAAAAATACAATTAAGATTTGATTAGATTAGATGTAGGCAGCTGGATGGACTGATCTAATCAAAGGATATTGCCTCCGTTGTCAGTTTATTCATTTGGCCATGTTCATCTTCAGAAGGTGGCTGAAAGAAACAAAAATTCCAGCTTAGATTTGATCAGATTAGATGCATACAGCTGAATATTCTGACCTTAACCAGGGATGCTCCCTCAGTTTTCAGCTTGTCCATTTAGGCATCCTCAACATCAGACGGTGGCTGAAAGAAACCAAAAATACAATCAAGATTTGATTTGATTAGATGTAGACAGCTAGATATACTGATCTAATCCAAGGATACTGGCTCCGTTGTCACCTTATACATTTGGCCATGTTCATCCTCAGAAGGTAGCTGAAAGAAACAAAAATTCCAGTTTAGATTTGATCAGATTAGATGCATACAGCTGAATATTCTGACCTTAACCAGGGATGCTACCTCAGATGTCAGCTTGTCCATTTAGGCATCCTCAACATCAGACGGTGGCTGAAAGAAACCAAAAATACAATTAAGATTTGATTAGATGAGATGAAGACAGCTGGATATACTGATCTAATCCATGGATACTGCCTACCTTGTGAGCTTGTCCATTTTGCCATTTTCATCCTCAGAAAGAGGCTGAAAGAAATAAAAATTCCAGCTTAGATTTGATCAGATTAGATGCAGACAGCTGAATATTCTGACCTTAACCAGGGATGCTACCTCAGTTGTCAGCTTGTCCATTTAGGCATCCTCACCCTCAGACGGTGGCTAAAAGATAACAAAAATACAATTAAGGTTTGATTAGATTAGATGTAGACAGCTGGATATACTGATCGAATCCAAGGATACTGGCTCCGTTGTCAGCTTATACATTTGGCCATGTTCATCCTCAGAAGGTGGCTGAAAGAAACAAAAATTCCAGTTTAGATTTGATCAGATTAGATGCATACAGCTGAATATTCTGATCTTAACCAGGGATGCTCCCTCAGTTGTCAGCTTGTCCATTTAGGCATCCTCAACGTCAGACGGTGGCTGAAAGAAACCAAAAATACAATTAAGATTTGATTTGATTAGATGTAGACAGCTAGATATACTGATCTAATCAAAGGATACTGCCTCCGTTGGCAGCTTATCCATTTGGCCATGTTCATCCTCGGAAAGTGGCTGAAAGAAACAAAAATTCCAGCTTAGATTTGATCAGATTAGATGCAGACAGCTGAATATTCTGACCTTAACTAGGGATGCTACCTCAGTTGTCAGCTTGTCCATTTAGGCATCCTCAACATCAGACAGAGGCTGAAAGAAATCAAAAATACAATTAAGATTTGATTAGATTAGAGGTAGACAGCAGGATATACTGATCTAATCAACGGATAGTGCCTCCCTTGTGAACTTGTTCATTTGGCCATTTTCATCCTCAGAAGGTGGCTGAAAGAAACCAAAATACGAGCTAAGATTCAATGCCATTAGATGCAGATAGCTGAATATTCTGACCTTAACCAGGGATGCTCCCTCAGTTGTCAGCTTGTCCATTTAGGCATCCTCAACATCAGACGGTGGCTGAAAGAAACCAAAAATACAATTAAGATTTGATTTGATTAGATGTAGACAGCTAGATATACTGATCTAATCCAAGGATACTGGCTCCGTTGTCACCTTATACATTTGGCCATGTTCATCCTCAGAAGGTGGCTGAAAGAAACAAAAATTCCAGTTTAGATTTGATCAGATTAGATGCAGACAGCTGAATATTCTGACCTTAACCAGGGATGCTACCTCAGTTGTCAGCTTGTCCATTTAGGCATCCTCACCCTCAGACGGTGGCTAAAAGATAACAAAAATACAATTAAGGTTTGATTAGATTAGATGTAGACAGCTGGATATACTGATCTAATCCAAGGATACTGGCTCCGTTGTCAGCTTATACATTTGGCCATGTTCATCCTCAGAAGGTGGCTGAAAGAAACAAAAATTCCAGTTTAGATTTGATCAGATTAGATGCATACAGCTGAATATTCTGATCTTAACCAGGGATGCTCCCTCAGTTGTCAGCTTGTCCATTTAGGCATCCTCACCCTCAGACGGTGGCTGAAAGAAACCAAAAATACAATTAAGATTTGATTAACTGCCGTTCCCTCCCTAAACATGCAGACGAAATTAATTTACTAATACAAAATCAGGAGTTGGATACACTATTTCTTACTGAAACGTGGTTATCTGACCACTGTAATGCGGATATCGTCAATGCCCTCCCCCCAGGCTATCTGTGCCAAACTCTTCATAGACTCAGAGGGAGGGGTGGGGGATTGGCCCTAATCCACAGACAACAATTTACCTGTAGAACCTCTAATGCTCATATTGATGACTGCGAGGGATGCAATTTCTCTATTCAAACCTCCCCGGTCCTCACCCTGTCTGGACTCCTGATATATCGCCCCCCAGGTGCCCCTGGGAAATTTGTTAATGCCATTACTGAAGCGGCCGCACAACTGGCCTCTTCTGCTTCTAGCTTCCTTATGGTGGGCGATCTAAATTTGCATTTCACGGACCCCACCGATCGGTTAGCGGTCGAGCTTCTTCAAGACCTGTCGTCTTTTAATATTCGTTTGATCAATAACGAGCCCACCCATGATAAAGGACACCTGCTGGACCCAGTCCTCTCCAATGTCACTAATATTACCACAGACCCCCCCTTGACTTTACCATGGACCGATCACTTCTTAGTCCCGATCTCCTGGGAGGTCCCCATTAAGATCCCTCAAACCAGGAAATCTCAATTCACTGATAGACGGTGGCACAAACTTGTTTCTACAGAATGGGCCACCACTCTTTCAAACTCTATTCCTGAGCTTTCCTTTGAGCCCAATACGGCGAATGAACAATTTAACACCTGGATTACGTCCTCACTGGACAAATTAATCCCCAAAAAGGTCATTCTTAAACACTCCAAAAGAGTGCCCCGTGCTCCCTGGTACACCGCAGAACTCAAAGCTCTACGCCAGGAGTGCAAGAGGGCCGAACGCATCTGGCGGAAAGATAAATCTATTACAAACAAAGGAGCATATTCCACCTCCCTTGCGACCTATAAATCATCCATCCGCAAGGAAAAAACCATATTCTTTCAGCAAAGAATAGAAAAAGCAGCATGCTCGAGCAAAGAATCTTATGCCATTCTAAAAGAGCTACTGAATCCCCCAGTTCCTGAGCCGACAAGCCCCCCAGACCCTACTGTAGATCAGGAAAAATGCCATCAGTTGGCTAATTTCTTTCAAGGAAAAATTCAAAAAATCCTTGATTCAATTCCCCCTGCCAGTCCATGCGAAGACATGGATCTTACATACACTCAGACACTCAGCTGTCTCCCCTCTTGGGGTCAAGTAACCACCGAAGATGTGGAAAATACTTTAAAATCCATCAAAAGTGGATCTCCTAGAGACCCCGTCCCGCTTCGGACCCTGAAAGAAGTAACCCCCATCATTGTTCCCCCTCTTACCCACCTGATCAATGCCTCACTTCAACAGGGAATTGTGCCCCTGAACTGGAAGGCTGCAGTTGTGAAGGCTCTATTGAAGAAGCCTTCCCTCGATCCCGAAGACCTGGCCAATTTTAGGCCAATCTCCCTTCTCCCTGGGATAGGCAAGGTTGCCGAAAAATTGGTTAACAAAAAACTGTCTCAGTTCCTGGAAGACAATAACAAATTAAAAAATTCTCAGACAGGTTTTCGGCCAGGGCAGGGCACTGACATCGCCCTCTTGGCGGCGGTAGAGGAGGCCAGGACACTCTTAGACGATGGAGGATCAGTGGCAGTGATCCTCCTCGACCTGAGTGCGGCCTTCGATACCGTCAATCACCAACTCCTCATTAAACGGCTCGAAAGAGTCGGTGTGGTAGGCTCTGCCCTATCCTGGCTCTCTTCCTTTTTGGACCAGCGTACCTTTCAGATCTGGGAAAACAACATCTGCTCCTCCGAAACTCCCCTCCAATGTGGTGTGCCTCAGGGCTCCTCCCTGAGCCCCACTTTATTCAACATCTACATGTCCCCATTGGAGGAGGTTATCACCCCGTTCGGAGTGAGCGTCGTCAGCTATGCTGACGACACACAATTAGTGGTTTCATTATCCCATCCCAATCGAAAACCAGCAGATCTACTCAACTGCCTTACGCAGGTTCAAAACTGGATGAACAGCTCAGCCTTGAAACTAAACGGAGCAAAGACGGATGTCCTTCTTCTTGGTCAGAAAGGAATCACTCTCCCCCCGAATATCTGGCCTGATTGTCTGGGTCCCATCCCTGAACCAAAGCAAGAAGTAAAAAGCCTGGGTGTGTGGCTAGATACTACCCTGTCATTTTCCACACAGGCAAAAAAAGTAGCCGGGACCTGCTTCGGCCTGCTGAAATCAATGAGAAAGATCCTGCCCCTTCTGCCACCCAACTCCCAAAAACTGCTTATACAGGGCCTGATAATTTCTAGGCTGGATTTCAGCAATGTGATATACCTGGGCGCCCCGGAAGCAACACTGAACAAACTTCAGAGAATTCAAAACATAGCCGCCCGGATTCTCACTAAGACCTCTGCCAGAGATTCGGCCAAACCAGCACTGAAACTCCTCCACTGGCTTCCGATAAGGGAGAGAGTTAAATTCAAGGCCTTGTGCCTTGCTCATAAACTGTTACAAAATCAAGGCCCTCCCATTCTTAGAAAATTTATCAAACCCTACAAATCCTGCAGATCCCTCAGATCGGACACGGAGAATTTCATCAGCGCCCCCAGAATCAGGAAGGCACGCACTGGTGGAAGGCGGTTCACAGTCCATACCGCAAGCCTCTGGAATGCACTCCCCCGCGACCTTAGAACGGAACCTCATCACCTTCACTTCAGGAAGCGGTTGAAAACCTTTCTTTTTCCTCAATGATCCCTTCCCCTCCGAACCACTGTATCCTCGTCCCATCCCTCACCCCCCTTCCGGCCCCCCTTATCAGGTTTAGGGTAGGGTTCTTAGCGCTGGGATACCTTCGGGTGACTACGCGCTCTACAAGAGTTTTTAATAATAATAATAATAATAATAATAATAATAATAATAATAATAATTAGATTAGATGTAGACAGCTGGATATACTGATCTAATCAAAGGATATTTCCTCCGTTGTCAGTTTATCCATTTGGCCATGTTCATCTTCAGAAGGTGGCTGAAAGAAACAAAAATTCCAGCTTATATTTGATCAGATTAGATGCAGACAGCTGAATATTCTGACCTTAACCAGGGATGCTACCTCAGTTGTCAGCTTGTCCATTTAGGCATCCTCAACATCAGACGGTGGCTGAAAGATACCAATAATACAATTAAGATTTGATTAGATTAGATGTAGACAGCTGGTATATACTGATCAAATCAAAGGATACTGCCTCCGTTGTCAGCTTATACATTTGGCCATGTTCATCCTCAGAAGGTGGCTGAAAGAAACAAAAATTCCAGTTTAGATTTGATCAGATTAGATGCAGACAGCTGAATATTCTGACCTTAACCAGGGATGCTCCCTCAGTTGTCAGCTTGTCCATTTAGGCATCCTCAACATCAGACGGTGGCTGAAAGAAACCAAAAATACAATTAGGATTTGATTTGATTAGATGTAGACAGCTGGATATACTGATCTAATCAAAGGATACTGCCTCCGTTGTCAGTTTATCCATTTGGCCATGTTCATCCTTGGAAAGTGGCTGAAAGAAACAAAAATTCCAGCTTAGATTTGATCAGATTAGATGCAGACAGCTGAATATTCTGACCTTAACCAGGGATGCTACCTCAGTTGTCAGCTTGTCCATTTAGGCATCCTCACCATCAGACGGTGGCTGAAAGATACCAAAAAGACAATTAAGATTTGATTAGATTAGAGGTAGACAGCAGGATATACTGATCTAATCAACGGAAAGTGCCTCCCTTGTGAGCTTGTTCATTTGGCCATTTTCATCCTCAGAAGGTGGCTGAAAGAAACCAAAATACGAGCTAAGATTCAATCAGATTAGATGCAGACAGCTGAATATTCTGACCTTAACCAGGGATGCTACCTAAGTTGTCACCTTGTCCATTTAGGCATCCTCACCCTCAGACGGTGGCTGAAAGAAACCAAAAATACAATTAAGATTTGATTAGATTAGATGTAGACAGCTGGATATACTGATCTAATCAAAGGACATTGCCTCCGTTGTCAGTTTATCCATTTGGCCATGTTCATCTTCAGAAGGTGGCTGAAAGAAACAAAAATTCCAGCTTAGATTTGATCAGATTAGATGCATACAGCTGAATATTCTGACCTTAACCAGGGATGCTCCCTCAGTTGTCAGCTTGTCCATTTAGGCATCCTCAACATCAGACGGTGGCTGAAAGAAACCAAAAATACAATTAAGATTTGATTTGATTAGATGTAGACAGCTGGATATACTGATCTAATCCAAGGATACTGGCTCCGTTGTCACCTTATACATTTGGCCATGTTCATCCTCAGAAGGTGGCTGAAAGAAACAAAAATTCCAGTTTAGATTTGATCAGATTAGATGCATACAGCTGAATATTCTGACCTTAACCAGGGATGCTCCCTCAGTTGTCAGCTTGTCCATTTAGGCATCCTCAACATCAGACGGTGGCTGAAAGAAACCAAAAATACAATTAAGATTTGATTTGATTAGATGTAGACAGCTGGATATACTGATCTAATCCAAGGATACTGGCTCCGTTGTCACCTTATACATTTGGCCATGTTCATCCTCAGAAGGTGGCTGAAAGAAACAAAAATTCCAGTTTAGATTTGATCAGATTAGATGCATACAGCTGAATATTCTGACCTTAACCAGGGATGCTACCTCAGATGTCAGCTTGTCCATTTAGGCATCCTTAACATCAGACGGTGGCTGAAAGAAACCAAAAATACAATTAAGATTTGATTAGATGAGATAAAGACAGCTGGATATACTGATCTAATCCATGGATACTGCCTACCTTGTGAGCTTGTCCATTTTGCCATTTTCATCCTCAGAAAGAGGCTGAAAGAATCAAAAATTCCAGCTTAGATTTGATCAGATTAGATGCAGACAGCTGAATATTCTGACCTTAACCAGGGATGCTACCTCAGTTGTCAGCTTGTCCATTTAGGCATCCTCACCCTCAGACGGTGGCTGAAAGATACCAAAAATACAATTAAGATTTGATTAGATTAGATGTAGACAGCTGGATATACTGATCTAATCAAAGGATACTGCCTCCGTTGTCAGCTTATACATTTGGCCATGTTCATCCTCAGAAGGTGGCTGAAAGAAACAAAAATTCAAGTTTAGATTTGATCAGATTAGATGCAGACAGCTGAATATTCTGACCTTAACCAGGGATGCTCCCTCAGTTGTCAGCTTGTCCATTTAGGCATCCTCAACATCAGACGGTGGCTGAAAGAAACCAAAAATACAATTAGGATTTGATTTGATTAGATGTAGACAGCTGGATATACTGATCTAATCAAAGGATGCTCCCTCCGTTGTCAGTTTATCCATTTGGCCATGTTCATCCTCGTAAAGTGGCTGAAAGAAACAAACATTCCAGCTTAGATTTGATCAGATTAGATGCAGACAGCTGAATATTCTGACCTTAACCAGGGATGCTACCTCAGTTGTCAGCTTGTCCATTTAGGCATCCTCACCCTCAGACGGTGGCTGAAAGATACCAAAAATACAATTAAGATTTGATTAGATTAAAGGTAGACAGCAGGATATACTGATCTAATCAACGGAAAGTGCCTCCCTTGTGAGCTTGTTCATTTGACCATTTTCATCCTCAGAAGGTGGCTGAAAGAAACCAAAATACGAGCTAAGATTCAATCAGATTAGATGCAGACAGCTGAATATTCTGACCTTAACCAGGGATGCTACCTAAGTTGTCACCTTGTCCATTTAGGCATCCTCACCCTCAGACGGTGGCTGAAAGAAACCAAAAATACAATTAAGATTTGATTAGATTAGATGTAGACAGCTGGATATACTGATCTAATCAAAGGATATTGCCTCCGTTGTCAGTTTATCCATTTGGCCATGTTCATCTTCAGAAGGTGGCTAAAAGAAACAAAAATTCCAGCTTAGATTTGATCAGATTAGATGCATACAGCTGAATATTCTGACCTTAACCAGGGATGCTCCCTCAGTTGTCAGCTTGTCCATTTAGGCATCCTCAACATCAGACGGTGGCTGAAAGAAACCAAAAATACAATTAAGATTTGATTTGATTAGATGTAGACAGCTGGATATACTGATCTAATCCAAGGATACTGGCTCCGTTGTCACCTTATACATTTGGCCATGTTCATCCTCAGAAGGTGGCTGAAAGAAACAAAAATTCCAGCTTAGATTTGATCAGATTAGATGCATACAGCTGAATATTCTGACCTTAACCAGGGATGCTACCTCAGATGTCAGCTTGTCCATTTAGCCATCCTCAACATCAGATGGTGGCTGAAAGAAACCAAAAATACAATTAAGATTTGATTAGATGAGATGAAGACAGCTGGATATACTGATCTAATCCATGGATACTGCCTACCTTGTGAGCTTGTCGATTTTGCCATTTTCATCCTCAGAAAGAGGCTGAAAGAAACAAAAATTCCATCTTAGATTTGATCAGATTAGATGCAGACAGCTGAATATTCTGACCTTAACCAGGGATGCTACCTCAGTTGTCAGCTTGTCCATTTAGGCATCCTCACCCTCAGACGGTGGTTGAAAGATACCAAAAATACAATTAAGATTTGATTAGATTTGGATGTAGACAGCTGGATATACTGATCTAATCAAAGGATACTGCCTCCGTTGTCAGTTTATCCATTTGGCCATGTTCATCCTCGGAAAGTGGCTGAAAGAAACAAAAATTCCAGCTTAGATTTGATCAGATTAGATGCAGACAGCTTAATATTCTGACCTTAACCAGGGATGCTACCTCAGTTGTCAGCTTGTCCATTTAGGCATCCTCACCCTCAGACGGTGGCTGAAAGATACCAAAAATACAATTAAGATTTGATTAGATTAGAGGTAGACAGCAGGATATACTGATCTAATCAACGGAAAGTGCCTCCCTTGTGAGTTTGTTCATTTGGCCATTTTCATCCTCAGAAGGTGGCTGAAAGAAACCAAAATACGAGCTAAAATTAGATGCAGACAGCTGAATATTCTGACCTTAACCAGGGATGCTACCTAAGTTGTCACCTTGTCCATTTAGGCATCCTCACCCTCAGACGGTGGCTGAAAGAAACCAAAAATACAATTAAGATTTGATTAGATTAGATGTAGGCAGCTGGATGTACTGATCTAATCAAAGGATATTGCCTCCGTTGTCAGTTTATCCATTTGGCCATGTTCATCTTCAGAAGGTGGCTGAAAGAAACAAAAATTCCATCTTAGATTTGATCAGATTAGATGCATACAGCTGAATATTCTGACCTTAACCAGGGATGCTCCCTCAGTTGTCAGCTTGTCCATTTAGGCATCCTCAACATCAGACGGTGGCTGAAAGAAACCAAAAATACAATTAAGATTTGATTTGATTAGATGTAGACAGCTAGATATACTGATCTAATCCAAGGATACTGGCTCCGTTGTCACCTTATACATTTGGCCATGTTCATCCTCAGAAGGTGGCTGAAAGAAACAAAAATTCCAGTTTAGATTTGATCAGATTAGATGCATACAGCTGAATATTCTGACCTTAACCAGGGATGCTACCTCAGATGTCAGCTTGTCCATTTAGGCATCCTCAACATCAGACGGTGGCTGAAAGAAACCAAAAATACAATTAAGATTTGATTAGATGAGATGAAGACAGCTGGATATACTGATCTAATCCATGGATACTGCCTACCTTGTGAGCTTGTCCATTTTGCCATTTTCATCCTCAGAAAGAGGCTGAAAGAAATAAAAATTCCAGCTTAGATTTGATCAGATTAGATGCAGACAGCTGAATATTCTGACCTTAACCAGGGATGCTACCTCAGTTGTCAGCTTGTCCATTTAGGCATCCTCACCCTCAGACGGTGGCTAAAAGATAACAAAAATACAATTAAGGTTTGATTAGATTAGATGTAGACAGCTGGATATACTGATCTAATCCAAGGATACTGGCTCCGTTGTCAGCTTATACATTCGGCCATGTTCATCCTCAGAAGGTGGCTGAAAGAAACAAAAATTCCAGTTTAGATTTGATCAGATTAGATGCATACAGCTGAATATTCTGATCTTAACCAGGGATGCTCCCTCAGTTGTCAGCTTGTCCATTTAGGCATCCTCAACATCAGACTGTGGCTGAAAGAAACCAAAAAAACAATTAAGATTTGATTTGATTAGATGTAGACAGCTAGATATACTGATCTAATCAAAGGATACTGCCTCCGTTGGCAGCTTATCCATTTGGCCATGTTCATCCTCGGGAAGTGGCTGAAAGAAACAAAAATTCCAGCTTAGATTTGATCAGATTAGATGCAGACAGCTGAATATTCTGACCTTAACTAGGGATGCTACCTCAGTTGTCAGCTTGTCCATTTAGGCATCCTCAACATCAAACAGAGGCTGAAAGAAATCAAAAATACAATTAAGATTTGATTAGATTAGAGGTAGACAGCAGGATATACTGATCTAATCAACGGATAGTGCCTCCCTTGTGAACTTGTTCATTTGGCCATTTTCATCCTCAGAAGGTGGCTGATAGAAACCAAAATACGAGCTAAGATTCAATCCCATTAGATGCAGATAGCTGAATATTCTGACCTTAACCAGGGATGCTACCTAAGTTGTCACCTTGTCCATTTAGGCATCCTCACCCTCAGACGGTGGCTGAAAGAAACCAAAAATACAATTAAGATTTGATTAGATTAGATGTAGACAGCTGGATATACTGATCTAATCAAAGGATATTTCCTCCGTTGTCAGTTTATCCATTTGGCCATGTTCATCTTCAGAAGGTGGCTGAAAGAAACAAAAATTCCAGCTTATATTTGATCAGATTAGATGCAGACAGCTGAATATTCTGACCTTAACCAGGGATGCTACCTCAGTTGTCAGCTTGTCCATTTAGGCATCCTCAACATCAGACGGTGGCTGAAAGATACCAATAATACAATTAAGATTTGATTAGATTAGATGTAGACAGCTGGTATATACTGATCAAATCAAAGGATACTGCCTCCGTTGTCAGCTTATACATTTGGCCATGTTCATCCTCAGAAGGTGGCTGAAAGAAACAAAAATTCCAGTTTAGATTTGATCAGATTAGATGCAGACAGCTGAATATTCTGACCTTAACCAGGGATGCTCCCTCAGTTGTCAGCTTGTCCATTTAGGCATCCTCAACATCAGACGGTGGCTGAAAGAAACCAAAAATACAATTAGGATTTGATTTGATTAGATGTAGACAGCTGGATATACTGATCTAATCAAAGGATACTGCCTCCGTTGTCAGTTTATCCATTTGGCCATGTTCATCCTTGGAAAGTGGCTGAAAGAAACAAAAATTCCAGCTTAGATTTGATCAGATTAGATGCAGACAGCTGAATATTCTGACCTTAACCAGGGATGCTACCTCAGTTGTCAGCTTGTCCATTTAGGCATCCTCACCATCAGACGGTGGCTGAAAGATACCAAAAATACAATTAAGATTTGATTAGATTAGAGGTAGATGTCAGGAACCTAGTGAACGTCATTTCTGTAATGGAAAATCAGAATTGCAATCGTAGGGTTATTGTGAAGCCCTCTAGTTGCAATTGTTGGGTAAACGTTTAGGCGGAATTGACCCCTTTAAGATGGCCGCCCTAATTGCTAATTCTTCTGATGTACTTGTGCTAAGGCATGGATATCGCGTGAACCGAGATTTCATCCTCGGCGCGCGCGCACTCCATTGCGCACTTCAATTTGAGTCTTGACTGAAGTAGAAGTATTTTCGTGTCGCGCTACAGTTTTCTGTCAAAACTGGTAGCGTTCCTCTTCGTTTTGCACATTCTCTTCAGAAGAGAAGAGCAGCATTCAGACCAGTTCGTCCTCATCACAGCTCCTCGTTTTGGGCAGTTGGTCAACTGTGCTGCCCCTTCAGCTGAGAAGTTCAAAGTTTCCCGCTGCTCGTCGAATTCCTGAGAAGCTTCCTACTATTTCACAGCTCCGGTAGGCTACCGTCAAATACGAGGTGAGCCAGTGGAATACCATAGTGACCAGAGACAAGTAAGAATTAGACTTGGTAAAGACTGCGTCGTGAACACAGCAAGTTCCAACTCTGTGATAATAAATGCTCAGTCTCCTTTTCCCCTTCCCCCCTGCCTTTCATGCGTGCTTCCCTTTTTCTTACCTCCACCCTTGCTCCTACCTGGCTTCCTTTTTGCGCGTTCAGTCCTAGGAGCTGAGCATAAGGAAAAATCAACTTTCAGTTCAAGGCTTCGCCTTTCCTCCCAGAGATTTGAAAAGCAATGAGTATTGACAATCGTTTTCTTCAAGAAGACTACTCAAACTGCTGTATGTTGTAAACCAGAATCCTCTATTGGGTAGTCGCAGCATTAGCGAGAAAGGTAGGAAGAGAGGCCCATAGAAGAATTAGAGAATTAGGTTAGGAAGGGAGTTTAACTGTTCCTTTTCTCTCCCATGTGCATTAGGAAAGTAGCTGTCTCTCAATCCCAGCTGCAACCTACTGAATATACAGAAAAAGAAAGAAGAGAAGCAATACTCACGCAGAACCTGGTAGGATAAAAGAGAGAGAGAGAGAGGGATCGATAGGAGGAAGAAGTCAGAAGTAGGTACAAGTGTAGTATTGAAGTGTTGTCTCCCTCTGTGCATTAGGTGCTCCTGTATCATCTAAGAAAGGCGACGAAGGAGTTCAGGTCCAGCACGAGTGTCTCTTCTCTGTCCACTTCCCCTTTCCCCCGGCCTGGAGAAGCTGCTTAACGCAGTGAGCTCCGGGAGGCGGGCATTGGGAAAAAGCAACATTCTGCCTCCGTGGAGATTCCAGCGCACCTTCTGACAGATTGAAGTGCCCACGAATTTCCTTCACCCAGGCAGAATGGCTGAGGGATTTAGTTTAAAGGCTTTAGGAGAAATGTTAGAGGGAATTCAGCGAGAAATGGGGACACTTAGTGAAGACAACAAAAATTTAAGGCAGGATATATTAGCTTCCCGTCAAGAGACAATGTTACTCTCTAAAAGGGTTAGTGAAATCACGACAGGAGCTTCCATGTCCCAGTCCTTGTCTAGTAACATTTCAGCTGACCAAGACCAGCGCACAGTAGCACAGGTAGTGCATTCAGTTTCTCCACTTATTCCTTTGGCCCCCCCAGAAAGATTTAGTGGAGATCCACAAAAGGCCCAGCTTTTTCTAACGCAGTGCTCCTTACATTTTATGTGTCGTTCTACTCTCTTTCCAGATGCTCAGTCACGAGTAGCCTTTATATTATCCTACCTGAGTGGGGATGCTGCAAACTGGGCCATGCCTTTAGTTTCACGGGATGATCCTTTTTTGTATGACTTTGAACGTTTCAAGGCTGAATTTTTGAGGATCTTCGATAGACGCAGAATCTCCCAAGCTACAGACAATGAATTGTTAGAGTTGCGTCAGGGATCCAAAGACCTTATAACGTATTTGACTCATTTCAATAAACTTTTAGTAGAAACAAACTGGCCAGAGGAAAAAAGATCTGCCCTATTCTATCGGGGATTACGTGATGACATCAAAGATACATTGGCACAGATTCCAAATCGGCCTACAGAGTTTTCGGAACTAGTGGACCTGGTGTTGGAGATTGATTTCCGAAGTTCAGAGAGAAAAGGAGAAAAGAGGTCACGAGATTTTCGATGGAATATTCCACGATTCGATAGAGCAAGAGCTGATCAGAGTAAGAGTTCAGGAACTTCCCTGGAAGGTGAACCAATGCAGATAGGATCTGTTCGCGGTCCTTTAACCCGAGAAGAGAAAGAACAAAGAAGACAAAAGAAGCTCTGTATGTATTGTGGGAGTGCTGGACATTTTGTGAAGGAGTGTCCTAAGAGACCTAAGACCGTAGCTTCGGGAAACTCCCAAAACCATCTGTAGGCGGAGTCGCTCAGGTGGTGCAACAAGGGAATCCGACTCCTGTGAGCCATCAAATTATGAATACTCTTCAAACTCTAAGTCCACATTTAACCTTGCAAATGACTGTACGATTCAGCAAGAAAGAAATCACAGGAGTGGTCATCATGATTGATTCTGGGGCCACTGGTAACTTTTGCGATATTAAATATGCCAGAAAGATGGGAATCCAAGCGGTGCTTAAGGATCGTAAGGAATCAGTTAGAGCAGTTGATGGAACCAACCTCTCTTCGGGCCCTATTACACATCATACAGAATTGGTGGAACTCATTCAGTCCAACGGCCACCGAGAAAATATCCAATTCAATTTAATTGATGCTCCGCAATTTCAAATTATCCTAGGTATTCCGTGGCTCTCCTTGCATAACCCTAATATTGATTGGGAACATCGGACAGTCAACATGGATTCATCCTTTTGCTCAGAACATTGTTTCCCGCAAGCTGAAGAGATTTTGGAGCCCTCGCTAGCAACTCTGTTGTCCTATGGGGGAGGATCCATTGGAGTTATTGATACCTTGGAGATTCCAAAGGAATATGAAGAATACAAGGAAGTATTCAGTGAACAAGAGGCTGAGAAGTTGCCACCACATCGTTCTTATGACTGTGCCATTGACTTGGAATCCAGGAGTTGCTCTGCCTTGCAGTAGGATTTATGCTTTGACCGAAGCAGAGAACGGCTACCTTAAGGAATACCTCGATAGATATCTTGCCAACGGCTTCATTAGACCGTCTCAGTCGCCGGTCTCTTCTCCGCTGTTCTTCATTCCAAAGAAAGAAGGTTCCTTAAGAACGTGCATAGACTATCGTGCAATCAACCGAGCAACTATTAAGAACCGTTATCCACTACCATTGATCTCTGTTCTTCTTGATCAGATTAAAGATGCTCAGATATTCACCAAACTAGATCTGAGAGGGGCCTATCACCTTATTCGCATGAAGGAGGGGCATGAGTGGAAAACTGCCTTCAGAACCAAATATGGATTGTTTGAATATCAGGTTATGCCATTTGGCCTCTGCAATGCCCCAGCGGCATTCCAACATTTCATCAACGACGTCATGGGAGATTTGTTGGATAAGATTGCTGTCATCTATTTGGATGACATTTTAATCTTCTCCAGGGATCCTCAAGAACATTCTGGTCATGTTAAGGCTGTACTAGAAAGGCTCCATCAACATCAACTGTATGTCAAATTAGAAAAATGTGCTTTCAGTGTACAGTCAGTAGAGTTCCTGGGATTCTTAGTGTCTCCTGGTGGGATCACAATGGACGCTAAGAAGGTTCAAGCTGTCATAGAATGGCCTCCACCTAAGAATGTCAGAGAGATCCAGAGCTTCTTGGGGTTTGCCAATTTCTATCGCCGGTTTATTCAAGGCTTTTCGCAAAAAATTGTCCCGATTACTCGATTGCTCAAAAAGGGTGTAAAGTTCCAGTGGTCAGTTGAGGCGGAACAAGCTTTTGAGTACCTCAAGAAGAGTTTCACTTCAGCCCCAATCTTGCTTCATGCGGACCCAGCCGAGCCATTCTATGTGGAAGCAGACGCTTCAGATCAAGCTATTGGAGGAGTCTTGTCCCCACGGCACAAAACTACTGGGCAATTGCATCCTGTGGCATATCACTCAAGAAAACTTAGTCCAGCCGAGATCAATTACACCATTGCTGAGAAGGAGTTATTGGCAGTCAAAGATGCTTTTGCCGAATGGAGACATTATCTGCTTGGAGCTCGACATACGGTTACAGTATTCACCGATCACAAGAATTTGCAATTCCTCAAGTCCGCACGAACTTTAACTCCTCGCCAATTGCGATGGTCCCTTTATTTTGCAGATTTTGATTTTGTAATTACTTATCGTCCAGGAAACAAGAATGGCAAGGCGGATGCCTTATCGCGAATTCAGACAGAAGCCTCAGAACACCCGATAGATCCACAGCCGATCATTCCAGAATCAAAGATTGTATGTACTCTCTCTCTGACCGACTACAAAGAAGAAATTGGAAAACACATGTCTCCTTCTGAAATGACAGAATGGGCAAGTCAGGAAGAGGGAAGAGAGATCGTGGATTCTTTACCATACTTTCATGGAACCCTCTATGTGCCGACTAAGGAGATTCGAGAACATGTTATGAAAGATTGTCACGATCACCCTTTAGCTGGCCATAAGGGCATCCTGAAAACTACCGATCTAATTCAACGTTACTTCTGGTGGCCCCACATGAAAACCCAGATCAAACAATATGTAGATTCCTGTGAGTTATGTGCCCGAGGGAAATCCACTAGACAGGCTCCCCAGGGGTTTTTGCAACCATTACCCATCCCCAAGCACCCTTGGCATACTGTCACATTAGATCTGATAGTGGACCTACCATTGAGTAGAGGTTATAACACAGTATTGGTAGTAGTAGACACCTACACTAAGATGAGTCACTTTATCCCAGTAAAAGGGGTTCCTTCGGCTCCAGAGTTAGCTAAGCTTTTTAGTGAACATATAGTAAAAATACATGGGATTCCCAAGATTCTAATTTCTGACAGAGGTCCCCAATTTGTGTCCCACTTCTGGAGAGCCTTTATGAAGGGTTTAGGAGTAGAGGTCAGACTCTCCACTAGTTACCACCCTGAGACAGATGGTCAGACCGAGAGGATGAATCAAGAGTTAGAACAGTACCTTCGGCTGTTCCTTCTGGATCAGGGAGGCGATTGGTCCGACCTGTTGTGGATGGCTGAATTTGCACAAAATAACGCAAAGAATGTCTCCACCGGTTTTTCCCCATTCTTTTTGAATTTTGGGAGGCATCCAAATCCTTTTACCACTCAAGGAGATTTTGGGGTACCTTCAGTTAAGGATCTGTTCACAGAGTTATCCTCAGCTCATAGGTCAGCGGAATCTAACCTACTCAAGGCAAAAGAAAGCTATAAGAAGCAAGCAGACAAACATAGGAAGAGAGCAAGAGAGTATCAAGTGGGAGATTCAGTTTGGTTGTCCTCACGTCACCTCAGATTGAAAGGCAATCGAAAATTTCAGCCTCGTTTTGTGGGTCCTTTTCCTATAGAACAGGTCTTGGGTCCAGTGACTGTTAAATTGAAACTACCTGCTCATTTGGGTATCCATCCTGTCTTTCACGTTTCCCTCTTAAAGGCTGTGGCATCAAATCTTAGGAAAAGTAAGACACCCCCCCCTTTAAAGATTGAAGAACATTTAGAGTATGAAGTTAAAGGGATCTTAGATTCTAAAAAGATTAGAGGAAAACTATTTTATCTAATTGACTGGAAGGGGTATGGTCCTGAAGAAAGATCCTGGGAACCTGCAGAAGAGGTTCATGCTCCATTACATATAAAACGTTTTCATTTGCAACACCCCTTCAAACCAAGACCGATCAATCGGTCATTGAGAGGGGGTACTGTCAGGAACCTAGTGAACGTCATTTCTGTAATGGAAAATCAGAATTGCAATCGTAGGGTTATTGTGAAGCCCTCTAGTTGCAATTGTTGGGTAAACGTTTAGGCGGAATTGACCCCTTTAAGATGGCCGCCCTAATTGCTAATTCTTCTGATGTACTTGTGCTAAGGCATGGATATCGCGTGAACCGAGATTTCATCCTCGGCGCGCGCGCACTCCATTGCGCACTTCAATTTGAGTCTTGACTGAAGTAGAAGTATTTTCGTGTCGCGCTACAGTTTTCTGTCAAAACTGGTAGCGTTCCTCTTCGTTTTGCACATTCTCTTCAGAAGAGAAGAGCAGCATTCAGACCAGTTCGTCCTCATCACAGCTCCTCGTTTTGGGCAGTTGGTCAACTGTGCTGCCCCTTCAGCTGAGAAGTTCAAAGTTTCCCGCTGCTCGTCGAATTCCTGAGAAGCTTCCTACTATTTCACAGCTCCGGTAGGCTACCGTCAAATACGAGGTGAGCCAGTGGAATACCATAGTGACCAGAGAAAAGTAAGAATTAGACTTGGTAAAGACTGCGTCGTGAACACAGCAAGTTCCAACTCTGTGATAATAAATGCTCAGTCTCCTTTTCCCCTTCCCCCCTGCCTTTCATGCGTGCTTCCCTTTTTCTTACCTCCACCCTTGCTCCTACCTGGCTTCCTTTTTGCGCGTTCAGTCCTAGGAGCTGAGCATAAGGAAAAATCAACTTTCAGTTCAAGGCTTCGCCTTTCCTCCCAGAGATTTGAAAAGCAATGAGTATTGACAATCGTTTTCTTCAAGAAGACTACTCAAACTGCTGTATGTTGTAAACCAGAATCCTCTATTGGGTAGTCGCAGCATTAGCGAGAAAGGTAGGAAGAGAGGCCCATAGAAGAATTAGAGAATTAGGTTAGGAAGGGAGTTTAACTGTTCCTTTTCTCTCCCATGTGCATTAGGAAAGTAGCTGTCTCTCAATCCCAGCTGCAACCTACTGAATATACAGAAAAAGAAAGAAGAGAAGCAATACTCACGCAGAACCTGGTAGGATAAAAGAGAGAGAGAGAGAGGGATCGATAGGAGGAAGAAGTCAGAAGTAGGTACAAGTGTAGTATTGAAGTGTTGTCTCCCTCTGTGCATTAGGTGCTCCTGTATCATCTAAGAAAGGCGACGAAGGAGTTCAGGTCCAGCACGAGTGTCTCTTCTCTGTCCACTTCCCCTTTCCCCCGGCCTGGAGAAGCTGCTTAACGCAGTGAGCTCCGGGAGGCGGGCATTGGGAAAAAGCAACATTCTGCCTCCGTGGAGATTCCAGCGCACCTTCTGACAGTAGACAGCAGGATATACTGATCTAATCAACGGAAAGTGCCTCCCTTGTGAGCTTGTTCATTTGGCCATTTTCATCCTCAGAAGGTGGCTGAAAGAAACCAAAATACGAGCTAAGATTCAATCAGATTAGATGCAGACAGCTGAATATTCTGACCTTAACCAGGGATGCTACCTAAGTTGTCACCTTGTCCATTTAGGCACCCTCACCCTCAGACGGTGGCTGAAAGAAACCTAAAATACAATTAAGATTTGATTAGATTAGATGTAGACAGCTGGATATACTGATCTAATCAAAGGATATTGCCTCCGTTGTCAGTTTATCCATTTGGCCATGTTCATCTTCAGAAGGTGGCTGAAAGAAACAAAAATTCCAGCTTAGATTTGATCAGATTAGATGCATACAGCTGAATATTCTGACCTTAACCAGGCATGCTCCCTCAGTTGTCAGCTTGTCCATTTAGGCATCCTCAACATCAGACGGTGGCTGAAAGAAACCAAAAATACAATTAAGATTTGATTTGATTAGATGTAGACAGCTGGATATACTGATCTAATCCAAGGATACTGGCTCCGTTGTCACCTTATACATTTGGCCATGTTCATCCTCAGAAGGTGGCTGAAAGAAACAAAAATTCCAGTTTAGATTTGATCAGATTAGATGCATACAGCTGAATATTCTGACCTTAACCAGGGATGCTACCTCAGATGTCAGCTTGTCCATTTAGGCATCCTTAACATCAGACGGTGGCTGAAAGAAACCAAAAATACAATTAAGATTTGATTAGATGAGATAAAGACAGCTGGATATACTGATCTAATCCATGGATACTGCCTACCTTGTGAGCTTGTCCATTTTGCCATTTTCATCCTCAGAAAGAGGCTGAAAGAATCAAAAATTCCAGCTTAGATTTGATCAGATTAGATGCAGACAGCTGAATATTCTGACCTTAACCAGGGATGCTACCTCAGTTGTCAGCTTGTCCATTTAGGCATCCTCACCCTCAGACGGTGGCTGAAAGATACCAAAAATACAATTAAGATTTGATTAGATTAGATGTAGACAGCTGGATATACTGATCTAATCAAAGGATACTGCCTCCGTTGTCAGCTTATACATTTGGCCATGTTCATCCTCAGAAGGTGGCTGAAAGAAACAAAAATTCCAGTTTAGATTTGATCAGATTAGATGCAGACAGCTGAATATTCTGACCTTAACCAGGGATGCTCCCTCAGTTGTCAGCTTGTCCATTTAGGCATCCTCAACATCAGACGGTGGCTGAAAGAAACCAACAATACAATTAGGATTTGATTTGATTAGATGTAGACAGCTGGATATACTGATCTAATCAAAGGATACTCCCTCCGTTGTCAGTTTATCCATTTGGCCATGTTCATCCTCGTAAAGTGGCTGAAAGAAACAAACATTCCAGCTTAGATTTGATCAGATTAGATGCAGACAGCTGAATATTCTGACCTTAACCAGGGATGCTACCTCAGTTGTCAGCTTGTCCATTTAGACATCCTCACCCTCAGACGGTGGCTGAAAGATACCAAAAATACAATTAAGATTTGATTAGATTAGAGGTAGACAGCAGGATATACTGATCTAATCAACGGAAAGTGCCTCCCTTGTGAGCTTGTTCATTTGGCCATTTTCATCCTCAGAAGGTGGCTGAAAGAAACCAAAATACGAGCTAAGATTCAATCAGATTAGATGCAGACAGCTGAATATTCTGACCTTAACCAGGGATGCTACCTAAGTTGTCACCTTGTCCATTTAGGCATCCTCACCCTCAGACGGTGGCTGAAAGAAACCAAAAATACAATTAAGATTTGATTAGATTAGATGTAGACAGCTGGATATACTGATCTAATCAAAGGATATTACCTCCGTTGTCAGTTTATCCATTTGGCCATGTTCATCTTCAGAAGGTGGCTGAAAGAAACAAAAATTCCAGCTTAGATTTGATCAGATTAGATGCATACAGCTGAATATTCTGACCTTAACCAGGGATGCTCCCTCAGTTGTCAGCTTGTCCATTTAGGCATCCTCAACATCAGACGGTGGCTGAAAGAAACCAAAAATACAATTAAGATTTGATTTGATTAGATGTAGACAGCTAGATATACTGATCTAATCCAAGGATACTGGCTCTGTAGTCACCTTATACATTTGGCCATGTTCATCCTCAGAAGGTGGCTGAAAGAAACAAAAATTCCAGTTTAGATTTGATCAGATTAGATGCATACAGCTAAATATTCTGACCTTAACCAGGGATGCTACCTCAGATGTCAGCTTGTCCATTTAGGCATCCTTAACATCAGACGGTGGCTGAAAGAAACCAAAAATACAATTAAGATTTGATTAGATGAGATGAAGACAGCTGGATATACTGATCTAATCCATGGATACTGCCTACCTTGTGAGCTTGTCCATTTTGCCATTTTCATCCTCAGAAAGAGGCTGAAAGAAACAAAAATTCCAGCTTAGATTTGATCAGATTAGATGCAGACAGCTGAATATTCTGACCTTAACCAGGGATGCTACCTCAGTTGTCAGCTTGTCCATTTAGGCATCCTCACCCTCAGACGGTGGCTAAAAGATACCAAAAATACAATTAAGATTTGATTAGATTAGATGTAGACAGCTGGATATACTGATCTAATCAAAGGATACTGCCTCCGTTGTCAGCTTATATATTTGGCCATGTTCATCCTCAGAAGGTGGCTGAAAGAAACAAAAATTCTAGTTTAGATTTGATCAGATTAGATGCAGACAGCTGAATATTCTGACCTTAACCAGGAATGCTCCCTCAGTTGTCAGCTTGTCCATTTAGGCATCCTCAACATCAGACGGTGGCTGAAAGAAACCAAAAATACAATTAAGATTTGATTTGATTAGATGTAGACAGCTGGATATACTGATCTAATCCAAGGATACTGGCTCCTTTGTCAGCTTATACATTTGGCCATGTTCATCCTCAGAAGGTGGCTGAAAGAAACAAAAATTCCAGTTTAGATTTGATCAGATTAGATGCATACAGCTGAATATTCTGATCTTAACCAGGGATGCTCCCTCAGTTGTCAGCTTGTCCATTTAGGCATCCTCAACATCAGACGGTGGCTGAAAGAAACCAAAAATACAATTAAGATTTGATTTGATTAGATGTAGACAGCTAGATATACTGATCTAATCAAAGGATACTGCCTCCGTTTGCAGTTTATCCATTTGGCCATGTTCATCCTCGGAAAGTGGCTGAAAGAAACAAAAATTCCAGCTTAGATTTGATCAGATTAGATGTAGACAGCTGAATATTCTGACCTTAACCAGGGATGCTACCTCAGTTGTCAGCTTGTCCATTTAGGCATCCTCACCATCAGACGGTGGCTGAAAGATACCAAAAATACAATTAAGATTTGATTAGATTAGAGGTAGACAGCAGGATATACTGATCTAATCAACGGAAAGTGCCTCCCTTGTGAGCTTGTTCATTTGGCCATTTTCATCCTCAGAAGGTGGCTGAAAGAAACCAAAATACGAGCTAAGATTCAATCAGATTAGATGCAGACAGCTGAATATTCTGACCTTAACCAGGGATGCTACCTAAGTTGTCACCTTGTCCATTTAGGCATCCTCACCCTCAGACGGTGGCTGAAAGAAACCAAAAATACAATTAAGATTTGATTAGATTAGATGTAGACAGCTGGATATACTGATCTAATCAAAGGATATTGCCTCCGTTGTCAGTTTATCCATTTGGCCATGTTCATCTTCAGAAGGTGGCTGAAAGAAACAAAAATTCCAGCTTAGATTTGATCAGATTAGATGCATACAGCTGAATATTCTGACCTTAACCAGGGATGCTCCCTCAGTTGTCGGCTTGTCCATTTAGGCATCCTCAACATCAGACGGTGGCTGAAAGAAACCAAAAATACAATTAAGATTTGATTTGATTAGATGTAGACAGCTGGATATACTGATCTAATCCAAGGATACTGGCTCCGTTGTCACCTTATACATTTGGCCATGTTCATCCTCAGAAGGTGGCTGAAAGAAACAAAAATTCCAGTTTAGATTTGATCAGATTAGATGCATACAGCTGAATATTCTGACCTTAACCAGGGATGCTACCTCAGATGTCAGCTTGTCCATTTAGGCATCCTTAACATCAGACGGTGGCTGAAAGAAACCAAAAATACAATTAAGATTTGATTAGATGAGATGAAGACAGCTGGATATACTGATCTAATCCATGGATACTGCCTACCTTGTGAGCTTGTCCATTTTGCCATTTTCATCCTCAGAAAGAGGCTGAAAGAAACAAAAATTCCAGCTTAGATTTGATCAGATTAGATGCAGACAGCTGAATATTCTGACCTTAACCAGGGATGCTACCTCAGTTGTCAGCTTGTCCATTTAGGCATCCTCACCCTCAGACGGTGGCTAAAAGATACCAAAAATACAATTAAGATTTGATTAGATTAGATGTAGACAGCTGGATATACTGATCTAATCAAAGGATACTGCCTCCGTTGTCAGCTTATATATTTGGCCATGTTCATCCTCAGAAGGTGGCTGAAAGAAACAAAAATTCTAGTTTAGATTTGATCAGATTAGATGCAGACAGCTGAATATTCTGACCTTAACCAGGAATGCTCCCTCAGTTGTCAGCTTGTCCATTTAGGCATCCTCAACATCAGACGGTGGCTGAAAGAAACCAAAAATACAATTAAGATTTGATTTGATTAGATGTAGACAGCTGGATATACTGATCTAATCCAAGGATACTGGCTCCTTTGTCAGCTTATACATTTGGCCATGTTCATCCTCAGAAGGTGGCTGAAAGAAACAAAAATTCCAGTTTAGATTTGATCAGATTAGATGCATACAGCTGAATATTCTGATCTTAACCAGGGATGCTCCCTCAGTTGTCAGCTTGTCCATTTAGGCATCCTCAACATCAGACGGTGGCTGAAAGAAACCAAAAATACAATTAAGATTTGATTTGATTAGATGTAGACAGCTAGATATACTGATCTAATCAAAGGATACTGCCTCCGTTTGCAGTTTATCCATTTGGCCATGTTCATCCTCGGAAAGTGGCTGAAAGAAACAAAAATTCCAGCTTAGATTTGATCAGATTAGATGCAGACAGCTGAATATTCTGACCTTAACCAGGGATGCTACCTCAGTTGTCAGCTTGTCCATTTAGGCATCCTCACCATCAGACGGTGGCTGAAAGATACCAAAAATACAATTAAGATTTGATTAGATTAGAGGTAGACAGCAGGATATACTGATCTAATCAACGGAAAGTGCCTCCCTTGTGAGCTTGTTCATTTGGCCATTTTCATCCTCAGAAGGTGGCTGAAAGAAACCAAAATACGAGCTAAGATTCAATCAGATTAGATGCAGACAGCTGAATATTCTGACCTTAACCAGGGATGCTACCTAAGTTGTCACCTTGTCCATTTAGGCATCCTCACCCTCAGACGGTGGCTGAAAGAAACCAAAAATACAATTAAGATTTGATTAGATTAGATGTAGACAGCTGGATATACTGATCTAATCAAAGGATATTGCCTCCGTTGTCAGTTTATCCATTTGGCCATGTTCATCTTCAGAAGGTGGCTGAAAGAAACAAAAATTCCAGCTTAGATTTGATCAGATTAGATGCATACAGCTGAATATTCTGACCTTAACCAGGGATGCTCCCTCAGTTGTCAGCTTGTCCATTTAGGCATCCTCAACATCAGACGGTGGCTGAAAGAAACCAAAAATACAATTAAGATTTGATTTGATTAGATGTAGACAGCTGGATATACTGATCTAATCCAAGGATACTGGCTCCGTTGTCACCTTATACATTTGGCCATGTTCATCCTCAGAAGGTGGCTGAAAGAAACAAAAATTCCAGTTTAGATTTGATCAGATTAGATGCATACAGCTGAATATTCTGACCTTAACCAGGGATGCTACCTCAGATGTCAGCTTGTCCATTTAGGCATCCTTAACATCAGACGGTGGCTGAAAGAAACCAAAAATACAATTACGATTTGATTAGATGAGATGAAGACAGCTGGATATACTGATCTAATCCATGGATACTGCCTACCTTGTGAGCTTGTCCATTTTGCCATTTTCATCCTCAGAAAGAGGCTGAAAGAATTAAAAAATTCCAGCTTAGATTTGATCAGATTAGATGCAGACAGCTGAATATTCTGACCTTAACCAGGGATGCTCCCTCAGTTGTCAGCTTGTCCATTTAGGCATCCTCACCCTCAGACGGTGGCTGAAAGATACCAAAAATACAATTAAGATTTGATTAGATTAGATGTAGACAGCTGGATATACTGATCTAATCAAAGGATACTGCCTCCGTTGTCAGCTTATACATTTGGCCATGTTCATCCTCAGAAGGTGGCTGAAAGAAACAAAAATTCCAGTTTAGATTTGATCAGATTAGATGCAGACAGCTGAATATTCTGACCTTAACCAGGGATGCTCCCTCAGTTGTCAGCTTGTCCATTTAGGCATCCTCAACATCAGACGGTGGCTGAAAGAAACCAAAAATACAATTAGGATTTTATTTGATTAGATGTAGACAGCTGGATATACTGATCTAATCAAAGGATACTCCCTCCGTTGTCAGTTTATCCATTTGGCCATGTTCATCCTCGTAAAGTGGCTGAAAGAAACAAACATTCCAGCTTAGATTTGATCAGATTAGATGCAGACAGCTGAATATTCTGACCTTAACCAGGGATGCTACCTCAGTTGTCAGCTTGTCCATTTAGGCATCCTCACCATCAGACGGTGGCTGAAAGATACCAAAAATACAATTAAGATTTGATTAGATTAGAGGTAGACAGCAGGATATACTGATCTAATCAACGGAAAGTGCCTCCTTTGTGAGCTTGTTCATTTGGCCATTTTCATCCTCAGAAGGTGGCTGAAAGAAACCAAAATACGAGCTAAGATTCAATCAGATTAGATGCAGACAGCTGAATATTCTGACCTTAACCAGGGATGCTACCTAACTTGTCACCTTGTCCATTTAGGCATCCTCACCCTCAGACGGTGGCTGAAAAAAACCAAAAATACAATTAAGATTTGATTAGATTAGATGTAGACAGCTGGATATACTGATCTAATCAAAGGATATTGCCTCCGTTGTCAGTTTATCCATTTGGCCATGTTCATCTTCAGAAAGTGGCTGAAAGAAACAAAAATTCCAGCTTAGATTTGATCAGATTAGATGCATACAGCTGAATATTCTGACCTTAACCAGGGATGCTCCCTCAGTTGTCAGCTTGTCCATTTAGGCATCCTCAACATCAGACGGTGGCTGAAAGAAACCAAAAATACAATTAAGATTTGATTTGATTAGATGTAGACAGCTAGATATACTGATCTAATCCAAGGATACTGGCTCCGTTGTCACCTTATACATTTGGCCATGTTCATCCTCAGAAGGTGGCTGAAAGAATCAAAAATTCCAGTTTAGATTTGATCAGATTAGATGCATACAGCTGAATATTCTGACCTTAACCAGGGATGCTACCTCAGATGTCAGCTTGTCCATTTAGGCATCCTCAACATCAGACGGTGGCTGAAAGAAACCAAAAATACAATTAAGATTTGATTAGATGAGATGAAGACAGCTGGATATACTGATCTAATCCATGGATACTGCCTACCTTGTGAGCTTGTCCATTTTGCCATTTTCATCCTCAGAAAGAGGCTGAAAGAAACAAAAATTCCAGCTTAGATTTGATCAGATTAGATGCAGACAGCTGAATATTCTGACCTTAACCAGGGATGCTACCTCAGTTGTCAGCTTGTCCATTTAGGCATCCTCACCCTCAGACGGTGGCTGAAAGATACCAAAAATACAATTAAGATTTGATTAGATTAGAGGTAGACAGCAGGATATACTGATCTAATCAAAGGATACTCCCTCCGTTGTCAGTTTATCCATTTGGCCATGTTCATCCTCGTAAAGTGGCTGAAAGAAACAAACATTCCAGCTTAGATTTGATCAGATTAGATGCAGACAGCTGAATATTCTGACCTTAACCAGGGATGCTACCTCAGTTGTCAGCTTGTCCATTTAGGCATCCTCACCCTCAGACGGTGGCTGAAAGATACCAAAAATACAATTAAGATTTGATTAGATTAGAGGTAGACAGCAGGATATACTGATCTAATCAACGGAAAGTGCCTCCCTTGTGAGCTTGTTCATTTGGCCATTTTCATCCTCAGAAGGTGGCTGAAAGAAACCAAAATACGAGCTAAGATTCAATCAGATTAGATGCAGACAGCTGAATATTCTGACCTTAACCAGGGATGCTACCTAATTTGTCACCTTGTCCATTTAGGCATCCTCACCCTCAGACGGTGGCTGAAAGAAACCAAAAATACAATTAAGATTTGATTTGATTAGATGTAGACATCTGGATATACTGATCTAATCAAAGGATACTGCCTCCGTTGTCAGTTTATCCATTTGGCCATGTTCATCCTCGGAAAGTGGCTGAAAGAAACAATAATTCCAGTTTAGATTTGATCAGATTAGATGCATACAGCTGAATATTCTGACCTTAACCAGGGATGCTACCACAGATGTCAGCTTGTCCATTTAGGCATCCTCAACATCAGACGGTGGCTGAAAGAAACCAAAAATACAATTAAGATTTGATTAGATGAGATGAAGACAGCTGGATATACTGATCTAATCCATGGATACTGCCTACCTTGTGAGCTTGTCCATTTTGCCATTTTCATCCTCAGAAAGAGGCTGAAAGAAACAAAAATTCCAGCTTAGATTTGATCAGATTAGATGCAGACAGCTGAATATTCTGACCTTAACCAGGGATGCTACCTCAGTTGTCAGCTTGTCCATTTAGGTATCCTCACCCTCAGACGGTGGCTAAAAGATACCAAAAATACAATTAAGATTTGATTAGATTAGATGTAGACAGCTGGATATACTGATCTAATCAAAGGATACTGCCTCCGTTGTCAGCTTATACATTTGGCCATGTTCATCCTCAGAAGGTGGCTGAAAGAAACAAAAATTCCAGTTTAGATTTGATCAGATTAGATGCAGACAGCTGAATATTCTGACCTTAACCAGGAATGCTCCCGCAGTTGTCAGCTTGTCCATTTAGGCATCCTCAACATCAGACGGTGGCTGAAAGAAACCAATAATACAATTAGGATTTGATTAGATGTAGACAGCTGGATATACTGATCTAATCAAAGGATACTGCCTCCGTTGTCAGTTAATCCACTTGGCCATGTTCATCCTTGGAAAGTGGCTGAAAGAAACAAAAATTCCAGCTTAGATTTGATCAGATTAGATGCAGAGAGCTGAATATTCTGACCTTAACCAGGGATGCTACCTCAGTTGTCAGCTTGTCCATTTAGGCATCCTCACCCTCAGACGGTGGCTGAAAGATACCAAAAATACAATTAAGATTTGATTAGATTAGAGGTAGACAGGAGGATATACTGATCTAATCAACGGACAGTGCCTCCCTTGTGAACTTGTTCATTTGGCCATTTTCATCCTCAGAAGGTGGCTGAAAGAAACCAAAATACGAGCTAAGATTCGATCCCATTAGATGCATACAGCTGAATATTCTGACCTTAACCAGGGATGCTCCCTCAGTTGTCAGCTTGTCCATTTAGGCATCCTCAACATCAGACGGTGGCTGAAAGAAACCAAAAATACAATTAAGATTTGATTTGATTAGATGTAGACAGCTGGATATACTGATCTAATCCAAGGATACTGGCTCCGTTGTCACCTTATACATTTGGCCATGTTCATCCTCAGAAGGTGGCTGAAAGAAACAAAAATTCCAGTTTAGATTTGATCAGATTAGATGCATACAGCTGAATATTCTGACCTTAACCAGGGATGCTACCTCAGATGTCAGCTTGTCCATTTAGCCATCCTCAACATCAGACGGTGGCTGAAAGAAACCAAAAATACAATTAAGATTTGATTAGATGAGATGAAGACAGCTGGATATACTGATCTAATCCATGGATACTGCCTACCTTGTGAGCTTGTCCATTTTGCCATTTTCATCCTCAGAAAGAGGCTGAAAGAAACAAAAATTCCAGATTAGATTTGATCAGATTAGATGCAGACAGCTGAATATTCTGACCTTAACCAGGGATGCTACCTCAGTTGTCAGCTTGTCCATTTAGGCATCCTCACCCTCAGACGGTGGCTGAAAGATACCAAAAATACAATTAAGATTTGATTAGATTAGATGTAGACAGCTGGATATACTGATCTAATCAAAGGATACTGCCTCCGTTGTCAGCTTATACATTTGGCCATGTTCATCCTCAGAAGGTGGCTGAAAGAAACAAAAATTCCAGTTTAGATCTGATCAGATTAGATGCAGACAGCTGAATATTCTGACCTTAACCAGGGATGCTCCCTCAGTTGTCAGCTTGTCCATTTAGGCATCCTCAACATCAGACGGTGGCTGAAAGAAACCAAAAATACAATTAGGATTTGATTTGATTAGATGTAGACAGCTGGATATACTGATCTAATCAAAGGATACTGCCTCCGTTGTCAGTTTATCCATTTGGCCATGTTCATCCTCGGAAAGTGGCTGAAAGAAACAAAAATTCCATCTTAGATTTGATCAGATTAGATGCAGACAGCTGAATATTCTGACCTTAACCAGGGATGCTACCTCAGTTGTCAGCTTGTCCATTTAGGCATCCTCACCCTCAGACGGTGGCTGAAAGATACCAAAAATACAATTAAGATTTGATTAGATTAGATGTAGACAGCTAGATATACTGATCTAATCCAAGGATACTGGCTCCGTTGTCACCTTATACATTTGGCCATGTTCATCCTCAGAAGGTGGCTGAAAGAAACAAAAATTCCAGTTTAGATTTGATCAGATTAGATGCATACAGCTGAATATTCTGACCTTAACCAGGGATGCTACCACAGATGTCAGCTTGTCCATTTAGGCATCCTCAACATCAGACGGTGGCTGAAAGAAATCAAAAATACAATTAAGATTTGATTAGATGAGATGAAGACAGCTGGATATACTGATCTAATCCATGGATACTGCCTACCTTGTGAGCTTGTCCATTTTGCCATTTTCATCCTCAGAAAGAGGCTGAAAGAAACAAAAATTCCAGCTTAGATTTGATCAGATTAGATGCAGACAGCTGAATATTCTGACCTTAACCAGGGATGCTACCTCAGTTGTCAGCTTGTCCATTTAGGTATCCTCACCCTCAGACGGTGGCTAAAAGATACCAAAAATACAATTAAGATTTGATTAGATTAGATGTAGACAGCTGGATATACTGATCTAATCAAAGGATACTGCCTCCGTTGTCAGCTTATACATTTGGCCATGTTCATCCTCAGAAGGTGGCTGAAAGAAACAAAAATTCCAGTTTAGATTTGATCAGATTAGATGCAGACAGCTGAATATTCTGACCTTAACCAGGAATGCTCCCTCAGTTGTCAGCTTGTCCATTTAGGCATCCTCAACATCAGACGGTGGCTGAAAGAAACCAAAAATACAATTAGGATTTGATTAGATGTAGACAGCTGGATATACTGATCTAATCAAAGGATACTGCCTCCGTTGTCAGTTTATCCATTTGGCCATGTTCATCCTTGGAAAGTGGCTGAAAGAAACCAAAATTCCAGCTTAGATTTGATCAGATTAGATGCAGAGAGCTGAATATTCTGACCTTAACCAGGGATGCTACCTCAGTTGTCAGCTTGTCCATTTAGGCATCCTCACCCTCAGACGGTGGCTGAAAGATACCAAAAATACAATTAAGATTTGATTAGATTAGAGGTAGACAGCAGGATATACTGATCTAATCAACGGACAGTGCCTCCCTTGTGAACTTGTTCATTTGGCCATTTTCATCCTCAGAAGGTGGCTGAAAGAAACCAAAATACGAGCTAAGATTCGATCCCATTAGATGCATACAGCTGAATATTCTGACCTTAACCAGGGATGCTCCCTCAGTTGTCAGCTTGTCCATTTAGGCATCCTCAACATCAGACGGTGGCTGAAAGAAACCAAAAATACTATTAAGATTTGATTTGATTAGATGTAGACAGCTTGATATACTGATCTAATCCAAGGATACTGGCTCCGTTGTCACCTTATACATTTGGCCATGTTCATCCTCAGAAGGTGGCTGAAAGAAACAAAAATTCCAGTTTAGATTTGATCAGATTAGATGCATACAGCTGAATATTCTGACCTTAACCAGGGATGCTACCTCAGATGTCAGCTTGTCCATTTAGCCATCCTCAACATCAGACGGTGGCTGAAAGAAACCAAAAATACAATTAAGATTTGATTAGATGAGATGAAGACAGCTGGATATACTGATCTAATCCATGGATACTGCCTACCTTGTGAGCTTGTCCATTTTGCCATTTTCATCCTCAGAAAGAGGCTGAAAGAAACAAAAATTCCAGATTAGATTTGATCAGATTAGATGCAGACAGCTGAATATTCTGACCTTAACCACGGATGCTACCTCAGTTGTCAGCTTGTCCATTTAGGCATCCTCACCCTCAGACGGTGGCTGAAAGATACCAAAAATACAATTAAGATTTGATTAGATTAGATGTAGACAGCTGGATATACTGATCTAATCAAAGGATACTGCCTCCGTTGTCAGCTTATACATTTGGCCATGTTCATCCTCAGAAGGTGGCTGAAAGAAACAAAAATTCCAGTTTAGATCTGATCAGATTAGATGCAGACAGCTGAATATTCTGACCTTAACCAGGGATGCTCCCTCAGTTGTCAGCTTGTCCATTTAGGCATCCTCACCCTCAGACGGTGGCTGAAAGATACCAAAAATACAATTAAGATTTGATTAGATTAGAGGTAGACAGCAGGATATACTGATCTAATCAACGGAAAGTGCCTCCCTTGTGAGCTTGTTCATTTGGCCATTTTCATCCTCAGAAGGTGGCTGAAAGAAACCAAAATACGAGCTAAGATTCAATCAGATTAGATGCAGACAGCTGAATATTCTGACCTTAACCAGGGATGCTACCTAAATTGTCACCTTGTCCATTTAGGCATCCTCACCCTCAGACGGTGGCTGAAAGAAACCAAAAATACAATTAAGATTTGATTAGATTAGATGTAGACAGCTGGATATACTGATCTAATCAAAGGATATTGCCTCCGTTGTCGGTTTATCCATTTGGCCATGTTCATCTTCAGAAGGTGGCTGAAAGAAACAAAAATTCCAGCTTAGATTTGATCAGATTAGATGCAGACAGCTGAATATTCTGACCTTAACCAGGGATGCTCCCTCAGTTGTCAGCTTGTCCATTTAGGCATCCTCAACATCAGACGGTGGCTGAAAGAAACCAAAAATACAATTAAGATTTGATTTGATTAGATGTAGACAGCTAGATATACTGATCTAATCCAAGGATACTGGCTCCGTTGTCACCTTATACATTTGGCCATGTTCATCCTCAGAAGGTGGCTGAAAGAAACAAAAATTCCAGTTTAGATTTGATCAGATTAGATGCATACAGCTGAATATTCTGACCTTAACCAGGGATGCTACCTCAGATGTCAGCTTGTCCATTTAGGCATCCTCAACATCAGACGGTGGCTGAAAGAAACCAAAAATACAATTAAGATTTGATTAGATGAGATGAAGACAGCTGGATATACTGATCTAATCCATGGATACTGCGTACCTTGTGAGCTTGTCCATTTTGCCATTTTCATCCTCAGAAAGAGGCTGAAAGAAACAAAAATTCCAGCTTAGATTTGATCAGATTAGATGCAGACAGCTGAATATTCTGACCTTAACCAGGGATGCTACCTTAGTTGTCAGCTTGTCCATTTAGGCATCCTCACCCTCAGACAGTGGCTAAAAGATACCAAAAATACAATTAAGATTTGATTAGATTAGATGTAGACAGCTGGATATACTGATCTAATCAAAGGATACTGCCTCCGTTGTCAGCTTATACATTTGGCCATGTTCATCCTCAGAAGGTGGCTGAAAGAAACAAAAATTCCAGTTTAGATTTGATCAGATTAGATGCAGACAGCTGAATATTCTGACCTTAACCAGGAATGCTCCCTCAGTTGTCAGCTTGTCCATTTAGGCATCCTCAACATCAGACGGTGGCTGAAAGAAACCAAAAATACAATTAAGATTTGATTTGATTAGATGTAGACAGCTAGATATACTGATCTAATCCAAGGATACTGGCTCCGTTGTCAGCTTATACATTTGGCCATGTTCATCCGCAGAAGGTGGCTGAAAGAAACAAAAATTCCAGTTTAGATTTGATCAGATTAGATGCATACAGCTGAATTTTCTGATCTTAACCAGGGATGCTCCCTCAGTTGTCAGCTTGTCCATTTAGGCATCCTCAACATCAGACGGTGGCTGAAAGAAACCAAAAATACAATTAGGATTTGATTTGATTAGAAGTAGACAGCTGGATATACTGATCTAATCAAACGATACTGCCTCCGTTGTCATTTTATCCATTTGGCCATGTTCATCCTTGGAAAGTGGCTGAAAGAAACAAAAATTCCAGCTAAGATTTGATCAGATTAGACGCAGACAGCTGAATATTCTGACCTTAACCAGGGATGCTACCTCAGTTGTCAGCTTGTCCATTTAGGCATCCTCACCCTCAGACGGTGGCTGAAAGATACCAAAAATACAATTAAGATTTGATTAGATTAGAGGTAGACAGCAGGATATACTGATCTAATCAACGGAAAGTGCCTTCCTTGTGAGCTTGTTCATTTGGCCATTTTCATCCTCAGAAGGTAGCTGAAAGAAACAAAAATACGAGCTAAGATTCAATCAGATTAGATGCAGACAGCTGAATATTCTGACCTTAACCAGGGATGCTACCTAAGTTGTCACCTTGTCCATTTAGGCATCCTCACCCTCAGACGGTGGCTGAAAGAAACCAAAAATACAATTAAGATTTGATTAGATTAGATGTAGACAGCTGGATATACTGATCTAATCAAAGGATATTGCCTCCGTTGTCAGTTTATCCATTTGGCCATGTTCATCTTCAGAAGGTGGCTGAAAGAAACAAAAATTCCAGCTTAAATTTGATCAGATTAGATGCATACAGCTGAATATTCTGACCTTAACCAGGGATGCTCCCTCAGATGTCAGCTTGTCCATTTAGCCATCCTCAACATCAGATGGTGGCTGAAAGAAACCAAAAATACAATTAAGATTTGATTAGATGAGATGAAGACAGCTGGATATACTGATCTAATCCATGGATACTGCCTACCTTGTGAGCTTGTCCATTTTGCCATTTTCATCCTCAGAAAGAGGCTGAAAGAAACAAAAATTCCATCTTAGATTTGATCAGATTAGATGCAGACAGCTGAATATTCTGACCTTAACCAGGGATGCTACCTCAGTTGTCAGCTTGTCCATTTAGGCATCCTCACCCTCAGACGGTGGCTGAAAGATACCAAAAATACAATTAAGATTTGATTAGATCAGATGTAGACAGCTGGATATACTGATCTAATCAAAGGATACTGCCTCCATTGTCAGCTTATACATTTGGCCATGTTCATCCTCAGAAGGTGGTTGAAAGAAACAAAAATTCCAGTTTAGATTTCATCAGATTAGATGCAGACAGCTGAATATTCTGACCTTAACCAGGGATGCTCCCTCAGTTGTCAGATTGTCCATTTAGGCATCCTCAACATCAGACGGTGGCTGAAAGAAACCAAAAATACAATTAGGATTTGATTTGATTAGATGTAGACAGCTGGATATACTGATCTAATCAAAGGATACTGCCTCCGTTGTCAGTTTATCCATTTGGCCATGTTCATCCTCGGAAAGTGGCTGAAAGAAACAAAAATTCCTGCTTAGATTTGATCAGATTAGATGCAGACAGCTGAATATTCTGACCTTAACCAGGGATGCTACCTCAGTTGTCAGCTTGTCCATTTAGGCATCCTCACCCTCAGACGGTGGCTGAAAGATACCAAAAATACAATTAAGATTTGATTAGATTAAAGGTAGACAGCAGGATATACTGATCTAATCAACGGAAAGTGCCTCCCTTGTGAGCTTGTTCATTTGACCATTTTCATCCTCAGAAGGTGGCTGAAAGAAACCAAAATACGAGCTAAGATTCAATCAGATTAGATGCAGACAGCTGAATATTCTGACCTTAACCAGGGATGCTACCTAAGTTGTCACCTTGTCCATTTAGGCATCCTCACCCTCAGACGGTGGCTGAAAGAAACCAAAAATACAATTAAGATTTGATTAGATTAGATGTAGACAGCTGGATATACTGATCTAATCAAAGGATACTGCCTCCGTTGTCAGCTTATACATTTGGCCATGTTCATCCTCAGAAGGTGGCTGAAAGAAACACAAATTCCAGTTTAGATTTGATCAGATTAGATGCAGACAGCTGAATATTCTGACCTTAACCAGGAATGCTCCCTCAGTTGTCAGCTTGTCCATTTAGGCATCCTCAACATCAGACGGTGGCTGAAAGAAACCAAAAATACAATTAAGATTTGATTTGATTAGATGTAGACAGCTAGATATACTGATCTAATCCAAGGATACTGGCTCCGTTGTCAGCTTATACATTTGGCCATGTTCATCCGCAGAAGGTGGCTGAAAGAAACAAAAATTCCAGTTTAGATTTGATCAGATTAGATGCATACAGCTGAATTTTCTGATCTTAACCAGGGATGCTCCCTCAGTTGTCAGCTTGTCCATTTAGGCATCCTCAACATCAGACGGTGGCTGAAAGAAACCAAAAATACAATTAGGATTTGATTTGAGTAGAAGTAGACAGCTGGATATACTGATCTAATCAAAGGATACTGCCTCCGTTGTCATTTTATCCATTTGGCCATGTTCATCCTTGGAAAGTGGCTGAAAGAAACAAAAATTCCAGCTTAGATTTGATCAGATTAGACGCAGACAGCTGAATATTCTGACCTTAACCAGGGATGCTACCTCAGTTGTCAGCTTGTCCATTTAGGCATCCTCACCCTCAGACGGTGGCTGAAAGATACCAAAAATACAATTAAGATTTGATTAGATTAGAGGTAGACAGCAGGATATACTGATCTAATCAACGGAAAGTGCCTTCCTTGTGAGCTTGTTCATTTGGCCATTTTCATCCTCAGAAGGTAGCTGAAAGAAACAAAAATACGAGCTAAGATTCAATCAGATTAGATGCAGACAGCTGAATATTCTGACCTTAACCAGGGATGCTACCTAAATTGTCACCTTGTCCATTTAGGCATCCTCACCCTCAGACGGTGGCTGAAAGAAACCAAAAATACAATTAAGATTTGATTAGATTAGATGTAGACAGCTGGATATACTGATCTAATCAAAGGATATTGCCTCCGTTGTCAGTTTATCCATTTGGCCATGTTCATCTTCAGAAGGTGGCTGAAAGAAACAAAAATTCCAGCTTAGATTTGATCAGATTAGATGCATACAGCTGAATATTCTGACCTTAACCAGGGATGCTCCCTCAGATGTCAGCTTGTCCATTTAGCCATCCTCAACATCAGATGGTGGCTGAAAGAAACCAAAAATACAATTAAGATTTGATTAGATGAGATGAAGACAGCTGGATATACTGATCTAATCCATGGATACTGCCTACCTTGTGAGCTTGTCCATTTTGCCATTTTCATCCTCAGAAAGAGGCTGAAAGAAACAAAAATTCCATCTTAGATTTGATCAGATTAGATGCAGACAGCTGAATATTCTGACCTTAACCAGGGATGCTACCTCAGTTGTCAGCTTGTCCATTTAGGCATCCTCACCCTCAGACGGTGGCTGAAAGATACCAAAAATACAATTAAGATTTGATTAGATCAGATGTAGACAGCTGGATATACTGATCTAATCAAAGGATACTGCCTCCATTGTCAGCTTATACATTTGGCCATGTTCATCCTCAGAAGGTGGTTGAAAGAAACAAAAATTCCAGTTTAGATTTGATCAGATTAGATGCAGACAGCTGAATATTCTGACCTTAACCAGGGATGCTCCCTCAGTTGTCAGCTTGTCCATTTAGGCATCCTCAACATCAGACGGTGGCTGAAAGAAACCAAAAATACAATTAGGATTTGATTTGATTAGATGTAGACAGCTGGATATACTGATCTAATCAAAGGATACTGCCTCCGTTGTCAGTTTATCCATTTGGCCATGTTCATCATCGGAAAGTGGCTGAAAGAAACAAAAATTCCTGCTTAGATTTGATCAGATTAGATGCAGACAGCTGAATATTCTGACCTTAACCAGGGATGCTACCTCAGTTGTCAGCTTGTCCATTTAGGCATCCTCACCCTCAGACGGTGGCTGAAAGATACCAAAAATACAATTAAGATTTGATTAGATTAAAGGTAGACAGCAGGATATACTGATCTAATCAACGGAATGTGCCTCCCTTGTGAGCTTGTTCATTTGACCATTTTCATCCTCAGAAGGTGGCTGAAAGAAACCAAAATACGAGCTAAGATTCAATCAGATTAGATGCAGACAGCTGAATATTCTGACCTTAACCAGGGATGCTACCTAAGTTGTCACCTTGTCCATTTAGGCATCCTCACCCTCAGACGGTGGCTGAAAGAAACCAAAAATACAATTAAGATTTGATTAGATTAGATGTAGACAGCTGGATATACTGATCTAATCAAAGGATATTGCCTCCGTTGTCAGTTTATCCATTTGGCCATGTTCATCTTCAGAAGGTGGCTAAAAGAAACAAAAATTCCAGCTTAGATTTGATCAGATTAGATGCATACAGCTGAATATTCTGACCTTAACCAGGGATGCTCCCTCAGTTGTCAGCTTGTCCATTTAGGCATCCTCAACATCAGACGGTGGCTGAAAGAAACCAAAAATACAATTAAGATTTGATTTGATTAGATGTAGACAGCTGGATATACTGATCTAATCCAAGGATACTGGCTCCGTTGTCACCTTATACATTTGGCCATGTTCATCCTCAGAAGGTGGCTGAAAGAAACAAAAATTCCAGTTTAGATTTGATCAGATTAGATGCATACAGCTAAATTTTCTGACCTTAACCAGGGATGCTACCTCAGATGTCAGCTTGTCCATTTAGCCATCCTCAACATCAGATGGTGGCTGAAAGAAACCAAAAATACAATTAAGATTTGATTAGATGAGATGAAGACAGCTGGATATACTGATCTAATCCATGGATACTGCCTACCTTGTGAGCTTGTCGATTTTGCCATTTTCATCCTCAGAAAGAGGCTGAAAGAAACAAAAATTCCATCTTAGATTTGATCAGATTAGATGCAGACAGCTGAATATTCTGACCTTAACCAGGGATGCTACCTCAGTTGTCAGCTTGTCCATTTAGGCATCCTCACCCTCAGACGGTGGTTGAAAGATACCAAAAATACAATTAAGATTTGATTAGATTTGGATGTAGACAGCTGGATATACTGATCTAATCAAAGGATACTGCCTCCGTTGTCAGTTTATCCATTTAGCCATGTTCATCCTCGGAAAGTGGCTGAAAGAAACAAAAATTCCAGCTTAGATTTGATCAGATTAGATGCAGACAGCTGAATATTCTGACCTTAACCAGGGATGCTACCTCAGTTGTCAGCTTGTCCATTTAGGCATCCTCACCCTCAGACGGTGGCTGAAAGATACCAAAAATACAATTAAGATTTGATTAGATTAGAGGTAGACAGCAGGATATACTGATCTAATCAACGGAAAGTGCCTCCCTTGTGAGCTTGTTCATTTGGCCATTTTCATCCTCAGAAGGTGGCTGAAAGAAACCAAAATACGAGCTAAGATTAGATGCAGACAGCTGAATATTCTGACCTTAACCAGGGATGCTACCTAAGTTGTCACCTTGTCCATTTAGGCATCCTCACCCTCAGACGGTGGCTGAAAGATACCAAAAATACAATTAAGATTTGATTAGATTAGAGGTAGACAGCAGGATATACTGATCTAATCAACGGAAAGTGCCTCCCTTGTGAGCTTGTTCATTTGGCCATTTTCATCCTCAGAAGGTGGCTGAAAGAAACCAAAATACGAGCTAAGATTCAATCAGATTAGATGCAGACAGCTGAATATTCTGACCTTAACCAGGGATGCTACCTAATTTGTCACCTTGTCCATTTAGGCATCCTCACCCTCAGACGGTGGCTGAAAGAAACCAAAAATACAATTAAGATTTGATTTGATTAGATGTAGACATCTGGATATACTGATCTAATCAAAGGATACTGCCTCCGTTGTCAGTTTATCCATTTGGCCATGTTCATCCTCGGAAAGTGGCTGAAAGAAACAATAATTCCAGTTTAGATTTGATCAGATTAGATGCATACAGCTGAATATTCTGACCTTAACCAGGGATGCTACCACAGATGTCAGCTTGTCCATTTAGGCATCCTCAACATCAGACGGTGGCTGAAAGAAACCAAAAATAATATTAAGATTTGATTAGATGAGATGAAGACAGCTGGATATACTGATCTAATCCATGGATACTGCCTACCTTGTGAGCTTGTCCATTTTGCCATTTTCATCCTCAGAAAGAGGCTGAAAGAAACAAAAATTCCAGCTTAGATTTGATCAGATTAGATGCAGACAGCTGAATATTCTGACCTTAACCAGGGATGCTACCTCAGTTGTCAGCTTGTCCATTTAGGTATCCTCACCCTCAGACGGTGGCTAAAAGATACCAAAAATACAATTAAGATTTGATTAGATTAGATGTAGACAGCTGGATATACTGATCTAATCAAAGGATACTGCCTCCGTTGTCAGCTTATACATTTGGCCATGTTCATCCTCAGAAGGTGGCTGAAAGAAACAAAAATTCCAGTTTAGATTTGATCAGATTAGATGCAGACAGCTGAATATTCTGACCTTAACCAGGAATGCTCCCTCAGTTGTCAGCTTGTCCATTTAGGCATCCTCAACATCAGACGGTGGCTGAAAGAAACCAATAATACAATTAGGATTTGATTAGATGTAGACAGCTGGATATACTGATCTAATCAAAGGATACTGCCTCCGTTGTCAGTTTATCCATTTGGCCATGTTCATCCTTGGAAAGTGGCTGAAAGAAACAAAAATTCCAGCTTAGATTTGATCAGATTAGATGCAGAGAGCTGAATATTCTGACCTTAACCAGGGATGCTACCTCAGTTGTCAGCTTGTCCATTTAGGCATCCTCACCCTCAGACGGTGGCTGAAAGATACCAAAAATACAATTAAGATTTGATTAGATTAGAGGTAGACAGCAGGATATACTGATCTAATCAACGGACAGTGCCTCCCTTGTGAACTTGTTCATTTGGCCATTTTCATCCTCAGAAGGTGGCTGAAAGAAACCAAAATACGAGCTAAGATTCGATCCCATTAGATGCATACAGCTGAATATTCTGACCTTAACCAGGGATGCTCCCTCAGTTGTCAGCTTGTCCATTTAGGCATCCTCAACATCAGACGGTGGCTGAAAGAAACCAAAAATACAATTAAGATTTGATTTGATTAGATGTAGACAGCTGGATATACTGATCTAATCCAAGGATACTGGCTCCGTTGTCACCTTATACATTTGGCCATGTTCATCCTCAGAAGGTGGCTGAAAGAAACAAAAATTCCAGTTTAGATTTGATCAGATTAGATGCATACAGCTGAATATTCTGACCTTAACCAGGGATGCTACCTCAGATGTCAGCTTGTCCATTTAGCCATCCTCAACATCAGACGGTGGCTGAAAGAAACCAAAAATACAATTAAGATTTGATTAGATGAGATGAAGACAGCTGGATATACTGATCTAATCCATGGATACTGCCTACCTTGTGAGCTTGTCCATTTTGCCATTTTCATCCTCAGAAAGAGGCTGAAAGAAACAAAAATTCCAGATTAGATTTGATCAGATTAGATGCAGACAGCTGAATATTCCGACCTTAACCAGGGATGCTACCTCAGTTGTCAGCTTGTCCATTTAGGCATCCTCACCCTCAGACGGTGGCTGAAAGATACCAAAAATACAATTAAGATTTGATTAGATTAGATGTAGACAGCTGGATATACTGATCTAATCAAAGGATACTGCCTCCGTTGTCAGCTTATACATTTGGCCATGTTCATCCTCAGAAGGTGGCTGAAAGAAACAAAAATTCCAGTTTAGATCTGATCAGATTAGATGCAGACAGCTGAATATTCTGACCTTAACCAGGGATGCTCCCTCAGTTGTCAGCTTGTCCATTTAGGCATCCTCAACATCAGACGGTGGCTGAAAGAAACCAAAAATACAATTAGGATTTGATTTGATTAGATGTAGACAGCTGGATATACTGATCTAATCAAAGGATACTGCCTCCGTTGTCAGTTTATCCATTTGGCCATGTTCATCCTCGGAAAGTGGCTGAAAGAAACAAAAATTCCATCTTAGATTTGATCAGATTAGATGCAGACAGCTGAATATTCTGACCTTAACCAGGGATGCTACCTCAGTTGTCAGCTTGTCCATTTAGGCATCCTCACCCTCAGACGGTGGCTGAAAGATACCAAAAATACAATTAAGATTTGATTAGATTAGAGGTAGACAGCAGGATATACTGATCTAATCAACGGAAAGTGCCTCCCTTGTGAGCTTGTTCATTTGGCCATTTTCATCCTCAGAAGGTGGCTGAAAGAAACCAAAATACGAGCTAAGATTCAATCAGATTAGATGCAGACAGCTGAATATTCTGACCTTAACCAGGGATGCTACCTAAATTGTCACCTTGTCCATTTAGGCATCCTCACCCTCAGACGGTGGCTGAAAGAAACCAAAAATACAATTAAGATTTGATTAGATTAGATGTAGACAGCTGGATATACTGATCTAATCAAAGGATATTGCCTCCGTTGTCAGTTTATCCATTTGGCCATGTTCATCTTCAGAAGGTGGCTGAAAGAAACAAAAATTCCAGCTTAGATTTGATCAGATTAGATGCATACAGCTGAATATTCTGACCTTAACCAGGGATGCTCCCTCAGTTGTCAGCTTGTCCATTTAGGCATCCTCAACATCAGACGGTGGCTGAAAGAAACCAAAAATACAATTAAGATTTGATTTGATTAGATGTAGACAGCTAGATATACTGATCTAATCCAAGGATACTGGCTCCGTTGTCACCTTATACATTTGGCCATGTTCATCCTCAGAAGGTGGCTGAAAGAAACAAAAATTCCAGTTTAGATTTGATCAGATTAGATGCATACAGCTGAATATTCTGACCTTAACCAGGGATGCTACCACAGATGTCAGCTTGTCCATTTAGGCATCCTCAACATCAGACGGTGGCTGAAAGAAATCAAAAATACAATTAAGATTTGATTAGATGAGATGAAGACAGCTGGATATACTGATCTAATCCATGGATACTGCCTACCTTGTGAGCTTGTCCATTTTGCCATTTTCATCCTCAGAAAGAGGCTGAAAGAAACAAAAATTCCAGCTTAGATTTGATCAGATTAGATGCAGACAGCTGAATATTCTGACCTTAACCAGGGATGCTACCTCAGTTGTCAGCTTGTCCATTTAGGTATCCTCACCCTCAGACGGTGGCTAAAAGATACCAAAAATACAATTAAGATTTGATTAGATTAGATGTAGACAGCTGGATATACTGATCTAATCAAAGGATACTGCCTCCGTTGTCAGCTTATACATTTGGCCATGTTCATCCTCAGAAGGTGGCTGAAAGAAACAAAAATTCCAGTTTAGATTTGATCAGATTAGATGCAGACAGCTGAATATTCTGACCTTAACCAGGAATGCTCCCTCAGTTGTCAGCTTGTCCATTTAGGCATCCTCAACATCAGACGGTGGCTGAAAGAAACCAAAAATACAATTAGGATTTGATTAGATGTAGACAGCTGGATATACTGATCTAATCAAAGGATACTGCCTCCGTTGTCAGTTTATCCATTTGGCCATGTTCATCCTTGGAAAGTGGCTGAAAGAAACCAAAATTCCAGCTTAGATTTGATCAGATTAGATGCAGAGAGCTGAATATTCTGACCTTAACCAGGGATGCTACCTCAGTTGTCAGCTTGTCCATTTAGGCATCCTCACCCTCAGACGGTGGCTGAAAGATACCAAAAATACAATTAAGATTTGATTAGATTAGAGGTAGACAGCAGGATATACTGATCTAATCAACGGACAGTGCCTCCCTTGTGAACTTGTTCATTTGGCCATTTTCATCCTCAGAAGGTGGCTGAAAGAAACCAAAATACGAGCTAAGATTCGATCCCATTAGATGCATACAGCTGAATATTCTGACCTTAACCAGGGATGCTCCCTCAGTTGTCAGCTTGTCCATTTAGGCATCCTCAACATCAGACGGTGGCTGAAAGAAACCAAAAATACAATTAAGATTTGATTTGATTAGATGTAGACAGCTTGATATACTGATCTAATCCAAGGATACTGGCTCCGTTGTCACCTTATACATTTGGCCATGTTCATCCTCAGAAGGTGGCTGAAAGAAACAAAAATTCCAGTTTAGATTTGATCAGATTAGATGCATACAGCTGAATATTCTGACCTTAACCAGGGATGCTACCTCAGATGTCAGCTTGTCCATTTAGCCATCCTCAACATCAGACGGTGGCTGAAAGAAACCAAAAATACAATTAAGATTTGATTAGATGAGATGAAGACAGCTGGATATACTGATCTAATCCATGGATACTGCCTACCTTGTGAGCTTGTCCATTTTGCCATTTTCATCCTCAGAAAGAGGCTGAAAGAAACAAAAATTCCAGATTAGATTTGATCAGATTAGATGCAGACAGCTGAATATTCTGACCTTAACCACGGATGCTACCTCAGTTGTCAGCTTGTCCATTTAGGCATCCTCACCCTCAGACGGTGGCTGAAAGATACCAAAAATACAATTAAGATTTGATTAGATTAGATGTAGACAGCTGGATATACTGATCTAATCAAAGGATACTGCCTCCGTTGTCAGCTTATACATTTGGCCATGTTCATCCTCAGAAGGTGGCTGAAAGAAACAAAAATTCCAGTTTAGATCTGATCAGATTAGATGCAGACAGCTGAATATTCTGACCTTAACCAGGGATGCTCCCTCAGTTGTCAGCTTGTCCATTTAGGCATCCTCACCCTCAGACGGTGGCTGAAAGATACCAAAAATACAATTAAGATTTGATTAGATTAGAGGTAGACAGCAGGATATACTGATCTAATCAACGGAAAGTGCCTCCCTTGTGAGCTTGTTCATTTGGCCATTTTCATCCTCAGAAGGTGGCTGAAAGAAACCAAAATACGAGCTAAGATTCAATCAGATTAGATGCAGACAGCTGAATATTCTGACCTTAACCAGGGATGCTACCTAAATTGTCACCTTGTCCATTTAGGCATCCTCACCCTCAGACGGTGGCTGAAAGAAACCAAAAATACAATTAAGATTTGATTAGATTAGATGTAGACAGCTGGATATACTGATCTAATCAAAGGATATTGCCTCCGTTGTCGGTTTATCCATTTGGCCATGTTCATCTTCAGAAGGTGGCTGAAAGAAACAAAAATTCCAGCTTAGATTTGATCAGATTAGATGCAGACAGCTGAATATTCTGACCTTAACCAGGGATGCTCCCTCAGTTGTCAGCTTGTCCATTTAGGCATCCTCAACATCAGACGGTGGCTGAAAGAAACCAAAAATACAATTAAGATTTGATTTGATTAGATGTAGACAGCTAGATATACTGATCTAATCCAAGGATACTGGCTCCGTTGTCACCTTATACATTTGGCCATGTTCATCCTCAGAAGGTGGCTGAAAGAAACAAAAATTCCAGTTTAGATTTGATCAGATTAGATGCATACAGCTGAATATTCTGACCTTAACCAGGGATGCTACCTCAGATGTCAGCTTGTCCATTTAGGCATCCTCAACATCAGACGGTGGCTGAAAGAAACCAAAAATACAATTAAGATTTGATTAGATGAGATGAAGACAGCTGGATATACTGATCTAATCCATGGATACTGCGTACCTTGTGAGCTTGTCCATTTTGCCATTTTCATCCTCAGAAAGAGGCTGAAAGAAACAAAAATTCCAGCTTAGATTTGATCAGATTAGATGCAGACAGCTGAATATTCTGACCTTAACCAGGGATGCTACCTTAGTTGTCAGCTTGTCCATTTAGGCATCCTCACCCTCAGACAGTGGCTAAAAGATACCAAAAATACAATTAAGATTTGATTAGATTAGATGTAGACAGCTGGATATACTGATCTAATCAAAGGATACTGCCTCCGTTGTCAGCTTATACATTTGGCCATGTTCATCCTCAGAAGGTGGCTGAAAGAAACAAAAATTCCAGTTTAGATTTGATCAGATTAGATGCAGACAGCTGAATATTCTGACCTTAACCAGGAATGCTCCCTCAGTTGTCAGCTTGTCCATTTAGGCATCCTCAACATCAGACGGTGGCTGAAAGAAACCAAAAATACAATTAAGATTTGATTTGATTAGATGTAGACAGCTAGATATACTGATCTAATCCAAGGATACTGGCTCCGTTGTCAGCTTATACATTTGGCCATGTTCATCCGCAGAAGGTGGCTGAAAGAAACAAAAATTCCAGTTTAGATTTGATCAGATTAGATGCATACAGCTGAATTTTCTGATCTTAACCAGGGATGCTCCCTCAGTTGTCAGCTTGTCCATTTAGGCATCCTCAACATCAGACGGTGGCTGAAAGAAACCAAAAATACAATTAGGATTTGATTTGATTCGAAGTAGACAGCTGGATATACTGATCTAATCAAACGATACTGCCTCCGTTGTCATTTTATCCATTTGGCCATGTTCATCCTTGGAAAGTGGCTGAAAGAAACAAAAATTCCAGCTAAGATTTGATCAGATTAGACGCAGACAGCTGAATATTCTGACCTTAACCAGGGATGCTACCTCAGTTGTCAGCTTGTCCATTTAGGCATCCTCACCCTCAGACGGTGGCTGAAAGATACCAAAAATACAATTAAGATTTGATTAGATTAGAGGTAGACAGCAGGATATACTGATCTAATCAACGGAAAGTGCCTTCCTTGTGAGCTTGTTCATTTGGCCATTTTCATCCTCAGAAGGTAGCTGAAAGAAACAAAAATACGAGCTAAGATTCAATCAGATTAGATGCAGACAGCTGAATATTCTGACCTTAACCAGGGATGCTACCTAAGTTGTCACCTTGTCCATTTAGGCATCCTCACCCTCAGACGGTGGCTGAAAGAAACCAAAAATACAATTAAGATTTGATTAGATTAGATGTAGACAGCTGGATATACTGATCTAATCAAAGGATATTGCCTCCGTTGTCAGTTTATCCATTTGGCCATGTTCATCTTCAGAAGGTGGCTGAAAGAAACAAAAATTCCAGCTTAAATTTGATCAGATTAGATGCATACAGCTGAATATTCTGACCTTAACCAGGGATGCTCCCTCAGATGTCAGCTTGTCCATTTAGCCATCCTCAACATCAGATGGTGGCTGAAAGAAACCAAAAATACAATTAAGATTTGATTAGATGAGATGAAGACAGCTGGATATACTGATCTAATCCATGGATACTGCCTACCTTGTGAGCTTGTCCATTTTGCCATTTTCATCCTCAGAAAGAGGCTGAAAGAAACAAAAATGCCATCTTAGATTTGATCAGATTAGATGCAGACAGCTGAATATTCTGACCTTAACCAGGGATGCTACCTCAGTTGTCAGCTTGTCCATTTAGGCATCCTCACCCTCAGACGGTGGCTGAAAGATACCAAAAATACAATTAAGATTTGATTAGATCAGATGTAGACAGCTGGATATACTGATCTAATCAAAGGATACTTACTGCCTCCATTGTCAGCTTATACATTTGGCCATGTTCATCCTCAGAAGGTGGTTGAAAGAAACAAAAATTCCAGTTTAGATTTCATCAGATTAGATGCAGACAGCTGAATATTCTGACCTTAACCAGGGATGCTCCCTCAGTTGTCAGATTGTCCATTTAGGCATCCTCAACATCAGACGGTGGCTGAAAGAAACCAAAAATACAATTAGGATTTGATTTGATTAGATGTAGACAGCTGGATATACTGATCTAATCAAAGGATACTGCCTCCGTTGTCAGTTTATCCATTTGGCCATGTTCATCCTCGGAAAGTGGCTGAAAGAAACAAAAATTCCTGCTTAGATTTGATCAGATTAGATGCAGACAGCTGAATATTCTGACCTTAACCAGGGATGCTACCTCAGTTGTCAGCTTGTCCATTTAGGCATCCTCACCCTCAGACGGTGGCTGAAAGATACCAAAAATACAATTAAGATTTGATTAGATTAAAGGTAGACAGCAGGATATACTGATCTAATCAACGGAAAGTGCCTCCCTTGTGAGCTTGTTCATTTGACCATTTTCATCCTCAGAAGGTGGCTGAAAGAAACCAAAATACGAGCTAAGATTCAATCAGATTAGATGCAGACAGCTGAATATTCTGACCTTAACCAGGGATGCTACCTAAGTTGTCACCTTGTCCATTTAGGCATCCTCACCCTCAGACGGTGGCTGAAAGAAACCAAAAATACAATTAAGATTTGATTAGATTAGATGTAGACAGCTGGATATACTGATCTAATCAAAGGATACTGCCTCCGTTGTCAGCTTATACATTTGGCCATGTTCATCCTCAGAAGGTGGCTGAAAGAAACAAAAATTCCAGTTTAGATTTGATCAGATTAGATGCAGACAGCTGAATATTCTGACCTTAACCAGGAATGCTCCCTCAGTTGTCAGCTTGTCCATTTAGGCATCCTCAACATCAGACGGTGGCTGAAAGAAACCAAAAATACAATTAAGATTTGATTTGATTAGATGTAGACAGCTAGATATACTGATCTAATCCAAGGATACTGGCTCCGTTGTCAGCTTATACATTTGGCCATGTTCATCCGCAGAAGGTGGCTGAAAGAAACAAAAATTCCAGTTTAGATTTGATCAGATTAGATGCATACAGCTGAATTTTCTGATCTTAACCAGGGATGCTCCCTCAGTTGTCAGCTTGTCCATTTAGGCATCCTCAACATCAGACGGTGGCTGAAAGAAACCAAAAATACAATTAGGATTTGATTTGAGTAGAAGTAGACAGCTGGATATACTGATCTAATCAAAGGATACTGCCTCCGTTGTCATTTTATCCATTTGGCCATGTTCATCCTTGGAAAGTGGCTGAAAGAAACAAAAATTCCAGCTTAGATTTGATCAGATTAGACGCAGACAGCTGAATATTCTGACCTTAACCAGGGATGCTACCTCAGTTGTCAGCTTGTCCATTTAGGCATCCTCACCCTCAGACGGTGGCTGAAAGATACCAAAAATACAATTAAGATTTGATTAGATTAGAGGTAGACAGCAGGATATACTGATCTAATCAACGGAAAGTGCCTTCCTTGTGAGCTTGTTCATTTGGCCATTTTCCTCCTCAGAAGGTAGCTGAAAGAAACAAAAATACGAGCTAAGATTCAATCAGATTAGATGCAGACAGCTGAATATTCTGACCTTAACCAGGGATGCTACCTAAGTTGTCACCTTGTCCATTTAGGCATCCTCACCATCAGACGGTGGCTGAAAGATACCAAAAATACAATTAAGATTTGATTAGATTAGATGTAGACAGCTGGATATACTGATCTAATCAAAGGATATTGCCTCCGTTGTCAGTTTATCCATTTGGCCATGTTCATCTTCAGAAGGTGGCTGAAAGAAACAAAAATTCCAGCTTAGATTTGATCAGATTAGATGCATACAGCTGAATATTCTGACCTTAACCAGGGATGCTCCCTCAGATGTCAGCTTGTCCATTTAGCCATCCTCAACATCAGATGGTGGCTGAAAGAAACCAAAAATGCAATTAAGATTTGATTAGATGAGATGAAGACAGCTGGATATACTGATCTAATCCATGGATACTGCCTACCTTGTGAGCTTGTCCATTTTGCCATTTTCATCCTCAGAAAGAGGCTGAAAGAAACAAAAATTCCATCTTAGATTTGATCAGATTAGATGCAGACAGCTGAATATTCTGACCTTAACCAGGGATGCTACCTCAGTTGTCAGCTTGTCCATTTAGGCATCCTCACCCTCAGACGGTGGCTGAAAGATACCAAAAATACAATTAAGATTTGATTAGATCAGATGTAGACAGCTGGATATACTGATCTAATCAAAGGATACTGCCTCCATTGTCAGCTTATACATTTGGCCATGTTCATCCTCAGAAGGTGGTTGAAAGAAACAAAAATTCCAGTTTAGATTTGATCAGATTAGATGCAGACAGCTGAATATTCTGACCTTAACCAGGGATGCTCCCTCAGTTGTCAGCTTGTCCATTTAGGCATCCTCAACATCAGACGGTGGCTGAAAGAAACCAAAAATACAATTAGGATTTGATTTGATTAGATGTAGACAGCTGGATATACTGATCTAATAAAAGGATACTGCCTCCGTTGTCAGTTTATCCATTTGGCCATGTTCATCCTCGGAAAGTGGCTGAAAGAAACAAAAATTCCTGCTTAGATTTGATCAGATTAGATGCAGACAGCTGAATATTCTGACCTTAACCAGGGATGCTACCTCAGTTGTCAGCTTGTCCATTTAGGCATCCTCACCCTCAGACGGTGGCTGAAAGATACCAAAAATACAATTAAGATTTGATTAGATTAAAGGTAGACAGCAGGATATACTGATCTAATCAACGGAATGTGCCTCCCTTGTGAGCTTGTTCATTTGACCATTTTCATCCTCAGAAGGTGGCTGAAAGAAACCAAAATACGAGCTAAGATTCAATCAGATTAGATGCAGACAGCTGAATATTCTGACCTTAACCAGGGATGCTACCTAAGTTGTCACCTTGTCCATTTAGGCATCCTCACCCTCAGACGGTGGCTGAAAGAAACCAAAAATACAATTAAGATTTGATTTGATTAGATGTAGACAGCTGGATATACTGATCTAATCCAAGGATACTGGCTCCGTTGTCACCTTATACATTTGGCCATGTTCATCCTCAGAAGGTGGCTGAAAGAAACAAAAATTCCAGTTTAGATTTGATCAGATTAGATGCATACAGCTAAATTTTCTGACCTTAACCAGGGATGCTACCTCAGATGTCAGCTTGTCCATTTAGCCATCCTCAACATCAGATGGTGGCTGAAAGAAACCAAAAATACAATTAAGATTTGATTAGATGAGATGAAGACAGCTGGATATACTGATCTAATCCATGCATACTGCCTACCTTGTGAGCTTGTCGATTTTGCCATTTTCATCCTCAGAAAGAGGCTGAAAGAAACAAAAATTCCATCTTAGATTTGATCAGATTAGATGCAGACAGCTGAATATTCTGACCTTAACCAGGGATGCTACCTCAGTTGTCAGCTTGTCCATTTAGGCATCCTCACCCTCAGACGGTGGTTGAAAGATACCAAAAATACAATTAAGATTTGATTAGATTTGGATGTAGACAGCTGGATATACTGATCTAATCAAAGGATACTGCCTCCGTTGTCAGTTTATCCATTTAGCCATGTTCATCCTCGGAAAGTGGCTGAAAGAAACAAAAATTCCAGCTTAGATTTGATCAGATTAGATGCAGACAGCTGAATATTCTGACCTTAACCAGGGATGCTACCTCAGTTGTCAGCTTGTCCATTTAGGCATCCTCACCCTCAGACGGTGGCTGAAAGATACCAAAAATACAATTAAGATTTGATTAGATTAGAGGTAGACAGCAGGATATACTGATCTAATCAACGGAAAGTGCCTCCCTTGTGAGCTTGTTCATTTGGCCATTTTCATCCTCAGAAGGTGGCTGAAAGAAACCAAAATACGAGCTAAGATTAGATGCAGACAGCTGAATATTCTGACCTTAACCAGGGATGCTACCTAAGTTGTCACCTTGTCCATTTAGGCATCCTCACCCTCAGACGGTGGCTGAAAGAAACCAAAAATACAATTAAGATTTGATTAGATTAGATGTAGGCAGCTGGATGTACTGATCTAATCAAAGGATATTGCCTCCGTTGTCAGTTTATCCATTTGGCCATGTTCATCTTCAGAAGGTGGCTGAAAGAAACAAAAATTCCATCTTAGATTTGATCAGATTAGATGCATACAGCTGAATATTCTGACCTTAACCAGGGATGCTCCCTCAGTTGTCAGCTTGTCCATTTAGGCATCCTCAACATCAGACGGTGGCTGAAAGAAACCAAAAATACAATTAAGATTTGATTTGATTAGATGTAGACAGCTAGATATACTGATCTAATCCAAGGATACTGGCTCCGTTGTCACCTTATACATTTGGCCATGTTCATCCTCAGAAGGTGGCTGAAAGAAACAAAAATTCCAGTTTAGATTTGATCAGATTAGATGCATACAGCTGAATATTCTGACCTTAACCAGGGATGCTACCTCAGATGTCAGCTTGTCCATTTAGGCATCCTCAACATCAGACGGTGGCTGAAAGAAACCAAAAATACAATTAAGATTTGATTAGATGAGATGAAGACAGCTGGATATACTGATCTAATCCATGGATACTGCCTACCTTGTGAGTGTGAGAAGTTGGCCTGATATGTAGTGCTTACTATTCTAGTGATCACTGTGTATCATTCCAAACGACCCTTATTGATGATTGGTTGTAAGTCAACCTTATAGACCAGCTATCCTAGTAGCGTGGATACGAGCAGTCTTAGGCTAAACTCTAGAGGGCGTGTTAAGCCAGCTGTTTACCATCACATATACCCCTTGAACACCAAGTGAAAGGACACCACACAAGTTGTTATGAAAATAAAAGGATATTTATTTATAACAAGACTACCCTGGCTCTTTATGAGTCAGGGAGCTAAGCACACTACAAAACTCTTAGGAAAATACTTCAGTTGCACAATTTACACAAATGCCCGAGGGGCACGAGAAACCATCTACACTAACAGTGAAATGTGAATGGTTAGAGTCTGGAGGTACTGATTCCGGAGTGTTCCGATCAGTGGGACTAAACGAAAAAGGAACTGGACACTTGTAGAGCGAACCTGCGATGGAGCACCGAGATGCTCGAGTTACCTAGCCCGGAGGCTGCGGCTGCGTGAAGTTCGGCAAGATGTCGGGAGTCCTCGTGTAGTCTCAGGAGCCTGAAAGAAGAAGTTGCTGGCAGGCGACCAGTGACGATGTTCAGAGCGATCCAAGCCTGGATCGGTGATGAAGGAAACCTGAAAGCAGAGGGGACTCAGTTCTCAACCGCTAGCCAGCGATCGTGTGGGTACCAGGGGGGTACCGGCTGAAGTCACCTCGACCAGGTGAGTGGGTGACGTCGGACTCGGCTGTTCCTCGGACCAGGAGGCGCGGCGGCGACCAGGATGGAGGGCGAGCTGTCCCACGAAGGTGTCTGCTGTCGATGATGCTGGGCCCAGGAAGGGGCAGCGGATCTTGGCAGTGGCAACCCAAGCGGGGGAGTCAAGATGGCGTCGGGAGTGGACCAGGAGGGTCCGTGGTACTCCTCTGTTGAAGGGGAGCAAGACCAGTCTGGAGCAACCAGACCGGTGATGCAAATAATCTTGGAACGTCGTGAAGAGGGCCACAAGCCGGTCGGCAAGTGGTCGGACAACGCTGGGAACAGCAAGAAGCGGAAGGGCCCCCACGCAGATCTCGTGGATGCTGGGGAGACAGACTTCGATGCTGGAGCTGCTCAGGGTTTAGGGCTTCTCAACCCCTAGGTGCACTCACTCGAGGGTCCCTCGGTGGGCGTGCTAGATAAGCGTCGTGCAGGTTCTGAAGATAGCCGGTCCCGCAGGTCTCGTCACACCTACGACTCTCAGCTGGGCTGATGAGGTAGGTAAAAGGTCAGAGATGGCAGGGAACTCGGGTCTCGTCGAGCTGGGCAGTCTTGATCCGTAGGAGACGTACAGCAAACCGCAAGCGCTTAGGTGGTGCCTGCTGGTGCAGGGTGGCTACTCCTTAGCCACAAGGGAGAGTCTTCAGAAATAGTCAAGAGTTCCTTTCGTGGAAAGTGGTTCGTGATTCGGAGTTATCCGATTATCTGATTATCCAATTTGGGAAGGGGACTCGCTCCTACCTTTATTCTAAGAAAAGGGGCTGGCCCGTGACTAGGTTCTACCTATGGGTGGAGCCAGGAGGGGGGTGGTTACACCCCTATCCTTTGTCCGGCTTCGCGCCAGCTCAGGGGCTGGTGTGCCCCCGAAACTGGTTTGAGCCGGGCTATGCACAGTGAGCACCGGGGTGCCACTTGCAATCACCTTCCTTTCAGCCCTGCCTACCTGGGATACACAAACCCTGTCTGGGATGGTGCTAACACCGCCCTCGACAGGAAACCCTTTGTCCAAGCTCCCCTTGCTGGAAGGTCCCCCAGCAGCAGGAGGTCAGACTTGTGTCTGGTGGCAGCATCCATTTTGTGATGCTGAGGCTTGAGTCAACTTTAACCGGGGTTCAAGGTTACTTCCATGTCGTGTCCCTCTAAAAGGTGGGAATGCTAACCCCGTCGCCAGGACTGGCGAGGGGCTCGTATTCCCATTCGTATGACACCTTACTCGACATGTGTAGGTGATGTGATGCCAAAGTTAGCAAATAACCGCAAGGATTATAATGCATTAAAAGTAGTTGGCCCGCGTCACCATGGAACGGCTATTAGGACTTGGTTCCGCAAGCCGTCGACGGGCTCAGCTCGCGCCAGAGCACCGTCCCACATGATTCCCTGCACTCTGCCTTCAGGATTGATAAGGCCTGCTATAGGAGTGACTGATAGGAATCCATGTGTCCATTTTAGGGTTTAGGTGTAGGAATACTACACCTACAGCAACGGGTGATTACACCACGTGGCCCCAGCTGTCGTGCAGCCAGTTGTGTCAGATTTGGGCGGCCATTCCAGGGGTGGCATACTACATGCTTCAGACCCTGGTAGGCCCTGGGTACACCGATGCCCTGGATACCTGTGGTATGCTGAGACAGGGACTGACAAGGCGGCCCAGTTCCAATTAGTGGATGCACCTAATGTACATGTGTGTTAATTTCGAGAGAGAACAGCTAGGCTGTGGGTCTGATTGGCAGGCCCACAGCCGGAGAAAGTCGTAAACCAATGAAGCAAAAGCAAAAAAATCTGGGTGATCATAGGATTGCAGACCCTACTCTCCTACATGACCCCCCCCCCAAACTTTGGGACAATAAGCTAACCTTGACCAGGTGAGTCTTCTTGCTCTAAGTGGAAATACCTGGAGAGCCCATCTGCATTGCCATGATCAGTGCCAGGTCTATGCTCCACTGTGAAGTCCATCCCCTGTAGGGAAATGGACCACCTAAGTAGTTTGGGGTTTTCACCCTTCATTTGATTTAGCCACAAGAGGGGCTTACCGTCGGTCTGAATCTTGAAGTGAGTGCCAAACAAGTATGGCCTCAACTTCTTCAGGGCCCAAACCACAGCAAAGGCCTCCCTCTCAATAGCTGACCAATTCTTCTCTCTGGGGGTCAGCCTCCTGCTAATAAAAGCTATGGGCTGGTCATGACCATCAAAATTCAGTTGCGATAGAACAGCTCCCACACCCAGCTCCGAAGCGTCTGTTTGGACAATGAATGGTTTGGAGTAGTCTGGACTCTTTAGGATAGGTGCTGTACACATGGCCTGCTTTAGGTCATCGAATGCCTTCTGACAGCTTGCTGTCCACTGAACTTTTTTTGGCATCTTTTTACTTGTCAGGTCGTTTAGCGGGGTCACAATGGATCCATAATTTCTGACAAATTTCCGGTAATAACCAGTCAGGCCCAAGAAAGCTCGAACCTGAGTCTGGGTGGTTGGAGGAGCCCAGTCCTGGATGGCCTGTATTTTGCTCTCCAATGGTTGAACCTGGCCTCCACCTACAAGGTGGCCCAGGTATACAACCTGTGTCTGCCCTATCTGGCACTTGGTGGCCTTGATAGTGAGGCCTGCCTTCTGCAGGGCCTCTAACACTTTCCTCAGGTGGACCAGGTGATCCTCCCAGGTGGAGCTAAAGACAGCGATATCGTCCAGATACGCCGCACAGAAGTCGTCCAACCCAGTGAGAACTCGATTCACCAGCCTTTGGAAGGTGGCAGGTGCATTTTTCAAACCAAAGGGCATTACCACGAACTGATAATGCCCACCCGGGGTAGAAAATGCTGTTTTGGGCTTGGCCTCCTCAGCTAACCTGATTTGCCAATACCCAGCTGTCAGGTCAAACGTACTTAAGTAGTTGGCCGAGGCCAACCGGTCGATAAGTTCGTCTGCTCTTGGTATCGGGTGGGCGTCAGTCTTAGTGACCGCATTGAGACCTCTGTAGTCCACGCAAAACCTCATCTCTTTCTTACCGCCCTGGGTGTGAGGTTTCGGCACGAGCACTACGGGACTAGCCCACGGGCTGTCCGAGGGTTCAATGACTCCCAGCTCCAACATTTTCTGCACCTCTGTCTTGATGCAGTCTCTGACATGATCAGGTTGCCGATAGATTTTACTCTTTACGGGCAGACTGTCCCCAGTGTCGACCTCATGGGTACACCACTTGGTCTGACTGGGTGTCAGAGAGAACATATGTCGAAAGGATTGAAGAACCTGTTTACAATCCTCTTGTTGATGTCCAGAGAGGCTGCCACAAAAGACAACACCATCTACTGATCCATCGTCAGGGTTCTGAGAGAGCAGGTCTGGGAGAGGGTCACTCTCCTCCTCCTGTCCCTCATCTGTGGCCATGAGCAAGCCCATGCCCTCCCTGTCGACATATGCCTTGAGCCTGTTTACATGGAGCACCCTGTGGGGGCTCCGGGGAGTTCCCAGGTCTACCAAGTAGGTGACCTCTCCCTTTTGCTCAATGATCGTGTGGGGCCCAGACCATTTGTCTTTGAGTGCTACTGGGGCCACTGGCTCCAGCACCCACACCTTCTGTCCAGGCTGGTACACAGTCAGGACAGCCTTTTGGTCGTGCCAAGCTTTCTGTAATTCTTGGCTCGCCTCCAGGTTTTTAGACGCCTTTTCCATGTACTCCGCCATCCGCGAGCGGAGACCGAGCACATAGTCCACAATGTTTGATGCCGGCTTTCTGAGAGGTCTCTCCCATCCTTCCTTTACCAAACAAAGGGGTCCCCTTACAGGATGTCCGAACAGAAGCTCAAAAGGGCTGTAGCCAACCCCCTTCTGCGGGACCTCTCTGTAGGCGAACAAGAGGCAGGGTATCAGGACATCCCATCTCCGCCGAAGCTTTTCAGGTAGTCCGTGAATCATCCCTTTTAGGGTCCTGTTGAATCTCTCAACAAGCCCATTGCATTGTGGGTGATAGGGTGTGGTGAACTTGTAGTTGACACCACATTCCTTCCACATAGCAGTCAGATATCCCGACATGAAGTTTGCACCTCTGTCTGAGACGACCTCCTTAGGGAAGCCCACTCTGGAGAACACTCCAAGTAGGGCCCGTGCCACCACAGGTGCTGTAGTGGTCCTAAGGGGAATAGCTTCGGGATACCTGGTGGCGTGGTCCACCACCACCAGTATAAACTTGTGCCCCGATGCTGTCTGGGGTTCCATTGGTCCGACAATGTCGATCCCCACTCGTTCAAAGGGTACCCCCACCACTGGTAGTGGTATGAGGGGGGCCTTTGTCGTGCCACCTGACTTACCACTGCCTTGGCAAGTGACACAGGAGCGGCAAAACTCCTTCGTATCTTCGGACATGTGGGGCCAGTGAAAGTGTGGAACAATTCTGTCCCAAGTCTTATTCTGGCCTAAGTGACCTGCAAGGGGAATCTCGTGGGCCAAGGTGAGAAGGAAACCTCTCAGAGACAAGGGGATGACCAGCCTCCTGGTCGCACCAGGTTTGGGGTCTCTTGCCTCGGAGTACAGGAGTCCATCGTCCCAGTACACTTTGTGGGTACCTGTGGCGTTCCCTGCAGCCTCAGCAGCGGCCTGCTGTCTGAGGGGTTCAAGTGAGGGGCAGTCTAACTGTGCCTTCCCCAGGTCTTCCCTGGAGGGTCCCCCTGAGCCCAGAAACTCAACCTGACCAGGTTCAAGCTCTTGCGGCTCAGTTTCCCTCAGTTCTTTAAGGTCAGCCTCCTCGGAGACTTGATCCACGATCTGGGGCAAGGGGGAAGGCGAAGCCTTACCCTTACTGCTCCTTTTCTTGGAAGGTGTCTGGTCCGTTCTTCCAGGATCCAGCACCTGTTCAGTGGGGCATCTTTTGGCCTGTGACCTGGTCACAGCAAGGACATGTGCTGGCAAGCCTAACATCTCCATGTGAGTCCTCTGCTCCACTTCTGACCATTGTGACGTTTCCAAATCATTGCCCAACAGACATTCTACAGGGAGGTCTGAACTAACCACAACCTTTTTCGGGCCACTTACCCCTCCCCAGGAGAAATCAACAACTGCCATACTGTGATTGGTAGTGACGTTGCTGGCATTGGTCACTAGGTAACTGGTACCTAGCATGATCTGTCCAGGGTCCACGAAGTTAGGTGTCACCATGGTGACACTGGCACACGTGTCCCTGTAGGCCTGAGCCACTTTTCCATTTATCAAAGGTGTCTGTCTGTATTTGCCCAAAGTATTGGGACTGGCATCAGGGGACATATCCATATCCCCTGTACAGACAAGGACGGCCTGAGTGAGCGTGCCGACTAAGTCGTCACTCCCCTCGGTTCCCAAGGTTAACCCAACTAATGCCTTGGGAGGCGCACTACCACTGCTGACTGTACTAGGGGGCGCAGGTGCCTTAGGGGCTGCAGTGGCAGGAGTTTGCCCTCCTTTCTTGGTGCACTCACTAAACCAGTGAGTCTTACTTTTACAGTATTGGCACCACCTTTTTGACTGGCCTTCTTGAGTCTTCATCTTCTGTGAAGCCTGACCCCCACCCTCTTTGGTTTGTTGGGGACCTGTCGAAGACTTCTGGTCATTTTGTTTGTTCTTGTTACCCTTTTGGTCTGCTTTCTTCTGACCACCCTGGTTCTGATTCTGGTTCTGCTTGACCCTTGTTCTGACCCATCTGTCTGCCTTCTTTCCCAATTCTTGGGGAGAGGTCAGATCCGAGTCGACAAGGTGCTGATGCAACAATTGGTTCTGACAGTTGTTTAAAATCTGTTCTCGCATGATAAGATTGTACAATCCTGTGTAATCAGTAACCTTGCTACCCAGCAACCAGCCTTCCAAAGCCTTAGTGGCACAATCGACAAAGTCAGCCCAATCCTGAGACTGAATTTTCTGGGTGTCCCGGAACAGCCCCCCGTACTGTTCCGTGGTTAAGCCGAACCCATCAATCAGTGTGTTCTTCAGGACTTGGTAGTTGTTAGCATCCTCAGCTCTTGTAGTGAGGAGCTTGTCCCTTCCTTTACCTTCAAAGTAAAGCCACAGTATAGCTGCCCACTGACTTGGGGGGACGCACTGGACAGTGCAGGCCCTCTCCAAGGCAGTTATCCACTTGTGGATGTCGTCCCCTTGTTTAAAGGGGGGCACTATTTTACTCAGGTGTCTAGTGTCTATACCCCTGTCTTTCTCTCTATTGAGAATGCTGCCACCAGTGGGGTCTAACCCACTTAATTTCTGCTCTCGGGCCAAGGCAAGGCTTTCTTTGGCGAGGGCAAGTTCTTCCCGCTCGATCCTCAGATTGACCTCCCGCATCTTCGCTTCATGCTCCCTCCTCTTAGGGGAAGTCATTCCTCTCTGAGAAGGTGCCTGAGAGACATGTGTATGAACCGATCTGCCAGAGCCTCTGGAGAGAGACCTAGCTCGTCCGTTCCCAAGGTTAAGCCTGCTTGAGCGTGGGCCCGGGGCTCCCCCAGTTCCATTCTCATGCCTGCTTAAGTTGGTCCTTGTAAGCCTGCCGACTACCACTGGACCTTTGTCTGCCTCGTCTCCCGATAACTCGTCCTCGTCCTCCTCCTCTGTGTGGAGGTCGAGGTCTGGGTCACCGAGGGTTCCCTCTAAGGGAGGCATGTTCCCATCTGCACTGGGGGGACCTGGGTTAGAGGACCTCCTAGCATCGTACGCCTCTAAGAGACCTATCAGTATTGCGATGGTAGGGTTAGAACCCTGGTTTAGCTTCCTGGAGGCACACAGTTGTCTCATCTCCTTGAAGCTAAGAGTTGCATATCGTGACACGACCTGTGGAGGGTCACTGACCACTAAGGGAGTCCCTGCAGACTCTCCGTGGACCGACATGCTTTTCTAGTGAGGTGTAAGTGTTGCACCTACCTACACTATGGGTTTACCTACTGATCCCTTGCTAAGAGTTGTAGTCAGGGTGTGCTAAACCCTGTTACACTACAACAGCCGGTTCAGTAGAACTCGGAGTATTCTAAGTTAAGTTATATGTACCTGGGTACTTATGTGATCTTTCACTGCGATATTCTTAGGATACGTGTGTGGTAAAACAACAGCAAGCTCAAATCCCAACCGCTGCTCACCAATGTGAGAAGTTGGCCTGATATGTAGTGCTCACTATTCTAGTGATCACTGTGTATCATTCCAAACGACCCTTATTGATGATTGGTTGTAAGTCAACCTTATAGACCAGCTATCCTAGTAGCGTGGATACGAGCAGTCTTAGGCTAAACTCTAGAGGGCGTGTTAAGCCAGCTGTTTACCATCACATATACCCCTTGAACACCAAGTGAAAGGACACCACACAAGTTGTTATGAAAATAAAAGGATATTTATTTATAACAAGACTACCCTGGCTCTTTATGAGTCAGGGAGCTAAGCACACTACAAAACTCTTAGGAAAATACTTCAGTTGCACAATTTACACAAATGCCCGAGGGGCACGAGAAACCATCTACACTAACAGTGAAATGTGAATGGTTAGAGTCTGGAGGTACTGATTCCGGAGTGTTCCGATCAGTGGGACTAAACGAAAAAGGAACTGGACACTTGTAGAGCGAACCTGCGATGGAGCACCGAGATGCTCGAGTTACCTAGCCCGGAGGCTGCGGCTGCGTGAAGTTCGGCAAGATGTCGGGAGTCCTCGTGTAGTCTCAGGAGCCTGAAAGAAGAAGTTGCTGGCAGGCGACCAGTGACGATGTTCAGAGCGATCCAAGCCTGGATCGGTGATGAAGGAAACCTGAAAGCAGAGGGGACTCAGTTCTCAACCGCTAGCCAGCGATCGTGTGGGTACCAGGGGGGTACCGGCTGAAGTCACCTCGACCAGGTGAGTGGGTGACGTCGGACTCGGCTGTTCCTCGGACCAGGAGGCGCGGCGGCGACCAGGATGGAGGGCGAGCTGTCCCACGAAGGTGTCTGCTGTCGATGATGCTGGGCCCAGGAAGGGGCAGTGGATCTTGGCAGTGGCAACCCAAGCGGGGGAGTCAAGATGGCGTCGGGAGTGGACCAGGAGGGTCCGTGGTACTCCTCTGTTGAAGGGGAGCAAGAGCCAGTCTGGAGCAACCAGACCGGTGATGCAAATAATCTTGGAGCGTCGTGAAGAGGGCCACAAGCCGGTCGGCAAGTGGTCGGACAACGCTGGGAACAGCAAGAAGCGGAAGGGCCCCCACGCAGATCTCGTGGATGCTGGGGAGACAGACTTCGATGCTGGAGCTGCTCAGGGTTTAGGGCTTCTCAACCCCTAGGTGCACTCACTCGAGGGTCCCTCGGTGGGTGTGCTAGATAAGCGTCGTGCAGGTTCTGAAGATAGCCGGTCCCGCAGGTCTCGTCACACCTACGACTCTCAGCTGGGCTGATGAGGTAGGTAAAAGGTCAGAGATGGCAGGGAACTCGGGTCTCGTCGAGCTGGGCAGTCTTGATCCGTAGGAGACGTACAGCAAACCGCAAGCGCTTAGGTGGTGCCTGCTGGTGCAGGGTGGCTACTCCTTAGCCACAAGGGAGAGTCTTCAGAAATAGTCAAGAGTTCCTTTCGTGGAAAGTGGTTCGTGATTCGGAGTTATCCGATTATCTGATTATCCAATTTGGGAAGGGGACTCGCTCCTACCTTTATTCTAAGAAAAGGGGCTGGCCCGTGACTAGGTTCTACCTATGGGTGGAGCCAGGAGGGGGGTGGTTACACCCCTATCCTTTGTCCGGCTTCGCGCCAGCTCAGGGGCTGGTGTGCCCCCGAAACTGGTTTGAGCCGGGCTATGCACAGTGAGCACCGGGGTGCCACTTGCAATCACCTTCCTTTCAGCCCTGCCTACCTGGGATACACAAACCCTGTCTGGGATGGTGCTAACACCGCCCTCGACAGGAAACCCTTTGTCCAAGCTCCCCTTGCTGGAAGGTCCCCCAGCAGCAGGAGGTCAGACTTGTGTCTGGTGGCAGCATCCATTTTGTGATGCTGAGGCTTGAGTCAACTTTAACCGGGGTTCAAGGTTACTTCCATGTCGTGTCCCTCTAAAAGGGGGGAATGCTAACCCCGTCGCCAGGACTGGCGAGGGGTTCGTATTCCCATTCGTATGACACCTTACTCGACATGTGTAGGTGATGTGATGCCAAAGTTAGCAAATAACCGCAAGGATTATAATGCATTAAAAGTAGTTGGCCCGCGTCACCATGGAACGGCTATTAGGACTTGGTTCCGCAAGCCGTCGACGGGCTCAGCTCGCGCCAGAGCACCGTCCCACATGATTCCCTGCACTCTGCCTTCAGGATTGATAAGGCCTGCTATAGGAGTGACTGATAGGAATCCATGTGTCCATTTTAGGGTTTAGGTGTAGGAATACTACACCTACAGCAACGGGTGATTACACCATGTGGCCCCAGCTGTCGTGCAGCCAGTTGTGTCAGATTTGGGCGGCCATTCCAGGGGTGGCATACTACATGCTTCAGCCCCTGGTAGGCCCTGGGTACACCGATGCCCTGGATACCTGTGGTATGCTGAGACAGGGACTGACAAGGCGGCCCAGTTCCAATTAGTGGATGCACCTAATGTACATGTGTGTTAATTTCGAGAGAGAACAGCTAGGCTGTGGGTCTGATTGGCAGGCCCACAGCCGGAGAAAGTCGTAAACCAATGAAGCAAAAGCAAAAAAATCTGGGTGATCATAGGATTGCAGACCCTACTCTCCTACAGTGAGCTTGTCCATTTTGCCATTTTCATCCTCAGAAAGAGGCTGAAAGAAATAAAAATTCCAGCTTAGATTTGATCAGATTAGATGCAGACAGCTGAATATTCTGACCTTAACCAGGGATGCTACCTCAGTTGTCAGCTTGTCCATTTAGGCATCCTCACCCTCAGACGGTGGCTAAAAGATAACAAAAATACAATTAAGGTTTGATTAGATTAGATGTAGACAGCTGGATATACTGATCTAATCCAAGGATACTGGCTCCGTTGTCAGCTTATACATTTGGCCATGTTCATCCTCAGAAGGTGGCTGAAAGAAACAAAAATTCCAGTTTAGATTTGATCAGATTAGATGCATACAGCTGAATATTCTGATCTTAACCAGGGATGCTCCCTCAGTTGTCAGCTTGTCCATTTAGGCATCCTCAACATCAGACGGTGGCTGAAAGAAACCAAAAATACAATTAAGATTTGATTTGATTAGATGTAGACAGCTAGATATACTGATCTAATCAAAGGATACTGCCTCCGATGGCAGCTTATCCATTTGGCCATGTTCATCCTCGGAAAGTGGCTGAAAGAAACAAAAATTCCAGCTTAGATTTGATCAGATTAGATGCAGACAGCTGAATATTCTGACCTCAACTAGGGATGCTACCTCAGTTGTCAGCTTGTCCATTTAGGCATCCTCAACATCAGACAGAGGCTGAAAGAAATCAAAAATACAATTAAGATTTGATTAGATTAGAGGTAGACAGCAGGATATACTGATCTAATCAACGGATAGTGCCTCCCTTGTGAACTTGTTCATTTGGCCATTTTCATCCTCAGAAGGTGGCTGAAAGAAACCAAAATACGAGCTAAGATTCGATCCCATTAGATGCAGATAGCTGAATATTCTGACCTTAACCAGGGATGCTACCTAAATTGTCACCTTGTCCATTTCGGCATCCTCACCCTCAGACGGTGGCTGAAAGAAACCAAAAATACAATTAAGATTTGATTAGATTAGATGTAGACAGCTGGATATACTGATCTAATCAAAGGATATTTCCTCCGTTGTCAGTTTATCCATTTGGCCATGTTCATCTTCAGAAGGTGGCTGAAAGAAACAAAAATTCCAGCTTATATTTGATCAGATTAGATGCAGACAGCTGAATATTCTGACCTTAACCAGGGATGCTACCTCAGTTGTCAGCTTGTCCATTTAGGCATCCTCAACATCAGACGGTGGCTGAAAGATACCAATAATACAATTAAGATTTGATTAGATTAGATGTAGACAGCTGGTATATACTGATCAAATCAAAGGATACTGCCTCCGTTGTCAGCTTATACATTTGGCCATGTTCATCCTCAGAAGGTGGCTGAAAGAAACAAAAATTCCAGTTTAGATTTGATCAGATTAGATGCAGACAGCTGAATATTCTGACCTTAACCAGGGATGCTCCCTCAGTTGTCAGCTTGTCCATTTAGGCATCCTCAACATCAGACGGTGGCTGAAAGAAACCAAAAATACAATTAGGATTTGATTTGATTAGATGTAGACAGCTGGATATACTGATCTAATCAAAGGATACTGCCTCCGTTGTCAGTTTATCCATTTGGCCATGTTCATCCTTGGAAAGTGGCTGAAAGAAACAAAAATTCCAGCTTAGATTTGATCAGATTAGATGCAGACAGCTGAATATTCTGACCTTAACCAGGGATGCTACCTCAGTTGTCAGCTTGTCCATTTAGGCATCCTCACCATCAGACGGTGGCTGAAAGATACCAAAAATACAATTAAGATTTGATTAGATTAGAGGTAGACAGCAGGATATACTGATCTAATCAACGGAAAGTGCCTCCCTTGTGAGCTTGTTCATTTGGCCATTTTCATCCTCAGAAGGTGGCTGAAAGAAACCAAAATACGAGCTAAGATTCAATCAGATTAGATGCAGACAGCTGAATATTCTGACCTTAACCAGGGATGCTACCTAAGTTGTCACCTTGTCCATTTAGGCATCCTCACCCTCAGACGGTGGCTGAAAGAAACCAAAAATACAATTAAGATTTGATTAGATTAGATGTAGACAGCTGGATATACTGATCTAATCAAAGGATATTGCCTCCGTTGTCAGTTTATCCATTTGGCCATGTTCATCTTCAGAAGGTGGCTGAAAGAAACAAAAATTCCAGCTTACATTTGATCAGATTAGATGCATACAGCTGAATATTCTGACCTTAACCAGGGATGCTCCCTCAGTTGTCAGCTTGTCCATTTAGGCATCCTCAACATCAGACGGTGGCTGAAAGAAACCAAAAATACAATTAAGATTTGATTTGATTAGATGTAGACAGCTGGATATACTGATCTAATCCAAGGATACTGGCTCCGTTGTCACCTTATACATTTGGCCATGTTCATCCTCAGAAGGTGGCTGAAAGAAACAAAAATTCCAGTTTAGATTTGATCAGATTAGATGCATACAGCTGAATATTCTGACCTTAACCAGGGATGCTACCTCAGATGTCAGCTTGTCCATTTAGGCATCCTTAACATCAGACGGTGGCTGAAAGAAACCAAAAATACAATTAAGATTTGATTAGATGAGATAAAGACAGCTGGATATACTGATATAATCCATGGATACTGCCTACCTTGTGAGCTTGTCCATTTTGCCATTTTCATCCTCAGAAAGAGGCTGAAAGAATCAAAAATTCCAGCTTAGATTTGATCAGATTAGATGCAGACAGCTGAATATTCTGACCTTAACCAGGGATGCTACCTCAGTTGTCAGCTTGTCCATTTAGGCATCCTCACCCTCAGACGGTGGCTGAAAGATACCAAAAATACAATTAAGATTTGATTAGATTAGATGTAGACAGCTGGATATACTGATCTAATCAAAGGATACTGCCTCCGTTGTCAGCTTATACATTTGGCCATGTTCATCCTCAGAAGGTGGCTGAAAGAAACAAAAATTCCAGTTTAGATTTGATCAGATTAGATGCAGACAGCTGAATATTCTGACCTTAACCAGGGATGCTCCCTCAGTTGTCAGCTTGTCCATTTAGGCATCCTCAACATCAGACGGTGGCTGAAAGAAACCAAAAATACAATTAGGATTTGATTTGATTAGATGTAGACAGCTGGATATACTGATCTAATCAAAGGATACTCCCTCCGTTGTCAGTTTATCCATTTGGCCATGTTCATCCTCGTAAAGTGGCTGAAAGAAACAAACATTCCAGCTTAGATTTGATCAGATTAGATGCAGACAGCTGAATATTCTGACCTTAACCAGGGATGCTACCTCAGTTGTCAGCTTGTCCATTTAGGCATCCTCACCCTCAGACGGTGGCTGAAAGATACCAAAAATACAATTAAGATTTGATTAGATTAGATGTAGACAGCTGGATATACTGATCTAATCAAAGGATACTGCCTCCGTTGTCAGCTTATACATTTGGCCATGTTCATCCTCAGAAGGTGGCTGAAAGAAACAAAAATTCCAGTTTAGATTTGATCAGATTAGATGCAGACAGCTGAATATTCTGACCTTAACCAGGGATGCTCCCTCAGTTGTCAGCTTGTCCATTTAGGCATCCTCAACATCAGACGGTGGCTGAAAGAAACCAAAAATACAATTAGGATTTGATTTGATTAGATGTAGACAGCTGGATATACTGATCTAATCAAAGGATACTCCCTCCGTTGTCAGTTTATCCATTTGGCCATGTTCATCCTCGTAAAGTGGCTGAAAGAAACAAACATTCCAGCTTAGATTTGATCAGATTAGATGCAGACAGCTGAATATTCTGACCTTAACCAGGGATGCTACCTCAGTTGTCAGCTTGTCCATTTAGGCATCCTCACCCTCAGACGGTGGCTGAAAGATACCAAAAATACAATTAAGATTTGATTAGATTAGAGGTAGACAGCAGGATATACTGATCTAATCAACGGAAAGTGCCTCCCTTGTGAGCTTGTTCATTTGGCCATTTTCATCCTCAGAAGGTGGCTGAAAGAAACCAAAATACGAGCTAAGATTCAATCAGATTAGATGCAGACAGCTGAATATTCTGACCTTAACCAGGGATGCTACCTAAGTTGTCACCTTGTCCATTTAGGCATCCTCACCCTCAGACGGTGGCTGAAAGAAACCAAAAATACAATTAAGATTTCATTAGATTAGATGTAGACAGCTGGATATACTGATCTAATCAAAGGATATTGCCTCCGTTGTCAGTTTATCCATTTGGCCATGTTCATCTTCAGAAGGTGGCTGAAAGAAACAAAAATTCCAGCTTAGATTTGATCAGATTAGATGCATACAGCTGAATATTCTGACCTTAACCAGGGATGCTCCCTCAGTTGTCAGCTTGTCCATTTAGGCATCCTCAACATCAGACGGTGGCTGAAAGAAACCAAAAATACAATTAAGATTTGATTTGATTAGATGTAGACAGCTAGATATACTGATCTAATCCAAGGATACTGGCTCCGTTGTCACCTTATACATTTGGCCATGTTCATCCTCAGAAGGTGGCTGAAAGAAACAAAAATTCCAGTTTAGATTTGATCAGATTAGATGCATACAGCTAAATATTCTGACCTTAACCAGGGATGCTACCTCAGATGTCAGCTTGTCCATTTAGGCATCCTCAACATCAGACGGTGGCTGAAAGAAACCAAAAATACAATTAAGATTTGATTAGATGAGATGAAGACAGCTGGATATACTGATCTAATCCATGGATACTGCCTACCTTGGGAGCTTGTCCATTTTGCCATTTTCATCCTCAGAAAGAGGCTGAAAGAAACAAAAATTCCAGCTTAGATTTGATCAGATTAGATGCAGACAGCTGAATATTCTGACCTTAACCAGGGATGCTACCTCAGTTGTCAGCTTGTCCATTTAGGCATCCTCACCCTCAGACGGTGGCTAAAAGATACCAAAAATACAATTAAGATTTGATTAGATTAGATGTAGACAGCTGGATATACTGATCTAATCAAAGGATACTGCCTCCGTTGTCAGCTTATATATTTGGCCATGTTCATCCTCAGAAGGTGGCTGAAAGAAACAAAAATTCTAGTTTAGATTTGATCAGATTAGATGCAGACAGCTGAATATTCTGACCTTAACCAGGAATGCTCCCTCAGTTGTCAGCTTGTCCATTATGCATCCTCAACATCAGACGGTGGCTGAAAGAAACCAAAAATACAATTAAGATTTGATTTGATTAGATGTAGACAGCTGGATATACTGATCTAATCCAAGGATACTGGCTCCATTGTCAGTTTATACATTTGGCCATGTTCATCCTCAGAAGGTGGCTGAAAGAAACAAAAATTCCAGTTTAGATTTGATCAGATTAGATGCATACAGCTGAATATTCTGATCTTAACCAGGGATGCTCCCTCAGTTGTCAGCTTGTCCATTTAGGCATCCTCAACATCAGACGGTGGCTGAAAGAAACCAAAAATACAATTATGATTTGATTTGATTAGATGTAGACAGCTAGATATACTGATCTAATCAAAGGATACTGCCTCCGTTGGCAGTTTATCCATTTGGCCATGTTCATCCTCGGAAAGTGGCTGAAAGAAACAAAAATTCCAGCTTAGATTTGATCAGATTAGATGCAGACAGCTGAATATTCTGACCTTAACCAGGGATGCTACCTCAGTTGTCAGCTTGTCCATTTAGGCATCCTCACCATCAGACGGTGGCTGAAAGATACCAAAAATACAATTAAGATTTGATTAGATTAGAGGTAGACAGCAGGATATACTGATCTAATCAACGGAAAGTGCCTCCCTTGTGAGCTTGTTCATTTGGCCATTTTCATCCTCAGAAGGTGGCTGAAAGAAACCAAAATACGAGCTAAGATTCAATCAGATTAGATGCAGACAGCTGAATATTCTGACCTTAACCAGGGATGCTACCTAAGTTGTCACCTTGTCCATTTAGGCATCCTCACCCTCAGACGGTGGCTGAAAGAAACCAAAAATACAATTAAGATTTGATTAGATTAGATGTAGACAGCTGGATATACTGATCTAATCAAAGGATATTGCCTCCGTTGTCAGTTTATCCATTTGGCCATGTTCATCTTCAGAAGGTGGCTGAAAGAAACAAAAATTCCAGCTTAGATTTGATCAGATTAGATGCATACAGCTGAATATTCTGACCTTAACCAGGGATGCTCCCTCAGTTGTCAGCTTGTCCATTTAGGCATCCTCAACATCAGACGGTGGCTGAAAGAAACCAAAAATACAATTAAGATTTGATTTGATTAGATGTAGACAGCTGGATATACTGATCTAATCCAAGGATACTGGCTCCGTTGTCACCTTATACATTTGGCCATGTTCATCCTCAGAAGGTGGCTGAAAGAAACAAAAATTCCAGTTTAGATTTGATCAGATTAGATGCATACAGCTGAATATTCTGACCTTAACCAGGGATGCTACCTCAGATGTCAGCTTGTCCATTTAGGCATCCTTAACATCAGACGGTGGCTGAAAGAAACCAAAAATACAATTAAGATTTGATTAGATGAGATGAAGACAGCTGGATATACTGATCTAATCCATGGATACTGCCTACCTTGTGAGCTTGTCCATTTTGCCATTTTCATCCTCAGAAAGAGGCTGAAAGAAACAAAAACTCCAGCTTAGATTTTATCAGATTAGATGCAGACAGCTGAATATTCTGACCTTAACCAGGGATGCTACCTCAGTTGTCAGCTTGTCCATTTAGGCATCCTCACCCTCAGACGGTGGCTGAAAGAAACCAAAAATACAATTAAGATTTGATTTGATTAGATGTAGACAGCTGGATATACTGATCTAATCCAAGGATACTGGCTCCGTTGTCACCTTATACATTTGGCCATGTTCATCCTCAGAAGGTGGCTGAAAGAAACAAAAATTCCAGTTTAGATTTGATCAGATTAGATGCAGACAGCTGAATATTCTGACCTTAACCAGGGATGCTCCCTCAGTTGTCAGCTTGTCCATTTAGGCATCCTTAACATCAGACGGTGGCTGAAAGAAACCAAAAATACAATTAAGATCTGATTAGATGAGATGAAGACAGCTGGATATACTGATCTAATCCATGGATACTGCCTACCTTGTGAGCTTGTCCATTTTGCCATTTTCATCCTCAGAAAGAGGCTGAAAGAATTAAAAATTCCAGTTTAGATTTGATCAGATTAGATGCAGACAGCTGAATATTCTGACCTTAACCAGGGATGCTACCTCAGTTGTCAGCTTGTCCATTTAGGCATCCTAACCCTCAGACGGTGGCTGAAAGATACCAAAAATACAATTAAGATTTGATTAGATTAGATGTAGACAGCTGGATATACTGGTCTAATCAAAGGATACTGCCTCCGTTGTCAGCTTATACATTTGGCCATGTTCATCCTCAGAAGGTGGCTGAAAGAAACACAAATTCCAGTTTAGATTTGATCAGATTAGATGCAGACAGCTGAATATTCTGACCTTAACCAGGGATGCTCCCTCAGTTGTCAGCTTGTCCATTTAGGCATCCTCAACATCAGACGGTGGCTGAAAGAAACCAAAAATACAATTAGGATTTGATTTGATTAGATGTAGACAGCTGGATATACTGATCTAATCAAAGGATACTCCCTCCGTTGTCAGTTTATCCATTTGGCCATGTTCATCCTCGTAAAGTGGCTGAAAGAAACAAACATTCCAGCTTAGATTTGATCAGATTAGATGCAGACAGCTGAATATTCTGACCTTAACCAGGGATGCTACCTCAGTTGTCAGCTTGTCCATTTAGTCATCCTCACCCTCAGACGGTGGCTGAAAGATACCAAAAATACAATTAAGATTTGATTAGATTAGAGGTAGACAGCAGGATATACTGATCTAATCAACGGAAAGTGCCTCCCTTGTGAGCTTGTTCATTTGGCCATTTTCATCCTCAGAAGGTGGCTGAAAGAAACCAAAATACGAGCTAAGATTCAATCAGATTAGATGCAGACAGCTGAATATTCTGACCTTAACCAGGGATGCTACCTAAGTTGTCACCTTGTCCGTTTAGGCATCCTCACCCTCAGACGGTGGCTGAAAGAAACCAAAAATACAATTAGGATTTGATTAGATTAGATGTAGACAGCTGGATATACTGATCTAATCAAAGGATATTGCCTCCGTTGTCAGTTTATCCATTTGGCCATGTTCATCTTCAGAAGGTGGCTGAAAGAAACAAAAATTCCAGCTTAGATTTGATCAGATTAGATGCATACAGCTGAATATTCTGACCTTAACCAGGGATGCTCCCTCAGTTGTCAGCTTGTCCATTTAGGCATCCTCAGCATCAGACGGTGGCTGAAAGAAACCAAAAATACAATTAAGATTTGATTTGATTAGATGTAGACAGCTAGATATACTCATCTAATCCAAGGATACTGGCTCCGTTGTCACCTTATACATTTGGCCATGTTCATCCTCAGAAGGTGGCTGAAAGAAACAAAAATTCCAGTTTAGATTTGATCAGATTAGATGCATACAGCTAAATATTCTGACCTTAACCAGGGATGCTACCTCAGATGTCAGCTTGTCCATTTAGGCATCCTCAACATCAGACGGTGGCTGAAAGAAACCAAAAATACAATTAAGATTTGATTAGATGAGATGAAGACAGCTGGATATACTGATCTAATCCATGGATACTGCCTACCTTGTGAGCTTGTCCATTTTGCCATTTTCATCCTCAGAAAGAGGCTGAAAGAAACAAAAATTCCAGCTTAGATTTGATCAGATTAGATGCAGACAGCTGAATATTCTGACCTTAACCAGGGATGCTACCTCAGTTGTCAGCTTGTCCATTTAGGCATCCTCACCCTCAGACGGTGGCTAAAAGATACCAAAAATACAATTAAGATTTGATTAGATTAGATATAGACAGCTGGATATACTGATCTAATCAAAGGATACTGCCTCCGTTGTCAGCTTATATATTTGGCCATGTTCATCCTCAGAAGGTGACTGAAAGAAACAAAAATTCTAGTTTAGATTTGATCAGATTAGATGCAGACAGCTGAATATTCTGACCTTAACCAGGAATGCTCCCTCAGTTGTCAGCTTGTCCATTTAGGCATCCTCATCATCAGACGGTGGCTGAAAGAAACCAAAAATACAATGAAGATTTGATTTGATTAGATGTAGACAGCTGGATATACTGATCTAATCCAAGGATACTAGCTCCGTTGTCAGCTTATACATTTGGCCATGTTCATCCTCAGAAGGTGGCTGAAAGAAACAAAAATTCCAGTTTAGATTTGATCAGATTAGATGCATACAGCGGAATATTCTGATCTTAACCAGGGATGCTCCCTCAGTTGTCAGCTTGTCCATTTAGGCATCCTCAACATCAGACGGTGGCTGAAAGAAACCAAAAATACAATTAAGATTTGATTTGATTAGATGTAGACAGCTAGATATACTGATCTAATCAAAGGATACTGCCTCCGTTGGCAGTTTATCCATTTGGCCATGTTCATCCTCGGAAAGTGGCTGAAAGAAACAAAAATTCCAGCTTAGATTTGATCAGATTAGATGCAGACAGCTGAATATTCTGACCTTAACCAGGGATGCTACCTCAGTTGTCAGCTTGTCCATTTAGGCATCCTCAACATCAGACAGAGGCTGAAAGAAATCAAAAATACAATTAAGATTTGATTAGATTAGAGGTAGACAGCAGGATATACTGATCTAATCAACGGATAGTGCCTCCCTTGTGAACTTGTTCATTTGGCCATTTTCATCCTTAGAAGGTGGCTGAAAGAAACCAAAATACGAGCTAAGATTCGATCCCATTAGATGCAGACAGCTGAATATTCTGACCTTAACCAGGGATGCTGCCTAAGTTGTCACCTTGTCCATTTAGGCATCCTCACCCTCAGACGGTGGCTGAAAGAAACCAAAAATACAATTAAGATTTGATTAGATGAGATGAAGACAGCTGGATATACTGATCTATTCCATGGATACTGCCTATCTTGTGAGCTTGTCCATTTTGCCATTTCCATCCTCAGAAAGAGGCTGAAAGAAACAAAAATTCCAGCTTAGATTTGATCAGATTAGATGCAGACAGCTGAATATTCTGACCTTAACCAGGGATGCTACCTCAGTTGTCAGCTTATCCATTTAGGCATCCTCACCCTCAGACGGTGGCTGAAAGATACCAAAAATACAATTAAGATTTGATTTGATTAGATGTAGACAGCTGGATATATTGATCTAATCAAAGGATACTGGCTCCGTTGTCAGTTTATACATTTGGCCATGTTCATCCTCAGAAGGTGGCTGAAAGAAACAAAAATTCCAGCTTAGATTTGATCAGATTAGATGCAGACAGCTGAATATTCTGACCTTAATCAGGGATGCTACCTCAGATGTCAGCTTGTCCATTTAGGCATCCTCAACATCAGACGGTGGCTGAAAGAAACCAAAAATACAATTAGGATTTGATTAGATGAGATGAAGACAGCTGGATATACTGATCTATTCCATGGATACTGCCTATCTTGTGAGCTTGTCCATTTTGCCATTTTCATCCTCAGAAAGAGGCTGAAAGAAACAAAAATTCCAGCTTAGATTTGATCAGATTAGATGCAGACAGCTGAATATTCTGACCTTAACCAGGGATGCTACCTCAGTTGTCAGCTTATCCATTTAGGCATCCTCACCCTCAGACGGTGGCTGAAAGATACCAAAAATACAATTAAGATTTGATTTGATTAGATGTAGACAGCTGGATATATTGATCTAATCAAAGGATACTGGCTCCGTTGTCAGCTTATACATTTGGCCATGTTCATCCTCAGAAGGTGGCTGAAAGAAACAAAAATTCCAGTTTAGATTTGATCAGATTAGATGCATACAGCAGAATATTCTGACCTTAACCAAGGATGCTCCCTCAGTTGTCAGCTTGTCCATTTAGGCATCCTCAACATCAGACGGTGGCTGAAAGAAACCAAAAATACAATTAAGATTTGATTTGATTAGATGTAGACAGCTGGATATACTGATCTAATCAAAGGATACTGCCTCCGTTGTCAGTTTATCCATTTGGCCATGTTCATCCTCGTAAAGTGGCTGAAAGAAACAAAAATTCCATCTTAGATTTGATCAGATTAGATGCAGACAGCTGAATATTCTGACCTTAACCAGGGATGCTACCTCAGTTGTCAGCTTGTCCATTTAGGCATCCTCACCCTCAGACGGTGGCTGAAAGATACCAAAAATACAATTAAGATTTGATTAGATTAGAGGTAGACAGCAGGATATACTGATCTAATCAACGGAAAGTGCCTCCCTTGTGAGCTTGTTCATTTGGCCATTTTCATCCTCAGAAGGTGGCTGAAAGAAACCAAAATACGAGCTAAGATTCAATCAGATTAGATGCAGACAGCTGAATATTCTGACCTTAACCAGGGATGCTACCTAAGTTGTCACCTTGTCCGTTTAGGCATCCTCACCCTCAGACGGTGGCTGAAAGAAACCAAAAATACAATTAGGATTTGATTAGATTAGATGTAGACAGCTGGATATACTGATCTAATCAAAGGATATTGCCTCCGTTGTCAGTTTATCCATTTGGCCATGTTCATCTTCAGAAGGTGGCTGAAAGAAACAAAAATTCCAGCTTAGATTTGATCAGATTAGATGCATACAGCTGAATATTCTGACCTTAACCAGGGATGCTCCCTCAGTTGTCAGCTTGTCCATTTAGGCGTCCTCAGCATCAGACGGTGGCTGAAAGAAACCAAAAATACAATTAAGATTTGATTTGATTAGATGTAGACAGCTAGATATACTGATCTAATCCAAGGATACTGGCTCCGTTGTCACCTTATACATTTGGCCATGTTCATCCTCAGAAGGTGGCTGAAAGAAACAAAAATTCCAGTTTAGATTTGATCAGATTAGATGCATACAGCTAAATATTCTGACCTTAACCAGGGATGCTACCTCAGATGTCAGCTTGTCCATTTAGGCATCCTCAACATCAGACGGTGGCTGAAAGAAACCAAAAATACAATTAAGATTTGATTAGATGAGATGAAGACAGCTGGATATACTGATCTAATCCATGGATACTGCCTACCTTGTGAGCTTGTCCATTTTGCCATTTTCATCCTCAGAAAGAGGCTGAAAGAAACAAAAATTCCAGCTTAGATTTGATCAGATTAGATGCAGACAGCTGAATATTCTGACCTTAACCAGGGATGCTACCTCAGTTGTCAGCTTGTCCATTTAGGCATCCTCACCCTCAGACGGTGGCTAAAAGATACCAAAAATACAATTAAGATTTGATTAGATTAGATATAGACAGCTGGATATACTGATCTAATCAAAGGATACTGCCTCCGTTGTCAGCTTATATATTTGGCCATGTTCATCCTCAGAAGGTGACTGAAAGAAACAAAAATTCTAGTTTAGATTTGATCAGATTAGATGCAGACAGCTGAATATTCTGACCTTAACCAGGAATGCTCCCTCAGTTGTCAGCTTGTCCATTTAGGCATCCTCAACATCAGACGGTGGCTGAAAGAAACCAAAAATACAATTAAGATTTGATTTGATTAGATGTAGACAGCTGGATATACTGATCTAATCCAAGGATACTAGCTCCGTTGTCAGCTTATACATTTGGCCATGTTCATCCTCAGAAGGTGGCTGAAAGAAACAAAAATTCCAGTTTAGATTTGATCAGATTAGATGCATACAGCTGAATATTCTGATCTTAACCAGGGATGCTCCCTCAGTTGTCAGCTTGTCCATTTAGGCATCCTCAACATCAGACGGTGGCTGAAAGAAACCAAAAATACAATTAAGATTTGATTTGATTAGATGTAGACAGCTAGATATACTGATCTAATCAAAGGATACTGCCTCCGTTGGCAGTTTATCCATTTGGCCATGTTCATCCTCGGAAAGTGGCTGAAAGAAACAAAAATTCCAGCTTAGATTTGATCAGATTAGATGCAGACAGCTGAATATTCTGACCTTAACCAGGGATGCTACCTCAGTTGTCAGCTTGTCCATTTAGGCATCCTCAACATCAGACAGAGGCTGAAAGAAATCAAAAATACAATTAAGATTTGATTAGATTAGAGGTAGACAGCAGGATATACTGATCTAATCAACGGATAGTGCCTCCCTTGTGAACTTGTTCATTTGGCCATTTTCATCCTTAGAAGGTGGCTGAAAGAAACCAAAATACGAGCTAAGATTCGATCCCATTAGATGCAGACAGCTGAATATTCTGACCTTAACCAGGGATGCTACCTAAGTTGTCACCTTGTCCATTTAGGCATCCTCACCCTCAGACGGTGGCTGAAAGAAACCAAAAATACAATTAAGATTTGATTAGATTAGATGTAGACAGCTGGATATACTGATCTAATCAAAGGATATTGCCTCCGTTGTCAGTTTATCCATTTGGCCATGTTCATCTTCAGAAGGTGGCTGAAAGAAACAAAAATTCCAGCTTAGATTTGATCAGATTAGATGCAGACAGCTGAATATTCTGACCTTAATCAGGGATGCTACCTCAGATGTCAGCTTGTCCATTTAGGCATCCTCAACATCACACGGTGGCTGAAAGAAACCAAAAATACAATTAAGATTTGATTAGATGAGATGAAGACAGCTGGATATACTGATCTATTCCATGGATACTGCCTATTTTGTGAGCTTGTCCATTTTGCCATTTTCATCCTCAGAAAGAGGCTGAAAGAAACAAAAATTCCAGCTTAGATTTGATCAGATTAGATGCAGACAGCTGAATATTCTGACCTTAACCAGGGATGCTACCTCAGTTGTCAGCTTATCCATTTAGGCATCCTCACCCTCAGACGGTGGCTGAAAGATACCAAAAATACAATTAAGATTTGATTTGATTAGATGTAGACAGCTGGATATATTGATCTAATCAAAGGATACTGGCTCCGTTGTCAGCTTATACATTTGGCCATGTTCATCCTCAGAAGGTGGCTGAAAGAAACAAAAATTCCAGTTTAGATTTGATCAGATTAGATGCATACAGCTGAATATTCTGACCTTAACCAAGGATGCTCCCTCAGTTGTCAGCTTGTCCATTTAGGCATCCTCAACATCAGACGGTGGCTGAAAGAAACCAAAAATACAATTAAGATTTGATTTGATTAGATGTAGACAGCTGGATATACTGATCTAATCAAAGGATACTGCCTCCGTTGTCAGTTTATCCATTTGGCCATGTTCATCCTCGGAAAGTGGCTGAAAGAAACAAAAATTCCAGCTTAGATTTGATCAGATTAGATGCAGACAGCTGAATATTCTGACCTCAACCAGGGATGCTACCTAAGTTGTCACCTTGTCCATTTAGGCATCCTCAACATCAGACGGTGGCTGAAAGAAACCAAAAATACAATTAAGATTTGATTAGATTAGATATAGACAGCTGGATATACTGATCTAATCCAAGGATACTGGCTCCGTTGTCACCTTATACATTTGGCCATGTTCATCCTCAGAAGGTGGATGAAAGAAACAAAAATTCCAGCTTACATTTGATCAGATTAGATGCATACAGCTGAATATTCTGACCTTAACCAGGGATGCTACCTCAGATGTCAGCTTGTCCATTTAGGCATCCTTAACATCAGACGGTGGCTGAAAGAAACCAAAAATACAATTAAGATTTGATTAGATGAGATAAAGACAGCTGGATATACTGATCTAATCCATGGATACTGCCTACCTTGTGAGCTTGTCCATTTTGCCATTTTCATCCTCAGAAAGAGGCTGAAAGAATCAAAAATTCCAGCTTAGATTTGATCAGATTAGATGCAGACAGCTGAATATTCTGACCTTAACCAGGGATGCTACCTCAGTTGTCAGCTTGTCCATTTAGGCATCCTCACCCTCAGACGGTGGCTGAAAGATACCAAAAATACAATTAAGATTTGATTAGATTAGATGTAGACAGCTGGATATACTGATCTAATCAAAGGATACTGCCTCCGTTGTCAGCTTATACATTTGGCCATGTTCATCCTCAGAAGGTGGCTGAAAGAAACAAAAATTCCAGTTTAGATTTGATCAGATTAGATGCAGACAGCTGAATATTCTGACCTTAACCAGGGATGCTCCCTCAGTTGTCAGCTTGTCCATTTAGGCATCCTCAACATCAGACGGTGGCTGAAAGAAACCAAAAATACAATTAGGATTTGATTTGATTAGATGTAGACAGCTGGATATACTGATCTAATCAAAGGATACTCCCTCCGTTGTCAGTTTATCCATTTGGCCATGTTCATCCTCGTAAAGTGGCTGAAAGAAACAAACATTCCAGCTTAGATTTGATCAGATTAGATGCAGACAGCTGAATATTCTGACCTTAACCAGGGATGCTACCTCAGTTGTCAGCTTGTCCATTTAGGCATCCTCACCCTCAGACGGTGGCTGAAAGATACCAAAAATACAATTAAGATTTGATTAGATTAGAGGTAGACAGCAGGATATACTGATCTAATCAACGGAAAGTGCCTCCCTTGTGAGCTTGTTCATTTGGCCATTTTCATCCTCAGAAGGTGGCTGAAAGAAACCAAAATACGAGCTAAGATTCAATCAGATTAGATGCAGACAGCTGAATATTCTGACCTTAACCAGGGATGCTACCTAAGTTGTCACCTTGTCCATTTAGGCATCCTCACCCTCAGACGGTGGCTGAAAGAAACCAAAAATACAATTAAGATTTGATTAGATTAGATGTAGACAGCTGGATATACTGATCTAATCAAAGGATATTGCCTCCGTTGTCAGTTTATCCATTTGGCCATGTTCATCTTCAGAAGGTGGCTGAAAGAAACAAAAATTCCAGCTTAGATTTGATCAGATTAGATGCATACAGCTGAATATTCTGACCTTAACCAGGGATGCTCCCTCAGTTGTCAGCTTGTCCATTTAGGCATCCTCAACATCAGACGGTGGCTGAAAGAAACCAAAAATACAATTAAGATTTGATTTGATTAGATGTAGACAGCTAGATATACTGATCTAATCCAAGGATACTGGCTCCGTTGTCACCTTATACATTTGGCCATGTTCATCCTCAGAAGGTGGCTGAAAGAAACAAAAATTCCAGTTTAGATTTGATCAGATTAGATGCATACAGCTAAATATTCTGACCTTAACCAGGGATGCTACCTCAGATGTCAGCTTGTCCATTTAGGCATCCTCAACATCAGACGGTGGCTGAAAGAAACCAAAAATACAATTAAGATTTGATTAGATGAGATGAAGACAGCTGGATATACTGATCTAATCCATGGATACTGCCTACCTTGTGAGCTTGTCCATTTTGCCATTTTCATCCTCAGAAAGAGGCTGAAAGAAACAAAAATTCCAGCTTAGATTTGATCAGATTAGATGCAGACAGCTGAATATTCTGACCTTAACCAGGGATGCTACCTCAGTTGTCAGCTTGTCCATTTAGGCATCCTCACCCTCAGACGGTGGCTAAAAGATACCAAAAATACAATTAAGATTTGATTAGATTAGATGTAGACAGCTGGATATACTGATCTAATCAAAGGATACTGCCTCCGTTGTCAGCTTATATATTTGGCCATGTTCATCCTCAGAAGGTGGCTGAAAGAAACAAAAATTCTAGTTTAGATTTGATCAGATTAGATGCAGACAGCTGAATATTCTGACCTTAACCAGGAATGCTCCCTCAGTTGTCAGCTTGTCCATTATGCATCCTCAACATCAGACGGTGGCTGAAAGAAACCAAAAATACAATTAAGATTTGATTTGATTAGATGTAGACAGCTGGATATACTGATCTAATCCAAGGATACTGGCTCCATTGTCAGTTTATACATTTGGCCATGTTCATCCTCAGAAGGTGGCTGAAAGAAACAAAAATTCCAGTTTAGATTTGATCAGATTAGATGCATACAGCTGAATATTCTGATCTTAACCAGGGATGCTCCCTCAGTTGTCAGCTTGTCCATTTAGGCATCCTCAACATCAGACGGTGGCTGAAAGAAACCAAAAATACAATTATGATTTGATTTGATTAGATGTAGACAGCTAGATATACTGATCTAATCAAAGGATACTGCCTCCGTTGGCAGTTTATCCATTTGGCCATGTTCATCCTCGGAAAGTGGCTGAAAGAAACAAAAATTCCAGCTTAGATTTGATCAGATTAGATGCAGACAGCTGAATATTCTGACCTTAACCAGGGATGCTACCTCAGTTGTCAGCTTGTCCATTTAGGCATCCTCACCATCAGACGGTGGCTGAAAGATACCAAAAATAGAATTAAGATTTGATTAGATTAGAGGTAGACAGCAGGATATACTGATCTAATCAACGGAAAGTGCCTCCCTTGTGAGCTTGTTCATTTGGCCATTTTCATCCTCAGAAGGTGGCTGAAAGAAACCAAAATACGAGCTAAGATTCAATCAGATTAGATGCAGACAGCTGAATATTCTGACCTTAACCAGGGATGCTACCTAAGTTGTCACCTTGTCCATTTAGGCATCCTCACCCTCAGACGGTGGCTGAAAGAAACCAAAAATACAATTAAGATTTGATTAGATTAGATGTAGACAGCTGGATATACTGATCTAATCAAAGGATATTGCCTCCGTTGTCAGTTTATCCATTTGGCCATGTTCATCTTCAGAAGGTGGCTGAAAGAAACAAAAATTCCAGCTTAGATTTGATCAGATTAGATGCATACAGCTGAATATTCTGACCTTAACCAGGGATGCTCCCTCAGTTGTCAGCTTGTCCATTTAGGCATCCTCAACATCAGACGGTGGCTGAAAGAAACCAAAAATACAATTAAGATTTGATTTGATTAGATGTAGACAGCTGGATATACTGATCTAATCCAAGGATACTGGCTCCGTTGTCACCTTATACATTTGGCCATGTTCATCCTCAGAAGGTGGCTGAAAGAAACAAAAATTCCAGTTTAGATTTGATCAGATTAGATGCATACAGCTGAATATTCTGACCTTAACCAGGGATGCTACCTCAGATGTCAGCTTGTCCATTTAGGCATCCTTAACATCAGACGGTGGCTGAAAGAAACCAAAAATACAATTAAGATTTGATTAGATGAGATGAAGACAGCTGGATATACTGATCTAATCCATGGATACTGCCTACCTTGTGAGCTTGTCCATTTTGCCATTTTCATCCTCAGAAGGTGACTGAAAGAAACAAAAACTCCAGCTTAGATTTGATCAGATTAGATGCAGACAGCTGAATATTCTGACCTTAACCAGGAATGCTCCCTCAGTTGTCAGCTTGTCCATTTAGGCATCCTCATCATCAGACGGTGGCTGAAAGAAACCAAAAATACAATGAAGATTTGATTTGATTAGATGTAGACAGCTGGATATACTGATCTAATCCAAGGATACTAGCTCCGTTGTCAGCTTATACATTTGGCCATGTTCATCCTCAGAAGGTGGCTGAAAGAAACAAAAATTCCAGTTTAGATTTGATCAGATTAGATGCATACAGCTGAATATTCTGATCTTAACCAGGGATGCTCCCTCAGTTGTCAGCTTGTCCATTTAGGCATCCTCAACATCAGACGGTGGCTGAAAGAAACCAAAAATACAATTAAGATTTGATTTGATTAGATGTAGACAGCTAGATATACTGATCTAATCAAAGGATACTGCCTCCGTTGGCAGTTTATCCATTTGGCCATGTTCATCCTCGGAAAGTGGCTGAAAGAAACAAAAATTCCAGCTTAGATTTGATCAGATTAGATGCAGACAGCTGAATATTCTGACCTTAACCAGGGATGCTACCTCAGTTGTCAGCTTGTCCATTTAGGCATCCTCAATATCAGACAGAGGCTGAAAGAAATCAAAAATACAATTAAGATTTGATTAGATTAGAGGTAGACAGCAGGATATACTGATCTAATCAACGGATAGTGCCTCCCTTGTGAACTTGTTCATTTGGCCATTTTCATCCTTAGAAGGTGGCTGAAAGAAACCAAAATACGGGCTAAGATTCGATCCCATTAGATGCAGACAGCTGAATATTCTGACCTTAACCAGGGATGCTGCCTAAGTTGTCACCTTGTCCATTTAGGCATCCTCACCCTCAGACGGTGGCTGAAAGAAACCAAAAATACAATTAAGATTTGATTAGATGAGATGAAGACAGCTGGATATACTGATCTATTCCATGGATACTGCCTATCTTGTGAGCTTGTCCATTTTGCCATTTCCATCCTCAGAAAGAGGCTGAAAGAAACAAAAATTCCAGCTTAGATTTGATCAGATTAGATGCAGACAGCTGAATATTCTGACCTTAACCAGGGATGCTACCTCAGTTGTCAGCTTATCCATTTAGGCATCCTCACCCTCAGACGGTGGCTGAAAGATACCAAAAATACAATTAAGATTTGATTTGATTAGATGTAGACAGCTGGATATATTGATCTAATCAAAGGATACTGGCTCCGTTGTCAGTTTATACATTTGGCCATGTTCATCCTCAGAAGGTGGCTGAAAGAAACAAAAATTCCAGCTTAGATTTGATCAGATTAGATGCAGACAGCTGAATATTCTGACCTTAATCAGGGATGCTACCTCAGATGTCAGCTTGTCCATTTAGGCATCCTCAACATCAGACGGTGGCTGAAAGAAACCAAAAATACAATTAGGATTTGATTAGATGAGATGAAGACAGCTGGATATACTGATCTATTCCATGGATACTGCCTATCTTGTGAGCTTGTCCATTTTGCCATTTTCATCCTCAGAAAGAGGCTGAAAGAAACAAAAATTCCAGCTTAGATTTGATCAGATTAGATGCAGACAGCTGAATATTCTGACCTTAACCAGGGATGCTACCTCAGTTGTCAGCTTATCCATTTAGGCATCCTCACCCTCAGACGGTGGCTGAAAGATTCCAAAAATACAATTAAGATTTGATTTGATTAGATGTAGACAGCTGGATATATTGATCTAATCAAAGGATACTGGCTCCGTTGTCAGCTTATACATTTGGCCATGTTCATCCTCAGAAGGTGGCTGAAAGAAACAAAAATTCCAGTTTAGATTTGATCAGATTAGATGCATACAGCTGAATATTCTGACCTTAACCAAGGATGCTCCCTCAGTTGTCAGCTTGTCCATTTAGGCATCCTCAACATCAGACGGTGGCTGAAAGAAACCAAAAATACAATTAAGATTTGATTTGATTAGATGTAGACAGCTGGATATACTGATCTAATCAAAGGATACTGCCTCCGTTGTCAGTTTATCCATTTGGCCATGTTCATCCTCGTAAAGTGGCTGAAAGAAACAAAAATTCCATCTTAGATTTGATCAGATTAGATGCAGACAGCTGAATATTCTGACCTTAACCAGGGATGCTACCTCAGTTGTCAGCTTGTCCATTTAGGCATCCTCACCCTCAGACGGTGGCTGAAAGATACCAAAAATACAATTAAGATTTGATTAGATTAGAGGTAGACAGCAGGATATACTGATCTAATCAACGGAAAGTGCCTCCCTTGTGAGCTTGTTCATTTGGCCATTTTCATCCTCAGAAGGTGGCTGAAAGAAACCAAAATACGAGCTAAGATTCAATCAGATTAGATGCAGACAGCTGAATATTCTGACCTTAACCAGGGATGCTACCTAAGTTGTCACCTTGTCCGTTTAGGCATCCTCACCCTCAGACGGTGGCTGAAAGAAACCAAAAATACAATTAGGATTTGATTAGATTAGATGTAGACAGCTGGATATACTGATCTAATCAAAGGATATTGCCTCCGTTGTCAGTTTATCCATTTGGCCATGTTCATCTTCAGAAGGTGGCTGAAAGAAACAAAAATTCCAGCTTAGATTTGATCAGATTAGATGCATACAGCTGAATATTCTGACCTTAACCAGGGATGCTCCCTCAGTTGTCAGCTTGTCCATTTAGGCGTCCTCAGCATCAGACGGTGGCTGAAAGAAACCAAAAATACAATTAAGATTTGATTTGATTAGATGTAGACAGCTAGATATACTGATCTAATCCAAGGATACTGGCTCCGTTGTCACCTTATACATTTGGCCATGTTCATCCTCAGAAGGTGGCTGAAAGAAACAAAAATTCCAGTTTAGATTTGATCAGATTAGATGCATACAGCTAAATATTCTGACCTTAACCAGGGATGCTACCTCAGATGTCAGCTTGTCCATTTAGGCATCCTCAACATCAGACGGTGGCTGAAAGAAACCAAAAATACAATTAAGATTTGATTAGATGAGATGAAGACAGCTGGATATACTGATCTAATCCATGGATACTGCCTACCTTGTGAGCTTGTCCATTTTGCCATTTTCATCCTCAGAAAGAGGCTGAAAGAAACAAAAATTCCAGCTTAGATTTGATCAGATTAGATGCAGACAGCTGAATATTCTGACCTTAACCAGGGATGCTACCTCAGTTGTCAGCTTGTCCATTTAGGCATCCTCACCCTCAGACGGTGGCTAAAAGATACCAAAAATACAATTAAGATTTGATTAGATTAGATATAGACAGCTGGATATACTGATCTAATCAAAGGATACTGCCTCCGTTGTCAGCTTATATATTTGGCCATGTTCATCCTCAGAAGGTGACTGAAAGAAACAAAAATTCTAGTTTAGATTTGATCAGATTAGATGCAGACAGCTGAATATTCTGACCTTAACCAGGAATGCTCCCTCAGTTGTCAGCTTGTCCATTTAGGCATCCTCAACATCAGACGGTGGCTGAAAGAAACCAAAAATACAATTAAGATTTGATTTGATTAGATGTAGACAGCTGGATATACTGATCTAATCCAAGGATACTAGCTCCGTTGTCAGCTTATACATTTGGCCATGTTCATCCTCAGAAGGTGGCTGAAAGAAACAAAAATTCCAGTTTAGATTTGATCAGATTAGATGCATACAGCTGAATATTCTGATCTTAACCAGGGATGCTCCCTCAGTTGTCAGCTTGTCCATTTAGGCATCCTCAACATCAGACGGTGGCTGAAAGAAACCAAAAATACAATTAAGATTTGATTTGATTAGATGTAGACAGCTAGATATACTGATCTAATCAAAGGATACTGCCTCCGTTGGCAGTTTATCCATTTGGCCATGTTCATCCTCGGAAAGTGGCTGAAAGAAACAAAAATTCCAGCTTAGATTTGATCAGATTAGATGCAGACAGCTGAATATTCTGACCTTAACCAGGGATGCTACCTCAGTTGTCAGCTTGTCCATTTAGGCATCCTCAACATCAGACAGAGGCTGAAAGAAATCAAAAATACAATTAAGATTTGATTAGATTAGAGGTAGACAGCAGGATATACTGATCTAATCAACGGATAGTGCCTCCCTTGTGAACTTGTTCATTTGGCCATTTTCATCCTTAGAAGGTGGCTGAAAGAAACCATAATACGAGCTAAGATTCGATCCCATTAGATGCAGACAGCTGAATATTCTGACCTTAACCAGGGATGCTACCTAAGTTGTCACCTTGTCCATTTAGGCATCCTCACCCTCAGACGGTGGCTGAAAGAAACCAAAAATACAATTAAGATTTGATTAGATTAGATGTAGACAGCTGGATATACTGATCTAATCAAAGGATATTGCCTCCGTTGTCAGTTTATCCATTTGGCCATGTTCATCTTCAGAAGGTGGCTGAAAGAAACAAAAATTCCAGCTTAGATTTGATCAGATTAGATGCAGACAGCTGAATATTCTGACCTTAATCAGGGATGCTACCTCAGATGTCAGCTTGTCCATTTAGGCATCCTCAACATCACACGGTGGCTGAAAGAAACCAAAAATACAATTAAGATTTGATTAGATGAGATGAAGACAGCTGGATATACTGATCTATTCCATGGATACTGCCTATTTTGTGAGCTTGTCCATTTTGCCATTTTCATCCTCAGAAAGAGGCTGAAAGAAACAAAAATTCCAGCTTAGATTTGATCAGATTAGATGCAGACAGCTGAATATTCTGACCTTAACCAGGGATGCTACCTCAGTTGTCAGCTTATCCATTTAGGCATCCTCACCCTCAGACGGTGGCTGAAAGATACCAAAAATACAATTAAGATTTGATTTGATTAGATGTAGACAGCTGGATATATTGATCTAATCAAAGGATACTGGCTCCGTTGTCAGCTTATACATTTGGCCATGTTCATCCTCAGAAGGTGGCTGAAAGAAACAAAAATTCCAGTTTAGATTTGATCAGATTAGATGCATACAGCTGAATATTCTGACCTTAACCAAGGATGCTCCCTCAGTTGTCAGCTTGTCCATTTAGGCATCCTCAACATCAGACGGTGGCTGAAAGAAACCAAAAATACAATTAAGATTTGATTTGATTAGATGTAGACAGCTGGATATACTGATCTAATCAAAGGATACTGCCTCCGTTGTCAGTTTATCCATTTGGCCATGTTCATCCTCGGAAAGTGGCTGAAAGAAACAAAAATTCCAGCTTAGATTTGATCAGATTAGATGCAGACAGCTGAATATTCTGACCTTAACCAGGGATGCTACCTCAGTTGTCAGCTTGTCCATTTAGGCATCCTCACCATCAGACGGTGGCTGAAAGATACCAAAAATACAATTAAGATTTGATTAGATTAGAGGTAGACAGCAGGATATACTGATCTAATCAACGGAAAGTGCCTCCCTTGTGAGCTTGTTCATTTGGCCATTTTCATCCTCAGAAGGTGGCTGAAAGAAACCAAAATACGAGCTAAGATTCAATCAGATTAGATGCAGACAGCTGAATATTCTGACCTCAACCAGGGATGCTACCTAAGTTGTCACCTTGTCCATTTAGGCATCCTCAACATCAGACGGTGGCTGAAAGAAACCAAAAATACAATTAAGATTTGATTAGATTAGATATAGACAGCTGGATATACTGATCTAATCCAAGGATACTGGCTCCGTTGTCACCTTATACATTTGGCCATGTTCATCCTCAGAAGGTGGCTGAAAGAAACAAAAATTCCAGCTTACATTTGATCAGATTAGATGCATACAGCTGAATATTCTGACCTTAACCAGGGATGCTACCTCAGATGTCAGCTTGTCCATTTAGGCATCCTTAACATCAGACGGTGGCTGAAAGAAACCAAAAATACAATTAAGATTTGATTAGATGAGATAAAGACAGCTGGATATACTGATCTAATCCATGGATACTGCCTACCTTGTGAGCTTGTCCATTTTGCCATTTTCATCCTCAGAAAGAGGCTGAAAGAATCAAAAATTCCAGCTTAGATTTGATCAGATTAGATGCAGACAGCTGAATATTCTGACCTTAACCAGGGATGCTACCTCAGTTGTCAGCTTGTCCATTTAGGCATCCTCACCCTCAGACGGTGGCTGAAAGATACCAAAAATACAATTAAGATTTGATTAGATTAGATGTAGACAGCTGGATATACTGATCTAATCAAAGGATACTGCCTCCGTTGTCAGCTTATACATTTGGCCATGTTCATCCTCAGAAGGTGGCTGAAAGAAACAAAAATTCCAGTTTAGATTTGATCAGATTAGATGCAGACAGCTGAATATTCTGACCTTAACCAGGGATGCTCCCTCAGTTGTCAGCTTGTCCATTTAGGCATCCTCAACATCAGACGGTGGCTGAAAGAAACCAAAAATACAATTAGGATTTGATTTGATTAGATGTAGACAGCTGGATATACTGATCTAATCAAAGGATACTCCCTCCGTTGTCAGTTTATCCATTTGGCCATGTTCATCCTCGTAAAGTGGCTGAAAGAAACAAACATTCCAGCTTAGATTTGATCAGATTAGATGCAGACAGCTGAATATTCTGACCTTAACCAGGGATGCTACCTCAGTTGTCAGCTTGTCCATTTAGGCATCCTCACCCTCAGACGGTGGCTGAAAGATACCAAAAATACAATTAAGATTTGATTAGATTAGAGGTAGACAGCAGGATATACTGATCTAATCAACGGAAAGTGCCTCCCTTGTGAGCTTGTTCATTTGGCCATTTTCATCCTCAGAAGGTGGCTGAAAGAAACCAAAATACGAGCTAAGATTCAATCAGATTAGATGCAGACAGCTGAATATTCTGACCTTAACCAGGGATGCTACCTAAGTTGTCACCTTGTCCATTTAGGCATCCTCACCCTCAGACGGTGGCTGAAAGAAACCAAAAATACAATTAAGATTTGATTAGATTAGATGTAGACAGCTGGATATACTGATCTAATCAAAGGATATTGCCTCCGTTGTCAGTTTATCCATTTGGCCATGTTCATCTTCAGAAGGTGGCTGAAAGAAACAAAAATTCCAGCTTAGATTTGATCAGATTAGATGCATACAGCTGAATATTCTGACCTTAACCAGGGATGCTCCCTCAGTTGTCAGCTTGTCCATTTAGGCATCCTCAACATCAGACGGTGGCTGAAAGAAACCAAAAATACAATTAAGATTTGATTTGATTAGATGTAGACAGCTAGATATACTGATCTAATCCAAGGATACTGGCTCCGTTGTCACCTTATACATTTGGCCATGTTCATCCTCAGAAGGTGGCTGAAAGAAACAAAAATTCCAGTTTAGATTTGATCAGATTAGATGCATACAGCTAAATATTCTGACCTTAACCAGGGATGCTACCTCAGATGTCAGCTTGTCCATTTAGGCATCCTCAACATCAGACGGTGGCTGAAAGATACCAAAAATACAATTAAGATTTGATTAGATGAGATGAAGACAGCTGGATATACTGATCTAATCCATGGATACTGCCTACCTTGTGAGCTTGTCCATTTTGCCATTTTCATCCTCAGAAAGAGGCTGAAAGAAACAAAAATTCCAGCTTAGATTTGATCAGATTAGATGCAGACAGCTGAATATTCTGACCTTAACCAGGGATGCTACCTCAGTTGTCAGCTTGTCCATTTAGGCATCCTCACCCTCAGACGGTGGCTAAAAGATACCAAAAATACAATTAAGATTTGATTAGATTAGATGTAGACAGCTGGATATACTGATCTAATCAAAGGATACTGCCTCCGTTGTCAGCTTATATATTTGGCCATGTTCATCCTCAGAAGGTGGCTGAAAGAAACAAAAATTCTAGTTTAGATTTGATCAGATTAGATGCAGACAGCTGAATATTCTGACCTTAACCAGGAATGCTCCCTCAGTTGTCAGCTTGTCCATTATGCATCCTCAACATCAGACGGTGGCTGAAAGAAACCAAAAATACAATTAAGATTTGATTTGATTAGATGTAGACAGCTGGATATACTGATCTAATCCAAGGATACTGGCTCCATTGTCAGCTTATACATTTGGCCATGTTCATCCTCAGAAGGTGGCTGAAAGAAACAAAAATTCCAGTTTAGATTTGATCAGATTAGATGCATACAGCTGAATATTCTGATCTTAACCAGGGATGCTCCCTCAGTTGTCAGCTTGTCCATTTAGGCATCCTCAACATCAGACGGTGGCTGAAAGAAACCAAAAATACAATTATGATTTGATTTGATTAGATGTAGACAGCTAGATATACTGATCTAATCAAAGGATACTGCCTCCGTTGGCAGTTTATCCATTTGGCCATGTTCATCCTCGGAAAGTGGCTGAAAGAAACAAAAATTCCAGCTTAGATTTGATCAGATTAGATGCAGACAGCTGAATATTCTGACCTTAACCAGGGATGCTACCTCAGTTGTCAGCTTGTCCATTTAGGCATCCTCACCATCAGACGGTGGCTGAAAGATACCAAAAATACAATTAAGATTTGATTAGATTAGAGGTAGACAGCAGGATATACTGATCTAATCAACGGAAAGTGCCTCCCTTGTGAGCTTGTTCATTTGGCCATTTTCATCCTCAGAAGGTGGCTGAAAGAAACCAAAATACGAGCTAAGATTCAATCAGATTAGATGCAGACAGCTGAATATTCTGACCTTAACCAGGGATGCTACCTAAGTTGTCACCTTGTCCATTTAGGCATCCTCACCCTCAGACGGTGGCTGAAAGAAACCAAAAATACAATTAAGATTTGATTAGATTAGATGTAGACAGCTGGATATACTGATCTAATCAAAGGATATTGCCTCCGTTGTCAGTTTATCCATTTGGCCATGTTCATCTTCAGAAGGTGGCTGAAAGAAACAAAAATTCCAGCTTAGATTTGATCAGATTAGATGCATACAGCTGAATATTCTGACCTTAACCAGGGATGCTCCCTCAGTTGTCAGCTTGTCCATTTAGGCATCCTCAACATCAGACGGTGGCTGAAAGAAACCAAAAATACAATTAAGATTTGATTTGATTAGATGTAGACAGCTGGATATACTGATCTAATCCAAGGATACTGGCTCCGTTGTCACCTTATACATTTGGCCATGTTCATCCTCAGAAGGTGGCTGAAAGAAACAAAAATTCCAGTTTAGATTTGATCAGATTAGATGCATACAGCTGAATATTCTGACCTTAACCAGGGATGCTACCTCAGATGTCAGCTTGTCCATTTAGGCATCCTTAACATCAGACGGTGGCTGAAAGAAACCAAAAATACAATTAAGATTTGATTAGATGAGATGAAGACAGCTGGATATACTGATCTAATCCATGGATACTGCCTACCTTGTGAGCTTGTCCATTTTGCCATTTTCATCCTCAGAAGGTGACTGAAAGAAACAAAAACTCCAGCTTAGATTTGATCAGATTAGATGCAGACAGCTGAATATTCTGACCTTAACCAGGAATGCTCCCTCAGTTGTCAGCTTGTCCATTTAGGAATCCTCATCATCAGACGGTGGCTGAAAGAAACCAAAAATACAATGAAGATTTGATTTGATTAGATGTAGACAGCTGGATATACTGATCTAATCCAAGGATACTAGCTCCGTTGTCAGCTTATACATTTGGCCATGTTCATCCTCAGAAGGTGGCTGAAAGAAACAAAAATTCCAGTTTAGATTTGATCAGATTAGATGCATACAGCTGAATATTCTGATCTTAACCAGGGATGCTCCCTCAGTTGTCAGCTTGTCCATTTAGGCATCCTCAACATCAGACGGTGGCTGAAAGAAACCAAAAATACAATTAAGATTTGATTTGATTAGATGTAGACAGCTAGATATACTGATCTAATCAAAGGATACTGCCTCCGTTGGCAGTTTATCCATTTGGCCATGTTCATCCTCGGAAAGTGGCTGAAAGAAACAAAAATTCCAGCTTAGATTTGATCAGATTAGATGCAGACAGCTGAATATTCTGACCTTAACCAGGGATGCTACCTCAGTTGTCAGCTTGTCCATTTAGGCATCCTCAATATCAGACAGAGGCTGAAAGAAATCAAAAAGCAATTAAGATTTGATTAGATTAGAGGTAGACAGCAGGATATACTGATCTAATCAACGGATAGTGCCTCCCTTGTGAACTTGTTCATTTGGCCATTTTCATCCTTAGAAGGTGGCTGAAAGAAACCAAAATACGAGCTAAGATTCAATCAGATTAGATGCAGACAGCTGAATATTCTGACCTTAACCAGGGATGCTACCTAAGTTGTCACCTTGTCCATTTAGGCATCCTCACCCTCAGACGGTGGCTGAAAGAAACCAAAAATACAATTAAGATTTGATTAGATTAGATGTAGACAGCTGGATATACTGATCTAATCAACGGAAAGTGCCTCCCTTGTGAGCTTGTTCATTTGGCCATTTTCATCCTCAGAAGGTGGCTGAAAGAAACCAAAATACGAGCTAAGATTCAATCAGATTAGATGCAGACAGCTGAATATTCTGACCTTAACCAGGGATGCTACCTAAGTTGTCACCTTGTCCATTTAGGCATCCTCACCCTCAGACGGTGGCTGAAAGAAACCAAAAATACAATTAAGATTTGATTAGATTAGATGTAGACAGCTGGATATACTGATCTAATCAAAGGATATTGCCTCCGTTGTCAGTTTATCCATTTGGCCATGTTCATCTTCAGAAGGTGGCTGAAAGAAACCAAAATACGAGCTAAGATTCAATCAGATTAGATGCAGACAGCTGAATATTCTGACCTTAACCAGGGATGCTACCTAAGTTGTCACCTTGTCCATTTAGGCATCCTCACCCTCAGACGGTGGCTGAAAGAAACCAAAAATACAATTAAGATTTGATTAGATTAGATGTAGACAGCTGGATATACTGATCTAATCAAAGGATATTGCCTCCGTTGTCAGTTTATCCATTTGGCCATGTTCATCTTCAGAAGGTGGCTGAAAGAAACAAAAATTCCAGCTTAGATTTGATCAGATTAGATGCATACAGCTGAATATTCTGACCTTAACCAGGGATGCTCCCTCAGTTGTCAGCTTGTCCATTTAGGCATCCTCAACATCAGACGGTGGCTGAAAGAAACCAAAAATACAATTAAGATTTGATTTGATTAGATGTAGACAGCTGGATATACTGATCTAATCCAAGGATACTGGCTCCGTTGTCACCTTATACATTTGGCCATGTTCATCCTCAGAAGGTGGCTGAAAGAAACAAAAATTCCAGTTTAGATTTGATCAGATTAGATGCATACAGCTGAATATTCTGACCTTAACCAGGGATGCTACCTCAGATGTCAGCTTGTCCATTTAGGCATCCTTAACATCAGACGGTGGCTGAAAGAAACCAAAAATACAATTAAGATTTGATTAGATGAGATGAAGACAGCTGGATATACTGATCTAATCCATGGATACTGCCTACCTTGTGAGCTTGTCCATTTTGCCATTTTCATCCTCAGAAGGTGACTGAAAGAAACAAAAACTCCAGCTTAGATTTGATCAGATTAGATGCAGACAGCTGAATATTCTGACCTTAACCAGGAATGCTCCCTCAGTTGTCAGCTTGTCCATTTAGGCATCCTCATCATCAGACGGTGGCTGAAAGAAACCAAAAATACAATGAAGATTTGATTTGATTAGATGTAGACAGCTGGATATACTGATCTAATCCAAGGATACTAGCTCCGTTGTCAGCTTATACATTTGGCCATGTTCATCCTCAGAAGGTGGCTGAAAGAAACAAAAATTCCAGTTTAGATTTGATCAGATTAGATGCATACAGCTGAATATTCTGATCTTAACCAGGGATGCTCCCTCAGTTGTCAGCTTGTCCATTTAGGCATCCTCAACATCAGACGGTGGCTGAAAGAAACCAAAAATACAATTAAGATTTGATTTGATTAGATGTAGACAGCTAGATATACTGATCTAATCAAAGGATACTGCCTCCGTTGGCAGTTTATCCATTTGGCCATGTTCATCCTCGGAAAGTGGCTGAAAGAAACAAAAATTCCAGCTTAGATTTGATCAGATTAGATGCAGACAGCTGAATATTCTGACCTTAACCAGGGATGCTACCTCAGTTGTCAGCTTGTCCATTTAGGCATCCTCAATATCAGACAGAGGCTGAAAGAAATCAAAAATACAATTAAGATTTGATTAGATTAGAGGTAGACAGCAGGATATACTGATCTAATCAACGGATAGTGCCTCCCTTGTGAACTTGTTCATTTGGCCATTTTCATCCTTAGAAGGTGGCTGAAAGAAACCAAAATACGGGCTAAGATTCGATCCCATTAGATGCAGACAGCTGAATATTCTGACCTTAACCAGGGATGCTGCCTAAGTTGTCACCTTGTCCATTTAGGCATCCTCACCCTCAGACGGTGGCTGAAAGAAACCAAAAATACAATTAAGATTTGATTAGATGAGATGAAGACAGCTGGATATACTGATCTATTCCATGGATACTGCCTATCTTGTGAGCTTGTCCATTTTGCCATTTCCATCCTCAGAAAGAGGCTGAAAGAAACAAAAATTCCAGCTTAGATTTGATCAGATTAGATGCAGACAGCTGAATATTCTGACCTTAACCAGGGATGCTACCTCAGTTGTCAGCTTATCCATTTAGGCATCCTCACCCTCAGACGGTGGCTGAAAGATACCAAAAATACAATTAAGATTTGATTTGATTAGATGTAGACAGCTGGATATATTGATCTAATCAAAGGATACTGGCTCCGTTGTCAGTTTATACATTTGGCCATGTTCATCCTCAGAAGGTGGCTGAAAGAAACAAAAATTCCAGCTTAGATTTGATCAGATTAGATGCAGACAGCTGAATATTCTGACCTTAATCAGGGATGCTACCTCAGATGTCAGCTTGTCCATTTAGGCATCCTCAACATCAGACGGTGGCTGAAAGAAACCAAAAATACAATTAGGATTTGATTAGATGAGATGAAGACAGCTGGATATACTGATCTATTCCATGGATACTGCCTATCTTGTGAGCTTGTCCATTTTGCCATTTTCATCCTCAGAAAGAGGCTGAAAGAAACAAAAATTCCAGCTTAGATTTGATCAGATTAGATGCAGACAGCTGAATATTCTGACCTTAACCAGGGATGCTACCTCAGTTGTCAGCTTATCCATTTAGGCATCCTCACCCTCAGACGGTGGCTGAAAGATTCCAAAAATACAATTAAGATTTGATTTGATTAGATGTAGACAGCTGGATATATTGATCTAATCAAAGGATACTGGCTCCGTTGTCAGCTTATACATTTGGCCATGTTCATCCTCAGAAGGTGGCTGAAAGAAACAAAAATTCCAGTTTAGATTTGATCAGATTAGATGCATACAGCTGAATATTCTGACCTTAACCAAGGATGCTCCCTCAGTTGTCAGCTTGTCCATTTAGGCATCCTCAACATCAGACGGTGGCTGAAAGAAACCAAAAATACAATTAAGATTTGATTTGATTAGATGTAGACAGCTGGATATACTGATCTAATCAAAGGATACTGCCTCCGTTGTCAGTTTATCCATTTGGCCATGTTCATCCTCGTAAAGTGGCTGAAAGAAACAAAAATTCCATCTTAGATTTGATCAGATTAGATGCAGACAGCTGAATATTCTGACCTTAACCAGGGATGCTACCTCAGTTGTCAGCTTGTCCATTTAGGCATCCTCACCCTCAGACGGTGGCTGAAAGATACCAAAAATACAATTAAGATTTGATTAGATTAGAGGTAGACAGCAGGATATACTGATCTAATCAACGGAAACTGCCTCCCTTGTGAGCTTGTTCATTTGGCCATTTTCATCCTCAGAAGGTGGCTGAAAGAAACCAAAATACGAGCTAAGATTCAATCAGATTAGATGCAGACAGCTGAATATTCTGACCTTAACCAGGGATGCTACCTAAGTTGTCACCTTGTCCGTTTAGGCATCCTCACCCTCAGACGGTGGCTGAAAGAAACCAAAAATACAATTAGGATTTGATTAGATTAGATGTAGACAGCTGGATATACTGATCTAATCAAAGGATATTGCCTCCGTTGTCAGTTTATCCATTTGGCCATGTTCATCTTCAGAAGGTGGCTGAAAGAAACAAAAATTCCAGCTTAGATTTGATCAGATTAGATGCATACAGCTGAATATTCTGACCTTAACCAGGGATGCTCCCTCAGTTGTCAGCTTGTCCATTTAGGCGTCCTCAGCATCAGACGGTGGCTGAAAGAAACCAAAAATACAATTAAGATTTGATTTGATTAGATGTAGACAGCTAGATATACTGATCTAATCCAAGGATACTGGCTCCGTTGTCACCTTATACATTTGGCCATGTTCATCCTCAGAAGGTGGCTGAAAGAAACAAAAATTCCAGTTTAGATTTGATCAGATTAGATGCATACAGCTAAATATTCTGACCTTAACCAGGGATGCTACCTCAGATGTCAGCTTGTCCATTTAGGCATCCTCAACATCAGACGGTGGCTGAAAGAAACCAAAAATACAATTAAGATTTGATTAGATGAGATGAAGACAGCTGGATATACTGATCTAATCCATGGATACTGCCTACCTTGTGAGCTTGTCCATTTTGCCATTTTCATCCTCAGAAAGAGGCTGAAAGAAACAAAAATTCCAGCTTAGATTTGATCAGATTAGATGCAGACAGCTGAATATTCTGACCTTAACCAGGGATGCTACCTCAGATGTCAGCTTGTCCATTTAGGCATCCTCACCCTCAGACGGTGGCTAAAAGATACCAAAAATTCAATTAAGATTTGATTAGATTAGATATAGACAGCTGGATATACTGATCTAATCAAAGGATACTGCCTCCGTTGTCAGCTTATATATTTGGCCATGTTCATCCTCAGAAGGTGACTGAAAGAAACAAAAATTCTAGTTTAGATTTGATCAGATTAGATGCAGACAGCTGAATATTCTGACCTTAACCAGGAATGCTCCCTCAGTTGTCAGCTTGTCCATTTAGGCATCCTCAACATCAGACGGTGGCTGAAAGAAACCAAAAATACAATTAAGATTTGATTTGATTAGATGTAGACAGCTGGATATACTGATCTAATCCAAGGATACTAGCTCCGTTGTCAGCTTATACATTTGGCCATGTTCATCCTCAGAAGGTGGCTGAAAGAAACAAAAATTCCAGTTTAGATTTGATCAGATTAGATGCATACAGCTGAATATTCTGATCTTAACCAGGGATGCTCCCTCAGTTGTCAGCTTGTCCATTTAGGCATCCTCAACATCAGACGGTGGCTGAAAGAAACCAAAAATACAATTAAGATTTGATTTGATTAGATGTAGACAGCTAGATATACTGATCTAATCAAAGGATACTGCCTCCGTTGGCAGTTTATCCATTTGGCCATGTTCATCCTCGGAAAGTGGCTGAAAGAAACAAAAATTCCAGCTTAGATTTGATCAGATTAGATGCAGACAGCTGAATATTCTGACCTTAACCAGGGATGCTACCTCAGTTGTCAGCTTGTCCATTTAGGCATCCTCAACATCAGACAGAGGCTGAAAGAAATCAAAAATACAATTAAGATTTGATTAGATTAGAGGTAGACAGCAGGATATACTGATCTAATCAACGGATAGTGCCTCCCTTGTGAACTTGTTCATTTGGCCATTTTCATCCTTAGAAGGTGGCTGAAAGAAACCAAAATACGAGCTAAGATTCGATCCCATTAGATGCAGACAGCTGAATATTCTGACCTTAACCAGGGATGCTACCTAAGTTGTCACCTTGTCCATTTAGGCATCCTCACCCTCAGACGGTGGCTGAAAGAAACCAAAAATACAATTAAGATTTGATTAGATTAGATGTAGACAGCTGGATATACTGATCTAATCAAAGGATATTGCCTCCGTTGTCAGTTTATCCATTTGGCCATGTTCATCTTCAGAAGGTGGCTGAAAGAAACAAAAATTCCAGCTTAGATTTGATCAGATTAGATGCAGACAGCTGAATATTCTGACCTTAATCAGGGATGCTACCTCAGATGTCAGCTTGTCCATTTAGGCATCCTCAACATCACACGGTGGCTGAAAGAAACCAAAAATACAATTAAGATTTGATTAGATGAGATGAAGACAGCTGGATATACTGATCTATTCCATGGATACTGCCTATTTTGTGAGCTTGTCCATTTTGCCATTTTCATCCTCAGAAAGAGGCTGAAAGAAACAAAAATTCCAGCTTAGATTTGATCAGATTAGATGCAGACAGCTGAATATTCTGACCTTAACCAGGGATGCTACCTCAGTTGTCAGCTTATCCATTTAGGCATCCTCACCCTCAGACGGTGGCTGAAAGATACCAAAAATACAATTAAGATTTGATTTGATTAGATGTAGACAGCTGGATATATTGATCTAATCAAAGGATACTGGCTCCGTTGTCAGCTTATACATTTGGCCATGTTCATCCTCAGAAGGTGGCTGAAAGAAACAAAAATTCCAGTTTAGATTTGATCAGATTAGATGCATACAGCTGAATATTCTGACCTTAACCAAGGATGCTCCCTCAGTTGTCAGCTTGTCCATTTAGGCATCCTCAACATCAGACGGTGGCTGAAAGAAACCAAAAATACAATTAAGATTTGATTTGATTAGATGTAGACAGCTGGATATACTGATCTAATCAAAGGATACTGCCTCCGTTGTCAGTTTATCCATTTGGCCATGTTCATCCTCGGAAAGTGGCTGAAAGAAACAAAAATTCCAGCTTAGATTTGATCAGATTAGATGCAGACAGCTGAATATTCTGACCTTAACCAGGGATGCTACCTCAGTTGTCAGCTTGTCCATTTAGGCATCCTCACCATCAGACGGTGGCTGAAAGATACCAAAAATACAATTAAGATTTGATTAGATTAGAGGTAGACAGCAGGATATACTGATCTAATCAACGGAAAGTGCCTCCCTTGTGAGCTTGTTCATTTGGCCATTTTCATCCTCAGAAGGTGGCTGAAAGAAACCAAAATACGAGCTAAGATTCAATCAGATTAGATGCAGACAGCTGAATATTCTGACCTCAACCAGGGATGCTACCTAAGTTGTCACCTTGTCCATTTAGGCATCCTCAACATCAGACGGTGGCTGAAAGAAACCAAAAATACAATTAAGATTTGATTAGATTAGATATAGACAGCTGGATATACTGATCTAATCCAAGGATACTGGCTCCGTTGTCACCTTATACATTTGGCCATGTTCATCCTCAGAAGGTGGCTGAAAGAAACAAAAATTCCAGCTTACATTTGATCAGATTAGATGCATACAGCTGAATATTCTGACCTTAACCAGGGATGCTACCTCAGATGTCAGCTTGTCCATTTAGGCATCCTTAACATCAGACGGTGGCTGAAAGAAACCAAAAATACAATTAAGATTTGATTAGATGAGATAAAGACAGCTGGATATACTGATCTAATCCATGGATACTGCCTACCTTGTGAGCTTGTCCATTTTGCCATTTTCATCCTCAGAAAGAGGCTGAAAGAATCAAAAATTCCAGCTTAGATTTGATCAGATTAGATGCAGACAGCTGAATATTCTGACCTTAACCAGGGATGCTACCTCAGTTGTCAGCTTGTCCATTTAGGCATCCTCACCCTCAGACGGTGGCTGAAAGATACCAAAAATACAATTAAGATTTGATTAGATTAGATGTAGACAGCTGGATATACTGATCTAATCAAAGGATACTGCCTCCGTTGTCAGCTTATACATTTGGCCATGTTCATCCTCAGAAGGTGGCTGAAAGAAACAAAAATTCCAGTTTAGATTTGATCAGATTAGATGCAGACAGCTGAATATTCTGACCTTAACCAGGGATGCTCCCTCAGTTGTCAGCTTGTCCATTTAGGCATCCTCAACATCAGACGGTGGCTGAAAGAAACCAAAAATACAATTAGGATTTGATTTGATTAGATGTAGACAGCTGGATATACTGATCTAATCAAAGGATACTCCCTCCGTTGTCAGTTTATCCATTTGGCCATGTTCATCCTCGTAAAGTGGCTGAAAGAAACAAACATTCCAGCTTAGATTTGATCAGATTAGATGCAGACAGCTGAATATTCTGACCTTAACCAGGGATGCTACCTCAGTTGTCAGCTTGTCCATTTAGGCATCCTCACCCTCAGACGGTGGCTGAAAGATACCAAAAATACAATTAAGATTTGATTAGATTAGAGGTAGACAGCAGGATATACTGATCTAATCAACGGAAAGTGCCTCCCTTGTGAGCTTGTTCATTTGGCCATTTTCATCCTCAGAAGGTGGCTGAAAGAAACCAAAATACGAGCTAAGATTCAATCAGATTAGATGCAGACAGCTGAATATTCTGACCTTAACCAGGGATGCTACCTAAGTTGTCACCTTGTCCATTTAGGCATCCTCACCCTCAGACGGTGGCTGAAAGAAACCAAAAATACAATTAAGATTTGATTAGATTAGATGTAGACAGCTGGATATACTGATCTAATCAAAGGATATTGCCTCCGTTGTCAGTTTATCCATTTGGCCATGTTCATCTTCAGAAGGTGGCTGAAAGAAACAAAAATTCCAGCTTAGATTTGATCAGATTAGATGCATACAGCTAAATATTCTGACCTTAACCAGGGATGCTACCTCAGATGTCAGCTTGTCCATTTAGGCATCCTCAACATCAGACGGTGGCTGAAAGAAACCAAAAATACAATTAAGATTTGATTAGATGAGATGAAGACAGCTGGATATACTGATCTAATCCATGGATACTGCCTACCTTGTGAGCTTGTCCATTTTGCCATTTTCATCCTCAGAAAGAGGCTGAAAGAAACAAAAATTCCAGCTTAGATTTGATCAGATTAGATGCAGACAGCTGAATATTCTGACCTTAACCAGGGATGCTACCTCAGTTGTCAGCTTGTCCATTTAGGCATCCTCACCCTCAGACGGTGGCTAAAAGATACCAAAAATACAATTAAGATTTGATTAGATTAGATGTAGACAGCTGGATATACTGATCTAATCAAAGGATACTGCCTCCGTTGTCAGCTTATATATTTGGCCATGTTCATCCTCAGAAGGTGGCTGAAAGAAACAAAAATTCTAGTTTAGATTTGATCAGATTAGATGCAGACAGCTGAATATTCTGACCTTAACCAGGAATGCTCCCTCAGTTGTCAGCTTGTCCATTATGCATCCTCAACATCAGACGGTGGCTGAAAGAAACCAAAAATACAATTAAGATTTGATTTGATTAGATGTAGACAGCTGGATATACTGATCTAATCCAAGGATACTGGCTCCATTGTCAGCTTATACATTTGGCCATGTTCATCCTCAGAAGGTGGCTGAAAGAAACAAAAATTCCAGTTTAGATTTGATCAGATTAGATGCATACAGCTGAATATTCTGATCTTAACCAGGGATGCTCCCTCAGTTGTCAGCTTGTCCATTTAGGCATCCTCAACATCAGACGGTGGCTGAAAGAAACCAAAAATACAATTATGATTTGATTTGATTAGATGTAGACAGCTAGATATACTGATCTAATCAAAGGATACTGCCTCCGTTGGCAGTTTATCCATTTGGCCATGTTCATCCTCGGAAAGTGGCTGAAAGAAACAAAAATTCCAGCTTAGATTTGATCAGATTAGATGCAGACAGCTGAATATTCTGACCTTAACCAGGGATGCTACCTCAGTTGTCAGCTTGTCCATTTAGGCATCCTCACCATCAGACGGTGGCTGAAAGATACCAAAAATACAATTAAGATTTGATTAGATTAGAGGTAGACAGCAGGATATACTGATCTAATCAACGGAAAGTGCCTCCCTTGTGAGCTTGTTCATTTGGCCATTTTCATCCTCAGAAGGTGGCTGAAAGAAACCAAAATACGAGCTAAGATTCAATCAGATTAGATGCAGACAGCTGAATATTCTGACCTTAACCAGGGATGCTACCTAAGTTGTCACCTTGTCCATTTAGGCATCCTCACCCTCAGACGGTGGCTGAAAGAAACCAAAAATACAATTAAGATTTGATTAGATTAGATGTAGACAGCTGGATATACTGATCTAATCAAAGGATATTGCCTCCGTTGTCAGTTTATCCATTTGGCCATGTTCATCTTCAGAAGGTGGCTGAAAGAAACAAAAATTCCAGCTTAGATTTGATCAGATTAGATGCATACAGCTGAATATTCTGACCTTAACCAGGGATGCTCCCTCAGTTGTCAGCTTGTCCATTTAGGCATCCTCAACATCAGACGGTGGCTGAAAGAAACCAAAAATACAATTAAGATTTGATTTGATTAGATGTAGACAGCTGGATATACTGATCTAATCCAAGGATACTGGCTCCGTTGTCACCTTATACATTTGGCCATGTTCATCCTCAGAAGGTGGCTGAAAGAAACAAAAATTCCAGTTTAGATTTGATCAGATTAGATGCATACAGCTGAATATTCTGACCTTAACCAGGGATGCTACCTCAGATGTCAGCTTGTCCATTTAGGCATCCTTAACATCAGACGGTGGCTGAAAGAAACCAAAAATACAATTAAGATTTGATTAGATGAGATGAAGACAGCTGGATATACTGATCTAATCCATGGATACTGCCTACCTTGTGAGCTTGTCCATTTTGCCATTTTCATCCTCAGAAGGTGACTGAAAGAAACAAAAACTCCAGCTTAGATTTGATCAGATTAGATGCAGACAGCTGAATATTCTGACCTTAACCAGGAATGCTCCCTCAGTTGTCAGCTTGTCCATTTAGGCATCCTCATCATCAGACGGTGGCTGAAAGAAACCAAAAATACAATGAAGATTTGATTTGATTAGATGTAGACAGCTGGATATACTGATCTAATCCAAGGATACTAGCTCCGTTGTCAGCTTATACATTTGGCCATGTTCATCCTCAGAAGGTGGCTGAAAGAAACAAAAATTCCAGTTTAGATTTGATCAGATTAGATGCATACAGCTGAATATTCTGATCTTAACCAGGGATGCTCCCTCAGTTGTCAGCTTGTCCATTTAGGCATCCTCAACATCAGACGGTGGCTGAAAGAAACCAAAAATACAATTAAGATTTGATTTGATTAGATGTAGACAGCTAGATATACTGATCTAATCAAAGGATACTGCCTCCGTTGGCAGTTTATCCATTTGGCCATGTTCATCCTCGGAAAGTGGCTGAAAGAAACAAAAATTCCAGCTTAGATTTGATCAGATTAGATGCAGACAGCTGAATATTCTGACCTTAACCAGGGATGCTACCTCAGTTGTCAGCTTGTCCATTTAGGCATCCTCAATATCAGACAGAGGCTGAAAGAAATCAAAAATACAATTAAGATTTGATTAGATTAGAGGTAGACAGCAGGATATACTGATCTAATCAACGGATAGTGCCTCCCTTGTGAACTTGTTCATTTGGCCATTTTCATCCTTAGAAGGTGGCTGAAAGAAACCAAAATACGGGCTAAGATTCGATCCCATTAGATGCAGACAGCTGAATATTCTGACCTTAACCAGGGATGCTGCCTAAGTTGTCACCTTGTCCATTTAGGCATCCTCACCCTCAGACGGTGGCTGAAAGAAACCAAAAATACAATTAAGATTTGATTAGATGAGATGAAGACAGCTGGATATACTGATCTATTCCATGGATACTGCCTATCTTGTGAGCTTGTCCATTTTGCCATTTCCATCCTCAGAAAGAGGCTGAAAGAAACAAAAATTCCAGCTTAGATTTGATCAGATTAGATGCAGACAGCTGAATATTCTGACCTTAACCAGGGATGCTACCTCAGTTGTCAGCTTATCCATTTAGGCATCCTCACCCTCAGACGGTGGCTGAAAGATACCAAAAATACAATTAAGATTTGATTTGATTAGATGTAGACAGCTGGATATATTGATCTAATCAAAGGATACTGGCTCCGTTGTCAGTTTATACATTTGGCCATGTTCATCCTCAGAAGGTGGCTGAAAGAAACAAAAATTCCAGCTTAGATTTGATCAGATTATATGCAGACAGCTGAATATTCTGACCTTAATCAGGGATGCTACCTCAGATGTCAGCTTGTCCATTTAGGCATCCTCAACATCAGACGGTGGCTGAAAGAAACCAAAAATACAATTAGGATTTGATTAGATGAGATGAAGACAGCTGGATATACTGATCTATTCCATGGATACTGCCTATCTTGTGAGCTTGTCCATTTTGCCATTTTCATCCTCAGAAAGAGGCTGAAAGAAACAAAAATTCCAGCTTAGATTTGATCAGATTAGATGCAGACAGCTGAATATTCTGACCTTAACCAGGGATGCTACCTCAGTTGTCAGCTTATCCATTTAGGCATCCTCACCCTCAGACGGTGGCTGAAAGATTCCAAAAATACAATTAAGATTTGATTTGATTAGATGTAGACAGCTGGATATATTGATCTAATCAAAGGATACTGGCTCCGTTGTCAGCTTATACATTTGGCCATGTTCATCCTCAGAAGGTGGCTGAAAGAAACAAAAATTCCAGTTTAGATTTGATCAGATTAGATGCATACAGCTGAATATTCTGACCTTAACCAAGGATGCTCCCTCAGTTGTCAGCTTGTCCATTTAGGCATCCTCAACATCAGACGGTGGCTGAAAGAAACCAAAAATACAATTAAGATTTGATTTGATTAGATGTAGACAGCTGGATATACTGATCTAATCAAAGGATACTGCCTCCGTTGTCAGTTTATCCATTTGGCCATGTTCATCCTCGTAAAGTGGCTGAAAGAAACAAAAATTCCATCTTAGATTTGATCAGATTAGATGCAGACAGCTGAATATTCTGACCTTAACCAGGGATGCTACCTCAGTTGTCAGCTTGTCCATTTAGGCATCCTCACCCTCAGACGGTGGCTGAAAGATACCAAAAATACAATTAAGATTTGATTAGATTAGAGGTAGACAGCAGGATATACTGATCTAATCAACGGAAAGTGCCTCCCTTGTGAGCTTGTTCATTTCGTTATTTTCATCCTCAGAAGGTGGCTGAAAGAAACCAAAATACGAGCTAAGATTCAATCAGATTAGATGCAGACAGCTGAATATTCTGACCTTAACCAGGGATGCTACCTAAGTTGTCACCTTGTCCGTTTAGGCATCCTCACCCTCAGACGGTGGCTGAAAGAAACCAAAAATACAATTAGGATTTGATTAGATTAGATGTAGACAGCTGGATATACTGATCTAATCAAAGGATATTGCCTCCGTTGTCAGTTTATCCATTTGGCCATGTTCATCTTCAGAAGGTGGCTGAAAGAAACAAAAATTCCAGCTTAGATTTGATCAGATTAGATGCATACAGCTGAATATTCTGACCTTAACCAGGGATGCTCCCTCAGTTGTCAGCTTGTCCATTTAGGCGTCCTCAGCATCAGACGGTGGCTGAAAGAAACCAAAAATACAATTAAGATTTGATTTGATTAGATGTAGACAGCTAGATATACTGATCTAATCCAAGGATACTGGCTCCGTTGTCACCTTATACATTTGGCCATGTTCATCCTCAGAAGGTGGCTGAAAGAAACAAAAATTCCAGTTTAGATTTGATCAGATTAGATGCATACAGCTAAATATTCTGACCTTAACCAGGGATGCTACCTCAGATGTCAGCTTGTCCATTTAGGCATCCTCAACATCAGACGGTGGCTGAAAGAAACCAAAAATACAATTAAGATTTGATTAGATGAGATGAAGACAGCTGGATATACTGATCTAATCCATGGATACTGCCTACCTTGTGAGCTTGTCCATTTTGCCATTTTCATCCTCAGAAAGAGGCTGAAAGAAACAAAAATTCCAGCTTAGATTTGATCAGATTAGATGCAGACAGCTGAATATTCTGACCTTAACCAGGGATGCTACCTCAGTTGTCAGCTTGTCCATTTAGGCATCCTCACCCTCAGACGGTGGCTAAAAGATACCAAAAATACAATTAAGATTTGATTAGATTAGATATAGACAGCTGGATATACTGATCTAATCAAAGGATACTGCCTCCGTTGTCAGCTTATATATTTGGCCATGTTCATCCTCAGAAGGTGACTGAAAGAAACAAAAATTCTAGTTTAGATTTGATCAGATTAGATGCAGACAGCTGAATATTCTGACCTTAACCAGGAATGCTCCCTCAGTTGTCAGCTTGTCCATTTAGGCATCCTCAACATCAGACGGTGGCTGAAAGAAACCAAAAATACAATTAAGATTTGATTTGATTAGATGTAGACAGCTGGATATACTGATCTAATCCAAGGATACTAGCTCCGTTGTCAGTTTATACATTTGGCCATGTTCATCCTCAGAAGGTGGCTGAAAGAAACAAAAGTTCCAGTTTAGATTTGATCAGAATAGATGCATACAGCTGAATATTCTGATCTTAACCAGGGATGCTCCCTCAGTTGTCAGCTTGTCCATTTAGGCATCCTCAACATCAGACGGTGGCTGAAAGAAACCAAAAATACAATTAAGATTTGATTTGATTAGATGTAGACAGCTAGATATACTGATCTAATCAAAGGATACTGCCTCCGTTGGCAGTTTATCCATTTGGCCATGTTCATCCTCGGAAAGTGGCTGAAAGAAACAAAAATTCCAGCTTAGATTTGATCAGATTAGATGCAGACAGCTGAATATTCTGACCTTAACCAGGGATGCTACCTCAGTTGTCAGCTTGTCCATTTAGGCATCCTCACCCTCAGACGGTGGCTGAAAGAAACCAAAAATACAATTAAGATTTGATTAGATGAGATGAAGACAGCTGGATATACTGATCTATTCCATGGATACTGCCTATCTTGTGAGCTTGTCCATTTTGCCATTTCCATCCTCAGAAAGAGGCTGAAAGAAACAAAAATTCCAGCTTAGATTTGATCAGATTAGATGCAGACAGCTGAATATTCTGACCTTAACCAGGGATGCTACCTCAGTTGTCAGCTTATCCATTTAGGCATCCTCACCCTCAGACGGTGGCTGAAAGATACCAAAAATACAATTAAGATTTGATTTGATTAGATGTAGACAGCTGGATATATTGATCTAATCAAAGGATACTGGCTCCGTTGTCAGTTTATACATTTGGCCATGTTCATCCTCAGAAGGTGGCTGAAAGAAACAAAAATTCCAGCTTAGATTTGATCAGATTAGATGCAGACAGCTGAATATTCTGACCTTAATCAGGGATGCTACCTCAGATGTCAGCTTGTCCATTTAGGCATCCTCAACATCAGACGGTGGCTGAAAGAAACCAAAAATACAATTAGGATTTGATTAGATGAGATGAAGACAGCTGGATATACTGATCTATTCCATGGATACTGCCTATCTTGTGAGCTTGTCCATTTTGCCATTTTCATCCTCAGAAAGAGGCTGAAAGAAACAAAAATTCCAGCTTAGATTTGATCAGATTAGATGCAGACAGCTGAATATTCTGACCTTAACCAGGGATGCTACCTCAGTTGTCAGCTTATCCATTTAGGCATCCTCACCCTCAGACGGTGGCTGAAAGATTCCAAAAATACAATTAAGATTTGATTTGATTAGATGTAGACAGCTGGATATATTGATCTAATCAAAGGATACTGGCTCCGTTGTCAGCTTATACATTTGGCCATGTTCATCCTCAGAAGGTGGCTGAAAGAAACAAAAATTCCAGTTTAGATTTGATCAGATTAGATGCATACAGCTGAATATTCTGACCTTAACCAAGGATGCTCCCTCAGTTGTCAGCTTGTCCATTTAGGCATCCTCAACATCAGACGGTGGCTGAAAGAAACCAAAAATACAATTAAGATTTGATTTGATTAGATGTAGACAGCTGGATATACTGATCTAATCAAAGGATACTGCCTCCGTTGTCAGTTTATCCATTTGGCCATGTTCATCCTCGTAAAGTGGCTGAAAGAAACAAAAATTCCATCTTAGATTTGATCAGATTAGATGCAGACAGCTGAATATTCTGACCTTAACCAGGGATGCTACCTCAGTTGTCAGCTTGTCCATTTAGGCATCCTCACCCTCAGACGGTGGCTGAAAGATACCAAAAATACAATTAAGATTTGATTAGATTAGAGGTAGACAGCAGGATATACTGATCTAATCAACGGAAAGTGCCTCCCTTGTGAGCTTGTTCATTTCGTTATTTTCATCCTCAGAAGGTGGCTGAAAGAAACCAAAATACGAGCTAAGATTCAATCAGATTAGATGCAGACAGCTGAATATTCTGACCTTAACCAGGGATGCTACCTAAGTTGTCACCTTGTCCGTTTAGGCATCCTCACCCTCAGACGGTGGCTGAAAGAAACCAAAAATACAATTAGGATTTGATTAGATTAGATGTAGACAGCTGGATATACTGATCTAATCAAAGGATATTGCCTCCGTTGTCAGTTTATCCATTTGGCCATGTTCATCTTCAGAAGGTGGCTGAAAGAAACAAAAATTCCAGCTTAGATTTGATCAGATTAGATGCATACAGCTGAATATTCTGACCTTAACCAGGGATGCTCCCTCAGTTGTCAGCTTGTCCATTTAGGCGTCCTCAGCATCAGACGGTGGCTGAAAGAAACCAAAAATACAATTAAGATTTGATTTGATTAGATGTAGACAGCTAGATATACTGATCTAATCCAAGGATACTGGCTCCGTTGTCACCTTATACATTTGGCCATGTTCATCCTCAGAAGGTGGCTGAAAGAAACAAAAATTCCAGTTTAGATTTGATCAGATTAGATGCATACAGCTAAATATTCTGACCTTAACCAGGGATGCTACCTCAGATGTCAGCTTGTCCATTTAGGCATCCTCAACATCAGACGGTGGCTGAAAGAAACCAAAAATACAATTAAGATTTGATTAGATGAGATGAAGACAGCTGGATATACTGATCTAATCCATGGATACTGCCTACCTTGTGAGCTTGTCCATTTTGCCATTTTCATCCTCAGAAAGAGGCTGAAAGAAACAAAAATTCCAGCTTAGATTTGATCAGATTAGATGCAGACAGCTGAATATTCTGACCTTAACCAGGGATGCTACCTCAGTTGTCAGCTTGTCCATTTAGGCATCCTCACCCTCAGACGGTGGCTAAAAGATACCAAAAATACAATTAAGATTTGATTAGATTAGATATAGACAGCTGGATATACTGATCTAATCAAAGGATACTGCCTCCGTTGTCAGCTTATATATTTGGCCATGTTCATCCTCAGAAGGTGACTGAAAGAAACAAAAATTCTAGTTTAGATTTGATCAGATTAGATGCAGACAGCTGAATATTCTGACCTTAACCAGGAATGCTCCCTCAGTTGTCAGCTTGTCCATTTAGGCATCCTCAACATCAGACGGTGGCTGAAAGAAACCAAAAATACAATTAAGATTTGATTTGATTAGATGTAGACAGCTGGATATACTGATCTAATCCAAGGATACTAGCTCCGTTGTCAGCTTATACATTTGGCCATGTTCATCCTCAGAAGGTGGCTGAAAGAAACAAAAGTTCCAGTTTAGATTTGATCAGAATAGATGCATACAGCTGAATATTCTGATCTTAACCAGGGATGCTCCCTCAGTTGTCAGCTTGTCCATTTAGGCATCCTCAACATCAGACGGTGGCTGAAAGAAACCAAAAATACAATTAAGATTTGATTTGATTAGATGTAGACAGCTAGATATACTGATCTAATCAAAGGATACTGCCTCCGTTGGCAGTTTATCCATTTGGCCATGTTCATCCTCGGAAAGTGGCTGAAAGAAACAAAAATTCCAGCTTAGATTTGATCAGATTAGATGCAGACAGCTGAATATTCTGACCTTAACCAGGGATGCTACCTCAGTTGTCAGCTTGTCCATTTAGGCATCCTCAACATCAGACAGAGGCTGAAAGAAATCAAAAATACAATTAAGATTTGATTAGATTAGAGGTAGACAGCAGGATATACTGATCTAATCAACGGATAGTGCCTCCCTTGTGAACTTGTTCATTTGGCCATTTTCATCCTTAGAAGGTGGCTGAAAGAAACCAAAATACGAGCTAAGATTCGATCCCATTAGATGCAGACAGCTGAATATTCTGACCTTAACCAGGGATGCTACCTAAGTTGTCACCTTGTCCATTTAGGCATCCTCACCCTCAGACGGTGGCTGAAAGAAACCAAAAATACAATTAAGATTTGATTAGATTAGATGTAGACAGCTGGATATACTGATCTAATCAAAGGATATTGCCTCCGTTGTCAGTTTATCCATTTGGCCATGTTCATCTTCAGAAGGTGGCTGAAAGAAACAAAAATTCCAGCTTAGATTTGATCAGATTAGATGCAGACAGCTGAATATTCTGACCTTAATCAGGGATGCTACCTCAGATGTCAGCTTGTCCATTTAGGCATCCTCAACATCACACGGTGGCTGAAAGAAACCAAAAATACAATTAAGATTTGATTAGATGAGATGAAGACAGCTGGATATACTGATCTATTCCATGGATACTGCCTATCTTGTGAGCTTGTCCATTTTGCCATTTTCATCCTCAGAAAGAGGCTGAAAGAAACAAAAATTCCAGCTTAGATTTGATCAGATTAGATGCAGACAGCTGAATATTCTGACCTTAACCAGGGATGCTACCTCAGTTGTCAGCTTATCCATTTAGGCATCCTCACCCTCAGACGGTGGCTGAAAGATACCAAAAATACAATTAAGATTTGATTTGATTAGATGTAGACAGCTGGATATATTGATCTAATCAAAGGATACTGGCTCCGTTGTCAGCTTATACATTTGGCCATGTTCATCCTCAGAAGGTGGCTGAAAGAAACAAAAATTCCAGTTTAGATTTGATCAGATTAGATGCATACAGCTGAATATTCTGACCTTAACCAAGGATGCTCCCTCAGTTGTCAGCTTGTCCATTTAGGCATCCTCAACATCAGACGGTGGCTGAAAGAAACCAAAAATACAATTAAGATTTGATTTGATTAGATGTAGACAGCTGGATATACTGATCTAATCAAAGGATACTGCCTCCGTTGTCAGTTTATCCATTTGGCCATGTTCATCCTCGGAAAGTGGCTGAAAGAAACAAAAATTCCAGCTTAGATTTGATCAGATTAGATGCAGACAGCTGAATATTCTGACCTTAACCAGGGATGCTACCTCAGTTGTCAGCTTGTCCATTTAGGCATCCTCACCCTCAGACGGTGGCTAAAAGATACCAAAAATACAATTAAGATTTGATTAGATTAGATATAGACAGCTGGATATACTGATCTAATCCAAGGATACTGGCTCCGTTGTCACCTTATACATTTGGCCATGTTCATCCTCAGAAGGTGGCTGAAAGAAACAAAAATTCCAGTTTAGATTTGATCAGATTAGATGCATACAGCTAAATATTCTGACCTTAACCAGGGATGCTACCTCAGATGTCAGCTTGTCCATTTAGGCATCCTCACCATCAGACGGTGGCTGAAAGATACCAAAAATACAATTAAGATTTGATTAGATTAGAGGTAGACAGCAGGATATACTGATCTAATCAACGGAAAGTGCCTCCCTTGTGAGCTTGTTCATTTGGCCATTTTCATCCTCAGAAGGTGGCTGAAAGAAACCAAAATACGAGCTAAGATTCAATCAGATTAGATGCAGACAGCTGAATATTCTGACCTTAACCAGGGATGCTACCTAAGTTGTCACCTTGTCCATTTAGGCATCCTCACCCTCAGACGGTGGCTGAAAGAAACCAAAAATACCATTAAGATTTGATTAGATTAGATGTAGACAGCTGGATATACTGATCTAATCAAAGGATATTGCCTCCGTTGTCAGTTTATCCATTTGGCCATGTTCATCTTCAGAAGGTGGCTGAAAGAAACAAAAATTCCAGCTTACATTTGATCAGATTAGATGCATACAGCTGAATATTCTGACCTTAACCAGGGATGCTCCCTCAGTTGTCAGCTTGTCCATTTAGGCATCCTCAACATCAGACGGTGGCTGAAAGAAACCAAAAATACAATTAAGATTTGATTTGATTAGATGTAGACAGCTGGATATACTGATCTAATCCAAGGATACTGGCTCCGTTGTCACCTTATACATTTGGCCATGTTCATCCTCAGAAGGTGGCTGAAAGAAACAAAAATTCCAGTTTAGATTTGATCAGATTAGATGCATACAGCTGAATATTCTGACCTTAACCAGGGATGCTACCTCAGATGTCAGCTTGTCCATTTAGGCATCCTTAACATCAGACGGTGGCTGAAAGAAACCAAAAATACAATTAAGATTTGATTAGATGAGATAAAGACAGCTGGATATACTGATCTAATCCATGGATACTGCCTACCTTGTGAGCTTGTCCATTTTGCCATTTTCATCCTCAGAAAGAGGCTAAAAGAATCAAAAATTCCAGCTTAGATTTGATCAGATTAGATGCAGACAGCTGAATATTCTGACCTTAACCAGGGATGCTACCTCAGTTGTCAGCTTGTCCATTTAGGCATCCTCACCCTCAGACGGTGGCTGAAAGATACCAAAAATACAATTAAGATTTGATTAGATTAGATGTAGACAGCTGGATATACTGATCTAATCAAAGGATACTGCCTCCGTTGTCAGCTTATACATTTGGCCATGTTCATCCTCAGAAGGTGGCTGAAAGAAACAAAAATTCCAGTTTAGATTTGATCAGATTAGATGCAGACAGCTGAATATTCTGACCTTAACCAGGGATGCTCCCTCAGTTGTCAGCTTGTCCATTTAGGCATCCTCAACATCAGACGGTGGCTGAAAGAAACCAAAAATACAATTAGGATTTGATTTGATTAGATGTAGACAGCTGGATATACTGATCTAATCAAAGGATACTCCCTCCGTTGTCAGTTTATCCATTTGGCCATGTTCATCCTCGTAAAGTGGCTGAAAGAAACAAACATTCCAGCTTAGATTTGATCAGATTAGATGCAGACAGCTGAATATTCTGACCTTAACCAGGGATGCTACCTCAGTTGTCAGCTTGTCCATTTAGGCATCCTCACCCTCAGACGGTGGCTGAAAGATACCAAAAATACAATTAAGATTTGATTAGATTAGAGGTAGACAGCAGGATATACTGATCTAATCAACGGAAAGTGCCTCCCTTGTGAGCTTGTTCATTTGGCCATTTTCATCCTCAGAAGGTGGCTGAAAGAAACCAAAATACGAGCTAAGATTCAATCAGATTAGATGCAGACAGCTGAATATTCTGACCTTAACCAGGGATGCTACCTAAGTTGTCACCTTGTCCATTTAGGCATCCTCACCCTCAGACGGTGGCTGAAAGAAACCAAAAATACAATTAAGATTTGATTAGATTAGATGTAGACAGCTGGATATACTGATCTAATCAAAGGATATTGCCTCCGTTGTCAGTTTATCCATTTGGCCATGTTCATCTTCAGAAGGTGGCTGAAAGAAACAAAAATTCCAGCTTAGATTTGATCAGATTAGATGCATACAGCTGAATATTCTGACCTTAACCAGGGATGCTCCCTCAGTTGTCAGCTTGTCCATTTAGGCATCCTCAACATCAGACGGTGGCTGAAAGAAACCAAAAATACAATTAAGATTTGATTTGATTAGATGTAGACAGCTAGATATACTGATCTAATCCAAGGATACTGGCTCCGTTGTCACCTTATACATTTGGCCATGTTCATCCTCAGAAGGTGGCTGAAAGAAACAAAAATTCCAGTTTAGATTTGATCAGATTAGATGCATACAGCTAAATATTCTGACCTTAACCAGGGATGCTACCTCAGATGTCAGCTTGTCCATTTAGGCATCCTCAACATCAGACGGTGGCTGAAAGAAACCAAAAATACAATTAAGATTTGATTAGATGAGATGAAGACAGCTGGATATACTGATCTAATCCATGGATACTGCCTACCTTGTGAGCTTGTCCATTTTGCCATTTTCATCCTCAGAAAGAGGCTGAAAGAAACAAAAATTCCAGCTTAGATTTGATCAGATTAGATGCAGACAGCTGAATATTCTGACCTTAACCAGGGATGCTACCTCAGTTGTCAGCTTGTCCATTTAGGCATCCTCACCCTCAGACGGTGGCTAAAAGATACCAAAAATACAATTAAGATTTGATTAGATTAGATGTAGACAGCTGGATATACTGATCTAATCAAAGGATACTGCCTCCGTTGTCAGCTTATATATTTGGCCATGTTCATCCTCAGAAGGTGGCTGAAAGAAACAAAAATTCTAGTTTAGATTTGATCAGATTAGATGCAGACAGCTGAATATTCTGACCTTAACCAGGAATGCTCCCTCAGTTGTCAGCTTGTCCATTATGCATCCTCAACATCAGACGGTGGCTGAAAGAAACCAAAAATACAATTAAGATTTGATTTGATTAGATGTAGACAGCTGGATATACTGATCTAATCCAAGGATACTGCCTCCATTGTCAGCTTATACATTTGGCCATGTTCATCCTCAGAAGGTGGCTGAAAGAAACAAAAATTCCAGTTTAGATTTGATCAGATTAGATGCATACAGCTGAATATTCTGATCTTAACCAGGGATGCTCCCTCAGTTGTCAGCTTGTCCATTTAGGTATCCTCAACATCAGACGGTGGCTGAAAGAAACCAAAAATACAATTATGATTTGATTTGATTAGATGTAGACAGCTAGATATACTGATCTAATCAAAGGATACTGCCTCCGTTGGCAGTTTATCCATTTGGCCATGTTCATCCTCGGAAAGTGGCTGAAAGAAACAAAAATTCCAGCTTAGATTTGATCAGATTAGATGCAGACAGCTGAATATTCTGACCTTAACCAGGGATGCTACCTCAGTTGTCAGCTTGTCCATTTAGGCATCCTCACCATCAGACGGTGGCTGAAAGATACCAAAAATACAATTAAGATTTGATTAGATTAGAGGTAGACAGCAGGATATACTGATCTAATCAACGGAAAGTGCCTCCCTTGTGAGCTTGTTCATTTGGCCATTTTCATCCTCAGAAGGTGGCTGAAAGAAACCAAAATACGAGCTAAGATTCAATCAGATTAGATGCAGACAGCTGAATATTCTGACCTTAACCAGGGATGCTACCTAAGTTGTCACCTTGTCCATTTAGGCATCCTCACCCTCAGACGGTGGCTGAAAGAAACCAAAAATACAATTAAGATTTGATTAGATTAGATGTAGACAGCTGGATATACTGATCTAATCAAAGGATATTGCCTCCGTTGTCAGTTTATCCATTTGGCCATGTTCATCTTCAGAAGGTGGCTGAAAGAAACAAAAATTCCAGCTTAGATTTGATCAGATTAGATGCATACAGCTGAATATTCTGACCTTAACCAGGGATGCTCCCTCAGTTGTCAGCTTGTCCATTTAGGCATCCTCAACATCAGACGGTGGCTGAAAGAAACCAAAAATACAATTAAGATTTGATTTGATTAGATGTAGACAGCTGGATATACTGATCTAATCCAAGGATACTGGCTCCGTTGTCACCTTATACATTTGGCCATGTTCATCCTCAGAAGGTGGCTGAAAGAAACAAAAATTCCAGTTTAGATTTGATCAGATTAGATGCATACAGCTGAATATTCTGACCTTAACCAGGGATGCTACCTCAGATGTCAGCTTGTCCATTTAGGCATCCTTAACATCAGACGGTGGCTGAAAGAAACCAAAAATACAATTAAGATTTGATTAGATGAGATGAAGACAGCTGGATATACTGATCTAATCCATGGATACTGCCTACCTTGTGAGCTTGTCCATTTTGCCATTTTCATCCTCAGAAAGAGGCTGAAAGAAACAAAAACTCCAGCTTAGATTTGATCAGATTAGATGCAGACAGCTGAATATTCTGACCTTAACCAGGGATGCTACCTCAGTTGTCAGCTTGTCCATTTAGGCATCCTCACCCTCAGACGGAGGCTGAAAGAAACCAAAAATACAATTAAGATTTGATTTGATTAGATGTAGACAGCTGGATATACTGATCTAATCCAAGGATACTGGCTCCGTTGTCACCTTATACATTTGGCCATGTTCATCCTCAGAAGGTGGCTGAAAGAAACAAAAATTCCAGTTTAGATTTGATCAGATTAGATGCATACAGCTGAATATTCTGACCTTAACCAGGGATGCTACCTCAGATGTCAGCTTGTCCATTTAGGCATCCTTAACATCAGACGGTGGCTGAAAGAAACCAAAAATACAATTAAGATTTGATTAGATGAGATGAAGACAGCTGGATATACTGATCTAATCCATGGATACTGCCTACCTTGTGAGCTTGTCCATTTTGCCATTTTCATCCTCAGAAAGAGGCTGAAAGAATTAAAAATTCCAGCTTAGATTTGATCAGATTAGATGCAGACAGCTGAATATTCTGACCTTAACCAGGGATGCTACCTCAGTTGTCAGCTTGTCCATTTAGGCATCCTCACCCTCAGACGGTGGCTGAAAGATACCAAAAATACAATTAAGATTTGATTAGATTAGATGTAGACAGCTGGATATACTGGTCTAATCAAAGGATACTGCCTCCGTTGTCAGCTTATACATTTGGCCATGTTCATCCTCAGAAGGTGGCTGAAAGAAACAAAAATTCCAGTTTAGATTTGATCAGATTAGATGCAGACAGCTGAATATTCTGACCTTAACCAGGGATGCTCCCTCAGTTGTCAGCTTGTCCATTTAGGCATCCTCAACATCAGACGGTGGCTGAAAGAAACCAAAAATACAATTAGGATTTGATTTGATTAGATGTAGACAGCTGGATATACTGATCTAATCAAAGGATACTCCCTCCGTTGTCAGTTTATCCATTTGGCCATGTTCATCCTCGTAAAGTGGCTGAAAGAAACAAACATTCCAGCTTAGATTTGATCAGATTAGATGCAGACAGCTGAATATTCTGACCTTAACCAGGGATGCTACCTCAGTTGTCAGCTTGTCCATTTAGGCATCCTCACCCTCAGACGGTGGCTGAAAGATACCAAAATTACAATTAAGATTGGATTAGATTAGAGGTAGACAGCAGGATATACTGATCTAATCAACGGAAAGTGCCTCCCTTGTGAGCTTGTTCATTTGGCCATTTTCATCCTCAGAAGGTGGCTGAAAGAAACCAAAATACGAGCTAAGATTCAATCAGATTAGATGCAGACAGCTGAATATTCTGACCTTAACCAGGGATGCTACCTAAGTTGTCACCTTGTCCGTTTAGGCATCCTCACCCTCAGACGGTGGCTGAAAGAAACCAAAAATACAATTAGGATTTGATTAGATTAGATGTAGACAGCTGGATATACTGATCTAATCAAAGGATATTGCCTCCGTTGTCAGTTTATCCATTTGGCCATGTTCATCTTCAGAAGGTGGCTGAAAGAAACAAAAATTCCAGCTTAGATTTGATCAGATTAGATGCATACAGCTGAATATTCTGACCTTAACCAGGGATGCTCCCTCAGTTGTCAGCTTGTCCATTTAGGCATCCTCAGCATCAGACGGTGGCTGAAAGAAACCAAAAATACAATTAAGATTTGATTTGATTAGATGTAGACAGCTAGATATACTCATCTAATCCAAGGATACTGGCTCCGTTGTCACCTTATACATTTGGCCATGTTCATCCTCAGAAGGTGGCTGAAAGAAACAAAAATTCCAGTTTAGATTTGATCAGATTAGATGCATACAGCTAAATATTCTGACCTTAACCAGGGATGCTACCTCAGATGTCAGCTTGTCCATTTAGGCATCCTCAACATCAGACGGTGGCTGAAAGAAACCAAAAATACAATTAAGATTTGATTAGATGAGATGAAGACAGCTGGATATACTGATCTAATCCATGGATACTGCCTACCTTGTGAGCTTGTCCATTTTGCCATTTTCATCCTCAGAAAGAGGCTGAAAGAAACAAAAATTCCAGCTTAGATTTGATCAGATTAGATGCAGACAGCTGAATATTCTGACCTTAACCAGGGATGCTACCTCAGTTGTCAGCTTGTCCATTTAGGCATCCTCACCCTCAGACGGTGGCTAAAAGATACCAAAAATACAATTAAGATTTGATTAGATTAGATATAGACAGCTGGATATACTGATCTAATCAAAGGATACTGCCTCCGTTGTCAGCTTATATATTTGGCCATGTTCATCCTCAGAAGGTGACTGAAAGAAACAAAAATTCTAGTTTAGATTTGATCAGATTAGATGCAGACAGCTGAATATTCTGACCTTAACCAGGAATGCTCCCTCAGTTGTCAGCTTGTCCATTTAGGCATCCTCATCATCAGACGGTGGCTGAAAGAAACCAAAAATACAATGAAGATTTGATTTGATTAGATGTAGACAGCTGGATATACTGATCTAATCCAAGGATACTAGCTCCGTTGTCAGCTTATACATTTGGCCATGTTCATCCTCAGAAGGTGGCTGAAAGAAACAAAAATTCCAGTTTAGATTTGATCAGATTAGATGCATACAGCTGAATATTCTGATCTTAACCAGGGATGCTCCCTCAGTTGTCAGCTTGTCCATTTAGGCATCCTCAACATCAGACGGTGGCTGAAAGAAACCAAAAATACAATTAAGATTTGATTTGATTAGATGTAGACAGCTAGATATACTGATCTAATCAACGGATACTGCCTCCGTTGGCAGTTTATCCACTTGGCCATGTTCATCCTCGGAAAGTGGCTGAAAGAAACAAAAATTCCAGCTTAGATTTGATCAGATTAGATGCAGACAGCTGAATATTCTGACCTTAACCAGGGATGCTACCTCAGTTGTCAGCTTGTCCATTTAGGCATCCTCAATATCAGACAGAGGCTGAAAGAAATCAAAAATACAATTAAGATTTGATTAGATTAGAGGTAGACCGCAGGATATACTGATCTAATCAACGGATAGTGCCTCCCTTGTGAACTTGTTCATTTGGCCATTTTCATCCTTAGAAGGTGGCTGAAAGAAACCAAAATACGGGCTAAGATTCGATCCCATTAGATGCAGACAGCTGAATATTCTGACCTTAACCAGGGATGCTGCCTAAGTTGTCACCTTGTCCATTTAGGCATCCTCACCCTCAGACGGTGGCTGAAAGAAACCAAAAATACAATTAAGATTTGATTAGATGAGATGAAGACAGCTGGATATACTGATCTATTCCATGGATACTGCCTATCTTGTGAGCTTGTCCATTTTGCCATTTCCATCCTCAGAAAGAGGCTGAAAGAAACAAAAATTCCAGCTTAGATTTGATCAGATTAGATGCAGACAGCTGAATATTCTGACCTTAACCAGGGATGCTACCTCAGTTGTCAGCTTATCCATTTAGGCATCCTCACCCTCAGACGGTGGCTGAAAGATACCAAAAATACAATTAAGATTTGATTTGATTAGATGTAGACAGCTGGATATATTGATCTAATCAAAGGATACTGGCTCCGTTGTCAGTTTATACATTTGGCCATGTTCATCCTCAGAAGGTGGCTGAAAGAAACAAAAATTCCAGCTTAGATTTGATCAGATTAGATGCAGACAGCTGAATATTCTGACCTTAATCAGGGATGCTACCTCAGATGTCAGCTTGTCCATTTAGGCATCCTCAACATCAGACGGTGGCTGAAAGAAACCAAAAATACAATTAGGATTTGATTAGATGAGATGAAGACAGCTGGATATACTGATCTATTCCATGGATACTGCCTATCTTGTGAGCTTGTCCATTTTGCCATTTTCATCCTCAGAAAGAGGCTGAAAGAAACAAAAATTCCAGCTTAGATTTGATCAGATTAGATGCAGACAGCTGAATATTCTGACCTTAACCAGGGATGCTACCTCAGTTGTCAGCTTATCCATTTAGGCATCCTCACCCTCAGACGGTGGCTGAAAGATACCAAAAATACAATTAAGATTTGATTTGATTAGATGTAGACAGCTGGATATATTGATCTAATCAAAGGATACTGGCTCCGTTGTCAGCTTATACATTTGGCCATGTTCATCCTCAGAAGGTGGCTGAAAGAAACAAAAATTCCAGTTTAGATTTGATCAGATTAGATGCATACAGCTGAATATTCTGACCTTAACCAAGGATGCTCCCTCAGTTGTCAGCTTGTCCATTTAGGCATCCTCAACATCAGACGGTGGCTGAAAGAAACCAAAAATACAATTAAGATTTGATTTGATTAGATGTAGACAGCTGGATATACTGATCTAATCAAAGGATACTGCCTCCGTTGTCAGTTTATCCATTTGGCCATGTTCATCCTCGTAAAGTGGCTGAAAGAAACAAAAATTCCATCTTAGATTTGATCAGATTAGATGCAGACAGCTGAATATTCTGACCTTAACCAGGGATGCTACCTCAGTTGTCAGCTTGTCCATTTAGGCATCCTCACCCTCAGACGGTGGCTGAAAGATACCAAAAATACAATTAAGATTTGATTAGATTAGAGGTAGACAGCAGGATATACTGATCTAATCAACGGAAAGTGCCTCCCTTGTGAGCTTGTTCATTTGGCCATTTTCATCCTCAGAAGGTGGCTGAAAGAAACCAAAATACGAGCTAAGATTCAATCAGATTAGATGCAGACAGCTGAATATTCTGACCTTAACCAGGGATGCTACCTAAGTTGTCACCTTGTCCGTTTAGGCATCCTCACCCTCAGACGGTGGCTGAAAGAAACCAAAAATACAATTAGGATTTGATTAGATTAGATGTAGACAGCTGGATATACTGATCTAATCAAAGGATATTGCCTCCGTTGTCAGTTTATCCATTTGGCCATGTTCATCTTCAGAAGGTGGCTGAAAGAAACAAAAATTCCAGCTTAGATTTGATCAGATTAGATGCATACAGCTGAATATTCTGACCTTAACCAGGGATGCTCCCTCAGTTGTCAGCTTGTCCATTTAGGCGTCCTCAGCATCAGACGGTGGTTGAAAGAAACCAAAAATACAATTAAGATTTGATTTGATTAGATGTAGACAGCTAGATATACTGATCTAATCCAAGGATACTGGCTCCGTTGTCACCTTATACATTTGGCCATGTTCATCCTCAGAAGGTGGCTGAAAGAAACAAAAATTCCAGTTTAGATTTGATCAGATTAGATGCATACAGCTAAATATTCTGACCTTAACCAGGGATGCTACCTCAGATGTCAGCTTGTCCATTTAGGCATCCTCAACATCAGACGGTGGCTGAAAGAAACCAAAAATACAATTAAGATTTGATTAGATGAGATGAAGACAGCTGGATATACTGATCTAATCCATGGATACTGCCTACCTTGTGAGCTTGTCCATTTTGCCATTTTCATCCTCAGAAAGAGGCTGAAAGAAACAAAAATTCCAGCTTAGATTTGATCAGATTAGATGCAGACAGCTGAATATTCTGACCTTAACCAGGGATGCTACCTCAGTTGTCAGCTTGTCCATTTAGGCATCCTCACCCTCAGACGGTGGCTAAAAGATACCAAAAATACAATTAAGATTTGATTAGATTAGATATAGACAGCTGGATATACTGATCTAATCAAAGGATACTGCCTCCGTTGTCAGCTTATATATTTGGCCATGTTCATCCTCAGAAGGTGACTGAAAGAAACAAAAATTCTAGTTTAGATTTGATCAGATTAGATGCAGACAGCTGAATATTCTGACCTTAACCAGGAATGCTCCCTCAGTTGTCAGCTTGTCCATTTAGGCATCCTCAACATCAGACGGTGGCTGAAAGAAACCAAAAATACAATTAAGATTTGATTTGATTAGATGTAGACAGCTGGATATACTGATCTAATCCAAGGATACTAGCTCCGTTGTCAGCTTATACATTTGGCCATGTTCATCCTCAGAAGGTGGCTGAAAGAAACAAAAATTCCAGTTTAGATTTGATCAGAATAGATGCATACAGCTGAATATTCTGATCTTAACCAGGGATGCTCCCTCAGTTGTCAGCTTGTCCATTTAGGCATCCTCAACATCAGACGGTGGCTGAAAGAAACCAAAAATACAATTAAGATTTGATTTGATTAGATGTAGACAGCTAGATATACTGATCTAATCAAAGGATACTGCCTCCGTTGGCAGTTTATCCATTTGGCCATGTTCATCCTCGGAAAGTGGCTGAAAGAAACAAAAATTCCAGCTTAGATTTGATCAGATTAGATGCAGACAGCTGAATATTCTGACCTTAACCAGGGATGCTACCTCAGTTGTCAGCTTGTCCATTTAGGCATCCTCAACATCAGACAGAGGCTGAAAGAAATCAAAAATACAATTAAGATTTGATTAGATTAGAGGTAGACAGCAGGATATACTGATCTAATCAACGGATAGTGCCTCCCTTGTGAACTTGTTCATTTGGCCATTTTCATCCTTAGAAGGTGGCTGAAAGAAACCAAAATACGAGCTAAGATTCGATCCCATTAGATGCAGACAGCTGAATATTCTGACCTTAACCAGGGATGCTACCTAAGTTGTCACCTTGTCCATTTAGGCATCCTCACCCTCAGACGGTGGCTGAAAGAAACCAAAAATACAATTAAGATTTGATTAGATTAGATGTAGACAGCTGGATATACTGATCTAATCAAAGGATATTGCCTCCGTTGTCAGTTTATCCATTTGGCCATGTTCATCTTCAGAAGGTGGCTGAAAGAAACAAAAATTCCAGCTTAGATTTGATCAGATTAGATGCAGACAGCTGAATATTCTGACCTTAATCAGGGATGCTACCTCAGATGTCAGCTTGTCCATTTAGGCATCCTCAACATCAGACGGTGGCTGAAAGAAACCAAAAATACAATTAAGATTTGATTAGATGAGATGAAGACAGCTGGATATACTGATCTATTCCATGGATACTGCCTATCTTGTGAGCTTGTCCATTTTGCCATTTTCATCCTCAGAAAGAGGCTGAAAGAAACAAAAATTCCAGCTTAGATTTGATCAGATTAGATGCAGACAGCTGAATATTCTGACCTTAACCAGGGATGCTACCTCAGTTGTCAGCTTATCCATTTAGGCATCCTCACCCTCAGACGGTGGCTGAAAGATACCAAAAATACAATTAAGATTTGATTTGATTAGATGTAGACAGCTGGATATATTGATCTAATCAAAGGATACTGGCTCCGTTGTCAGCTTATACATTTGGCCATGTTCATCCTCAGAAGGTGGCTGAAAGAAACAACAATTCCAGTTTAGATTTGATCAGATTAGATGCATACAGCTGAATATTCTGACCTTAACCAAGGATGCTCCCTCAGTTGTCAGCTTGTCCATTTAGGCATCCTCAACATCAGACGGTGGCTGAAAGAAACCAAAAATACAATTAAGATTTGATTTGATTAGATGTAGACAGCTGGATATACTGATCTAATCAAAGGATACTGCCTCCGTTGTCAGTTTATCCATTTGGCCATGTTCATCCTCGGAAAGTGGCTGAAAGAAACAAAAATTCCAGCTTAGATTTGATCAGATTAGATGCAGACAGCTGAATATTCTGACCTTAACCAGGGATGCTACCTCAGTTGTCAGCTTGTCCATTTAGGCATCCTCACCGTCAGACGGTGGCTGAAAGATACCAAGAATACAATTAAGATTTTATTAGATTAGAGGTAGACAGCAGGATATACTGATCTAATCAACGGAAAGTGCCTCCCTTGTGAGCTTGTTCATTTGGCCATTTTCATCCTCAGAAGGTGGCTGAAAGAAACCAAAATACGAGCTAAGATTCAATCAGATTAGATGCAGACAGCTGAATATTCTGACCTTAACCAGGGATGCTACCTCAGTTGTCAGCTTTTCCATTTAGGCATCCTCACCCTCAGACGGTGGCTGAAAGATACCAAAAATACAATTAAGATTTGATTAGATTAGATGTAGACAGCTGGATATACTGATCTAATCAAAGGATACTGCCTCCATTGTCAGCTCATACATTTGGCCATGTTCATCCTCAGAAGGTGGCTGAAAGAAACAAAAATTTCAGTTTAGATTTGATCAGATTAGATGCACACAGCTGAATATTCTGACCTTAACAAGGGATGCTACCTCAGTTGTCAGCTTGTCCATTTAGGCATCCTCAACATCAGACGGTGGCTGAAAGAAACCAAAAATACAATTAAGATTTGATTTGATTAGATGTAGACAGCTGGATATACTGATCTAATCAAAGGATACTGCCTCCGTTGTCAGTTTATACATTTGGCCATGTTCATCCTCAGAAGGTGGCTGAAAGAAACAAAAATTCCAGCTTAGATTTGATCAGCTTAGATGCAGACAGCTGAATATTCTGACCTTAACCAGGGATGCTACCTCAGATGTCAGCTTGTCCATTTAGACATCCTCAACATCAGACAGAGGCTGAAAGAAACCAAAAATACAATTAAGATTTGATTAGATTAGATGGAGACAGCTGGATATACTGATCTAATACAGGGACACTACCTCCCATGTGAGCTTGTCCATTTGACCATTTTCATCCTCAGAAGGTGGCTGAAAGAAACAAAAAATCTGTCTTAGATTTGATTAGATTATATGCAGACAGCTCAATATTCTGGCCTTGTCCAGGGATGCTGCCTCATTTCTTAGCTTGTCCGTTTGGGCATCTTCACCCTCAGACTGTGGCTGAAAGAAACTGAAAATCCAGTTAACAGTTTGCTAGATTAGATGTAGACAGCTGGATATACTGATCTAATCCAGGGACACTGCCTCCCTTGTGAGCTTGTCCATTAGACCATTTTCATTCTCAGAAGGAGGCTGAACGAAACGAAAAATCCAGCTAAATTTTGATTAGATTAGATGCAGACAGCTCAATATTCTGACCTTATCCAGGGATGCTGCCTCAGTTTTCAGCAAGTCCGTTTAGGCATCTTCATCCTCAGTCAGTGGCTAAAAGAAACCAAAAACCCAGTTAAGACTTGATTAGATTATATGCAGACAGCTGGATTTTCAATCTGATCCAAGGATACTGCCTCCATTGTCAGCTTGTCCATTTGGCTATTTTCATTATCAGAAGGTGGCTAAATGAAACATCCAGTTTAGATTTTATCAGATTAGATACAAACAGCTGGATGTACTGATCTAATCCAGAGATATTGCCTGCTCTGTCAGTTTTTCCATTTGGCCATTTTCATTCTCAGAAGGTGGCTTAAAGAAAGAAAAAATCAAATTTATATTTGATCAGATTAGATGCAGACAGCTGAATATTCTGACCTTAACCTGGGATGCTACCTCAGTTGTCACCTTGTCCATTTAGGCATCCTAACCCTCAGACGGTGGATGAAAGAAACCAAAAATACAATTAAGATTTGATTAGATTAGATGTAGACAGCTGGATATACTGATCTAATCAAAGGATACTGCCTCCGTTGTCAGTTTATACATTTGGCCATGTTCATCTTCAGAAGGTGGCTGAAAGAAAAAAAAAATCCAGCTTAGATTTGATCAGATTAGATGCAGACAGCTGAATATTCTGACCTTAACCAGGGATGCTACCTCAGATGTCAGCTTGTCCATTTAGGCATCCTCAACATCAGACGGTGGCTGAAAGAAACCAAAAATACAATTAAGATTTGATTAGATGAGATGAAGACAGCTGGATATACTGATCTAATCCATGGATACTGCCTACCTTGTGAGCTTGTCCATTTTGCCATTTTCATCCTCAGAAAGAGGCTGAAAGAAACAAAAATTCCAGCTTAGATTTGATCAGATTAGATGCAGACAGCTGAATATTCTGACCTTAACCAGGGATGCTACCTCAGTTGTCAGCTTGTCCATTTAGGCATCCTCACCCTCAGACGGTGGCTGAAAGATACCAAAAATACAATTAAGATTTGATTAGATTAGATGTAGACAGCTGGATATACTGATCTAATCAAAGGATACTGCCTCCGTTGTCAGTTTATACATTTGGCCATGTTCATCCTCAGAAGGTGGCTGAAAGAAACAAAAATTCCAGTTTAGATTTGATCAGATTAGATGCAGACGGCTGAATATACTGACCTTAACCAGGGATGCTCCCTCAGTTGTCGGCTTGTCCATTTAGGCATCCTCAACATCAAACGGTGTCTGAAAGAAACCAAAAATACAATTAAGATTTGATTTGATTAGATGTAGACAGCTGGATATACTGATCTAATCAAAGGATACTGCCTCCGTTGTCAGCTTATACATTTGGCCATGTTCATACTCAGAAGGTGGCTGAAAGAAACAAAAATTCCAGTTTAGATTTGATCAGATTAGATGCATACAGCTGAATATTCTGATTTTAACCAGGGATGCTCCCTCAGTTGTCAGCTTGTCCATTTAGGCATCCTCAACATCAGACGGTGGCTGAAAGAAACCAAAAATACAATTAAGAGATAGATTTTGATTAGATGTAGACAGCTAGATATACTGATCTAATCAAAGGATACTGCCTCCGTTGGCAGTTTATCCATTTGGCCATGTTCATCCTCGGAAAGTGGCTGAAAGAAACAAAAATTCCAGCTTAGATTTGATCAGATTAGATGCAGACAGCTGCATATTCTGACCTTAACCAGGGATGCTACCTCAGTTGTCAGCTTGTGCATTTAGGCATCCTCAACATCAGACAGAGGCTGAAAGAAATCAAAAATACAATTAAGATTTGATTAGATTAGAGGTAGACAGCAGGATATACTGATCTAATCAACGGATTGTGCCTCCCTTGTGAACTTGTTCATTTGGCCATTTTCATCCTCAGAAGGTGGCTGAAAGAAACCAAAATACGAGCTAAGATTCGATCCCATTAGATGCAGACAGCTGAATATTCTGACCTTAACCAGGGATGCTACCTAAGTTGTCACCTTGTCCATTTAGGCATCCTCACCCTCAGACGGTGGCTGAAAGATGCCAAAAATACAATTAAGATTTGATTAGATTAGATGTAGACAGCTGGATATACTGATCTAATCAAAGGATACTGCCTCCGTTGTCAGTTTATCCATTTGGCCATGTTCATCCTCGGAAAGTGGCTGAAAGAAACAAAAATTCCAGCTTAGATTTGATCAGATTAGATGCAGACAGCTGAATATTCTGACCTTAACCAGGGATGCTGCCTCAGTTGTCAGCTTGTCCATTTAGGCATCCTCACCCTCAGACGGTGGCTGAAAGATACCAAAAATACAATTAAGATTTGATTAGATTAGAGGTAGACAGCAGGATATACTGATCTAATCAACGGAAAGTGCCTCCCTTGTGAGCTTGTTCATTTGGCCATTTTCATCCTCAGAAGGTGGCTGAAAGAAACCAAAATACGAGCGAAGATTCGATCAGATTAGATGCAGACAGCTGAATATTCTGACCTTAACCAGGGATGCTACCTCAGTTGTCAGCTTGTCCATTTAGGCATCCTCACCCTCAGACGGTGGCTGAAAGAAACCAAAAATACAATTAAGATTTGATTAGATTAGATGTAGACAGCTGGATATACTGATCTAATCAAAGGATATTGCCTCCGTTGTCAGTTTATCCATTTGGCCATGTTCATCTTCAGAAGGTGGCTGAAAGAAACAAAAATTCCAGCTTAGATTTGATCAGATTAGATGCAGACAGCTGAATATTCTGACCTTAACCAGGGATGCTACCTCAGATGTCAGCTTGTCCATTTAGGCATCCTCAACATCAGACGGTGGCTGAAAGAAACCAAAAATACAATTAAGATTTGATTAGATGAGATGAAGACAGCTGGATATACTGATCTAATCCATGGATACTGCCTATTTTGTGAGCTTGTCCATTTTGCCATTTTCATCCTCACAAAGAGGCTGAAAGAAACAAAAATTCCAGTTTAGATTTGATCAGATTAGATGCAGACAGCTGAATATTCTGACCTTAACCAGGGATGCTACCTCAGTTGTCACCTTATCCATTTAGGCATCCTCACCCTCAGACGGTGGCTGAAAGATACCAAAAATACAATTAAGATTTGATTAGATTAGATGTAGACAGCTGGATATACTGATCTAATCAAAGGATACTGGCTCCGTTGTCAGTTTATCCATTTGGCCATGTTCATCCTCGGAAAGTGGCTGAAAGAAACAAAAATTCCAGCTTAGATTTGATCAGATTAGATGCAGACAGCTGAATATTCTGACCTTAACCAGGGATGCTACCTCAGTTGTCAGCTTGTCCATTTAGGCATCCTCACCCTCAGACGGTGGCTGAAAGATACCAAGAATACAATTAAGATTTGATTAGATTAGAGGTAGACAGCAGGATATACTGATCTAATCAACGGAAAGTGCCTCCCTTGTGAGCTTGTTCATTTGGCCATTTTCATCCTCAGAAGGTGGCTGAAAGAAACCAAAATACGAGCTAAGATTCAATCAGATTAGATGCAGACAGCTGAATATTCTGACCTTAACCAGGGATGCTACCTAAGTTGTCACCTTGTCCATTTAAGCATCCTCAACCTCAGACGGTGGCTGAAAGAAACCAAAAATACAATTAAGATTTGATTAGATTAGATGTAGACAGCTGGATATACTGATCTAATCAAAGGATATTGCCTCCGTTGTCAGTTTATCCATTTGGCCATGTTCATCTTCAGAAGGTGGCTGAAAGAAACAAAAATTCCAGTTTAGATTTGATCAGATTAGATGCAGACAGCTGAATATTCTGACCTTAACCAGGGATGCTCCCTCAGTTGTCAGCTTGTCCATTTAGGCATCCTCACCCTCAGACGGTGGCTGAAAGATACCAAAAATACAATTAAGATTTGATTAGATTAGATGTAGACAGCTGGATATACTGATCTAATCAAAGGATACTGCCTCCGTTGTCAGCTCATACATTTGGCCATGTTCATCCTCAGAAGGTGGCTGAAAGAAACAAAAATTTCAGTTTAGATTTGATCAGATTAGATGCACACAGCTGAATATTCTGACCTTAACCAGGGATGCTCCCTCAGTTGTCAGCTTGTCCATTTAGGCATCCTCATCATCAGACGGTGGCTGAAAGAAACCAAAAATACAATTAAGATTTGATTTGATTAGATGTAGACAGCTGGATATACTGATCTAATCAAAGGATACTGCCTCCGTTGTCAGTTTATACATTTGGCCATGTTCATCCTCAGAAGGTGGCTGAAAGAAACAAAAATTCCAGCTTAGATTTGATCAGCTTAGATGCAGACAGCTGAATATTCTGACCTTAACCAGGGATGGTACCTCAGATGTCAGCTTGTCCATTTAGGCATCCTCAACATCAGACAGAGGCTGAAAGAAATCAAAAATACAATTAAGATTTGATTAGATTAGATGGAGACAGCTGGATATACTGATCTAATACAGGGACACTGCCTCCCTTGTGAGCTTGTCCATTTGACCATTTTCATCCTCAGAAGGTGGCTGAAAGAAACGAAAAATCCATCTTAGATTTGATTAGATTATATGCAGACAGCTCAATATTCTGGCCTTGTCCAGGGATGCTGCCTCATTTCTTAGCTTGTCCGTTTGGGCATCTTCACCCTCAGACTGTGGTTGAAAGAAACTGAAAATCCAGTTAACAGTTTGCTAGATTAGATGTAGACAGCTGGATATACTGATCTAATCCAGGGACACTGCCTCCCTTGTGAGCTTGTCCATTAGACCATTTTCATTCTCAGAAGGAGGCTGAACGAAACGAAAAATCCAGCTAAGATTTGATTAGATTAGATGCAGACAGTTCAATATTCTGACCTTATCCAGGGATGCTGCCTCAGTTTTCAGCAAGTCCGTTTAGGCATCTTCATCCTCAGTCAGTGGCTAAAAGAAACCAAAAACCCAGTTAAGACTTGATTAGATTATATGCAGACAGCTGGATTTTCAATATGATCCAAGGAGCTTGTCCATTTGGCTATTTTCATTATCAGAAGGTGGCTAAACGAAACATCCAGTTTAGATTTTATCAGATTAGATACAAACAGCTGGATGTACTGATCTAATCCAGAGATATTGCCTCCTCTGTCAGTTTTTCCATTTGGCCATTTTCATTCTCAGAAGGTGGCTTAAAGAAAGAAAAAATAAAATTTATATTTGATCAGATTAGATGCAGACAGCTGAATATTCTGACCTTAACCAGGGATGCTACCTCAGTTGTTAGCTTGTCCATTAGGCATCCTCAACTTCAGATGGTGGCTGAAAGAAACCAAAAATACAATTAAGATTTGATTAGATTAGATGTAGACAGCTGAATATTCTGACCTTAACCAGGGATGCTACCTCAGATGTCAGCTTGTCCATTTAGGCATCCTCAACATCAGACGGTGGTTGAAAGAAACCAAAAATAAAATTAAGATTGATTAGATGAGATGAAGACAGCTGGATATACTGATCTAATCCATGGATACTGCCTACCTTGTGAGCTTGTCCATTTTGCCATTTTCATCCTCAGAAAGAGGCTGAAAGAAACAAAAATTCCACCTTAGATTTGATCAGATTAGATGCAGACAGCTGAATATTCTGACCTTAACCAGGGATGCTACCTCAGTTGTCAGCTTGTCCATTTAGGCATCCTCACCCTCAGACGGTGGCTAAAAGATACCAAAAATACAATTAAGATTTGATTAGATTAGATGTAGACAGCTGGATATACTGATCTAATCAAGGGATACTGCCTCCGTTGTCAGCTTATACATTTGGCCATGTTCATCCTCAGAAGGTGGCTGAAAGAAACAAAAATTCCAGTTTAGATTTGATCAGATTAGATGCAGACAGGTGAATATTCTGACCTTAACCAGGAATGCTCCCTCAGTTGTCAGCTTGTCCATTTAGGCATCCTCAACATCAGACGGTGGCTGAAAGAAACCAAAAATACAATTAAGATTTGACTTGATTAGATGTAGACAGCTGGATATACTGATCTAATCCAAGGATACTGGCTCCGTTGTCAGCTTATACATTTGGCCATGTTCATCCTCAGAAGGTGGCTGAAAGAAACAAAAATTCCAGTTTAGATTTGATCAGATTAGATGCATACAGCTGAATATTCTGCTCTTAACCAGGGATGCTCCCTCAGTTGTCAGCTTGTCCATTTAGGCATCCTCAACATCAGACGGTGGCTGAAAGAAACCAAAAATACAATTAAGATTTGATTTGATTAGATGTAGACAGCTAGATATACTGATCTAATCAAAGGATACTGCCTCCGTTGGCAGTTTATCCATTTGGCCATGTTCATCCTCGGAAAGTGGCTGAAAGAAACAAAAATTCCAGCTTAGATTTGATCAGATTAGATGCAGACAGCTGAATATTCTGACCTTAACCAGGGATGCTACCTCAGTTGTCAGCTTGTCCATTTAGGCATCCTCAACATCAGACAGAGGCTGAAAGAAATCAAAAATACAATTAAGAGTTGATTAGATGAGATGAAGACAGCTGGATATACTGATCTAATCCATGGATACTGCCTATCTTGTGAGCTTGTTCATTTGGCCATTTTCATCCTCAGAAGGTGGCTGAAAGAATCCAAAATACGAGCTAAGATTCGATCCCATTAGATGCAGACAGCTGAATATTCTGACCTTAACCAGGGATGCTACCTAAGTTGTCACCTTGTCCATTTAGGCATCCTCACCCTCAGACGGTGGCTGAAAGAAACCAAAAATACAATTAAGATTTGATTAGATTAGATGTAGACAGCTGGATATACTGATCTAATCAAAGGATATTGCCTCCGTTGTCAGTTTATCCATTTGGCCATGTTCATCTTCAGAAGGTGGCTGAAAGAAACAAAAATTCCAGCTTAGATTTGATCAGATTAGATGCAGACCGCTGAATATTCTGACCTTAACCAGGGATGCTACCTCAGATGTCAGCTTGTCCATTTAGGCATCCTCAACATCAGACGGTGGCTGAAAGAAACCAAAAATACAATTAAGAGTTGATTAGATGAGATGAAGACAGCTGGATATACTGATCTAATCCATGGATACTGCCTATTTTGTGAGCTTGTCCATTTTGCCATTTTCATCCTCAGAAAGAGGCTTAAAGAAACAAAAATTCCAGCTTAGATTTGATCAGATTAGATGCAGACAGCTGAATATTCTGACCTTAACCAGGGATGCTACCTCAGTTGTCAGCTTATCCATTTAGGCATCCTCACCCTCAGACGGTGGCTGATTGATACCAAAAATACAATTAAGATTTGATTAGATTAGATGTAGACAGCTGGATATACTGATCTAATCAAAGGATACTGCCTCCGTTGTCAGCTTATACATTTGGCCATGTTCATCCTCAGAAGGTGGCTGAAAGAAACAAAAATTCCAGTTTAGATTTGATCAGATTAGATGCAGACAGCTGAATATACTGACCTTAACCAGGGATGCTCCCTCAGTTGTCGGCTTGTCCATTTAGGCATCCTCAACATCAAACGGTGGCTGAAAGAAACCAAAAATACAATTAAGATTTGATTTGATTAGATGTAGACAGCTGGATATACTGATCTAATCAAAGGATACTGCCTCCGTTGTCAGCTTATACATTTGGCCATGTTCATACTCAGAAGGTGGCTGAAAGAAACAAAAATTCCAGTTTAGATTTGATCAGATTAGATGCATACAGCTGAATATTCTGATCTTAACCAGGGATGCTCCCTCAGTTGTCAGCTTGTCCATTTAGGCATCCTCAACATCAGACGGTGGCTGAAAGAAATCAAAAATACAATTAAGATTTGATTAGATTAGAGGTAGACAGCAGGATATACTGATCTAATCAACGGATAGTGCCTCCCTTGTGAACTTGTTCATTTGGCCATTTTCATCCTCAGAAGGTGGCTGAAAGAAACCAAAATCCGAGCTAAGATTCGATCCCATTAGATGCAGACAGCTGAATATTCTGACCTTAACCAGGGATGCTACCTAAGTTGTCACCTTGTCCATTTAGGCATCCTCACCCTCAGACGGTGGCTGAAAGATACCAAAAATACAATTAAGATTTGATTAGATTAGATGTAGACAGCTGGATATACTGATCTAATCAAAGGATACTGCCTCCGTTGTCAGTTTATCCATTTGGCCATGTTCATCCTCGGAAAGTGGCTGAAAGAAACAAAAATTCCAGCTTAGATTTGATCAGATTAGATGCAGACAGCTGAATATTCTGACCTTAACCAGGGATGCTACCTCAGTTGTCAGCTTGTCCATTTAGGCATCCTCAACATCAGACAGAGGCTGAAAGAAATCAAAAATACAATTAAGAGTTGATTAGATGAGATGAAGACAGCTGGATATACTGATCTAATCCATGGATACTGCCTATCTTGTGAGCTTGTTCATTTGGCCATTTTCATCCTCAGAAGGTGGCTGAAAGAATCCAAAATACGAGCTAAGATTCGATCCCATTAGATGCAGACAGCTGAATATTCTGACCTTAACCAGGGATGCTACCTAAGTTGTCACCTTGTCCATTTAGGCATCCTCACCCTCAGACGGTGGCTGAAAGAAACCAAAAATACAATTAAGATTTGATTAGATTAGATGTAGACAGCTGGATATACTGATCTAATCAAAGGATATTGCCTCCGTTGTCAGTTTATCCATTTGGCCATGTTCATCTTCAGAAGGTGGCTGAAAGAAACAAAAATTCCAGCTTAGATTTGATCAGATTAGATGCAGACCGCTGAATATTCTGACCTTAACCAGGGATGCTACCTCAGATGTCAGCTTGTCCATTTAGGCATCCTCAACATCAGACGGTGGCTGAAAGAAACCAAAAATACAATTAAGAGTTGATTAGATGAGATGAAGACAGCTGGATATACTGATCTAATCCATGGATACTGCCTATCTTGTGAGCTTGTCCATTTTGCCATTTTCATCCTCAGAAAGAGGCTTAAAGAAACAAAAATTCCAGCTTAGATTTGATCAGATTAGATGCAGACAGCTGAATATTCTGACCTTAACCAGGGATGCTACCTCAGTTGTCAGCTTATCCATTTAGGCATCCTCACCCTCAGACGGTGGCTGAAAGATACCAAAAATACAATTAAGATTTGATTAGATTAGATGTAGACAGCTGGATATACTGATCTAATCAAAGGATACTGCCTCCGTTGTCAGCTTATACATTTGGCCATGTTCATCCTCAGAAGGTGGCTGAAAGAAACAAAAATTCCAGTTTAGATTTGATCAGATTAGATGCAGACAGCTGAATATACTGACCTTAACCAGGGATGCTCCCTCAGTTGTCGGCTTGTCCATTTAGGCATCCTCAACATCAAACGGTGTCTGAAAGAAACCAAAAATACAATTAAGATTTGATTTGATTAGATGTAGACAGCTGGATATACTGATCTAATCAAAGGATACTGCCTCCGTTGTCAGCTTATACATTTGGCCATGTTCATACTCAGAAGGTGGCTGAAAGAAACAAAAATTCCAGTTTAGATTTGATCAGATTAGATGCATACAGCTGAATATTCTGATCTTAACCAGGGATGCTCCCTCAGTTGTCAGCTTGTCCATTTAGGCATCCTCAACATCAGACGGTGGCTGAAAGAAACCAAAAATACAATTAAGAGATAGATTTTGATTAGATGTAGACAGCTAGATATACTGATCTAATCAAAGGATACTGCCTCCGTTGGCAGTTTATCCATTTGGCCATGTTCATCCTCGGAAAGTGGCTGAAAGAAACAAAAATTCCAGCTTAGATTTGATCAGATTAGATGCAGACAGCTGCATATTCTGACCTTAACCAGGGATGCTACCTCAGTTGTCAGCTTGTGCATTTAGGCATCCTCAACATCAGACAGAGGCTGAAAGAAATCAAAAATACAATTAAGATTTGATTAGATTAGAGGTAGACAGCAGGATATACTGATCTAATCAACGGATAGTGCCTCCCTTGTGAACTTGTTCATTTGGCCATTTTCATCCTCAGAAGGTGGCTGAAAGAAACCAAAATACGAGCTAAGATTCGATCCCATTAGATGCAGACAGCTGAATATTCTGACCTTAACCAGGGATGCTACCTAAGTTGTCACCTTGTCCATTTAGGCATCCTCACCCTCAGACGGTGGCTGAAAGATACCAAAAATACAATTAAGATTTGATTAGATTAGATGTAGACAGCTGGATATACTGATCTAATCAAAGGATACTGCCTCCGTTGTCAGTTTATCCATTTGGCCATGTTCATCCTCGGAAAGTGGCTGAAAGAAACAAAAATTCCAGCTTAGATTTGATCAGATTAGATGCAGACAGCTGAATATTCTGACCTTAACCAGGGATGCTACCTCAGTTGTCAGCTTGTCCATTTAGGCATCCCCACCCTCAGACGGTGGCTGAAAGATACCAAAAATACAATTAAGATTTGATTAGATTAGAGGTAGACAGCAGGATATACTGATCTAATCAACGGAAAGTGCCTCCCTTGTGAGCTTGTTCATTTGGCCATTTTCATCCTCAGAAGGTGGCTGAAAGAAACCAAAATACGAGCGAAGATTCGATCAGATTAGATGCAGACAGCTGAATATTCTGACCTTAACCAGGGATGCTACCTCAGTTGTCAGCTTGTCCATTTAGGCATCCTCACCCTCAGACGGTGGCTGAAAGAAACCAAAAATACAATTAAGATTTGATTAGATTAGATGTAGACAGCTGGATATACTGATCTAATCAAAGGATATTGCCTCCGTTGTCAGTTTATCCATTTGGCCATGTTCATCTTCAGAAGGTGGCTGAAAGAAACAAAAATTCCAGCTTAGATTTGATCAGATTAGATGCAGACAGCTGAATATTCTGACCTTAACCAGGGATGCTACCTCAGATGTCAGCTTGTCCATTTAGGCATCCTCAACATCAGACGGTGGCTGAAAGAAACCAAAAATACAATTAAGATTTGATTAGATGAGATGAAGACAGCTGGATATACTGATCTAATCCATGGATACTGCCTATTTTGTGAGCTTGTCCATTTTGCCATTTTCATCCTCACAAAGAGGCTGAAAGAAACAAAAATTCCAGCTTAGATTTGATCAGATTAGATGCAGACAGCTGAATATTCTGACCTTAACCAGGGATGCTACCTCAGTTGTCACCTTATCCATTTAGGCATCCTCACCCTCAGACGGTGGCTGAAAGATACCAAAAATACAATTAAGATTTGATTAGATTAGATGTAGACAGCTGGATATACTGATCTAATCAACGGAAAGTGCCTCCCTTGTGAGCTTGTTCATTTGGCCATTTTCATCCTCAGAAGGTGGCTGAAAGAAACCAAAATACGAGCTAAGATTCAATCAGATTAGATGCAGACAGCTGAATATTCTGACCTTAACCAGGGATGCTACCTAAGTTGTCACCTTGTCCATTTAGGCATCCTCAACCTCAGACGGTGGCTGAAAGAAACCAAAAATACAATTAAGATTTGATTAGATTAGATGTAGACAGCTGGATATACTGATCTAATCAAAGGATATTGCCTCCGTTGTCAGTTTATCCATTTGGCCATGTTCATCTTCAGAAGGTGGCTGAAAGAAACAAAAATTCCAGTTTAGATTTGATCAGATTAGATGCAGACAGCTGAATATTCTGACCTTAACCAGGGATGCTCCCTCAGTTGTCAGCTTGTCCATTTAGGCATCCTCACCCTCAGACGGTGGCTGAAAGATACCAAAAATACAATTAAGATTTGATTAGATTAGATGTAGACAGCTGGATATACTGATCTAATCAAAGGATACTGCCTCCGTTGTCAGCTCATACATTTGGCCATGTTCATCCTCAGAAGGTGGCTGAAAGAAACAAAAATTTCAGTTTAGATTTGATCAGATTAGATGCACACAGCTGAATATTCTGACCTTAACCAGGGATGCTCCCTCAGTTGTCAGCTTGTCCATTTAGGCATCCTCATCATCAGACGGTGGCTGAAAGAAACCAAAAATACAATTAAGATTTGATTTGATTAGATGTAGACAGCTGGATATACTGATCTAATCAAAGGATACTGCCTCCGTTGTCAGTTTATACATTTGGCCATGTTCATCCTCAGAAGGTGGCTGAAAGAAACAAAAATTCCAGCTTAGATTTGATCAGCTTAGATGCAGACAGCTGAATATTCTGACCTTAACCAGGGATGGTACCTCAGATGTCAGCTTGTCCATTTAGGCATCCTCAACATCAGACAGAGGCTGAAAGAAATCAAAAATACAATTAAGATTTGATTAGATTAGATGGAGACAGCTGGATATACTGATCTAATACAGGGACACTGCCTCCCTTGTGAGCTTGTCCATTTGACCATTTTCATCCTCAGAAGGTGGCTGAAAGAAACGAAAAATCCATTTTAGATTTGATTAGATTATATGCAGACAGCTCAATATTCTGGCCTTGTCCAGGGATGCTGCCTCATTTCTTAGCTTGTCCGTTTGGGCATCTTCACCCTCAGACTGTGGTTGAAAGAAACTGAAAATCCAGTTAACAGTTTGCTAGATTAGATGTAGACAGCTGGATATACTGATCTAATCCAGGGACACTGCCTCCCTTGTGAGCTTGTCCATTAGACCATTTTCATTCTCAGAAGGAGGCTGAACGAAACGAAAAATCCAGCTAAGATTTGATTAGATTAGATGCAGACAGTTCAATATTCTGACCTTATCCAGGGATGCTGCCTCAGTTTTCAGCAAGTCCGTTTAGGCATCTTCATCCTCAGTCAGTGGCTAAAAGAAACCAAAAACCCAGTTAAGACTTGATTAGATTATATGCAGACAGCTGGATTTTCAATATGATCCAAGGAGCTTGTCCATTTGGCTATTTTCATTATCAGAAGGTGGCTAAACGAAACATCCAGTTTAGATTTTATCAGATTAGATACAAACAGCTGGATGTACTGATCTAATCCAGAGATATTGCCTCCTCTGTCAGTTTTTCCATTTGGCCATTTTCATTCTCAGAAGGTGGCTTAAAGAAAGAAAAAATAAAATTTATATTTGATCAGATTAGATGCAGACAGCTGAATATTCTGACCTTAACCAGGGATGCTACCTCAGTTGTTAGCTTGTCCATTAGGCATCCTCAACTTCAGATGGTGGCTGAAAGAAACCAAAAATACAATTAAGATTTGATTAGATTAGATGTAGACAGCTGAATATTCTGACCTTAACCAGGGATGCTACCTCAGATGTCAGCTTGTCCATTTAGGCATCCTCAACATCAGACGGTGGTTGAAAGAAACCAAAAATAAAATTAAGATTTGATTAGAAGAGATGAAGACAGCTGGATATACTGATCTAATCCATGGATACTGCCTACCTTGTGAGCTTGTCCATTTTGCCATTTTCATCCTCAGAAAGAGGCTGAAAGAAACAAAAATTCCACCTTAGATTTGATCAGATTAGATGCAGACAGCTGAATATTCTGACCTTAACCAGGGATGCTACCTCAGTTGTCAGCTTGTCCATTTAGGCATCCTCACCCTCAGACGGTGGCTAAAAGATACCAAAAATACAATTAAGATTTGATTAGATTAGATGTAGACAGCTGGATATACTGATCTAATCAAGGGATACTGCCTCCGTTGTCAGCTTATACATTTGGCCATGTTCATCCTCAGAAGGTGGCTGAAAGAAACAAAAATTCCAGTTTAGATTTGATCAGATTAGATGCAGACAGGTGAATATTCTGACCTTAACCAGGAATGCTCCCTCAGTTGTCAGCTTGTCCATTTAGGCATCCTCAACATCAGACGGTGGCTGAAAGAAACCAAAAATACAATTAAGATTTGACTTGATTAGATGTAGACAGCTGGATATACTGATCTAATCCAAGGATACTGGCTCCGTTGTCAGCTTATACATTTGGCCATGTTCATCCTCAGAAGGTGGCTGAAAGAAACAAAAATTCCAGCTTAGATTTGATCAGATTAGATGCATACAGCTGAATATTCTGCTCTTAACCAGGGATGCTCCCTCAGTTGTCAGCTTGTCCATTTAGGCATCCTCAACATCAGACGGTGGCTGAAAGAAACCAAAAATACAATTAAGATTTGATTTGATTAGATGTAGACAGCTAGATATACTGATCTAATCAAAGGATACTGCCTCCGTTGGCAGTTTATCCATTTGGCCATGTTCATCCTCGGAAAGTGGCTGAAAGAAACAAAAATTCCAGCTTAGATTTGATCAGATTAGATGCAGACAGCTGAATATTCTGACCTTAACCAGGGATGCTACCTCAGTTGTCAGCTTGTCCATTTAGGCATCCTCAACATCAGACAGAGGCTGAAAGAAATCAAAAATACAATTAAGAGTTGATTAGATGAGATGAAGACAGCTGGATATACTGATCTAATCCATGGATACTGCCTATCTTGTGAGCTTGTTCATTTGGCCATTTTCATCCTCAGAAGGTGGCTGAAAGAATCCAAAATACGAGCTAAGATTCGATCCCATTAGATGCAGACAGCTGAATATTCTGACCTTAACCAGGGATGCTACCTAAGTTGTCACCTTGTCCATTTAGGCATCCTCACCCTCAGACGGTGGCTGAAAGAAACCAAAAATACAATTAAGATTTGATTAGATTAGATGTAGACAGCTGGATATACTGATCTAATCAAAGGATATTGCCTCCGTTGTCAGTTTATCCATTTGGCCATGTTCATCTTCAGAAGGTGGCTGAAAGAAACAAAAATTCCAGCTTAGATTTGATCAGATTAGATGCAGACCGCTGAATATTCTGACCTTAACCAGGGATGCTACCTCAGATGTCAGCTTGTCCATTTAGGCATCCTCAACATCAGACGGTGGCTGAAAGAAACCAAAAATACAATTAAGAGTTGATTAGATGAGATGAAGACAGCTGGATATACTGATCTAATCCATGGATACTGCCTATCTTGTGAGCTTGTCCATTTTGCCATTTTCATCCTCAGAAAGAGGCTTAAAGAAACAAAAATTCCAGCTTAGATTTGATCAGATTAGATGCAGACAGCTGAATATTCTGACCTTAACCAGGGATGCTACCTCAGTTGTCAGCTTATCCATTTAGGCATCCTCACCCTCAGACGGTGGCTGAAAGATACCAAAAATACAATTAAGATTTGATTAGATTAGATGTAGACAGCTGGATATACTGATCTAATCAAAGGATACTGCCTCCGTTGTCAGCTTATACATTTGGCCATGTTCATCCTCAGAAGGTGGCTGAAAGAAACAAAAATTCCAGTTTAGATTTGATCAGATTAGATGCAGACAGCTGAATATACTGACCTTAACCAGGGATGCTCCCTCAGTTGTCGGCTTGTCCATTTAGGCATCCTCAACATCAAACGGTGGCTGAAAGAAACCAAAAATACAATTAAGATTTGATTTGATTAGATGTAGACAGCTGGATATACTGATCTAATCAAAGGATACTGCCTCCGTTGTCAGCTTATACATTTGGCCATGTTCATACTCAGAAGGTGGCTGAAAGAAACAAAAATTCCAGTTTAGATTTGATCAGATTAGATGCATACAGCTGAATATTCTGATCTTAACCAGAGATGCTCCCTCAGTTGTCAGCTTGTCCATTTAGGCATCCTCAACATCAGACGGTGGCTGAAAGAAATCAAAAATACAATTAAGATTTGATTAGATTAGAGGTAGACAGCAGGATATACTGATCTAATCAACGGATAGTGCCTCCCTTGTGAACTTGTTCATTTGGCCATTTTCATCCTCAGAAGGTGGCTGAAAGAAACCAAAATCCGAGCTAAGATTCGATCCCATTAGATGCAGACAGCTGAATATTCTGACCTTAACCAGGGATGCTACCTAAGTTGTCACCTTGTCCATTTAGGCATCCTCACCCTCAGACGGTGGCTGAAAGATACCAAAAATACAATTAAGATTTGATTAGATTAGATGTAGACAGCTGGATATACTGATCTAATCAAAGGATACTGCCTCCGTTGTCAGTTTATCCATTTGGCCATGTTCATCCTCGGAAAGTGGCTGAAAGAAACAAAAATTCCAGCTTAGATTTGATCAGATTAGATGCAGACAGCTGAATATTCTGACCTTAACCAGGGATGCTACCTCAGTTGTCAGCTTGTCCATTTAGGCATCCTCACCCTCAGACGGTGGCTGAAAGATACCAAAAATACAATTAAGATTTGATTAGATTAGAGGTAGACAGCAGGATATACTGATCTAATCAACGGAAAGTGCATCCCTTGTGAGCTTGTTCATTTGGCCATTTTCATCCTCAGAAGGTGGCTGAAAGAAACCAAAATACGAGCTAAGATTCGATCAGATTAGATGCAGACAGCTGAATATTCTGACCTTAACCAGGGATGCTACCTCAGTTGTCAGCTTGTCCATTTAGGCATCCTCACCCTCAGACGGTGGCCTAAAGAAACCAAAAATACAATTAAGATTTGATTAGATTAGATGTAGACAGCTGGATATACTGATCTAATCAAAGGATATTGCCTCCGTTGTCAGTTTATCCATTTGGCCATGTTCATCTTCAGAAGGTGGCTGAAAGAAACAAAAATTCCAGCTTAGATTTGATCAGATTAGATGCAGACAGCTGAATATTCTGACCTTAACCAGGGATGCTACCTCAGATGTCAGCTTGTCCATTTAGGCATCCTCAACATCAGACGGTGGCTGAAAGAAACCAAAAATACAATTAAGATTTGATTAGATGAGATGAAGACAGCTGGATATACTGATCTAATCCATGGATACTGCCTTTTTTGTGAGCTTGTCCATTTTGCCATTTTCATCCTCACAAAGAGGCTGAAAGAAACAAAAATTCCAGCTTAGATTTGATCAGATTAGATGCAGACAGCTGAATATTCTGACCTTAACCAGGGATGCTACCTCAGTTGTCACCTTATCCATTTAGGCATCCTCACCCTCAGACGGTGGCTAAAAGATACCAAAAATACAATTAAGATTTGATTAGATTAGATGTAGACAGCTGGATATACTGATCTAATCAAAGGATACTGCCTCCGTTGTCAGCTTATACATTTGGCCATGTTCATCCTCAGAAGGTGGCTGAAAGAAACAAAAATTCCAGTTTAGATTTGATCAGATTAGATGCAGACAGCTGAATATTCTGACCTTAACCAGGAATGCTCCCTCAGTTGTCAGCTTGTCCATTTAGGCATCCTCAACATCAGACGGTGGCTGAAAGAAACAAAAAATACAATTAAGATTTGATTTGATTAGATGTAGACAGCTGGATATATTGATCTAATCAAAGGATACTGGCTCCGTTGTCAGTTTATCCATTTGGCCATGTTCATCCTCGGAAAGTGGCTGAAAGAAACAAAAATTCCAGCTTAGATTTGATCAGATTAGATGCAGACAGCTGAATATTCTGACCTTAACCAGGGATGCTACCTCAGTTGTCAGCTTGTCCATTTAGGCATCCTCACCCTCAGACGGTGGCTGAAAGATACCAAGAATACAATTAAGATTTGATTAGATTAGAGGTAGACAGCAGGATATACTGATCTAATCAACGGAAAGTGCCTCCCTTGTGAGCTTGTTCATTTGGCCATTTTCATCCTCAGAAGGTGGCTGAAAGAAACCAAAATACGAGCTAAGATTCAATCAGATTAGATGCAGACAGCTGAATATTCTGACCTTAACCAGGGATGCTACCTAAGTTGTCACCTTGTCCATTTAGGCATCCTCAACATCAGACGGTGGCTGAAAGAAACCAAAAATACAATTAAGATTTGATTTGATTAGATGTAGACAGCTGGATATACTGATCTAATCAAAGGATATTGCCTCCGTTGTCAGTTTATCCATTTGGCCATGTTCATCTTCAGAAGGTGGCTGAAAGAAACAAAAATTCCAGCTTAGATTTGATCAGATTAGATGCAGACAGCTGAATATTCTGACCTTAATCAGGGATGCTACCTCAGATGTCAGCTTGTCCATTTAGGCATCCTCAACATCAGACGGTGGCTGAAAGAAACCAAAAATACAATTAAGATTTGATTAGATGAGATGAAGACAGCTGGATATACTGATCTATTCCATGGATACTGCCTATCTTGTGAGCTTGTCCATTTTGCCATTTTCATCCTCAGAAAGAGGCTGAAAGAAACAAAAATTCCAGCTTAGATTTGATCAGATTAGATGCAGACAGCTGAATATTCTGACCTTAACCAGGGATGCTACCTCAGTTGTCAGCTTATCCATTTAGGCATCCTCACCCTCAGACGGTGGCTGAAAGATACCAAAAATACAATTAAGATTTGATTTGATTAGATGTAGACAGCTGGATATATTGATCTAATCAAAGGATACTGGCTCCGTTGTCAGCTTATACATTTGGCCATGTTCATCCTCAGAAGGTGGCTGAAAGAAACAAAAATTCCAGTTTAGATTTGATCAGATTAGATGCATACAGCTGAATATTCTGACCTTAACCAAGGATGCTCCCTCAGTTGTCAGCTTGTCCATTTAGGCATCCTCAACATCAGACGGTGGCTGAAAGAAACCAAAAATACAATTAAGATTTGATTTGATTAGATGTAGACAGCTGGATATACTGATCTAATCAAAGGATACTGCCTCCGTTGTCAGTTTATCCATTTGGCCATGTTCATCCTCGGAAAGTGGCTGAAAGAAACAAAAATTCCAGCTTAGATTTGATCAGATTAGATGCAGACAGCTGAATATTCTGACCTTAACCAGGGATGCTACCTCAGTTGTCAGCTTGTCCATTTAGGCATCCTCACCCTCAGACGGTGGCTGAAAGATACCAAGAATACAATTAAGATTTTATTAGATTAGAGGTAGACAGCAGGATATACTGATCTAATCAACGGAAAGTGCCTCCCTTGTGAGCTTGTTCATTTGGCCATTTTCATCCTCAGAAGGTGGCTGAAAGAAACCAAAATACGAGCTAAGATTCAATCAGATTAGATGCAGACAGCTGAATATTCTGACCTTAACCAGGGATGCTACCTCAGTTGTCAGCTTTTCCATTTAGGCATCCTCACCCTCAGACGGTGGCTGAAAGATACCAAAAATACAATTAAGATTTGATTAGATTAGATGTAGACAGCTGGATATACTGATCTAATCAAAGGATACTGCCTCCATTGCCAGCTCATACATTTGGCCATGTTCATCCTCAGAAGGTGGCTGAAAGAAACAAAAATTTCAGTTTAGATTTGATCAGATTAGATGCACACAGCTGAATATTCTGACCTTAACCAGGGATGCTACCTCAGTTGTCAGCTTGTCCATTTAGGCATCCTCAACATCAGACGGTGGCTGAAAGAAACCAAAAATACAATTAAGATTTGATTTGATTAGATGTAGACAGCTGGATATACTGATCTAATCAAAGGATACTGCCTCCGTTGTCAGTTTATACATTTGGCCATGTTCATCCTCAGAAGGTGGCTGAAAGAAACAAAAATTCCAGCTTAGATTTGATCAGCTTTGATGCAGACAGCTGAATATTCTGACCTTAACCAGGGATGCTACCTCAGATGTCAGCTTGTCCATTTAGACATCCTCAACATCAGACAGAGGCTGAAAGAAACCAAAAATACAATTAAGATTTGATTAGATTAGATGGAGACAGCTGGATATACTGATCTAATACAGGGACACTACCTCCCTTGTGAGCTTGTCCATTTGACCATTTTCATCCTCAGAAGGTGGCTGAAAGAAACAAAAAATCTGTCTTAGATTTGATTAGATTATATGCAGACAGCTCAATATTCTGGCCTTGTCCAGGGATGCTGCCTCATTTCTTAGCTTGTCCGTTTGGGCATCTTCACCCTCAGACTGTGGCTGAAAGAAACTGAAAATCCAGTTAACAGTTTGCTAGATTAGATGTAGACAGCTGGATATACTGATCTAATCCAGGGACACTGCCTCCCTTGTGAGCTTGTCCATTAGACCATTTTCATTCTCAGAAGGAGGCTGAACGAAACGAAAAATCCAGCTAAATTTTGATTAGATTAGATGCAGACAGCTCAATGTTCTGACCTTATCCAGGGATGCTGCCTCAGTTTTCAGCAAGTCCGTTTAGGCATCTTCATCCTCAGTCAGTGGCTAAAAGAAACCAAAAACCCAGTTAAGACTTGATTAGATTATATGCAGACAGCTGGATTTTCAATCTGATCCAAGGATACTGCCTCCATTGTCAGCTTGTCCATTTGGCTATTTTCATTATCAGAAGGTGGCTAAATGAAACATCCAGTTTAGATTTTATCAGATTAGATACAAACAGCTGGATGTACTGATCTAATCCAGAGATATTGCCTGCTCTGTCAGTTTTTCCATTTGGCCATTTTCATTCTCAGAAGGTGGCTTAAAGAAAGAAAAAATCAAATTTATATTTGATCAGATTAGATGCAGACAGCTGAATATTCTGACCTTAACCTGGGATGCTACCTCAGTTGTCACCTTGTCCATTTAGGCATCCTAACCCTCAGACGGTGGATGAAAGAAACCAAAAATACAATTAAGATTTGATTAGATTAGATGTAGACAGCTGGATATACTGATCTAATCAAAGGATACTGCCTCCGTTGTCAGTTTATACATTTGGCCATGTTCATCTTCAGAAGGTGGCTGAAAGAAAAAAAAAATCCAGCTTAGATTTGATCAGATTAGATGCAGACAGCTGAATATTCTGACCTTAACCAGGGATGCTACCTCAGATGTCAGCTTGTCCATTTAGGCATCCTCAACATCAGACGGTGGCTGAAAGAAACCAAAAATACAATTAAGATTTGATTAGATGAGATGAAGACAGCTGGATATACTGATCTAATCCATGGATACTGCCTACCTTGTGAGCTTGTCCATTTTGCCATTTTCATCCTCAGAAAGAGGCTGAAAGAAACAAAAATTCCAGCTTAGATTTGATCAGATTAGATGCAGACAGCTGAATATTCTGACCTTAACCAGGGATGCTACCTAAGTTGTCACCTTGTCCATTTAGGCATCCTCACCCTCAGACGGTGGCTGAAAGATACCAAAAATACAATTAAGATTTGATTAGATTAGATGTAGACTGCTGGATATACTGATCTAATCAAAGGATACTGCCTCCGTTGTCAGTTTATCCATTTGGCCATGTTCATCCTCGGAAAGTGGCTGAAAGAAACAAAAATTCCAGCTTAGATTTGATCAGATTAGATGCAGACAGCTGAATATTCTGACCTTAACCAGGGATGCTACCTCAGTTGTCAGCTTGTCCATTTAGGCATCCTCACCCTCAGACGGTGGCTGAAAGATACCAAAAATACAATTAAGATTTGATTAGATTAGAGGTAGACAGCAGGATATACTGATCTAATCAACGGAAAGTGCCTCCCTTGTGAGCTTGTTCATTTGGCCATTTTCATCCTCAGAAGGTGGCTGAAAGAAACCAAAATACGAGCGAAGATTCGATCAGATTAGATGCAGACAGCTGAATATTCTGACCTTAACCAGGGATGCTACCTCAGTTGTCAGCTTGTCCATTTAGGCATCCTCACCCTCAGACGGTGGCTGAAAGAAACCAAAAATACAATTAAGATTTGATTAGATTAGATGTAGACAGCTGGATATACTGATCTAATCAAAGGATATTGCCTCCGTTGTCAGTTTATCCATTTGGCCATGTTCATCTTCAGAAGGTGGCTGAAAGAAACAAAAATTCCAGCTTAGATTTGATCAGATTAGATGCAGACAGCTGAATATTCTGACCTTAACCAGGGATGCTACCTCAGATGTCAGCTTGTCCATTTAGGCATCCTCAACATCAGACGGTGGCTGAAAGAAACCAAAAATACAATTAAGATTTGATTAGATGAGATGAAGACAGCTGGATATACTGATCTAATCCATGGATACTGCCTATTTTGTGAGCTTGTCCATTTTGCCATTTTCATCCTCACAAAGAGGCTGAAAGAAACAAAAATTCCAGCTTAGATTTGATCAGATTAGATGCAGACAGCTGAATATTCTGACCTTAACCAGGGATGCTACCTCAGTTGTCACCTTATCCATTTAGGCATCCTCACCCTCAGACGGTGGCTGAAAGATACCAAAAATACAATTAAGATTTGATTAGATTAGATGTAGACAGCTGGATATACTGATCTAATCAAAGGATACTGGCTCCGTTGTCAGTTTATCCATTTGGCCATGTTCATCCTCGGAAAGTGGCTGAAAGAAACAAAAATTCCAGCTTAGATTTGATCAGATTAGATGCAGACAGCTGAATATTCTGACCTTAACCAGGGATGCTACCTCAGTTGTCAGCTTGTCCATTTAGGCATCCTCACCCTCAGACGGTGGCTGAAAGATACCAAGAATACAATTAAGATTTGATTAGATTAGAGGTAGACAGCAGGATATACTGATCTAATCAACGGAAAGTGCCTCCCTTGTGAGCTTGTTCATTTGGCCATTTTCATCCTCAGAAGGTGGCTGAAAGAAACCAAAATACGAGCTAAGATTCAATCAGATTAGATGCAGACAGCTGAATATTCTGACCTTAACCAGGGATGCTACCTCAGTTGTCAGCTTGTCCATTTAGGCATCCTCACCCTCAGACGGTGGCCTAAAGAAACCAAAAATACAATTAAGATTTGATTAGATTAGATGTAGACAGCTGGATATACTGATCTAATCAAAGGATATTGCCTCCGTTGTCAGTTTATCCATTTGGCCATGTTCATCTTCAGAAGGTGGCTGAAAGAAACAAAAATTCCAGTTTAGATTTGATCAGATTAGATGCAGACAGCTGAATATTCTGACCTTAACCAGGGATGCTCCCTCAGTTGTCAGCTTGTCCATTTAGGCATCCTCACCCTCAGACGGTGGCTGAAAGATACCAAAAATACAATTAAGATTTGATTAGATTAGATGTAGACAGCTGGATATACTGATCTAATCAAAGGATACTGCCTCCGTTGTCAGCTCATACATTTGGCCATGTTCATCCTCAGAAGGTGGCTGAAAGAAACAAAAATTTCAGTTTAGATTTGATCAGATTAGATGCACACAGCTGAATATTCTGACCTTAACCAGGGATGCTCCCTCAGTTGTCAGCTTGTCCATTTAGGCATCCTCATCATCAGACGGTGGCTGAAAGAAACCAAAAATACAATTAAGATTTGATTTGATTAGATGTAGACAGCTGGATATACTGATCTAATCAAAGGATACTGCCTCCGTTGTCAGTTTATACATTTGGCCATGTTCATCCTCAGAAGGTGGCTGAAAGAAACAAAAATTCCAGCTTAGATTTGATCAGCTTAGATGCAGACAGCTGAATATTCTGACCTTAACCAGGGATGGTACCTCAGATGTCAGCTTGTCCATTTAGGCATCCTCAACATCAGACAGAGGCTGAAAGAAATCAAAAATACAATTAAGATTTGATTAGATTAGATGGAGACAGCTGGATATACTGATCTAATACAGGGACACTGCCTCCCTTGTGAGCTTGTCCATTTGACCATTTTCATCCTCAGAAGGTGGCTGAAAGAAACGAAAAATCCATCTTAGATTTGATTAGATTATATGCAGACAGCTCAATATTCTGGCCTTGTCCAGGGATGCTGCCTCATTTCTTAGCTTGTCCGTTTGGGCATCTTCACCCTCAGACTGTGGTTGAAAGAAACTGAAAATCCAGTTAACAGTTTGCTAGATTAGATGTAGACAGCTGGATATACTGATCTAATCCAGGGACACTGCCTCCCTTGTGAGCTTGTCCATTAGACCATTTTCATTCTCAGAAGGAGGCTGAACGAAACGAAAAATCCAGCTAAGATTTGATTAGATTAGATGCAGACAGTTCAATATTCTGACCTTATCCAGGGATGCTGCCTCAGTTTTCAGCAAGTCCGTTTAGGCATCTTCATCCTCAGTCAGTGGCTAAAAGAAACCAAAAACCCAGTTAAGACTTGATTAGATTATATGCAGACAGCTGGATTTTCAATATGATCCAAGGAGCTTGTCCATTTGGCTATTTTCATTATCAGAAGGTGGCTAAACGAAACATCCAGTTTAGATTTTATCAGATTAGATACAAACAGCTGGATGTACTGATCTAATCCAGAGATATTGCCTCCTCTGTCAGTTTTTCCATTTGGCCATTTTCATTCTCAGAAGGTGGCTTAAAGAAAGAAAAAATAAAATTTATATTTGATCAGATTAGATGCAGACAGCTGAATATTCTGACCTTAACCAGGGATGCTACCTCAGTTGTTAGCTTGTCCATTAGGCATCCTCAACTTCAGATGGTGGCTGAAAGAAACCAAAAATACAATTAAGATTTGATTAGATTAGATGTAGACAGCTGAATATTCTGACCTTAACCAGGGATGCTACCTCAGATGTCAGCTTGTCCATTTAGGCATCCTCAACATCAGACGGTGGTTGAAAGAAACCAAAAATAAAATTAAGATTTGATTAGATGAGATGAAGACAGCTGGATATACTGATCTAATCCATGGATACTGCCTACCTTGTGAGCTTGTCCATTTTGCCATTTTCATCCTCAGAAAGAGGCTGAAAGAAACAAAAATTCCACCTTAGATTTGATCAGATTAGATGCAGACAGCTGAATATTCTGACCTTAACCAGGGATGCTACCTCAGTTGTCAGCTTGTCCATTTAGGCATCCTCACCCTCAGACGGTGGCTAAAAGATACCAAAAATACAATTAAGATTTGATTAGATTAGATGTAGACAGCTGGATATACTGATCTAATCAAGGGATACTGCCTCCGTTGTCAGCTTATACATTTGGCCATGTTCATCCTCAGAAGGTGGCTGAAAGAAACAAAAATTCCAGTTTAGATTTGATCAGATTAGATGCAGACAGGTGAATATTCTGACCTTAACCAGGAATGCTCCCTCAGTTGTCAGCTTGTCCATTTAGGCATCCTCAACATCAGACGGTGGCTGAAAGAAACCAAAAATACAATTAAGATTTGACTTGATTAGATGTAGACAGCTGGATATACTGATCTAATCCAAGGATACTGGCTCCGTTGTCAGCTTATACATTTGGCCATGTTCATCCTCAGAAGGTGGCTGAAAGAAACAAAAATTCCAGTTTAGATTTGATCAGATTAGATGCATACAGCTGAATATTCTGATCTTAACCAGGGATGCTCCCTCAGTTGTCAGCTTGTCCATTTAGGCATCCTCAACATCAGACGGTGGCTGAAAGAAACCAAAAATACAATTAAGATTTGATTTGATTAGATGTAGACAGCTAGATATACTGATCTAATCAAAGGATACTGCCTCCGTTGGCAGTTTATCCATTTGGCCATGTTCATCCTCGGAAAGTGGCTGAAAGAAACAAAAATTCCAGCTTAGATTTGATCAGATTAGATGCAGACAGCTGAATATTCTGACCTTAACCAGGGATGCTACCTCAGTTGTCAGCTTGTCCATTTAGGCATCCTCAACATCAGACAGAGGCTGAAAGAAATCAAAAATACAATTAAGAGTTGATTAGATGAGATGAAGACAGCTGGATATACTGATCTAATCCATGGATACTGCCTATCTTGTGAGCTTGTTCATTTGGCCATTTTCATCCTCAGAAGGTGGCTGAAAGAATCCAAAATACGAGCTAAGATTCGATCCCATTAGATGCAGACAGCTGAATATTCTGACCTTAACCAGGGATGCTACCTAAGTTGTCACCTTGTCCATTTAGGCATCCTCACCCTCAGACGGTGGCTGAAAGAAACCAAAAATACAATTAAGATTTGATTAGATTAGATGTAGACAGCTGGATATACTGATCTAATCAAAGGATATTGCCTCCGTTGTCAGTTTATCCATTTGGCCATGTTCATCTTCAGAAGGTGGCTGAAAGAAACAAAAATTCCAGCTTAGATTTGATCAGATTAGATGCAGACCGCTGAATATTCTGACCTTAACCAGGGATGCTACCTCAGATGTCAGCTTGTCCATTTAGGCATCCTCAACATCAGACGGTGGCTGAAAGAAACCAAAAATACAATTAAGAGTTGATTAGATGAGATGAAGACAGCTGGATATACTGATCTAATCCATGGATACTGCCTATCTTGTGAGCTTGTCCATTTTGCCATTTTCATCCTCAGAAAGAGGCTTAAAGAAACAAAAATTCCAGCTTAGATTTGATCAGATTAGATGCAGACAGCTGAATATTCTGACCTTAACCAGGGATGCTACCTCAGTTGTCAGCTTATCCATTTAGGCATCCTCACCCTCAGACGGTGGCTGAAAGATACCAAAAATACAATTAAGATTTGATTAGATTAGATGTAGACAGCTGGATATACTGATCTAATCAAAGGATACTGCCTCCGTTGTCAGCTTATACATTTGGCCATGTTCATCCTCAGAAGGTGGCTGAAAGAAACAAAAATTCCAGTTTAGATTTGATCAGATTAGATGCAGACAGCTGAATATACTGACCTTAACCAGGGATGCTCCCTCAGTTGTCGGCTTGTCCATTTAGGCATCCTCAACATCAAACGGTGGCTGAAAGAAACCAAAAATACAATTAAGATTTGATTTGATTAGATGTAGACAGCTGGATATACTGATCTAATCAAAGGATACTGCCTCCGTTGTCAGCTTATACATTTGGCCATGTTCATACTCAGAAGGTGGCTGAAAGAAACAAAAATTCCAGTTTAGATTTGATCAGATTAGATGCATACAGCTGAATATTCTGATCTTAACCAGGGATGCTCCCTCAGTTGTCAGCTTGTCCATTTAGGCATCCTCAACATCAGACGGTGGCTGAAAGAAATCAAAAATACAATTAAGATTTGATTAGATTAGAGGTAGACAGCAGGATATACTGATCTAATCAACGGATAGTGCCTCCCTTGTGAACTTGTTCATTTGGCCATTTTCATCCTCAGAAGGTGGCTGAAAGAAACCAAAATCCGAGCTAAGATTCGATCCCATTAGATGCAGACAGCTGAATATTCTGACCTTAACCAGGGATGCTACCTAAGTTGTCACCTTGTCCATTTAGGCATCCTCACCCTCAGACGGTGGCTGAAAGATACCAAAAATACAATTAAGATTTGATTAGATTAGATGTAGACAGCTGGATATACTGATCTAATCAAAGGATACTGCCTTCGTTGTCAGTTTATCCATTTGGCCATGTTCATCCTCGGAAAGTGGCTGAAAGAAACAAAAATTCCAGCTTAGATTTGATCAGATTAGATGCAGACAGCTGAATATTCTGACCTTAACCAGGGATGCTACCTCAGTTGTCAGCTTGTCCATTTAGGCATCCTCACCCTCAGACGGTGGCTGAAAGATACCAAAAATACAATTAAGATTTGATTAGATTAGAGGTAGACAGCAGGATATACTGATCTAATCAACGGAAAGTGCCTCCCTTGTGAGCTTGTTCATTTGGCCATTTTCATCCTCAGAAGGTGGCTGAAAGAAACCAAAATACGAGCTAAGATTCGATCAGATTAGATGCAGACAGCTGAATATTCTGACCTTAACCAGGGATGCTACCTCAGTTGTCAGCTTGTCCATTTAGGCATCCTCACCCTCAGACGGTGGCCTAAAGAAACCAAAAATACAATTAAGATTTGATTAGATTAGATGTAGACAGCTGGATATACTGATCTAATCAAAGGATATTGCCTCCGTTGTCAGTTTATCCATTTGGCCATGTTCATCTTCAGAAGGTGGCTGAAAGAAACAAAAATTCCAGCTTAGATTTGATCAGATTAGATGCAGACAGCTGAATATTCTGACCTTAACCAGGGATGCTACCTCAGATGTCAGCTTGTCCATTTAGGCATCCTCAACATCAGACGGTGGCTGAAAGAAACCAAAAATACAATTAAGATTTGATTAGATGAGATGAAGACAGCTGGATATACTGATCTAATCCATGGATACTGCCTTTTTTGTGAGCTTGTCCATTTTGCCATTTTCATCCTCACAAAGAGGCTGAAAGAAACAAAAATTCCAGCTTAGATTTGATCAGATTAGATGCAGACAGCTGAATATTCTGACCTTAACCAGGGATGCTACCTCAGTTGTCACCTTATCCATTTAGGCATCCTCACCCTCAGACGGTGGCTGAAAGATACCAAAAATACAATTAAGATTTGATTAGATTAGATGTAGACAGCTGGATATACTGATCTAATCAAAGGATACTGCCTCCGTTGTCAGCTTATACATTTGGCCATGTTCATCCTCAGAAGGTGGCTGAAAGAAACAAAAATTCCAGTTTAGATTTGATCAGATTAGATGCAGACAGCTGAATATTCTGACCTTAACCAGGAATGCTCCCTCAGTTGTCAGCTTGTCCATTTAGGCATCCTCAACATCAGACGGTGGCTGAAAGAAACAAAAAATACAATTAAGATTTGATTTGATTAGATGTAGACAGCTGGATATATTGATCTAATCAAAGGATACTGGCTCCGTTGTCAGTTTATCCATTTGGCCATGTTCATCCTCGGAAAGTGGCTGAAAGAAACAAAAATTCCAGCTTAGATTTGATCAGATTAGATGCAGACAGCTGAATATTCTGACCTTAACCAGGGATGCTACCTCAGTTGTCAGCTTGTCCATTTAGGCATCCTCACCCTCAGACGGTGGCTGAAAGATACCAAGAATACAATTAAGATTTGATTAGATTAGAGGTAGACAGCAGGATATACTGATCTAATCAACGGAAAGTGCCTCCCTTGTGAGCTTGTTCATTTGGCCATTTTCATCCTCAGAAGGTGGCTGAAAGAAACCAAAATACGAGCTAAGATTCAATCAGATTAGATGCAGACAGCTGAATATTCTGACCTTAACCAGGGATGCTACCTAAGTTGTCACCTTGTCCATTTAGGCATCCTCAACATCAGACGGTGGCTGAAAGAAACCAAAAATACAATTAAGATTTGATTTGATTAGATGTAGACAGCTGGATATACTGATCTAATCCAAGGATACTGGCTCCGTTGTCAGCTTATACATTTGGACATGTTCATCCTCAGAAGGTGGCTGAAAGAAACAAAAATTCCAGTTTAGATTTGATCAGATTAGATGCATACAGCTGAATATTCTGATCTTAACCAGGGATGCTCCCTCAGTTGTCAGCTTGTCCATTTAGGCATCCTCAACATCAGACGGTGGCTGAAAGAAACCAAAAATACAATTAAAATTTGATTTGATTAGATGTAGACAGCTAGATATACTGATCTAATCAAAGGATACTGCCTCCGTTGGCAGTTTATCTATTTGGCCATGTTCATCCTCGGAAAGTGGCTGAAAGAAACAAAAATTCCAGCTTAGATTTGATCAGATTAGATGCAGACAGCTGAATATTCTGACCTTAACCAGGGATGCTACCTCAGTTGTCAGCTTGTCCATTTAGGCATCCTCAACATCAGACAGAGGCTGAAAGAAATCAAAAATACAATTAAGATTTGATTAGATTAGAGGTAGACAGCAGGATATACTGATCTAATCAACGGATAGTGCCTCCCTTGTGAACTTGTTCATTTGGCCATTTTCATCCTCAGAAGGTGGCTGAAAGAAACCAAAATACGAGCTAAGATTCGATCCCATTAGATGCAGACAGCTGAATATTCTGACCTTAACCAGGGATGCTACCTAAATTGTCACCTTGTCCATTTAGGCATCCTCACCCTCAGACGGTGGCTGAAAGAAACCAAAAATACAATTAAGATTTGATTAGATTAGATGTAGACAGCTGGATATACTGATCTAATCAAAGGATATTGCCTCCCTTGTCAGTTTATCCATTTGGCCATGTTCATCTTCAGAAGGTGGCTGAAAGAAACAAAAATTCCAGCTTAGATTTGATCAGATTAGATGCAGACCGCTGAATATTCTGACCTTAACCAGGGATGCTACCTCAGATGTCAGCTTGTCCATTTAGGCATCCTCAACATCAGACGGTGGCTGAAAGAAACCAAAAATACAATTAAGAGTTGATTAGATGAGATGAAGACAGCTGGATATACTGATCTAATCCATGGATACTGCCTATCTTGTGAGCTTGTCCATTTTGCCATTTTCATCCTCAGAAAGAGGCTTAAAGAAACAAAAATTCCAGCTTAGATTTGATCAGATTAGATGCAGACAGCTGAATATTCTGACCTTAACCAGGGATGCTACCTCAGTTGTCAGCTTATCCATTTAGGCATCCTCACCCTCAGACGGTGGCTGAAAGATACCAAAAATACAATTAAGATTTGATTAGATTAGATGTAGACAGCTGGATATACTGATCTAATCAAAGGATACTGCCTCCGTTGTCAGCTTATACATTTGGCCATGTTCATCCTCAGAAGGTGGCTGAAAGAAACAAAAATTCCAGTTTAGATTTGATCAGATTAGATGCAGACAGCTAAATATACTGACCTTAACCAGGGATGCTCCCTCAGTTGTCGGCTTGTCCATTTAGGCATCCTCAACATCAAACGGTGGCTGAAAGAAACCAAAAATACAATTAAGATTTGATTTGATTAGATGTAGACAGCTGGATATACTGATCTAATCAAAGGATACTGCCTCCGTTGTCAGCTTATACATTTGGCCATGTTCATACTCAGAAGGTGGCTGAAAGAAACAAAAATTCCAGTTTAGATTTGATCAGATTAGATGCATACAGCTGAATATTCTGATCTTAACCAGGGATGCTCCCTCAGTTGTCAGCTTGTCCATTTAGGCATCCTCAACATCAGACGGTGGCTGAAAGAAATCAAAAATACAATTAAGATTTGATTAGATTAGAGGTAGACAGCAGGATATACTGATCTAATCAACGGATAGTGCCTCCCTTGTGAACTTGTTCATTTGGCCATTTTCATCCTCAGAAGGTGGCTGAAAGAAACCAAAATACGAGCTAAGATTCGATCCCATTAGATGCAGACAGCTGAATATTCTGACCTTAACCAGGGATGCTACCTAAGTTGTCACCTTGTCCATTTAGGCATCCTCACCCTCAGACGGTGGCTGAAAGATACCAAAAATACAATTAAGATTTGATTAGATTAGATGTAGACAGCTGGATATACTGATCTAATCAAAGGATACTGCCTCCGTTGTCAGCTTATACATTTGGCCATGTTCATCCTCAGAAGGTGGCTGAAAGAAACAAAAATTCCAGCTTAGATTTGATCAGCTTAGATGCAGACAGCTGAATATTCTGACCTTAACCAGGGATGGTACCTCAGATGTCAGCTTGTCCATTTAGACATCCTCAACATCAGACAGAGGCTGAAAGAAACCAAAAATACAATTAAGATTTGATTAGATTAGATGGAGACAGCTGGATATACTGATCTAATACAGGGACACTGCCTCCCTTGTGAGCTTGTCCATTTGACCATTTTCATCCTCAGAAGGTGGCTGAAAGAAACGAAAAATCCATCTTAGATTTGATTAGATTATATGCAGACAGCTCAATATTCTGGCCTTGTCCAGGGATGCTGCCTCATTTCTTAGCTTGTCCGTTCGGGCATCTTCACCCTCAGACTGTGGTTGAAAGAAACTGAAAATCCAGTTAACAGTTTGCTAGATTAGATGTAGACAGCTGGATATACTGATCTAATCCAGGGACACTGCCTCCCTTGTGAGCTTGTCCATTAGACCATTTTCATTCTCAGAAGGAGGCTGAACGAAACGAAAAATCCAGCTAAGATTTGATTAGATTAGATGCAGACAGCTCAATATTCTGACCTTATCCAGGGATGCTGCCTCAGTTTTCAGCAAGTCCGTTTAGGCATCTTCATCCTCAGTCAGTGGCTAAAAGAAACCAAAAACCCAGTTAAGACTTGATTAGATTATATGCAGACAGCTGGATTTTCAATATGATCCAAGGATACTGCCTCCATTGTCAGCTTGTCCATTTGGCTATTTTCATTATCAGAAGGTGGCTAAACGAAACATCCAGTTTAGATTTTATCAGATTAGATACAAACAGCTGGATGTACTGATCTAATCCAGAGATATTGCCTCCTCTGTCAGTTTTTCCATTTGGCCATTTTCATTCTCAGAAGGTGGCTTAAAGAAAGAAAAAATCTAATTTACATTTGATCAGATTAGATGCAGACAGCTGAATATTCTGACCTTAACCAGGGATGCTACCTCAGTTGTTAGCTTGTCCATTAGGCATCCTCAACTTCAGATGGTGGCTGAAAGAAACCAAAAATACAATTAAGATTTGATTAGATTAGATGTAGACAGCTGAATATTCTGACCTTAACCAGGGATGCTACCTCAGATGTCAGCTTGTCCATTTAGGCATCCTCAACATCAGACGGTGGTTGAAAGAAACCAAAAATAAAATTAAGATTTGATTAGATGAGATGAAGACAGCTGGATATACTGATCTAATCCATGGATACTGCCTACCTTGTGAGCTTGTCCATTTTGCCATTTTCATCCTCAGAAAGAGGCTGAAAGAAACAAAAATTCCACCTTAGATTTGATCAGATTAGATGCAGACAGCTGAATATTCTGACCTTAACCAGGGATGCTACCTCAGTTGTCAGCTTGTCCATTTAGGCATCCTCACCCTCAGACGGTGGCTAAAAGATACCAAAAATACAATTAAGATTTGATTAGATTAGATGTAGACAGCTGGATATACTGATCTAATCAAGGGATACTGCCTCCGTTGTCAGCTTATACATTTGGCCATGTTCATCCTCAGAAGGTGGCTGAAAGAAACAAAAATTCCAGTTTAGATTTGATCAGATTAGATGCAGACAGGTGAATATTCTGACCTTAACCAGGAATGCTCCCTCAGTTGTCAGCTTGTCCATTTAGGCATCCTCAACATCAGACGGTGGCTGAAAGAAACCAAAAATACAATTAAGATTTGATTTGATTAGATGTAGACAGCTGGATATACTGATCTAATCCAAGGATACTGGCTCCGTTGTCAGCTTATACATTTGGCCATGTTCATCCTCAGAAGGTGGCTGAAAGAAACAAAAATTCCAGTTTAGATTTGATCAGATTAGATGCATACAGCTGAATATTCTGATCTTAACCAGGGATGCTCCCTCAGTTGTCAGCTTGTCCATTTAGGCATCCTCAACATCAGACGGTGGCTGAAAGAAACCAAAAATACAATTAAGATTTGATTTGATTAGATGTAGACAGCTAGATATACTGATCTAATCAAAGGATACTGCCTCCGTTGGCAGTTTATCCATTTGGCCATGTTCATCCTCGGAAAGTGGCTGAAAGAAACAAAAATTCCAGCTTAGATTTGATCAGATTAGATGCAGACAGCTGAATATTCTGACCTTAACCAGGGATGCTACCTCAGTTGTCAGCTTGTCCATTTAGGCATCCTCAACATCAGACAGAGGCTGAAAGAAATCAAAAATACAATTAAGATTTGATTAGATTAGAGGTAGACAGCAGGATATACTGATCTAATCAACGGATAGTGCCTCCCTTGTGAACTTGTTCATTTTGGCCATTTTCATCCTCAGAAGGTGGCTGAAAGAATCCAAAATACGAGCTAAGATTCGATCCCATTAGATGCAGACAGCTGAATATTCTGACCTTAACCAGGGATGCTACCTAAGTTGTCACCTTGTCCATTTAGGCATCCTCACCCTCAGACGGTGGCTGAAAGAAACCAAAAATACAATTAAGATTTGATTAGATTAGATGTAGACAGCTGGATATACTGATCTAATCAAAGGATATTGCCTCCGTTGTCAGTTTATCCATTTGGCCATGTTCATCTTCAGAAGGTGGCTGAAAGAAACAAAAATTCCAGCTTAGATTTGATCAGATTAGATGCAGACCGCTGAATATTCTGACCTTAACCAGGGATGCTACCTCAGATGTCAGCTTGTCCATTTAGGCATCCTCAACATCAGACGGTGGCTGAAAGAAACCAAAAATACAATTAAGAGTTGATTAGATGAGATGAAGACAGCTGGATATACTGATCTAATCCATGGATACTGCCTACCTTGTGAGCTTGTCCATTTTGCCATTTTCATCCTCAGAAAGAGGCTGAAAGAAACAAAAATTCCACCTTAGATTTGATCAGATTAGATGCAGACAGCTGAATATTCTGACCTTAACCAGGGATGCTACCTCAGTTGTCAGCTTGTCCATTTAGGCATCCTCACCCTCAGACGGTGGCTAAAAGATACCAAAAATACAATTAAGATTTGATTAGATTAGATGTAGACAGCTGGATATACTGATCTAATCAAGGGATACTGCCTCCGTTGTCAGCTTATACATTTGGCCATGTTCATCCTCAGAAGGTGGCTGAAAGAAACAAAAATTCCAGTTTAGATTTGATCAGATTAGATGCAGACAGGTGAATATTCTGACCTTAACCAGGAATGCTCCCTCAGTTGTCAGCTTGTCCATTTAGGCATCCTCAACATCAGACGGTGGCTGAAAGAAACCAAAAATACAATTAAGATTTGATTTGATTAGATGTAGACAGCTGGATATATTGATCTAATCAAAGGATACTGGCTCCGTTGTCAGTTTATCCATTTGGCCATGTTCATCCTCGGAAAGTGGCTGAAAGAAACAAAAATTCCAGCTTAGATTTGATCAGATTAGATGCAGACAGCTGAATATTCTGACCTTAACCAGGGATGCTACCTCAGTTGTCAGCTTGTCCATTTAGGCATCCTCACCCTCAGACGGTGGCTGAAAGATACCAAGAATACAATTAAGATTTGATTAGATTAGATGTAGACAGCTGGATATACTGATCTAATCAAGGGATACTGCCTCCGTTGTCAGCTTATACATTTGGCCATGTTCATCCTCAGAAGGTGGCTGAAAGAAACAAAAATTCCAGTTTAGATTTGATCAGATTAGATGCAGACAGGTGAATATTCTGACCTTAACCAGGAATGCTCCCTCAGTTGTCAGCTTGTCCATTTAGGCATCCTCAACATCAGACGGTGGCTGAAAGAAACCAAAAATACAATTAAGATTTGATTTGATTAGATGTAGACAGCTGGATATACTGATCTAATCAAGGGATACTGCCTCCGTTGTCAGCTTATACATTTGGCCATTTTCATCCTCAGAAGGTGGCTGAAAGAAACAAAAAATCTGTCTTAGATTTGATTAGATTATATGCAGACAGCTCAATATTCTGGCCTTGTCCAGGGATGCTGCCTCATTTCTTAGCTTGTCCGTTTGGGCATCTTCACCCTCAGACTGTGGCTGAAAGAAACTGAAAATCCAGTTAACAGTTTGCTAGATTAGATGTAGACAGCTGGATATACTGATCTAATCCAGGGACACTGCCTCCCTTGTGAGCTTGTCCATTAGACCATTTTCATTCTCAGAAGGAGGCTGAACGAAACGAAAAATCCAGCTAAATTTTGATTAGATTAGATGCAGACAGCTCAATATTCTGACCTTATCCAGGGATGCTGCCTCAGTTTTCAGCAAGTCCGTTTAGGCATCTTCATCCTCAGTCAGTGGCTAAAAGAAACCAAAAACCCAGTTAAGACTTGATTAGATTATATGCAGACAGCTGGATTTTCAATATGATCCAAGGATACTGCCTCCATTGTCAGCTTGTCCATTTGGCTATTTTCATTATCAGAAGGTGGCTAAACGAAACATCCAGTTTAGATTTTATCAGATTAGATACAAACAGCTGGATGTACTGATCTAATCCAGAGATATTGCCTCCTCTGTCAGTTTTTCCATTTGGCCATTTTCATTCTCAGAAGGTGGCTTAAAGAAAGAAAAAATCTAATTTACATTTGATCAGATTAGATGCAGACAGCTGAATATTCTGACCTTAACCAGGGATGCTACCTCAGTTGTTAGCTTGTCCATTAGGCATCCTCAACTTCAGATGGTGGCTGAAAGAAACCAAAAATACAATTAAGATTTGATTAGATTAGATGTAGACAGCTGAATATTCTGACCTTAACCAGGGATGCTACCTCAGATGTCAGCTTGTCCATTTAGGCATCCTCAACATCAGACGGTGGTTGAAAGAAACCAAAAATAAAATTAAGATTTGATTAGATGAGATGAAGACAGCTGGATATACTGATCTAATCCATGGATACTGCCTACCTTGTGAGCTTGTCCATTTTGCCATTTTCATCCTCAGAAAGAGGCTGAAAGAAACAAAAATTCCACCTTAGATTTGATCAGATTAGATGCAGACAGCTGAATATTCTGACCTTAACCAGGGATGCTACCTCAGTTGTCAGCTTGTCCATTTAGGCATCCTCACCCTCAGACGGTGGCTAAAAGATACCAAAAATACAATTAAGATTTGATTAGATTAGATGTAGACAGCTGGATATACTGATCTAATCAAGGGATACTGCCTCCGTTGTCAGCTTATACATTTGGCCATGTTCATCCTCAGAAGGTGGCTGAAAGAAACAAAAATTCCAGTTTAGATTTGATCAGATTAGATGCAGACAGGTGAATATTCTGACCTTAACCAGGAATGCTCCCTCAGTTGTCAGCTTGTCCATTTAGGCATCCTCAACATCAGACGGTGGCTGAAAGAAACCAAAAATACAATTAAGATTTGATTTGATTAGATGTAGACAGCTGGATATACTGATCTAATCCAAGGATACTGGCTCCGTTGTCAGCTTATACATTTGGCCATGTTCATCCTCAGAAGGTGGCTGAAAGAAACAAAAATTCCAGTTTAGATTTGATCAGATTAGATGCATACAGCTGAATATTCTGATCTTAACCAGGGATGCTCCCTCAGTTGTCAGCTTGTCCATTTAGGCATCCTCAACATCAGACGGTGGCTGAAAGAAACCAAAAATACAATTAAGATTTGATTTGATTAGATGTAGACAGCTAGATATACTGATCTAATCAAAGGATACTGCCTCCGTTGGCAGTTTATCCATTTGGCCATGTTCATCCTCGGAAAGTGGCTGAAAGAAACAAAAATTCCAGCTTAGATTTGATCAGATTAGATGCAGACAGCTGAATATTCTGACCTTAACCAGGGATGCTACCTCAGTTGTCAGCTTGTCCATTTAGGCATCCTCAACATCAGACAGAGGCTGAAAGAAATCAAAAATACAATTAAGATTTGATTAGATTAGAGGTAGACAGCAGGATATACTGATCTAATCAACGGATAGTGCCTCCCTTGTGAACTTGTTCATTTTGGCCATTTTCATCCTCAGAAGGTGGCTGAAAGAATCCAAAATACGAGCTAAGATTCGATCCCATTAGATGCAGACAGCTGAATATTCTGACCTTAACCAGGGATGCTACCTAAGTTGTCACCTTGTCCATTTAGGCATCCTCACCCTCAGACGGTGGCTGAAAGAAACCAAAAATACAATTAAGATTTGATTAGATTAGATGTAGACAGCTGGATATACTGATCTAATCAAAGGATATTGCCTCCGTTGTCAGTTTATCCATTTGGCCATGTTCATCTTCAGAAGGTGGCTGAAAGAAACAAAAATTCCAGCTTAGATTTGATCAGATTAGATGCAGACCGCTGAATATTCTGACCTTAACCAGGGATGCTACCTCAGATGTCAGCTTGTCCATTTAGGCATCCTCAACATCAGACGGTGGCTGAAAGAAACCAAAAATACAATTAAGAGTTGATTAGATGAGATGAAGACAGCTGGATATACTGATCTAATCCATGGATACTGCCTACCTTGTGAGCTTGTCCATTTTGCCATTTTCATCCTCAGAAAGAGGCTGAAAGAAACAAAAATTCCACCTTAGATTTGATCAGATTAGATGCAGACAGCTGAATATTCTGACCTTAACCAGGGATGCTACCTCAGTTGTCAGCTTGTCCATTTAGGCATCCTCACCCTCAGACGGTGGCTAAAAGATACCAAAAATACAATTAAGATTTGATTAGATTAGATGTAGACAGCTGGATATACTGATCTAATCAAGGGATACTGCCTCCGTTGTCAGCTTATACATTTGGCCATGTTCATCCTCAGAAGGTGGCTGAAAGAAACAAAAATTCCAGTTTAGATTTGATCAGATTAGATGCAGACAGGTGAATATTCTGACCTTAACCAGGAATGCTCCCTCAGTTGTCAGCTTGTCCATTTAGGCATCCTCAACATCAGACGGTGGCTGAAAGAAACCAAAAATACAATTAAGATTTGATTTGATTAGATGTAGACAGCTGGATATACTGATCTAATCCAAGGATACTGGCTCCGTTGTCAGCTTATACATTTGGCCATGTTCATCCTCAGAAGGTGGCTGAAAGAAACAAAAATTCCAGTTTAGATTTGATCAGATTAGATGCATACAGCTGAATATTCTGATCTTAACCAGGGATGCTCCCTCAGTTGTCAGCTTGTCCATTTAGGCATCCTCAACATCAGACGGTGGCTGAAAGAAACCAAAAATACAATTAAGATTTGATTTGATTAGATGTAGACAGCTAGATATACTGATCTAATCAAAGGATACTGCCTCCGTTGGCAGTTTATCCATTTGGCCATGTTCATCCTCGGAAAGTGGCTGAAAGAAACAAAAATTCCAGCTTAGATTTGATCAGATTAGATGCAGACAGCTGAATATTCTGACCTTAACCAGGGATGCTACCTCAGTTGTCAGCTTGTCCATTTAGGCATCCTCAACATCAGACAGAGGCTGAAAGAAATCAAAAATACAATTAAGATTTGATTAGATTAGAGGTAGACAGCAGGATATACTGATCTAATCAACGGATAGTGCCTCCCTTGTGAACTTGTTCATTTTGGCCATTTTCATCCTCAGAAGGTGGCTGAAAGAATCCAAAATACGAGCTAAGATTCGATCCCATTAGATGCAGACAGCTGAATATTCTGACCTTAACCAGGGATGCTACCTAAGTTGTCACCTTGTCCATTTAGGCATCCTCACCCTCAGACGGTGGCTGAAAGAAACCAAAAATACAATTAAGATTTGATTAGATTAGATGTAGACAGCTGGATATACTGATCTAATCAAAGGATATTGCCTCCGTTGTCAGTTTATCCATTTGGCCATGTTCATCTTCAGAAGGTGGCTGAAAGAAACAAAAATTCCAGCTTAGATTTGATCAGATTAGATGCAGACCGCTGAATATTCTGACCTTAACCAGGGATGCTACCTCAGATGTCAGCTTGTCCATTTAGGCATCCTCAACATCAGACGGTGGCTGAAAGAAACCAAAAATACAATTAAGAGTTGATTAGATGAGATGAAGACAGCTGGATATACTGATCTAATCCATGGATACTGCCTATCTTGTGAGCTTGTCCATTTTGCCATTTTCATCCTCAGAAAGAGGCTTAAAGAAACAAAAATTCCAGCTTAGATTTGATCAGATTAGATGCAGACAGCTGAATATTCTGACCTTAACCAGGGATGCTACCTCAGTTGTCAGCTTATCCATTTAGGCATCCTCACCCTCAGACGGTGGCTGAAAGATACCAAAAATACAATTAAGATTTGATTAGATTAGATGTAGACAGCTGGATATACTGATCTAATCAAAGGATACTGCCTCCGTTGTCAGCTTATACATTTGGCCATGTTCATCCTCAGAAGGTGGCTGAAAGAAACAAAAATTCCAGTTTAGATTTGATCAGATTAGATGCAGACAGCTGAATATACTGACCTTAACCAGGGATGCTCCCTCAGTTGTCGGCTTGTCCATTTAGGCATCCTCAACATCAAACGGTGGCTGAAAGAAACCAAAAATACAATTAAGATTTGATTTGATTAGATGTAGACAGCTGGATATACTGATCTAATCAAAGGATACTGCCTCCGTTGTCAGCTTATACATTTGGCCATGTTCATACTCAGAAGGTGGCTGAAAGAAACAAAAATTCCAGTTTAGATTTGATCAGATTAGATGCATACAGCTGAATATTCTGATCTTAACCAGGGATGCTCCCTCAGTTGTCAGCTTGTCCATTTAGGCATCCTCAACATCAGACGGTGGCTGAAAGAAATCAAAAATACAATTAAGATTTGATTAGATTAGAGGTAGACAGCAGGATATACTGATCTAATCAACGGATAGTGCCTCCCTTGTGAACTTGTTCATTTGGCCATTTTCATCCTCAGAAGGTGGCTGAAAGAAACCAAAATACGAGCTAAGATTCGATCCCATTAGATGCAGACAGCTGAATATTCTGACCTTAACCAGGGATGCTACCTAAGTTGTCACCTTGTCCATTTAGGCATCCTCACCCTCAGACGGTGGCTGAAAGATACCAAAAATACAATTAAGATTTGATTAGATTAGATGTAGACAGCTGGATATACTGATCTAATCAAAGGATACTGCCTCCGTTGTCAGTTTATCCATTTGGCCATGTTCATCCTCGGAAAGTGGCTGAAAGAAACAAAAATTCCAGCTTAGATTTGATCAGATTAGATGCAGACAGCTGAATATTCTGACCTTAACCAGGGATGCTACCTCAGTTGTCAGCTTGTCCATTTAGGCATCCTCACCCTCAGACGGTGGCTGAAAGATACCAAAAATACAATTAAGATTTGATTAGATTAGAGGTAGACAGCAGGATATACTGATCTAATCAACGGAAAGTGCCTCCCTTGTGAGCTTGTTCATTTGGCCATTTTCATCCTCAGAAGGTGGCTGAAAGAAACCAAAATACGAGCTAAGATTCGATCAGATTAGATGCAGACAGCTGAATATTCTGACCTTAACCAGGGATGCTACCTCAGTTGTCACCTTATCCATTTAGGCATCCTCACCCTCAGACGGTGGCTGAAAGATACCAAAAATACAATTAAGATTTGATTAGATTAGATGTAGACAGCTGGATATACTGATCTAATCAAAGGATACTGCCTCCGTTGTCAGCTTATACATTTGGCCATGTTCATCCTCAGAAGGTGGCTGAAAGAAACAAAAATTCCAGTTTAGATTTGATCAGATTAGATGCAGACAGCTGAATATTCTGACCTTAACCAGGAATGCTCCCTCAGTTGTCAGCTTGTCCATTTAGGCATCCTCAACATCAGACGGTGGCTGAAAGAAACAAAAAATACAATTAAGATTTGATTTGATTAGATGTAGACAGCTGGATATATTGATCTAATCAAAGGATACTGGCTCCGTTGTCAGTTTATCCATTTGGCCATGTTCATCCTCGGAAAGTGGCTGAAAGAAACAAAAATTCCAGCTTAGATTTGATCAGATTAGATGCAGACAGCTGAATATTCTGACCTTAACCAGGGATGCTACCTCAGTTGTCAGCTTGTCCATTTAGGCATCCTCACCCTCAGACGGTGGCTGAAAGATACCAAGAATACAATTAAGATTTGATTAGATTAGAGGTAGACAGCAGGATATACTGATCTAATCAACGGAAAGTGCCTCCCTTGTGAGCTTGTTCATTTGGCCATTTTCATCCTCAGAAGGTGGCTGAAAGAAACCAAAATACGAGCTAAGATTCAATCAGATTAGATGCAGACAGCTGAATATTCTGACCTTAACCAGGGATGCTACCTAAGTTGTCACCTTGTCCATTTAGGCATCCTCAACATCAGACGGTGGCTGAAAGAAACCAAAAATACAATTAAGATTTGATTTGATTAGATGTAGACAGCTGGATATACTGATCTAATCCAAGGATACTGGCTCCGTTGTCAGCTTATACATTTGGACATGTTCATCCTCAGAAGGTGGCTGAAAGAAACAAAAATTCCAGTTTAGATTTGATCAGATTAGATGCATACAGCTGAATATTCTGATCTTAACCAGGGATGCTCCCTCAGTTGTCAGCTTGTCCATTTAGGCATCCTCAACATCAGACGGTGGCTGAAAGAAACCAAAAATACAATTAAAATTTGATTTGATTAGATGTAGACAGCTAGATATACTGATCTAATCAAAGGATACTGCCTCCGTTGGCAGTTTATCTATTTGGCCATGTTCATCCTCGGAAAGTGGCTGAAAGAAACAAAAATTCCAGCTTAGATTTGATCAGATTAGATGCAGACAGCTGAATATTCTGACCTTAACCAGGGATGCTACCTCAGTTGTCAGCTTGTCCATTTAGGCATCCTCAACATCAGACAGAGGCTGAAAGAAATCAAAAATACAATTAAGATTTGATTAGATTAGAGGTAGACAGCAGGATATACTGATCTAATCAACGGATAGTGCCTCCCTTGTGAACTTGTTCATTTGGCCATTTTCATCCTCAGAAGGTGGCTGAAAGAAACCAAAATACGAGCTAAGATTCGATCCCATTAGATGCAGACAGCTGAATATTCTGACCTTAACCAGGGATGCTACCTAAATTGTCACCTTGTCCATTTAGGCATCCTCACCCTCAGACGGTGGCTGAAAGAAACCAAAAATACAATTAAGATTTGATTAGATTAGATGTAGACAGCTGGATATACTGATCTAATCAAAGGATATTGCCTCCCTTGTCAGTTTATCCATTTGGCCATGTTCATCTTCAGAAGGTGGCTGAAAGAAACAAAAATTCCAGCTTAGATTTGATCAGATTAGATGCAGACCGCTGAATATTCTGACCTTAACCAGGGATGCTACCTCAGATGTCAGCTTGTCCATTTAGGCATCCTCAACATCAGACGGTGGCTGAAAGAAACCAAAAATACAATTAAGAGTTGATTAGATGAGATGAAGACAGCTGGATATACTGATCTAATCCATGGATACTGCCTATCTTGTGAGCTTGTCCATTTTGCCATTTTCATCCTCAGAAAGAGGCTTAAAGAAACAAAAATTCCAGCTTAGATTTGATCAGATTAGATGCAGACAGCTGAATATTCTGACCTTAACCAGGGATGCTACCTCAGTTGTCAGCTTATCCATTTAGGCATCCTCACCCTCAGACGGTGGCTGAAAGATACCAAAAATACAATTAAGATTTGATTAGATTAGATGTAGACAGCTGGATATACTGATCTAATCAAAGGATACTGCCTCCGTTGTCAGCTTATACATTTGGCCATGTTCATCCTCAGAAGGTGGCTGAAAGAAACAAAAATTCCAGTTTAGATTTGATCAGATTAGATGCAGACAGCTGAATATACTGACCTTAACCAGGGATGCTCCCTCAGTTGTCGGCTTGTCCATTTAGGCATCCTCAACATCAAACGGTGGCTGAAAGAAACCAAAAATACAATTAAGATTTGATTTGATTAGATGTAGACAGCTGGATATACTGATCTAATCAAAGGATACTGCCTCCGTTGTCAGCTTATACATTTGGCCATGTTCATACTCAGAAGGTGGCTGAAAGAAACAAAAATTCCAGTTTAGATTTCATCAGATTAGATGCATACAGCTGAATATTCTGATCTTAACCAGGGATGCTCCCTCAGTTGTCAGCTTGTCCATTTAGGCATCCTCAACATCAGACGGTGGCTGAAAGAAATCAAAAATACAATTAAGATTTGATTAGATTAGAGGTAGACAGCAGGATATACTGATCTAATCAACGGAAAGTGCCTCCCTTGTGAGCTTGTTCATTTGGCCATTTTCATCCTCAGAAGGTGGCTGAAAGAAACCAAAATACGAGCTAAGATTCGATCAGATTAGATGCAGACAGCTGAATATTCTGACCTTAACCAGGGATGCTACCTCAGTTGTCACCTTATCCATTTAGGCATCCTCACCCTCAGACGGTGGCTGAAAGATACCAAAAATACAATTAAGATTTGATTAGATTAGATGTAGACAGCTGGATATACTGATCTAATCAAAGGATACTGCCTCCGTTGTCAGCTTATACATTTGGCCATGTTCATCCTCAGAAGGTGGCTGAAAGAAACAAAAATTCCAGCTTAGATTTGATCAGCTTAGATGCAGACAGCTGAATATTCTGACCTTAACCAGGGATGGTACCTCAGATGTCAGCTTGTCCATTTAGACATCCTCAACATCAGACAGAGGCTGAAAGAAACCAAAAATACAATTAAGATTTGATTAGATTAGATGGAGACAGCTGGATATACTGATCTAATACAGGGACACTGCCTCCCTTGTGAGCTTGTCCATTTGACCATTTTCATCCTCAGAAGGTGGCTGAAAGAAACGAAAAATCCATCTTAGATTTGATTAGATTATATGCAGACAGCTCAATATTCTGGCCTTGTCCAGGGATGCTGCCTCATTTCTTAGCTTGTCCGTTCGGGCATCTTCACCCTCAGACTGTGGTTGAAAGAAACTGAAAATCCAGTTAACAGTTTGCTAGATTAGATGTAGACAGCTGGATATACTGATCTAATCCAGGGACACTGCCTCCCTTGTGAGCTTGTCCATTAGACCATTTTCATTCTCAGAAGGAGGCTGAACGAAACGAAAAATCCAGCTAAGATTTGATTAGATTAGATGCAGACAGCTCAATATTCTGACCTTATCCAGGGATGCTGCCTCAGTTTTCAGCAAGTCCGTTTAGGCATCTTCATCCTCAGTCAGTGGCTAAAAGAAACCAAAAACCCAGTTAAGACTTGATTAGATTATATGCAGACAGCTGGATTTTCAATATGATCCAAGGATACTGCCTCCATTGTCAGCTTGTCCATTTGGCTATTTTCATTATCAGAAGGTGGCTAAACGAAACATCCAGTTTAGATTTTATCAGATTAGATACAAACAGCTGGATGTACTGATCTAATCCAGAGATATTGCCTCCTCTGTCAGTTTTTCCATTTGGCCATTTTCATTCTCAGAAGGTGGCTTAAAGAAAGAAAAAATCTAATTTACATTTGATCAGATTAGATGCAGACAGCTGAATATTCTGACCTTAACCAGGGATGCTACCTCAGTTGTTAGCTTGTCCATTAGGCATCCTCAACTTCAGATGGTGGCTGAAAGAAACCAAAAATACAATTAAGATTTGATTAGATTAGATGTAGACAGCTGAATATTCTGACCTTAACCAGGGATGCTACCTCAGATGTCAGCTTGTCCATTTAGGCATCCTCAACATCAGACGGTGGTTGAAAGAAACCAAAAATAAAATTAAGATTTGATTAGATGAGATGAAGACAGCTGGATATACTGATCTAATCCATGGATACTGCCTACCTTGTGAGCTTGTCCATTTTGCCATTTTCATCCTCAGAAAGAGGCTGAAAGAAACAAAAATTCCACCTTAGATTTGATCAGATTAGATGCAGACAGCTGAATATTCTGACCTTAACCAGGGATGCTACCTCAGTTGTCAGCTTGTCCATTTAGGCATCCTCACCCTCAGACGGTGGCTAAAAGATACCAAAAATACAATTAAGATTTGATTAGATTAGATGTAGACAGCTGGATATACTGATCTAATCAAGGGATACTGCCTCCGTTGTCAGCTTATACATTTGGCCATGTTCATCCTCAGAAGGTGGCTGAAAGAAACAAAAATTCCAGTTTAGATTTGATCAGATTAGATGCAGACAGGTGAATATTCTGACCTTAACCAGGAATGCTCCCTCAGTTGTCAGCTTGTCCATTTAGGCATCCTCAACATCAGACGGTGGCTGAAAGAAACCAAAAATACAATTAAGATTTGATTTGATTAGATGTAGACAGCTGGATATACTGATCTAATCCAAGGATACTGGCTCCGTTGTCAGCTTATACATTTGGCCATGTTCATCCTCAGAAGGTGGCTGAAAGAAACAAAAATTCCAGTTTAGATTTGATCAGATTAGATGCATACAGCTGAATATTCTGATCTTAACCAGGGATGCTCCCTCAGTTGTCAGCTTGTCCATTTAGGCATCCTCAACATCAGACGGTGGCTGAAAGAAACCAAAAATACAATTAAGATTTGATTTGATTAGATGTAGACAGCTAGATATACTGATCTAATCAAAGGATACTGCCTCCGTTGGCAGTTTATCCATTTGGCCATGTTCATCCTCGGAAAGTGGCTGAAAGAAACAAAAATTCCAGCTTAGATTTGATCAGATTAGATGCAGACAGCTGAATATTCTGACCTTAACCAGGGATGCTACCTCAGTTGTCAGCTTGTCCATTTAGGCATCCTCAACATCAGACAGAGGCTGAAAGAAATCAAAAATACAATTAAGATTTGATTAGATTAGAGGTAGACAGCAGGATATACTGATCTAATCAACGGATAGTGCCTCCCTTGTGAACTTGTTCATTTTGGCCATTTTCATCCTCAGAAGGTGGCTGAAAGAATCCAAAATACGAGCTAAGATTCGATCCCATTAGATGCAGACAGCTGAATATTCTGACCTTAACCAGGGATGCTACCTAAGTTGTCACCTTGTCCATTTAGGCATCCTCACCCTCAGACGGTGGCTGAAAGAAACCAAAAATACAATTAAGATTTGATTAGATTAGATGTAGACAGCTGGATATACTGATCTAATCAAAGGATATTGCCTCCGTTGTCAGTTTATCCATTTGGCCATGTTCATCTTCAGAAGGTGGCTGAAAGAAACAAAAATTCCAGCTTAGATTTGATCAGATTAGATGCAGACCGCTGAATATTCTGACCTTAACCAGGGATGCTACCTCAGATGTCAGCTTGTCCATTTAGGCATCCTCAACATCAGACGGTGGCTGAAAGAAACCAAAAATACAATTAAGAGTTGATTAGATGAGATGAAGACAGCTGGATATACTGATCTAATCCATGGATACTGCCTACCTTGTGAGCTTGTCCATTTTGCCATTTTCATCCTCAGAAAGAGGCTGAAAGAAACAAAAATTCCACCTTAGATTTGATCAGATTAGATGCAGACAGCTGAATATTCTGACCTTAACCAGGGATGCTACCTCAGTTGTCAGCTTGTCCATTTAGGCATCCTCACCCTCAGACGGTGGCTAAAAGATACCAAAAATACAATTAAGATTTGATTAGATTAGATGTAGACAGCTGGATATACTGATCTAATCAAGGGATACTGCCTCCGTTGTCAGCTTATACATTTGGCCATGTTCATCCTCAGAAGGTGGCTGAAAGAACCAAAAATTCCAGTTTAGATTTGATCAGATTAGATGCAGACAGGTGAATATTCTGACCTTAACCAGGAATGCTCCCTCAGTTGTCAGCTTGTCCATTTAGGCATCCTCAACATCAGACGGTGGCTGAAAGAAACCAAAAATACAATTAAGATTTGATTTGATTAGATGTAGACAGCTGGATATACTGATCTAATCCAAGGATACTGGCTCCGTTGTCAGCTTATACATTTGGCCATGTTCATCCTCAGAAGGTGGCTGAAAGAAACAAAAATTCCAGTTTAGATTTGATCAGATTAGATGCATACAGCTGAATATTCTGATCTTAACCAGGGATGCTCCCTCAGTTGTCAGCTTGTCCATTTAGGCATCCTCAACATCAGACGGTGGCTGAAAGAAACCAAAAATACAATTAAGATTTGATTTGATTAGATGTAGACAGCTAGATATACTGATCTAATCAAAGGATACTGCCTCCGTTGGCAGTTTATCCATTTGGCCATGTTCATCCTCGGAAAGTGGCTGAAAGAAACAAAAATTCCAGCTTAGATTTGATCAGATTAGATGCAGACAGCTGAATATTCTGACCTTAACCAGGGATGCTACCTCAGTTGTCAGCTTGTCCATTTAGGCATCCTCAACATCAGACAGAGGCTGAAAGAAATCAAAAATACAATTAAGATTTGATTAGATTAGAGGTAGACAGCAGGATATACTGATCTAATCAACGGATAGTGCCTCCCTTGTGAACTTGTTCATTTTGGCCATTTTCATCCTCAGAAGGTGGCTGAAAGAATCCAAAATACGAGCTAAGATTCGATCCCATTAGATGCAGACAGCTGAATATTCTGACCTTAACCAGGGATGCTACCTAAGTTGTCACCTTGTCCATTTAGGCATCCTCACCCTCAGACGGTGGCTGAAAGAAACCAAAAATACAATTAAGATTTGATTAGATTAGATGTAGACAGCTGGATATACTGATCTAATCAAAGGATATTGCCTCCGTTGTCAGTTTATCCATTTGGCCATGTTCATCTTCAGAAGGTGGCTGAAAGAAACAAAAATTCCAGCTTAGATTTGATCAGATTAGATGCAGACCGCTGAATATTCTGACCTTAACCAGGGATGCTACCTCAGATGTCAGCTTGTCCATTTAGGCATCCTCAACATCAGACGGTGGCTGAAAGAAACCAAAAATACAATTAAGAGTTGATTAGATGAGATGAAGACAGCTGGATATACTGATCTAATCCATGGATACTGCCTATCTTGTGAGCTTGTCCATTTTGCCATTTTCATCCTCAGAAAGAGGCTTAAAGAAACAAAAATTCCAGCTTAGATTTGATCAGATTAGATGCAGACAGCTGAATATTCTGACCTTAACCAGGGATGCTACCTCAGTTGTCAGCTTATCCATTTAGGCATCCTCACCCTCAGACGGTGGCTGAAAGATACCAAAAATACAATTAAGATTTGATTAGATTAGATGTAGACAGCTGGATATACTGATCTAATCAAAGGATACTGCCTCCGTTGTCAGCTTATACATTTGGCCATGTTCATCCTCAGAAGGTGGCTGAAAGAAACAAAAATTCCAGTTTAGATTTGATCAGATTAGATGCAGACAGCTGAATATACTGACCTTAACCAGGGATGCTCCCTCAGTTGTCGGCTTGTCCATTTAGGCATCCTCAACATCAAACGGTGGCTGAAAGAAACCAAAAATACAATTAAGATTTGATTTGATTAGATGTAGACAGCTGGATATACTGATCTAATCAAAGGATACTGCCTCCGTTGTCAGCTTATACATTTGGCCATGTTCATACTCAGAAGGTGGCTGAAAGAAACAAAAATTCCAGTTTAGATTTGATCAGATTAGATGCATACAGCTGAATATTCTGATCTTAACCAGGGATGCTCCCTCAGTTGTCAGCTTGTCCATTTAGGCATCCTCAACATCAGACGGTGGCTGAAAGAAATCAAAAATACAATTAAGATTTGATTAGATTAGAGGTAGACAGCAGGATATACTGATCTAATCAACGGATAGTGCCTCCCTTGTGAACTTGTTCATTTGGCCATTTTCATCCTCAGAAGGTGGCTGAAAGAAACCAAAATACGAGCTAAGATTCGATCCCATTAGATGCAGACAGCTGAATATTCTGACCTTAACCAGGGATGCTACCTAAGTTGTCACCTTGTCCATTTAGGCATCCTCACCCTCAGACGGTGGCTGAAAGATACCAAAAATACAATTAAGATTTGATTAGATTAGATGTAGACAGCTTGATATACTGATCTAATCAAAGGATACTGCCTCCGTTGTCAGTTTATCCATTTGGCCATGTTCATCCTCGGAAAGTGGCTGAAAGAAACAAAAATTCCAGCTTAGATTTGATCAGATTAGATGCAGACAGCTGAATATTCTGACCTTAACCAGGGATGCTACCTCAGTTGTCAGCTTGTCCATTTAGGCATCCTCACCCTCAGACGGTGGCTGAAAGATACCAAAAATACAATTAAGATTTGATTAGATTAGAGGTAGACAGCAGGATATACTGATCTAATCAACGGAAAGTGCCTCCCTTGTGAGCTTGTTCATTTGGCCATTTTCATCCTCAGAAGGTGGCTGAAAGAAACCAAAATACGAGCTAAGATTCGATCAGATTAGATGCAGACAGCTGAATATTCTGACGTTAACCAGGGATGCTACCTCAGTTGTCAGCTTGTCAATTTAGGCATCCTCACCCTCAGACGGTGGCTGAAAGAAACCAAAAATACAATTAAGATTTGATTAGATTAGATGTAGACAGCTGGATATACTGATCTAATCAAAGGATATTGCCTCCGTTGTCAGTTTATCCATTTGGCCATGTTCATCTTCAGAAGGTGGCTGAAAGAAACAAAAATTCCAGCTTAGATTTGATCAGATTAGATGCAGACAGCTGAATATTCTGACCTTAACCAGGGATGCTACCTCAGATGTCAGCTTGTCCATTTAGGCATCCTCAACATCAGACGGTGGCTGAAAGAAACCAAAAATACAATTAAGATTTGATTAGATGAGATGAAGACAGCTGGATATACTGATCTAATCCATGGATACTGCCTTTTTTGTGAGCTTGTCCATTTTGCCATTTTCATCCTCACAAAGAGGCTGAAAGAAACAAAAATTCCAGCTTAGATTTGATCAGATTAGATGCAGACAGCTGAATATTCTGACCTTAACCAGGGATGCTACCTCAGTTGTCACCTTATCCATTTAGGCATCCTCACCCTCAGACGGTGGCTGAAAGATACCAAAAATACAATTAAGATTTGATTAGATTAGATGTAGACAGCTGGATATACTGATCTAATCAAAGGATACTGCCTCCGTTGTCAGCTTATACATTTGGCCAAGTTCATCCTCAGAAGGTGGCTGAAAGAAACAAAAATTCCAGTTTAGATTTGATCAGATTAGATGCAGACAGCTGAATATTCTGACCTTAACCAGGAATGCTCCCTCAGTTGGCAGCTTGTCCATTTAGGCATCCTCAACATCAGACGGTGGCTGAAAGAAACAAAAAATACAATTAAGATTTGATTTGATTAGATGTAGACAGCTGGATATATTGATCTAATCAAAGGATACTGGCTCCGTTGTCAGTTTATCCATTTGGCCATGTTCATCCTCGGAAAGTGGCTGAAAGAAACAAAAATTCCAGCTTAGATTTGATCAGATTAGATGCAGACAGCTGAATATTCTGACCTTAACCAGGGATGCTACCTCAGTTGTCAGCTTGTCCATTTAGGCATCCTCACCCTCAGACGGTGGCTGAAAGATACCAAGAATACAATTAAGATTTGATTAGATTAGAGGTAGACAGCAGGATATACTGATCTAATCAACGGAAAGTGCCTCCCTTTTGAGCTTGTTCATTTGGCCATTTTCATCCTCAGAAGGTGGCTGAAAGAAACCAAAATACGAGCTAAAATTCAATCAGATTAGATGCAGACAGCTGAATATTCTGACCTTAACCAGGGATGCTACCTAAGTTGTCACCTTGTCCATTTAGGCATCCTCAACATCAGACGGTGGCTGAAAGAAACCAAAAATACAATTAAGATTTGATTTGATTAGATGTAGACAGCTGGATATACTGATCTAATCAAAGGATACTGCCTCCGTTGTCAGCTTATACATTTGGCCATGTTCATACTCAGAAGGTGGCTGAAAGAAACAAAAATTCCAGTTTAGATTTGATCAGATTAGATGCATACAGCTGAATATTCTGATCTTAACCAGGGATGCTCCCTCAGTTGTCAGCTTGTCCATTTAGGCATCCTCAACATCAGACGGTGGCTGAAAGAAATCAAAAATACAATTAAGATTTGATTAGATTAGAGGTAGACAGCAGGATATACTGATCTAATCAACGGATAGTGCCTCCCTTGTGAACTTGTTCATTTGGCCATTTTCATCCGCAGAAGGTGGCTGAAAGAAACCAAAATACGAGCTAAGATTCGATCCCATTAGATGCAGACAGCTGAATATTCTGACCTTAACCAGGGATGCTACCTAAGTTGTCACCTTGTCCATTTAGGCATCCTCACCCTCAGACGGTGGCTGAAAGATACCAAAAATACAATTAAGATTTGATTAGATTAGATGTAGACAGCTGGATATACTGATCTAATCAAAGGATACTGCCTCCGTTGTCAGTTTATCCATTTGGCCATGTTCATCCTCGGAAAGTGGCTGAAAGAAACAAAAATTCCAGCTTAGATTTGATCAGATTAGATGCAGACAGCTGAATATTCTGACCTTAACCAGGGATGCTACCTCAGTTGTCAGCTTGTCCATTTAGGCATCCTCACCCTCAGACGGTGGCTGAAAGATACCAAAAATACAATTAAGATTTGATTAGATTAGAGGTAGACAGCAGGATATACTGATCTAATCAACGGAAAGTGCCTCCCTTGTGAGCTTGTTCATTTGGCCATTTTCATCCTCAGAAGGTGGCTGAAAGAAACCAAAATACGAGCTAAGATTCGATCAGATTAGATGCAGACAGCTGAATATTCTGACGTTAACCAGGGATGCTACCTCAGTTGTCAGCTTGTCAATTTAGGCATCCTCACCCTCAGACGGTGGCTGAAAGAAACCAAAAATACAATTAAGATTTGATTAGATTAGATGTAGACAGCTGGATATACTGATCTAATCAAAGGATATTGCCTCCGTTGTCAGTTTATCCATTTGGCCATGTTCATCTTCAGAAGGTGGCTGAAAGAAACAAAAATTCCAGCTTAGATTTGATCAGATTAGATGCAGACAGCTGAATATTCTGACCTTAACCAGGGATGCTACCTCAGATGTCAGCTTGTCCATTTAGGCATCCTCAACATCAGACGGTGGCTGAAAGAAACCAAAAATACAATTAAGATTTGATTAGATGAGATGAAGACAGCTGGATATACTGATCTAATCCATGGATACTGCCTTTTTTGTGAGCTTGTCCATTTTGCCATTTTCATCCTCACAAAGAGGCTGAAAGAAACAAAAATTCCAGCTTAGATTTGATCAGATTAGATGCAGACAGCTGAATATTCTGACCTTAACCAGGGATGCTACCTCAGTTGTCACCTTATCCATTTAGGCATCCTCACCCTCAGACGGTGGCTGAAAGATACCAAAAATACAATTAAGATTTGATTAGATTAGATGTAGACAGCTGGATATACTGATCTAATCAAAGGATACTGCCTCCGTTGTCAGCTTATACATTTGGCCAAGTTCATCCTCAGAAGGTGGCTGAAAGAAACAAAAATTCCAGTTTAGATTTGATCAGATTAGATGCAGACAGCTGAATATTCTGACCTTAACCAGGAATGCTCCCTCAGTTGGCAGCTTGTCCATTTAGGCATCCTCAACATCAGACCGTGGCTGAAAGAAACAAAAAATACAATTAAGATTTGATTTGATTAGATGTAGACAGCTGGATATATTGATCTAATCAAAGGATACTGGCTCCGTTGTCAGTTTATCCATTTGGCCATGTTCATCCTCGGAAAGTGGCTGAAAGAAACAAAAATTCCAGCTTAGATTTGATCAGATTAGATGCAGACAGCTGAATATTCTGACCTTAACCAGGGATGCTACCTCAGTTGTCAGCTTGTCCATTTAGGCATCCTCACCCTCAGACGGTGGCTGAAAGATACCAAGAATACAATTAAGATTTGATTAGATTAGAGGTAGACAGCAGGATATACTGATCTAATCAACGGAAAGTGCCTCCCTTCTGAGCTTGTTCATTTGGCCATTTTCATCCTCAGAAGGTGGCTGAAAGAAACCAAAATACGAGCTAAAATTCAATCAGATTAGATGCAGACAGCTGAATATTCTGACCTTAACCAGGGATGCTACCTAAGTTGTCACCTTGTCCATTTAGGCATCCTCAACATCAGACGGTGGCTGAAAGAAACCAAAAATACAATTAAGATTTGATTTGATTAGATGTAGACAGCTGGATATACTGATCTAATCCAAGGATACTGGCTCCGTTGTCAGCTTATACATTTGGCCATGTTCATCCTCAGAAGGTGGCTGAAAGAAACAAAAATTCCAGTTTAGATTTGATCAGATTAGATGCATACAGCTGAATATTCTGATCTTAACCAGGGATGCTCCCTCAGTTGTCAGCTTGTCCATTTAGGCATCCTCAACATCAGACGGTGGCTGAAAGAAACCAAAAATACAATTAAGATTTGATTTGATTAGATGTAGACAGCTAGATATACTGATCTAATCAAAGGATACTGCCTCCGTTGGCAGTTTATCCATTTGGCCATGTTCATCCTCGGAAAGTGGCTGAAAGAAACAAAAATTCCAGCTTAGATTTGATCAGATTAGATGCAGACAGCTGAATATTCTGACCTTAACCAGGGATGCTACCTCAGTTGTCAGCTTGTCCATTTAGGCATCCTCAACATCAGACAGAGGCTGAAAGAAATCAAAAATACAATTAAGATTTGATTAGATTAGAGGTAGACAGCAGGATATACTGATCTAATCAACGGATAGTGCCTCCCTTGTGAACTTGTTCATTTGGCCATTTTCATCCTCAGAAGGTGGCTGAAAGAAACCAAAATACGAGCTAAGATTTGATCCCATTAGATGCAGACAGCTGAATATTCTGACCTTAACCAGGGATGCTACCTAAATTGTCACCTTGTCCATTTAGGCATCCTCACCCTCAGACGGTGGCTGAAAGAAACCAAAAATACAATTAAGATTTGATTAGATTAGATGTAGACAGCTGGATATACTGATCTAATCAAAGGATATTGCCTCCGTTGTCAGTTTATCCATTTGGCCATGTTCATCTTCAGAAGGTGGCTGAAAGAAACAAAAATTCCAGCTTAGATTTGATCAGATTAGATGCAGACCGCTGAAAATTCTGACCTTAACCAGGGATGCTACCTCAGATGTCAGCTTGTCCATTTAGGCATCCTCAACATCAGACGGTGGCTGAAAGAAACCAAAAATACAATTAAGAGTTGATTAGATGAGATGAAGACAGCTGGATATACTGATCTAATCCATGGATACTGCCTATCTTGTGAGCTTGTCCATTTTGCCATTTTCATCCTCAGAAAGAGGCTTAAAGAAACAAAAATTCCAGCTTAGATTTGATCAGATTAGATGCAGACAGCTGAATATTCTGACCTTAACCAGGGATGCTACCTCAGTTGTCAGCTTATCCATTTAGGCATCCTCACCCTCAGACGGTGGCTGAAAGATACCAAAAATACAATTAAGATTTGATTAGATTAGATGTAGACAGCTGGATATACTGATCTAATCAAAGGATACTGCCTCCGTTGTCAGCTTATACATTTGGCCATGTTCATCCTCAGAAGGTGGCTGAAAGAAACAAAAATTCCAGTTTAGATTTGATCAGATTAGATGCAGACAGCTGAATATACTGACCTTAACCAGGGATGCTCCCTCAGTTGTCGGCTTGTCCATTTAGGCATCCTCAACATCAAACGGTGGCTGAAAGAAACCAAAAATACAATTAAGATTTGATTTGATTAGATGTAGACAGCTGGATATACTGATCTAATCAAAGGATACTGCCTCCGTTGTCAGCTTATACATTTGGCCATGTTCATACTCAGAAGGTGGCTGAAAGAAACAAAAATTCCAGTTTAGATTTGATCAGATTAGATGCATACAGCTGAATATTCTGATCTTAACCAGGGATGCTCCCTCAGTTGTCAGCTTGTCCATTTAGGCATCCTCAACATCAGACGGTGGCTGAAAGAAATCAAAAATACAATTAAGATTTGATTAGATTAGAGGTAGACAGCAGGATATACTGATCTAATCAACGGATAGTGCCTCCCTTGTGAACTTGTTCATTTGGCCATTTTCATCCTCAGAAGGTGGCTGAAAGAAACCAAAATACGAGCTAAGATTCGATCCCATTAGATGCAGACAGCTGAATATTCTGACCTTAACCAGGGATGCTACCTAAGTTGTCACCTTGTCCATTTAGGCATCCTCACCCTCAGACGGTGGCTGAAAGATACCAAAAATACAATTAAGATTTGATTAGATTAGATGTAGACAGCTGGATATACTGATCTAATCAAAGGATACTGCCTCCGTTGTCAGTTTATCCATTTGGCCATGTTCATCCTCGGAAAGTGGCTGAAAGAAACAAAAATTCCAGCTTAGATTTGATCAGATTAGATGCAGACAGCTGAATATTCTGACCTTAACCAGGGATGCTACCTCAGTTGTCAGCTTGTCCATTTAGGCATCCTCACCCTCAGACGGTGGCTGAAAGATACCAAAAATACAATTAAGATTTGATTAGATTAGAGGTAGACAGCAGGATATACTGATCTAATCAACGGAAAGTGCCTCCCTTGTGAGCTTGTTCATTTGGCCATTTTCATCCTCAGAAGGTGGCTGAAAGAAACCAAAATACGAGCTAAGATTCGATCAGATTAGATGCAGACAGCTGAATATTCTGACCTTAACCAGGGATGCTACCTCAGTTGTCAGCTTGTCCATTTAGGCATCCTCACCCTCAGACGGTGGCTGAAAGAAACCAAAAATACAATTAAGATTTGATTAGATTAGATGTAGACAGCTGGATATACTGATCTAATCAAAGGATATTGCCTCCGTTGTCAGTTTATCCATTTGGCCATGTTCATCTTCAGAAGGTGGCTGAAAGAAACAAAAATTCCAGCTTAGATTTGATCAGATTAGATGCAGACAGCTGAATATTCTGACCTTAACCAGGGATGCTACCTCAGATGTCAGCTTGTCCATTTAGGCATCCTCAACATCAGACGGTGGCTGAAAGAAACCAAAAATACAATTAAGATTTGATTAGATGAGATGAAGACAGCTGGATATACTGATCTAATCCATGGATACTGCCTTTTTTGTGAGCTTGTCCATTTTGCCATTTTCATCCTCACAAAGAGGCTGAAAGAAACAAAAATTCCAGCTTAGATTTGATCAGATTAGATGCAGACAGCTGAATATTCTGACCTTAACCAGGGATGCTGCCTCAGTTGTCACCTTATCCATTTAGGCATCCTCACCCTCAGACGGTGGCTGAAAGATACCAAAAATACAATTAAGATTTGATTAGATTAGATGTAGACAGCTGGATATACTGATCTAATCAAAGGATACTGCCTCCGTTCTCAGCTTATACATTTGGCCATGTTCATCCTCAGAAGGTGGCTGAAAGAAACAAAAATTCCAGTTTAGATTTGATCAGATTAGATGCAGACAGCTGAATATTCTGACCTTAACCAGGAATGCTCCCTCAGTTGTCAGCTTGTCCATTTAGGCATCCTCAACATCAGACGGTGGCTGAAAGAAACAAAAAATACAATTAAGATTTGATTTGATTAGATGTAGACAGCTGGATATATTGATCTAATCAAAGGATACTGGCTCCGTTGTCAGTTTATCCATTTGGCCATGTTCATCCTCGGAAAGTGGCTGAAAGAAACAAAAATTCCAGCTTAGATTTGATTAGATTAGATGCAGACAGCTGAATATTCTGACCTTAACCAGGGATGCTACCTCAGTTGTCAGCTTGTCCATTTAGGCATCCTCACCCTCAGACGGTGGCTGAAAGATACCAAGAATACAATTAAGATTTGATTAGATTAGAGGTAGACAGCAGGATATACTGATCTAATCAACGGAAAGTGCCTCCCTTGTGAGCTTGTTCATTTGGCCATTTTCATCCTCAGAAGGTGGCTGAAAGAAACCAAAATACGAGCTAAGATTCAATCAGATTAGATGCAGACAGCTGAATATTCTGACCTTAACCAGGGATGCTACCTAAGTTGTCACCTTGTCCATTTAGGCATCCTCAACCTCAGACGGTGGCTGAAAGAAACCAAAAATACAATTAAGATTTGATTAGATTAGATGTAGACAGCTGGATATACTGATCTAATCAAAGGATATTGCCTCCGTTGTCAGTTTACCCATTTGGCCATGTTCATCTTCAGAAGGTGGCTGAAAGAAACAAAAATTCCAGTTTAGATTTGATCAGATTAGATGCAGACAGCTGAATATTCTGACCTTAACCAGGGATGCTCCCTCAGTTGTCAGCTTGTCCATTTAGGCATCCTCACCCTCAGACGGTGGCTGAAAGATACCAAAAATACAATTAAGATTTGATTAGATTAGATGTAGACAGCTGGATATACTGATCTAATCAAAGGATACTGCCTCCGTTGTCAGCTCATACATTTGGCCATGTTCATCCTCAGAAGGTGGCTGAAAGAAACAAAAATTTCAGTTTAGATTTGATCAGATTAGATGCACACAGCTGAATATTCTGACCTTAACCAGGGATGCTCCCTCAGTTGTCAGCTTGTCCATTTAGGCATCCTCATCATCAGACAGAGGCTGAAAGAAACCAAAAATACAATTAAGATTTGATTAGATTAGATGGAGACAGCTGGATATACTGATCTAATACAGGGACACTGCCTCCCTTGTGAGCTTGTCCATTTGACCATTTTCATCCTCAGAAGGTGGCTGAAAGAAACGAAAAATCCATCTTAGATTTGATTAGATTATATGCAGACAGCTCAATATTCTGGCCTTGTCCAGGGATGCTGCCTCATTTCTTAGCTTGTCCGTTTGGGCATCTTCACCCTCAGACTGTGGTTGAAAGAAACTGAAAATCCAGTTAACAGTTTGCTAGATTAGATGTAGACAGCTGGATATACTGATCTAATCCAGGGACACTGCCTCCCTTGTGAGCTTGTCCATTAGACCATTTTCATTCTCAGAAGGAGGCTGAACGAAACGAAAAATCCAGCTAAGATTTGATTAGATTAGATGCAGACAGCTCAATATTCTGACCTTATCCAGGGATGCTGCCTCAGTTTTCAGCAAGTCCGTTTAGGCATCTTCATCCTCAGTCAGTGGCTAAAAGAAACCAAAAACCCAGTTAAGACTTGATTAGATTATATGCAGACAGCTGGATTTTCAATCTGATCCAAGGATACTGCCTCCATTGTCAGCTTGTCCATTTGGCTATTTTCATTATCAGAAGGTGGCTAAACGAAACATCCAGTTTAGATTTTTTCAGATTAGATACAAACAGCTGGATGTACTGATCTAATCCAGAGATATTGCCTCCTCTGTCAGTTTTTCCATTTGGCCATTTTCATTCTCAGAAGGTGGCTTAAAGAAAGAAAAAATCAAATTTATATTTGATCAGATTAGATGCAGACAGCTGAATATTCTGACCTTAACCAGGGATGCTACCTCAGTTGTTAGCTTGTCCATTAGGCATCCTCAACTTCAGATGGTGGCTGAAAGAAACCAAAAATACAATTAAGATTTGATTAGATTAGATGTAGACAGCTGAATATTCTGACCTTAACCAGGGATGCTACCTCAGATGTCAGCTTGTCCATTTAGGCATCCTCAACATCAGACGGTGGTTGAAAGAAACCAAAAATAAAATTAAGATTTGATTAGATGAGATGAAGACAGCTGGATATACTGATCTAATCCATGGATACTGCCTACCTTGTGAGCTTGTCCATTTTGCCATTTTCATCCTCAGAAAGAGGCTGAAAGAAACAAAAATTCCACCTTAGATTTGATCAGATTAGATGCAGACAGCTGAATATTCTGACCTTAACCAGGGATGCTACCTCAGTTGTCAGCTTGTCCATTTAGGCATCCTCACCCTCAGACGGTGGCTAAAAGATACCAAAAATACAATTAAGATTTGATTAGATTAGATGTAGACAGCTGGATATACTGATCTAATCAAGGGATACTGCCTCCGTTGTCAGCTTATACATTTGGCCATGTTCATCCTCAGAAGGTGGCTGAAAGAAACAAAAATTCCAGTTTAGATTTGATCAGATTAGATGCAGACAGGTGAATATTCTGACCTTAACCAGGAATGCTCCCTCAGTTGTCAGCTTGTCCATTTAGGCATCCTCAACATCAGACGGTGGCTGAAAGAAACCAAAAATACAATTAAGATTTGATTTGATTAGATGTAGACAGCTGGATATACTGATCTAATCCAAGGATACTGGCTCCGTTGTCAGCTTATACATTTGGCCATGTTCATCCTCAGAAGGTGGCTGAAAGAAACAAAAATTCCAGTTTAGATTTGATCAGATTAGATGCATACAGCTGAATATTCTGATCTTAACCAGGGATGCTCCCTCAGTTGTCAGCTTGTCCATTTAGGCATCCTCAACATCAGACGGTGGCTGAAAGAAACCAAAAATACAATTAAGATTTGATTTGATTAGATGTAGACAGCTAGATATACTGATCTAATCAAAGGATACTGCCTCCGTTGGCAGTTTATCCATTTGGCCATGTTCATCCTCGGAAAGTGGCTGAAAGAAACAAAAATTCCAGCTTAGATTTGATCAGATTAGATGCAGACAGCTGAATATTCTGACCTTAACCAGGGATGCTACCTCAGTTGTCAGCTTGTCCATTTAGGCATCCTCAACATCAGACAGAGGCTGAAAGAAATCAAAAATACAATTAAGATTTGATTAGATTAGAGGTAGACAGCAGGATATACTGATCTAATCAACGGATAGTGCCTCCCTTGTGAACTTGTTCATTTTGGCCATTTTCATCCTCAGAAGGTGGCTGAAAGAATCCAAAATACGAGCTAAGATTCGATCCCATTAGATGCAGACAGCTGAATATTCTGACCTTAACCAGGGATGCTACCTAAATTGTCACCTTGTCCATTTAGGCATCCTCACCCTCAGACGGTGGCTGAAAGAAACCAAAAATACAATTAAGATTTGATTAGATTAGATGTAGACAGCTGGATATACTGATCTAATCAAAGGATATTGCCTCCGTTGTCAGTTTATCCATTTGGCCATGTTCATCTTCAGAAGGTGGCTGAAAGAAACAAAAATTCCAGCTTAGATTTGATCAGATTAGATGCAGACCGCTGAATATTCTGACCTTAACCAGGGATGCTACCTCAGATGTCAGCTTGTCCATTTAGGCATCCTCAACATCAGACGGTGGCTGAAAGAAACCAAAAATACAATTAAGAGTTGATTAGATGAGATGAAGACAGCTGGATATACTGATCTAATCCATGGATACTGCCTACCTTGTGAGCTTGTCCATTTTGCCATTTTCATCCTCAGAAAGAGGCTGAAAGAAACAAAAATTCCACCTTAGATTTGATCAGATTAGATGCAGACAGCTGAATATTCTGACCTTAACCAGGGATGCTACCTCAGTTGTCAGCTTGTCCATTTAGGCATCCTCACCCTCAGACGGTGGCTAAAAGATACCAAAAATACAATTAAGATTTGATTAGATTAGATGTAGACAGCTGGATATACTGATCTAATCAAGGGATACTGCCTCCGTTGTCAGCTTATACATTTGGCCATGTTCATCCTCAGAAGGTGGCTGAAAGAAACAAAAATTCCAGTTTAGATTTGATCAGATTAGATGCAGACAGGTGAATATTCTGACCTTAACCAGGAATGCTCCCTCAGTTGTCAGCTTGTCCATTTAGGCATCCTCAACATCAGACGGTGGCTGAAAGAAACCAAAAATACAATTAAGATTTGATTTGATTAGATGTAGACAGCTGGATATACTGATCTAATCCAAGGATACTGGCTCCGTTGTCAGCTTATACATTTGGCCATGTTCATCCTCAGAAGGTGGCTGAAAGAAACAAAAATTCCAGTTTAGATTTGATCAGATTAGATGCATACAGCTGAATATTCTGATCTTAACCAGGGATGCTCCCTCAGTTGTCAGCTTGTCCATTTAGGCATCCTCAACATCAGACGGTGGCTGAAAGAAACCAAAAATACAATTAAGATTTGATTTGATTAGATGTAGACAGCTAGATATACTGATCTAATCAAAGGATACTGCCTCCGTTGGCAGTTTATCCATTTGGCCATGTTCATCCTCGGAAAGTGGCTGAAAGAAACAAAAATTCCAGTTTAGATTTGATCAGATTAGATGCAGACAGCTGAATATTCTGACCTTAACCAGGAATGCTCCCTCAGTTGTCAGCTTGTCCATTTAGGCATCCTCAACATCAGACGGTGGCTGAAAGAAACAAAAAATACAATTAAGATTTGATTTGATTAGATGTAGACAGCTGGATATATTGATCTAATCAAAGGATACTGGCTCCGTTGTCAGTTTATCCATTTGGCCATGTTCATCCTCGGAAAGTGGCTGAAAGAAACAAAAATTCCAGCTTAGATTTGATCAGATTAGATGCAGACAGCTGAATATTCTGACCTTAACCAGGGATGCTACCTCAGTTGTCAGCTTGTCCATTTAGGCATCCTCACCCTCAGACGGTGGCTGAAAGATACCAAGAATACAATTAAGATTTGATTAGATTAGAGGTAGACAGCAGGATATACTGATCTAATCAACGGAAAGTGCCTCCCTTGTGAGCTTGTTCATTTGGCCATTTTCATCCTCAGAAGGTGGCTGAAAGAAACCAAAATACGAGCTAAGATTCAATCAGATTAGATGCAGACAGCTGAATATTCTGACCTTAACCAGGGATGCTACCTAAGTTGTCACCTTGTCCATTTAGGCATCCTCAACCTCAGACGGTGGCTGAAAGAAACCAAAAATACAATTAAGATTTGATTAGATTAGATGTAGACAGCTGGATATACTGATCTAATCAAAGGATATTGCCTCCGTTGTCAGTTTACCCATTTGGCCATGTTCATCTTCAGAAGGTGGCTGAAAGAAACAAAAATTCCAGTTTAGATTTGATCAGATTAGATGCAGACAGCTGAATATTCTGACCTTAACCAGGGATGCTCCCTCAGTTGTCAGCTTGTCCATTTAGGCATCCTCACCCTCAGACGGTGGCTGAAAGATACCAAAAATACAATTAAGATTTGATTAGATTAGATGTAGACAGCTGGATATACTGATCTAATCAAAGGATACTGCCTCCGTTGTCAGCTCATACATTTGGCCATGTTCATCCTCAGAAGGTGGCTGAAAGAAACAAAAATTTCAGTTTAGATTTGATCAGATTAGATGCACACAGCTGAATATTCTGACCTTAACCAGGGATGCTCCCTCAGTTGTCAGCTTGTCCATTTAGGCATCCTCATCATCAGACAGAGGCTGAAAGAAACCAAAAATACAATTAAGATTTGATTAGATTAGATGGAGACAGCTGGATATACTGATATAATACAGGGACACTGCCTCCCTTGTGAGCTTGTCCATTTGACCATTTTCATCCTCAGAAGGTGGCTGAAAGAAACGAAAAATCCATCTTAGATTTGATTAGATTATATGCAGACAGCTCAATATTCTGGCCTTGTCCAGGGATGCTGCCTCATTTCTTAGCTTGTCCGTTTGGGCATCTTCACCCTCAGACTGTGGTTGAAAGAAACTGAAAATCCAGTTAACAGTTTGCTAGATTAGATGTAGACAGCTGGATATACTGATCTAATCCAGGGACACTGCCTCCCTTGTGAGCTTGTCCATTAGACCATTTTCATTCTCAGAAGGAGGCTGAACGAAACGAAAAATCCAGCTAAGATTTGATTAGATTAGATGCAGACAGCTCAATATTCTGACCTTATCCAGGGATGCTGCCTCAGTTTTCAGCAAGTCCGTTTAGGCATCTTCATCCTCAGTCAGTGGCTAAAAGAAACCAAAAACCCAGTTAAGACTTGATTAGATTATATGCAGACAGCTGGATTTTCAATCTGATCCAAGGATACTGCCTCCATTGTCAGCTTGTCCATTTGGCTATTTTCATTATCAGAAGGTGGCTAAACGAAACATCCAGTTTAGATTTTTTCAGATTAGATACAAACAGCTGGATGTACTGATCTAATCCAGAGATATTGCCTCCTCTGTCAGTTTTTCCATTTGGCCATTTTCATTCTCAGAAGGTGGCTTAAAGAAAGAAAAAATCAAATTTATATTTGATCAGATTAGATGCAGACAGCTGAATATTCTGACCTTAACCAGGGATGCTACCTCAGTTGTTAGCTTGTCCATTAGGCATCCTCAACTTCAGATGGTGGCTGAAAGAAACCAAAAATACAATTAAGATTTGATTAGATTAGATGTAGACAGCTGAATATTCTGACCTTAACCAGGGATGCTACCTCAGATGTCAGCTTGTCCATTTAGGCATCCTCAACATCAGACGGTGGTTGAAAGAAACCAAAAATAAAATTAAGATTTGATTAGATGAGATGAAGACAGCTGGATATACTGATCTAATCCATGGATACTGCCTACCTTGTGAGCTTGTCCATTTTGCCATTTTCATCCTCAGAAAGAGGCTGAAAGAAACAAAAATTCCACCTTAGATTTGATCAGATTAGATGCAGACAGCTGAATATTCTGACCTTAACCAGGGATGCTACCTCAGTTGTCAGCTTGTCCATTTAGGCATCCTCACCCTCAGACGGTGGCTAAAAGATACCAAAAATACAATTAAGATTTGATTAGATTAGATGTAGACAGCTGGATATACTGATCTAATCAAAGGATACTGCCTCCGTTGTCAGCTTATACATTTGGCCATGTTCATCCTCAGAAGGTGGCTGAAAGAAACAAAAATTCCAGTTTAGATTTGATCAGATTAGATGCAGACAGGTGAATATTCTGACCTTAACCAGGAATGCTCCCTCAGTTGTCAGCTTGTCCATTTAGGCATCCTCAACATCAGACGGTGGCTGAAAGAAACAAAAAATACAATTAAGATTTGATTTGATTAGATGTAGACAGCTGGATATATTGATCTAATCAAAGGATACTGGCTCCGTTGTCAGTTTATCCATTTGGCCATGTTCATCCTCGGAAAGTGGCTGAAAGAAACAAAAATTCCAGCTTAGATTTGATCAGATTAGATGCAGACAGCTGAATATTCTGACCTTAACCAGGGATGCTACCTCAGTTGTCAGCTTGTCCATTTAGGCATCCTCACCCTCAGACGGTTGCTTAAAGATACCAAGAATACAATTAAGATTTGATTAGATTAGAGGTAGACAGCAGGATATACTGATCTAATCAACGGATAGTGCCTCCCTTGTGAACTTGTTCATTTTGGCCATTTTCATCCTCAGAAGGTGGCTGAAAGAATCCAAAATACGAGCTAAGATTCGATCCCATTAGATGCAGACAGCTGAATATTCTGACCTTAACCAGGGATGCTACCTAAGTTGTCACCTTGTCCATTTAGGCATCCTCACCCTCAGACGGTGGATGAAAGATACCAAAAATACAATTAAGATTTGATTAGATTAGATGTAGACAGCTGGATATACTGATCTAATCAAAGGATACTGCCTCCGTTGTCAGCTCATACATTTGGCCATGTTCATCCTCAGAAGGTGGCTGAAAGAAACAAAAATTTCAGTTTAGATTTGATCAGATTAGATGCACACAGCTGAATATTCTGACCTTAACCAGGGATGCTCCCTCAGTTGTCAGCTTGTCCATTTAGGCATCCTCATCATCAGACGGTGGCTGAAAGAAACCAAAAATACAATTAAGATTTGATTTGATTAGATGTAGACAGCTGGATATACTGATCTAATCAAAGGATACTGCCTCTGTTGTCAGTTTATACATTTGGCCATGTTCATCCTCAGAAGGTGGCTGAAAGAAACAAAAATTCCAGCTTAGATTTGATCAGCTTAGATGCAGACAGCTGAATATTCTGACCTTAACCAGGGATGGTACCTCAGATGACAGCTTGTCCATTTAGACACCCTCAACATCAGACAGAGGCTGAAAGAAACCAAAAATACAATTAAGATTTGATTAGATTAGATGGAGACAGCTGGATATACTGATCTAATACAGGGACACTGCCTCCCTTGTGAGCTTGTCCATTTGACCATTTTCATCCTCAGAAGGTGGCTGAAAGAAACGAAAAATCCATCTTAGATTTGATTAGATTATATGCAGACAGCTCAATATTCTGACCTTAACCAGGGATGCTACCTAAGTTGTCACCTTGTCCATTTAGGCATCCTCAACCTCAGACGGTGGCTGAAAGAAACCAAAAATACAATTAAGATTTGATTAGATTAGATGTAGACAGCTGGATATACTGATCTAATCAAAGGATATTGCCTCCGTTGTCATTTTATCCATTTGGCCATGTTCATCTTCAGAAGGTGGCTGAAAGAAACAAAAATTCCAGTTTAGATTTGATCAGATTAGATGCAGACAGCTGAATATTCTGACCTTAACCAGGGATGCTCCCTCAGTTGTCAGCTTGTCCATTTAGGCATCCTCACCCTCAGACGGTGGCTGAAAGATACCAAAAATACAATTAAGATTTGATTAGATTAGATGTAGACAGCTGGATATACTGATCTAATCAAAGGATACTGCCTCCGTTGTCAGCTCATACATTTGGCCATGGTCATCCTCAGAAGGTGGCTGAAAGAAACAAAAATTTCAGTTTAGATTTGATCAGATTAGATGCACACAGCTGAATATTCTGACCTTAACCAGGGATGCTCCCTCAGTTGTCAGCTTGTCCATTTAGGCATCCTCATCATCAGACGGTGGCTGAAAGAAACCAAAAATACAATTAAGATTTGATTTGATTAGATGTAGACAGCTGGATATACTGATCTAATCAAAGGATACTGCCTCCGTTGTCAGTTTATACATTTGGCCATGTTCATCCTTAGAAGGTGGCTGAAAGAAACAAAAATTCCAGCTTAGATTTGATCAGCTTAGATGCAGACAGCTGAATATTCTGACCTTAACCAGGGATGGTACCTCAGATGTCAGCTTGTCCATTTAGACATCCTCAACATCAGACAGAGGCTGAAAGAAACCAAAAATACAATTAAGATTTGATTAGATTAGATGGAGACAGCTGGATATACTGATCTAATACAGGGACACTGCCTCCCTTGTGAGCTTGTCCATTTGACCATTTTCATCCTCAGAAGGTGGCTGAAAGAAACGAAAAATCCATCTTAGATTTGATTAGATTATATGCAAACAGCTCAATATTCTGGCCTTGTCCAGGGATGCTGCCTCATTTCTTAGCTTGTCCGTTTGGGCATCTTCACCCTCAGACTGTGGTTGAAAGAAACTGAAAATCCAGTTAACAGTTTGCTAGATTAGATGTAGACAGCTGGATATACTGATCTAATCCAGGGACACTGCCTCCCTTGTGAGCTTGTCCATTAGACCATTTTCATTCTCAGAAGGAGGCTGAACGAAACGAAAAATCCAGCTAAGATTTGATTAGATTAGATGCAGACAGCTCAATATTCTGACCTTATCCAGGGATGCTGCCTCAGTTTTCAGCAAGTCCGTTTAGGCATCTTCACCCTCAGTCAGTGGCTAAAAGAAACCAAAAACCCAGTTAAGACTTGATTAGATTATATGCAGACAGCTGGATTTTCAATATGATCCAAGGATACTGCCTCCATTGTCAGCTTGTCCATTTGGCTATTTTCATTATCAGAAGGTGGCTAAACGAAACATCCAGTTTAGATTTTATCAGATTAGATACAAACAGCTGGATGTACTGATCTAATCCAGAGATATTGCCTCCTCTGTCAGTTTTTCCATTTGGCCATTTTCATTCTCAGAAGGTGGCTTAAAGAAAGAAAAAATCAAATTTATATTTGATCAGATTAGATGCAGACAGCTGAATATTCTGACCTTAACCAGGGATGCTACCTCAGTTGTTAGCTTGTCCATTAGGCATCCTCAACTTCAGATGGTGGCTGAAAGAAACCAAAAATACAATTAAGATTTGATTAGATTAGATGTAGACAGCTGAATATTCTGACCTTAACCAGGGATGCTACCTCAGATGTCAGCTTGTCCATTTAGGCATCCTCAACATCAGACGGTGGTTGAAAGAAACCAAAAATAAAATTAAGATTTGATTAGATGAGATGAAGACAGCTGGATATACTGATCTAATCCATGGATACTGCCTACCTTGTGAGCTTGTCCATTTTGCCATTTTCATCCTCAGAAAGAGGCTGAAAGAAACAAAAATTCCACCTTAGATTTGATCAGATTAGATGCAGACAGCTGAATATTCTGAACTTAACCAGGGATGCTACCTCAGTTGTCAGCTTGTCCATTTAGGCATCCTCACCCTCAGACGGTGGCTAAAAGATACCAAAAATACAATTAAGATTTGATTAGATTAGATGTAGACAGCTGGATATACTGATCTAATCAAGGGATACTGCCTCCGTTGTCAGCTTATACATTTGGCCATGTTCATCCTCAGAAGGTGGCTGAAAGAAACAAAAATTCCAGTTTAGATTTGATCAGATTAGATGCAGACAGGTGAATATTCTGACCTTAACCAGGAATGCTCCCTCAGTTGTCAGCTTGTCCATTTAGGCATCCTCAACATCAGACGGTGGCTGAAAGAAACCAAAAATACAATTAAGATTTGATTTGATTAGATGTAGACAGCTGGATATACTGATCTAATCCAAGGATACTGGCTCCGTTGTCAGCTTATACATTTGGCCATGTTCATCCTCAGAAGGTGGCTGAAAGAAACAAAAATTCCAGTTTAGATTTGATCAGATTAGATGCATACAGCTGAATATTCTGATCTTAACCAGGGATGCTCCCTCAGTTGTCAGCTTGTCCATTTAGGCATCCTCAACATCAGACGGTGGCTGAAAGAAACCAAAAATACAATTAAGATTTGATTTGATTAGATGTAGACAGCTAGATATACTGATCTAATCAAAGGATACTGCCTCCGTTGGCAGTTTATCCATTTGGCCATGTTCATCCTCGGAAAGTGGCTGAAAGAAACAAAAATTCCAGCTTAGATTTGATCAGATTAGATGCAGACAGCTGAATATTCTGACCTTAACCAGGGATGCTACCTCAGTTGTCAGCTTGTCCATTTAGGCATCCTCAACATCAGACAGAGGCTGAAAGAAATCAAAAATACAATTAAGATTTGATTAGATTAGAGGTAGACAGCAGGATATACTGATCTAATCAACGGATAGTGCCTCCGTTGTCAGTTTATCCATTTGGCCATGTTCATCTTCAGAAGGTGGCTGAAAGAAACAAAAATTCCAGCTTAGATTTGATCAGATTAGATGCAGACCGCTGAATATTCTGACCTTAACCAGGGATGCTACCTCAGATGTCAGCTTGTCCATTTAGGCATCCTCAACATCAGACGGTGGCTGAAAGAAACCAAAAATACAATTAAGATTTGATTAGATTAGATGTAGACAGCTGGATATACTGATCTAATCAAAGGATATTGCCTCCGTTGTCAGTTTATCCATTTGGCCATGTTCATCTTCAGAAGGTGGCTGAAAGAAACCAAAATACGAGCTAAGATTCGATCCCATTAGATGCAGACAGCTGAATATTCTGACCTTAACCAGGGATGCTACCTAAGTTGTCACCTTGTCCATTTAGGCATCCTCACCCTCAGACGGTGGCTGAAAGAAACCAAAAATACAATTAAGATTTGATTAGATTAGATGTAGACAGCTGGATATACTGATCTAATCAAAGGATATTGCCTCCGTTGTCAGTTTATCCATTTGGCCATGTTCATCTTCAGAAGGTGGCTGAAAGAAACAAAAATTCCAGCTTAGATTTGATCAGATTAGATGCAGACCGCTGAATATTCTGACCTTAACCAGGGATGCTACCTCAGATGTCAGCTTGTCCATTTAGGCATCCTCAACATCAGACGGTGGCTGCAAGAAACCAAAAATACAATTAAGAGTTGATTAGATGAGATGAAGACAGCTGGATATACTGATCTAATCCATGGATACTGCCTATCTTGTGAGCTTGTCCATTTTGCCATTTTCATCCTCAGAAAGAGGCTTAAAGAAACAAAAATTCCAGCTTAGATTTGATCAGATTAGATGCAGACAGCTGAATATACTGACCTTAACCAGGGATGCTCCCTCAGTTGTCGGCTTGTCCATTTAGGCATCCTCAACATCAAACGGTGGCTGAAAGAAACCAAAAATACAATTAAGATTTAATTTGATTAGATGTAGACAGCTGGATATACTGATCTAATCAAAGGATACTGCCTCCGTTGTCAGCTTATACATTTGGCCATGTTCATACTCAGAAGGTGGCTGAAAGAAACAAAAATTCCAGTTTAGATTTGATCAGATTAGATGCATACAGCTGAATATTCTGATCTTAACCAGGGATGCTCCCTCAGTTGTCAGCTTGTCCATTTAGGCATCCTCAACATCAGACGGTGGCTGAAAGAAATCAAAAATACAATTAAGATTTGATTAGATTAGAGGTAGACAGCAGGATATACTGATCTAATCAACGGATAGTGCCTCCCTTGTGAACTTGTTCATTTGGCCATTTTCATCCTCAGAAGGTGGCTGAAAGAAACCAAAATACGAGCTAAGATTCGATCCCATTAGATGCAGACAGCTGAATATTCTGACCTTAACCAGGGATGCTACCTAAGTTGTCACCTTGTCCATTTAGGCATCCTCACCCTCAGACGGTGGCTGAAAGATACCAAAAATACAATTAAGATTTGATTAGATTAGATGTAGACAGCTGGATATACTGATCTAATCAAAGGATACTGCCTCCGTTGTCAGTTTATCCATTTGGCCATGTTCATCCTCGGAAAGTGGCTGAAAGAAACAAAAATTCCAGCTTAGATTTGATCAGATTAGATGCAGACAGCTGAATATTCTGACCTTAACCAGGGATGCTACCTCAGTTGTCAGCTTGTCCATTTAGGCATCCTCACCCTCAGACGGTGGCTGAAAGATACCAAAAATACAATTAAGATTTGATTAGATTAGAGGTAGACAGCAGGATATACTGATCTAATCAACGGAAAGTGCCTCCCTTGTGAGCTTGTTCATTTGGCCATTTTCATCCTCAGAAGGTGGCTGAAAGAAACCAAAATACGAGCTAAGATTCGATCAGATTAGATGCAGACAGCTGAATATTCTGACCTTAACCAGGGATGCTACCTCAGTTGTCAGCTTGTCCATTTAGGCATCCTCACCCTCAGACGGTGGCTGAAAGAAACCAAAAATACAATTAAGATTTGATTAGATTAGATGTAGACAGCTGGATATACTGATCTAATCAAAGGATATTGCCTCCGTTGTCAGTTTATCCATTTGGCCATGTTCATCTTCAGAAGGTGGCTGAAAGAAACAAAAATTCCAGCTTAGATTTGATCAGATTAGATGCAGACAGCTGAATATTCTGACCTTAACCAGGGATGCTACCTCAGATGTCAGCTTGTCCATTTAGGCATCCTCAACATCAGACGGTGGCTGAAAGAAACCAAAAATACAATTAAGATTTGATTAGATGAGATGAAGACAGCTGGATATACTGATCTAATCCATGGATACTGCCTTTTTTGTGAGCTTGTCCATTTTGCCATTTTCATCCTCACAAAGAGGCTGAAAGAAACAAAAATTCCAGCTTAGATTTGATCAGATTAGATGCAGACAGCTGAATATTCTGACCTTAACCAGGGATGCTACCTCAGTTGTCACCTTATCCATTTAGGCATCCTCACCCTCAGACGGTGGCTGAAAGATACCAAAAATACAATTAAGATTTGATTAGATTAGATGTAGACAGCTGGATATACTGATCTAATCAAAGGATACTGCCTCCGTTGTCAGTTTATACATTTGGCCATGTTCATCCTCAGAAGGTGGCTGAAAGAAACAAAAATTCCAGTTTAGATTTGATCAGATTAGATGCAGACAGCTGAATATTCTGACCTTAACCAGGAATGCTCCCTCAGTTGTCAGCTTGTCCATTTAGGCATCCTCAACATCAGACGGTGGCTGAAAGAAACAAAAAATACAATTAAGATTTGATTTGATTAGATGTAGACAGCTGGATATATTGATCTAATCAAAGGATACTGGCTCCGTTGTCAGTTTATCCATTTGGCCATGTTCATCCTCGGAAAGTGGCTGAAAGAAACAAAAATTCCAGCTTAGATTTGATCAGATTAGATGCAGACAGCTGAATATTCTGACCTTAACCAGGGATGCTACCTCAGTTGTCAGCTTGTCCATTTAGGCATCCTCACCCTCAGACGGTGGCTGAAAGATACCAAGAATACAATTAAGATTTGATTAGATTAGAGGTAGACAGCAGGATATACTGATCTAATCAACGGAAAGTGCCTCCCTTGTGAGCTTGTTCATTTGGCCATTTTCATCCTCAGAAGGTGGCTGAAAGAAACCAAAATACGAGCTAAGATTCAATCAGATTAGATGCAGACAGCTGAATATTCTGACCTTAACCAGGGATGCTACCTAAGTTGTCACCTTGTCCATTTAGGCATCCTCAACCTCAGACGGTGGCTGAAAGAAACCAAAAATACAATTAAGATTTGATTAGATTAGATGTAGACAGCTGGATATACTGATCTAATCAAAGGATATTGCCTCCGTTGTCAGTTTACCCATTTGGCCATGTTCATCTTCAGAAGGTGGCTGAAAGAAACAAAAATTCCAGTTTAGATTTGATCAGATTAGATGCAGACAGCTGAATATTCTGACCTTAACCAGGGATGCTCCCTCGGTTGTCAGCTTGTCCATTTAGGCATCCTCACCCTCAGACGGTGGCTGAAAGATACCAAAAATACAATTAAGATTTGATTAGATTAGATGTAGACAGCTGGATATACTGATCTAATCAAAGGATACTGCCTCCGTTGTCAGCTCATACATTTGGCCATGTTCATCCTCAGAAGGTGGCTGAAAGAAACAAAAATTTCAGTTTAGATTTGATCAGATTAGATGCACACAGCTGAATATTCTGACCTTAACCAGGGATGCTCCCTCAGTTGTCAGCTTGTCCATTTAGGCATCCTCATCATCAGACGGTGGCTGAAAGAAACCAAAAATACAATTAAGATTTGATTTGATTAGATGTAGACAGCTGGATATACTGATCTAATCAAAGGATACTGCCTCCGTTGTCAGTTTATACATTTGGCCATGTTCATCCTCAGAAGGTGGCTGAAAGAAACAAAAATTCCAGCTTAGATTTGATCAGCTTAGATGCAGACAGCTGAATATTCTGACCTTAACCAGGGATGGTACCTCAGATGTCAGCTTGTCCATTTAGACATCCTCAACATCAGACAGAGGCTGAAAGAAACCAAAAATACAATTAAGATTTGATTAGATTAGATGGAGACAGCTGGATATACTGATCTAATACAGGGACACTGCCTCTCTTGTGAGCTTGTCCATTTGACCATTTTCATCCTCAGAAGGTGGCTGAAACAAACGAAAAATCCATCTTAGATTTGATTAGATTATATGCAGACAGCTCAATATTCTGGCCTTGTCCAGGGATGCTGCCTCATTTCTTAGCTTGTCCGTTTGGGCATCTTCACCCTCAGACTGTGGTTGAAAGAAACTGAAAATCCAGTTAACAGTTTGCTAGATTAGATGTAGACAGCTGGATATACTGATCTAATCCAGGGACACTGCCTCCCTTGTGAGCTTGTCCATTAGACCATTTTCATTCTCAGAAGGAGGCTGAACGAAACGAAAAATCCAGCTAAGATTTGATTAGATTAGATGCAGACAGCTCAATATTCTGACCTTATCCAGGGATGCTGCCTCAGTTTTCAGCAAGTCCGTTTAGGCATCTTCATCCTCAGTCAGTGGCTAAAAGAAACCAAAAACCCAGTTAAGACTTGATTAGATTATATGCAGACAGCTGGATTTTCAATCTGATCCAAGGATACTGCCTCCATTGTCAGCTTGTCCATTTGGCTATTTTCATTATCAGAAGGTGGCTAAACGAAACATCCAGTTTAGATTTTTTCAGATTAGATACAAACAGCTGGATGTACTGATCTAATCCAGAGATATTGCCTCCTCTGTCAGTTTTTCCATTTGGCCATTTTCATTCTCAGAAGGTGGCTTAAAGAAAGAAAAAATCAAATTTATATTTGATCAGATTAGATGCAGACAGCTGAATATTCTGACCTTAACCAGGGATGCTACCTCAGTTGTTAGCTTGTCCATTAGGCATCCTCAACTTCAGATGGTGGCTGAAAGAAACCAAAAATACAATTAAGATTTGATTAGATTAGATGTAGACAGCTGAATATTCTGACCTTAACCAGGGATGCTACCTCAGATGTCAGCTTGTCCATTTAGGCATCCTCAACATCAGACGGTGGTTGAAAGAAACCAAAAATAAAATTAAGATTTGATTAGATGAGATGAAGACAGCTGGATATACTGATCTAATCCATGGATACTGCCTACCTTGTGAGCTTGTCCATTTTGCCATTTTCATCCTCAGAAAGAGGCTGAAAGAAACAAAAATTCCACCTTAGATTTGATCAGATTAGATGCAGACAGCTGAATATTCTGACCTTAACCAGGGATGCTACCTCAGTTGTCAGCTTGTCCATTTAGGCATCCTCACCCTCAGACGGTGGCTAAAAGATACCAAAAATACAATTAAGATTTGATTAGATTAGATGTAGACAGCTGGATATACTGATCTAATCAAAGGATACTGCCTCCGTTGTCAGCTTATACATTTGGCCATGTTCATCCTCAGAAGGTGGCTGAAAGAAACAAAAATTCCAGTTTAGATTTGATCAGATTAGATGCAGACAGGTGAATATTCTGACCTTAACCAGGAATGCTCCCTCAGTTGTCAGCTTGTCCATTTAGTCATCCTCACCCTCAGACGGTGGCTGAAAGAAACCAAAAATACAATTAAGATTTGATTTGATTAGATGTAGACAGCTGGATATACTGATCTAATCCAAGGATACTGGCTCCGTTGTCAGCTTATACATTTGGCCATGTTCATCCTCAGAAGGTGGCTGAAAGAAACAAAAATTCCAGTTTAGATTTGATCAGATTAGATGCATACAGCTGAATATTCTGATCTTAACCAGGGATGCTCCCTCAGTTGTCAGCTTGTCCATTTAGGCATCCTCAACATCAGACGGTGGCTGAAAGAAACCAAAAATACAATTAAGATTTGATTTGATTAGATGTAGACAGCTAGATATACTGATCTAATCAAAGGATACTGCCTCCGTTGGCAGTTTATCCATTTGGCCATGTTCATCCTCGGAAAGTGGCTGAAAGAAACAAAAATTCCAGCTTAGATTTGATCAGATTAGATGCAGACAGCTGAATATTCTGACCTTAACCAGGGATGCTACCTCAGTTGTCAGCTTGTCCATTTAGGCATCCTCAACATCAGACAGAGGCTGAAAGAAATCAAAAATACAATTAAGATTTGATTAGATTAGAGGTAGACAGCAGGATATACTGATCTAATCAACGGATAGTGCCTCCCTTGTGAACTTGTTCATTTGGCCATTTTCATCCTCAGAAGGTGGCTGAAAGAAACCAAAATACGAGCTAAGATTCGATCCCATTAGATGCAGACAGCTGAATATTCTGACCTTAACCAGGGATGCTACCTAAGTTGTCACCTTGTCCATTTAGGCATCCTCACCCTCAGACGGTGGCTGAAAGAAACCAAAAATACAATTAAGATTTGATTAGATTAGATGTAGACAGCTGGATATACTGATCTAATCAAAGGATATTGCCTCCGTTGTCAGTTTATCCATTTGGCCATGTTCATCTTCAGAAGGTGGCTGAAAGAAACAAAAATTCCAGCTTAGATTTGATCAGATTAGATGCAGACCGCTGAATATTCTGACCTTAACCAGGGATGCTACCTCAGATGTCAGCTTGTCCATTTAGGCATCCTCAACATCAGACGGTGGCTGAAAGAAACCAAAAATACAATTAAGAGTTGATTAGATGAGATGAAGACAGCTGGATATACTGATCTAATCCATGGATACTGCCTATCTTGTGAGCTTGTCCATTTTGCCATTTTCATCCTCAGAAAGAGGCTTAAAGAAACAAAAATTCCAGCTTAGATTTGATCAGATTAGATGCAGACAGCTGAATATTCTGACCTTAACCAGGGATGCTACCTCAGTTGTCAGCTTATCCATTTAGGCATCCTCACCCTCAGACGGTGGCTGAAAGATACCAAAAATACAATTAAGATTTGATTAGATTAGATGTAGACAGCTGGATATATTGATCTAATCAAAGGATACTGGCTCCGTTGTCAGCTTATACATTTGGCCATGTTCATCCTCAGAAGGTGGCTGAAAGAAACAAAAATTCCAGTTTAGATTTGATCAGATTAGATGCATACAGCTGAATATTCTGACCTTAACCAAGGATGCTCCCTCAGTTGTCAGCTTGTCCATTTAGGCATCCTCAACATCAGACGGTGGCTGAAAGAAACCAAAAATACAATTAAGGTTTGATTTGATTAGATGTAGACAGCTGGACATACTGATCTAATCAAAGGATACTGCCTCCGTTGTCAGTTTATCCATTTGGCCATGTTCATCCTCGGAAAGTGGCTGAAAGAAACAAAAATTCCACCTTAGATTTGATCAGATTAGATGCAGACAGCTGAATATTCTGACCTTAACCAGGGATGCTACCTCAGTTGTCAGCTTGTCCATTTAGGCATCCTCACCCTCAGACGGTGGCTGAAAGATACCAAGAATACAATTAAGATTTGATTAGATTAGAGGTAGACAGCAGGATATAGTGATCTAATCAACGGAAAGTGCCTCCCTTGTGAGCTTGTTCATTTGGCCATTTTCATCCTCAGAAGGTGGCTGAAAGAAACCAAATTACGAGCTAAGATTCAATCAGATTAGATGCAGACAGCTGAATATTCTGACCTAAACCAGGGATGCTACCTAAGTTGTCAGCTTGTCCATTTAGGCATCCTCACCCTCAGACGGTGGCTGAAAGAAACCAAAAATACTATTAAGATTTGATTAGATTAGATGTAGACAGCTGGATATACTGATCTAATCAAAGGATATTGCCTCCGTTGTCAGTTTATCCATTTGGCCATGTTCATCTTCAGAAGGTGGCTGAAAGAAACAAAAATTCCAGCTTAGATTTGATCAGATTAGATGCAGACAGCTGAATATTCTGACCTTAACCAGGGATGCTACCTCAGATGTCAGCTTGTCCATTTAGGCATCCTCAACATCAGACGGTGGCTGAAAGAAACCAAAAATACAATTAAGATTTGATTAGATGAGATGAAGACAGCTGGATATACTGATCTAATCCATGGATACTGCCTACCTTGTGAGCTTGTCCATTTTGCCATTTTCATCCTCAGAAAGAGGCTGAAGGAAACAAAAAATCCAGCTTAGATTTGATCAGATTAGATGTAGACAGCTGAATATTCTGACCTTAACCAGGGATGCTACCTCAGTTGTCAGCTTGTCCATTTAGGCATCCTCACCCTCAGACGGTGGCTGAAAGATACCAATAATACAATTAAGATTTGATTAGATTAGATGTAGACAGCTGGTATATACTGATCAAATCAAAGGATACTGCCTCCGTTGTCAGCTTATACATTTGGCCATGGTCATCCTCAGAAGGTGGCTGAAAGAAACAAAAATTCCAGTTTAGATTTGATCAGATTAGATGCAGACAGCTGAATATTCTGACTTTAACCAGGGATGCTCCCTCAGTTGTCAGCTTGTCCATTTAGGCATCCTCAATATCAGACGGTGGCTGAAAGAAACCAAAAATACAATTAGGATTTGATTTGATTAGATGTAGACAGATGGATATACTGATCTAATCAAAGGATACTGCCTCCGTTGTCAGTTTATCCATTTGGCCATGTTCATCCTCGGAAAGTGGCTGAAAGAAACAAAAATTCCAGCTTAGATTTGATCAGATTAGATGTAGACAGCTGAATATTCTGACCTTAACCAGGGATGCTACCTCAGTTGTCAGCTTGTCCATTTAGGCATCCTCACCCTCAGACGGTGGCTGAAAGATACCAAAAATACAATTAAGATTTGATTAGATTAGAGGTAGACAGCAGGATATACTGATCTAATCAACGGAAAGTGCCTCCCTTGTGAGCTTGTTCATTTGGCCATTTTCATCCTCAGAAGGTGGCTGAAAGAAACCAAAATACGAGCTAAGATTCAATCAGATTAGATGCAGACAGCTGAATATTCTGACCTTAACCAGGGATGCTACCTAAGTTGTCACCTTGTCCGTTTAGGCATCCTCACCCTCAGACGGTGGCTGAAAGAAACCAAAAATACAATTAGGATTTGATTAGATTAGATGTAGACAGCTGGATATACTGATCTAATCAAAGGATATTGCCTCCGTTGTCAGTTTATCCATTTGGCCATGTTCATCTTCAGAAGGTGGCTGAAAGAAACAAAAATTCCAGTTTAGATTTGATCAGATTAGATGCAGACAGCTGAATATTCTGACCTTAACCAGGGATGCTACCTCAGTTGTCAGCTTGTCCATTTAGGCATCCTCACCCTCAGACGGTGGCTGAAAGATACCAAAAATACAATTAAGATTTGATTAGATGAGATGTAGACAGCTGGATATACTGATCTAATCAAAGGATACTGCCTCCGTTGTCAGCTCATACATTTGGCCATGTTCATCCTCAGAAGGTGGCTGAAAGAAACAAAAATACGAGCTAAGATTCGATCAGATTAGATGCAGACAGCTGAATATTCTGACCTTAACCAGGGATGCTACCTCAGTTGTCAGCTTGTCCATTTAGGCATCCTCACCCTCAGACGGTGGCTGAAAGAAACCAAAAATACAATTAAGATTTGATTAGATTAGATGTAGACAGCTGGATATACTGATCTAATCAAAGGATATTGCCTCCGTTGTCAGTTTATCCATTTGGCCATGTTCATCTTCAGAAGGTGGCTGAAAGAAACAAAAATTCCAGCTTAGATTTGATCAGATTATATGCAGACAGCTGAATATTCTGACCTTAACCAGGGATGCTACCTCAGATGTCAGCTTGTCCATTTAGGCATCCTCAACATCAGACGGTGGCTGAAAGAAACCAAAAATACAATTAAGATTTGACGAGATGAGATGAAGACAGCTGGATATACTGATCTAATCCATGGATACTGCCTACCTTGTGAGCTTGTCCATTTTGCCATTTTCATCCTCAGAAAGAGGCTGAAGGAAACAAAAAATCCAGCTTAGATTTGATCAGATTAGATGCAGACAGCTGAATATTCTGACCTTAACCAGGGATGCTCCCTCAGTTGTCAGCTTGTCCATTTAGGCATCCTCAACATCAGACAGAGGCTGAAAGAAATCAAAAATACAATTAAGATTTGATTAGATTAGAGGTAGACAGCAGGATATACTGATCTAATCAACGGATAGTGCCTCCCTTGTGAACTTGTTAATTTGGCCATTTTCATCCTCAGAAGGTGGCTGAAAGAAACCAAAATACGAGCTAAGATTCGATCCCATTAGATGCAGACAGCTGAATATTCTGACCTTAACCAGGGATGCTACCTAAGTTGTCACCTTGTCCATTTAGGCATCCTCACCCTCAGACGGTGGCTGAAAGAAACTAAAAATACAATTAAGATTTGATTAGATTAGATGTAGACAGCTGGATATACTGATCTAATCAAAGGATATTGCCTCCGTTGTCAGTTTATCCATTTGGCCATGTTCATCTTCAGAAGGTGGCTGAAAGAAACAAAAATTCCAGCTTAGATTTGATCAGATTAGATGCAGACCGCTGAATATTCTGACCTTAACCAGGGATGCTACCTCAGATGTCAGCTTGTCCATTTAGGCATCCTCAACATCAGACGGTGGCTGAAAGAAACCAAAAATACAATTAAGAGTTGATTAGATGAGATGAAGACAGCTGGATATACTGATCTAATCCATGGATACTGCCTATCTTGTGAGCTTGTCCATTTTGCCATTTTCATCCTCAGAAAGAGGCTTAAAGAAACAAAAATTCCAGCTTAGATTTGATCAGATTAGATGCAGACAGCTGAATATTCTGACCTTAACCAGGGATGCTACCTCAGTTGTCAGCTTATCCATTTAGGCATCCTCACCCTCAGACGGTGGCTGAAAGATACCAAAAATACAATTAAGATTTGATTAGATTAGATGTAGACAGCTGGATATATTGATCTAATCAAAGGATACTGGCTCCGTTGTCAGCTTATACATTTGGCCATGTTCATCCTCAGAAGGTGGCTGAAAGAAACAAAAATTCCAGTTTAGATTTGATCAGATTAGATGCATACAGCTGAATATTCTGACCTTAACCAAGGATGCTCCCTCAGTTGTCAGCTTGTCCATTTAGGCATCCTCAACATCAGACGGTGGCTGAAAGAAACCAAAAATACAATTAAGATTTGATTTGATTAGAGGTAGACAGCAGGATATAGTGATCTAATCAACGGAAAGTGCCTCCCTTGTGAGCTTGTTCATTTGGCCATTTTCATCCTCAGAAGGTGGCTGAAAGAAACCAAATTACGAGCTAAGATTCAATCAGATTAGATGCAGACAGCTGAATATTCTGACCTTAACCAGGGATGCTACCTAAATTGTCAGCTTGTCCATTTAGGCATCCTCACCCTCAGACGGTGGCTGAAAGAAACCAAAAATACAATTAAGATTTGATTAGATTAGATGTAGACAGCTGGATATACTGATCTAATCAAAGGATATTGCCTCCGTTGTCAGTTTATCCATTTGGCCATGTTCATCTTCAGAAGGTGGCTGAAAGAAACAAAAATTCCAGCTTAGATTTGATCAGATTAGATGCAGACAGCTGAATATTCTGACCTTAACCAGGGATGCTACCTCAGATGTCAGCTTGTCCATTTAGGCATCCTCAACATCAGACGGTGGCTGAAAGAAACCAAAAATACAATTAAGATTTGATTAGATGAGATGAAGACAGCTGGATATACTGATCTAATCCATGGATACTGCCTACCTTGTGAGCTTGTCCATTTTGCCATTTTCATCCTCAGAAAGAGGCTGAAGGAAACAAAAAATCCAGCTTAGATTTGATCAGATTAGATGCAGACAGCTGAATACTCTGACCTTAACCAGGGATGCTACCTCAGTTGTCAGCTTGTCCATTTAGGCATCCTCACCCTCAGACGGTGGCTGAAAGAAACCAAAAATACAATTAAGATTTGATTAGATGAGATGAAGACAGCTGGATATACTGATCTAATCAAAGGATATTGCCTCCGTTGTCAGTTTATCCATTTGGCCATGTTCATCTTCAGAAGGTGGCTGAAAGAAACAAAAATTTCAGTTTAGATTTGATCAGATTAGATGCACACAGCTGAATATTCTGACCTTAACCAGGGATGCTCCCTCAGTTGTCAGCTTGTCCATTTAGGCATCCTCAACATCAGACGGTGGCTGAAAGAAACCAAAAATACAATTAAGATTTGATTTGATTAGATGTAGACAGCTGGATATACTGATCTAATCAAAGGATACTGCCTCCGTTGTCAGCTTATACATTTGGCCATGTTCATCCTCAGAAGGTGGCTGAAAGAAACAAAAATTCCAGCTTAGATTTGATCAGATTAGATGCAGACAGCTGAATATTCTGACCTTAACCAGGGATGCTACCTCAGTTGTCAGCTTGTCCATTTAGGCATCCTCACCCTCAGACGGTGGCTGAAAGATACCAAAAATACAATTAAGATTTGATTAGATTAGAGGTAGACAGCAGGATATACTGATCTAATCAACGGAAAGTGCCTCCCTTGTGAGCTTGTTCATTTGGCCATTTTCATCCTCAGAAGGTGGCTGAAAGAAACCAAAATACGAGCTAAGATTCAATCAGATTAGATGCAGACAGCTGAATATTCTGACCTTAACCAGGGATGCTACCTAAGTTGTCACCTTGTCCGTTTAGGCATCCTCACCCTCAGACGGTGGCTGAAAGAAACCAAAAATACAATTAGGATTTGATTAGATTAGATGTAGACAGCTGGATATACTGATCTAATCAAAGGATTTTGCCTCCGTTGTCAGTTTATCCATTTGGCCATGTTCATCTTCAGAAGGTGGCTGAAAGAAACAAAAATTTCAGTTTAGATTTGATCAGATTAGATGCACACAGCTGAATATTCTGACGTTAACCAGGGATGCTCCCTCAGTTGTCAGCTTGTCCATTTAGGCATCCTCAACATCAGACGGTGGCTGACAGAAACCAAAAATACAATTAAGATTTGATTTGATTAGATGTAGACAGCTGGATATACTGATCTAATCAAAGGATACTGGATCCGTTGTCAGCTTATACATTTGGCCATGTTCATCCTCAGAAGGTGGCTGAAAGAAACAAAAATTCCAGCTTAGATTTGATCAGCTTAGATGCAGACAGCTGAATATTCTGACCTTAACCAGGGATGCTACCTCAGTTGTCAGCTTATCCATTTAGGCATCCTCACCCACAGACGGTGGCTGAAAGATACCAAAAATACAATTAAGATTTGATTAGATTAGATGTAGACAGCTGGATATACTGATCTAATCAAAGGATACTGCCTCCGTTGTCAGCTTATACATTTGGCCATGTTCATCCTCAGAAGGTGGCTGAAAGAAACAAAAATTCCAGTTTAGATTTGATCAGATTAGATGCAGACAGCTGAATATTCTGACCTTAACCAGGAATGCTCCCTCAGTTGTCAGCTTGTCCATTTAGGCATCCTCAACATCAGACGGTGGCTGAAAGAAACAAAAAATACAATTAAGATTTGATTTGATTAGATGTAGACAGCTGGATATATTGATCTAATCAAAGGATACTGGCTCCATTGTCAGCCTATACATTTGGCCATGTTCATCCTCAGAAGGTGGCTGAAAGAAACAAAAATTCCAGCTTAGATTTGATCAGATTAGATGCACACAGCTGAATATTCTGACCTTAACCAGGGATGCTCCCTCAGTTGTCAGCTTGTCCATTTAGGCATCCTCAACATCAGACGGTGGCTGACAGAAACCAAAAATACAATTAAGATTTGATTTGATTAGATGTAGACAGCTGGATATACTGATCTAATCAAAGGATACTGCCTCCGTTGTCAGCTTATACATTTGGCCATGTTCATCCTCAGAAGGTGGCTGAAAGAAACAAAAATTCCAGTTTAGATTTGATCAGATTAGATGCAGACAGCTGAATATTCTGTCCTTAACCAGGAATGCTCCCTCAGTTCTCAGCTTGTCCATTTAGGCATCCTCAACATCAGACGGTGGCTGAAAGAAACAAAAAATACAATTAAGATTTGATTTGATTAGATGTAGACAGCTGGATATATTGAGCTAATCAAAGGATACTGGCTCCATTCTCAGCTTATACATTTGGCCATGTTCATCCTCAGAAGGTGGCTGAAAGAAACAAAAATTCCAGTTTAGATTTGATCAGATTAGATGCATACAGCTGAATATTCTGACCTTAACCAAGGATGCTCCCTCAGTTGTCAGCTTGTCCATTTAGGCATCCTCAACATCAGACGGTGGCTGACAGAAACCAAAAATACAATTAAGATTTGATTTGATTAGATGTAGACAGCTGGATATACTGATCTAATCAAAGGATACTGCCTCCGTTGTCAGCTTATACATTTGGCCATGTTCATCCTCAGAAGGTGGCTGAAAGAAATAAAAATACGAGCTAAGATTCGATCAGATTAGATGCAGACAGCTGAATATTCTGACCTTAACCAGGGATGCTACCTCAGTTGTCAGCTTGTCCATTTAGGCATCCTCACCCTCAGACGGTGGCTGAAAGAAACCAAAAATACAATTAAGATTTGATTAGATTAGATGTAGACAGCTGGATATACTGATCTAATCAAAGGATATTGCCTCCGTTGTCAGTTTATCCATTTGGCCATGTTCATCTTCAGAAGGTGGCTGAAAGAAACAAAAATTCCAGCTTAGATTTGATCAGATTAGATGCGGACAGCTGAATATTCTGACCTTAACCAGGGATGCTACCTCAGATGTCAGCTTGTCCATTTAGGCATCCTCAACATCAGACGGTGGCTGAAAGAAACCAAAAATACAATTAAGATTTGATTAGATGAGATGAAGACAGCTGGATATACTGATCTAATCCATGGATACTGCCTACCTTGTGAGCTTGTCCATTTTGCCATTTTCATCCTCAGAAAGAGGCTGAAGGAAACAAAAAATCCAGCTTAGATTTGATCAGATTAGATGCAGACAGCTGAATACTCTGACCTTAACCAGGGATGCTACCTCAGTTGTCAGCTTGTCCATTTAGGCATCCTCACCCTCAGACGGTGGCTGAAAGAAACCAAAAATACAATTAAGATTTGATTAGATGAGATGAAGACAGCTGGATATACTGATCTAATCAAAGGATATTGCCTCCGTTGTCAGTTTATCCATTTGGCCATGTTCATCTTCAGAAGGTGGCTGAAAGAAACAAAAATTCCAGTTTAGATTTGATCAGATTAGATGCAGACAGCTGAATATTCTGACCTTAACCAGGGATGCTACCTCAGTTGTCAGCTTGTCCATTTAGGCATCCTCACCCTCAGACGGTGGCTGAAAGATACCAAAAATACAATTAAGATTTGATTAGATTAGATGTAGACAGCTGGATATACTGATCTAATCAAAGGATACTGCCTCCGTTGTCAGCTCATACATTTGGCCTTGTTCATCCTCAGAAGGTGGCTGAAAGAAACAAAAATTTCAGTTTAGATTTGATCAGATTAGATGCACACAGCTGAATATTCTGACCTTAACCAGGGATGCTCCCTCAGTTGTCAGCTTGTCCATTTAGGCATCCTCAACATCAGACGGTGGCTGAAAGAAACCAAAAATACAATTAAGATTTGATTTGATTAGATGTAGACAGCTGGATATACTGATCTAATCAAAGGATACTGCCTCCGTTGTCAGCTTATACATTTGGCCATGTTCATCCTCAGAAGGTGGCTGAAAGAAACAAAAATTCCAGCTTAGATTTGATCAGATTAGATGCAGACAGCTGAATATTCTGACCTTAACCAGGGATGCTACCTCAGTTGTCAGCTTGTCCATTTAGGCATCCTCACCCTCAGACGGTGGCTGAAAGATACCAAAAATACAATTAAGATTTGATTAGATTAGAGGTAGACAGCAGGATATACTGATCTAATCAACGGAAAGTGCCTCCCTTGTGAGCTTGTTCATTTGGCCATTTTCATCCTCAGAAGGTGGCTGAAAGAAACCAAAATACGAGCTAAGATTCGATCAGATTAGATGCAGACAGCTGAATATTCTGACCTTAACCAGGGATGCTACCTCAGTTGTCAGCTTGTCCATTTAGGCATCCTCACCCTCAGACGGTGGCTGAAAGAAACCAAAAATACAATTAAGATTTGATTAGATTAGATGTAGACAGCTGGATATACTGATCTAATCAAAGGATATTGCCTCCGTTGTCAGTTTATCCATTTGGCCATGTTCATCTTCAGAAGGTGGCTGAAAGAAACAAAAATTCCAGCTTAGATTTGATCAGATTAGATGCAGACAGCTGAATATTCTGACCTTAACCAGGGATGCTACCTCAGATGTCAGCTTGTCCATTTAGGCATCCTCAACATCAGACGGTGGCTGAAAGAAACCAAAAATACAATTAAGATTTGATTAGATGAGATGAAGACAGCTGGATATACTGATCTAATCCATGGATACTGCCTACCTTGTGAGCTTGTCCATTTTGCCATTTTCATCCTCAGAAAGAGGCTGAAGGAAACAAAAAATCCAGCTTAGATTTGATCAGATTAGATGCAGACAGCTGAATACTCTGACCTTAACCAGGGATGCTACCTCAGTTGTCAGCTTGTCCATTTAGGCATCCTCACCCTCAGACGGTGGCTGAAAGAAACCAAAAATACAATTAAGATTTGATTAGATGAGATGAAGACAGCTGGATATACTGATCTAATCAAAGGATATTGCCTCCGTTGTCAGTTTATCCATTTGGCCATGTTCATCTTCAGAAGGTGGCTGAAAGAAACAAAAATTTCAGTTTAGATTTGATCAGATTAGATGCACACAGCTGAATATTCTGACCTTAACCAGGGATGCTCCCTCAGTTGTCAGCTTGTCCATTTAGGCATCCTCAACATCAGACGGTGGCTGAAAGAAACCAAAAATACAATTAAGATTTGATTTGATTAGATGTAGACAGCTGGATATACTGATCTAATCAAAGGATACTGCCTCCGTTGTCAGCTTATACATTTGGCCATGTTCATCCTCAGAAGGTGGCTGAAAGAAACAAAAATTCCAGCTTAGATTTGATCAGATTAGATGCAGACAGCTGAATATTCTGACCTTAACCAGGGATGCTACCTCAGTTGTCAGCTTGTCCATTTAGGCATCCTCACCCTCAGACGGTGGCTGAAAGATACCAAAAATACAATTAAGATTTGATTAGATTAGAGGTAGACAGCAGGATATACTGATCTAATCAACGGAAAGTGCCTCCCTTGTGAGCTTGTTCATTTGGCCATTTTCATCCTCAGAAGGTGGCTGAAAGAAACCAAAATACGAGCTAAGATTCAATCAGATTAGATGCAGACAGCTGAATATTCTGACCTTAACCAGGGATGCTACCTAAGTTGTCACCTTGTCCGTTTAGGCATCCTCACCCTCAGACGGTGGCTGAAAGAAACCAAAAATACAATTAGGATTTGATTAGATTAGATGTAGACAGCTGGATATACTGATCTAATCAAAGGATTTTGCCTCCGTTGTCAGTTTATCCATTTGGCCATGTTCATCTTCAGAAGGTGGCTGAAAGAAACAAAAATTTCAGTTTAGATTTGATCAGATTAGATGCACACAGCTGAATATTCTGACGTTAACCAGGGATGCTCCCTCAGTTGTCAGCTTGTCCATTTAGGCATCCTCAACATCAGACGGTGGCTGACAGAAACCAAAAATACAATTAAGATTTGATTTGATTAGATGTAGACAGCTGGATATACTGATCTAATCAAAGGATACTGGATCCGTTGTCAGCTTATACATTTGGCCATGTTCATCCTCAGAAGGTGGCTGAAAGAAACAAAAATTCCAGCTTAGATTTGATCAGCTTAGATGCAGACAGCTGAATATTCTGACCTTAACCAGGGATGCTACCTCAGTTGTCAGCTTATCCATTTAGGCATCCTCACCCACAGACGGTGGCTGAAAGATACCAAAAATACAATTAAGATTTGATTAGATTAGATGTAGACAGCTGGATATACTGATCTAATCAAAGGATACTGCCTCCGTTGTCAGCTTATACATTTGGCCATGTTCATCCTCAGAAGGTGGCTGAAAGAAACAAAAATTCCAGTTTAGATTTGATCAGATTAGATGCAGACAGCTGAATATTCTGACCTTAACCAGGAATGCTCCCTCAGTTGTCAGCTTGTCCATTTAGGCATCCTCAACATCAGACGGTGGCTGAAAGAAACAAAAAATACAATTAAGATTTGATTTGATTAGATGTAGACAGCTGGATATATTGATCTAATCAAAGGATACTGGCTCCATTGTCAGCCTATACATTTGGCCATGTTCATCCTCAGAAGGTGGCTGAAAGAAACAAAAATTCCAGCTTAGATTTGATCAGATTAGATGCAGACAGCTGAATATTCTGACCTTAACCAGGGATGCTACCTCAGTTGTCAGCTTGTCCATTTAGGCATCCTCACCCTCAGACGGTGGCTGAATGATACCAAAAATACAATTAAGATTTGATTAGATTAGAGGTAGACAGCAGGATATACTGATCTAATCAACGGAAAGTGCCTCTCTTGTGATCTTGTTCATTTGGCCATTTTCATCCTCAGAAGGTGGCTGAAAGAAACCAAAATACGAGCTAAGATTCGATCAGATTAGATGCAGACAGCTGAATATTCTGACCTTAACCAGGGATGCTACCACAGTTGTCAGCTTGTCCATTTAGGCATCCTCACCCTCAGACGGTGGCTGAAAGAAACCAAAAATACAATTAAGATTTGATTAGATTAGAAGTAGACAGCTGGATATACTGATCTAATCAAAGGATATTGCCTCCGTTGTCAGTTTATCCATTTGGCCATGTTCATCTTCAGAAGGTGGCTGAAAGAAACAAAAATTCCAGCTTAGATTTGATCAGATTAGATGCAGACGGCTGAATATTCTGACCTTAACCAGGGATGCTACCTCAGATGTCAGCTTGTTCATTTAGGCATCCTCAACATCAGACGGTGGCTGAAAGAAACCAAAAATACAATTAAGATTTGATTAGATGAGATGAAGACAGCTGGATATACTGATCTAATCCATGGATACTGCCTACCTTGTGAGCTTGTCCATTTTGCCATTTTCATCCTCAGAAAGAGGCTGAAGGAAACAAAAAATCCAGCTTAGATTTGATCAGATTAGATGCAGACAGCTGAATACTCTGACCTTAACCAGGGATGCTACCTCAGTTGTCAGCTTGTCCATTTAGGCATCCTCACCCTCAGACGGTGGCTGAAAGAAACCAAAAATACAATTAAGATTTGATTAGATGAGATGAAGACAGCTGGATATACTGATCTAATCAAAGGATATTGCCTCCGTTGTCAGTTTATCCATTTGGCCATGTTCATCTTCAGAAGGTGGCTGAAAGAAACAAAAATTTCAGTTTAGATTTGATCAGATTAGATGCACACAGCTGAATATTCTGACCTTAACCAGGGATGCTCCCTCAGTTGTCAGCTTGTCCATTTAGGCATCCTCAACATCAGACGGTGGCTGAAAGAAACCAAAAATACAATTAAGATTTGATTTGATTAGATGTAGACAGCTGGATATACTGATCTAATCAAAGGATACTGCCTCCGTTGTCAGCTTATACATTTGGCCATGTTCATCCTCAGAAGGTGGCTGAAAGAAACAAAAATTCCATCTTAGATTTAATCAGATTAGATGCAGACAGCTGAATATTCTGACCTTAACCAGGGATGCTACCTCAGTTGTCAGCTTGTCCATTTAGGCATCCTCACCCTCAGACGGTGGCTGAAAGATACCAAAACTACAATTAAGATTTGATTAGATTAGAGGTAGACAGCAGGATATACTGATCTAATCAACGGAAAGTATCTCCCTTGTGAGCTTGTTCATTTGGCCATTTTCATCCTCAGAAGGTGGCTGAAAGAAACCAAAATACGAGCTAAGATTCAATCAGATTAGATGCAGACAGCTGAATATTCTGACCTTAACCAGGGATGCTACCTAAGTTGTCACCTTGTCCGTTTAGGCATCCTCACCCTCAGACGGTGGCTGAAAGAAACCAAAAATACAATTAGGATTTGATTAGATTAGATGTAGACAGCTGGATATACTGATCTAATCAAAGGATATTGCCTCCGTTGTCAGTTTATCCATTTGGCCATGTTCATCTTCAGAAGGTGGCTGAAAGAAACAAAAATTCCAGCTTAGATTTGATCAGATTAGATGCGGACAGCTGAATATTCTGACCTTAACCAGGGATGCTACCTCAGATGTCAGCTTGTCCATTTAGGCATCCTCAACATCAGACGGTGGCTGAAAGAAACCAAAAATACAATTAAGATTTGATTAGATGAGATGAAGACAGCTGGATATACTGATCTAATCCATGGATACTGCCTACCTTGTGAGCTTGTCCATTTTGCCATTTTCATCCTCAGAAAGAGGCTGAAGGAAACAAAAAATCCAGCTTAGATTTGATCAGATTAGATGCAGACAGCTGAATACTCTGACCTTAACCAGGGATGCTACCTCAGTTGTCAGCTTGTCCATTTAGGCATCCTCACCCTCAGACGGTGGCTGAAAGAAACCAAAAATACAATTAAGATTTGATTAGATGAGATGAAGACAGCTGGATATACTGATCTAATCAAAGGATATTGCCTCCGTTGTCAGTTTATCCATTTGGCCATGTTCATCTTCAGAAGGTGGCTGAAAGAAACAAAAATTCCAGTTTAGATTTGATCAGATTAGATGCAGACAGCTGAATATTCTGACCTTAACCAGGGATGCTACCTCAGTTGTCAGCTTGTCCATTTAGGCATCCTCACCCTCAGACGGTGGCTGAAAGATACCAAAAATACAATTAAGATTTGATTAGATTAGATGTAGACAGCTGGATATACTGATCTAATCAAAGGATACTGCCTCCGTTGTCAGCTCATACATTTGGCCTTGTTCATCCTCAGAAGGTGGCTGAAAGAAACAAAAATTTCAGTTTAGATTTGATCAGATTAGATGCACACAGCTGAATATTCTGACCTTAACCAGGGATGCTCCCTCAGTTGTCAGCTTGTCCATTTAGGCATCCTCAACATCAGACGGTGGCTGAAAGAAACCAAAAATACAATTAAGATTTGATTTGATTAGATGTAGACAGCTGGATATACTGATCTAATCAAAGGATACTGCCTCCGTTGTCAGCTTATACATTTGGCCATGTTCATCCTCAGAAGGTGGCTGAAAGAAACAAAAATTCCAGCTTAGATTTGATCAGATTAGATGCAGACAGCTGAATATTCTGACCTTAACCAGGGATGCTACCTCAGTTGTCAGCTTGTCCATTTAGGCATCCTCACCCTCAGACGGTGGCTGAAAGATACCAAAAATACAATTAAGATTTGATTAGATTAGAGGTAGACAGCAGGATATACTGATCTAATCAACGGAAAGTGCCTCCCTTGTGAGCTTGTTCATTTGGCCATTTTCATCCTCAGAAGGTGGCTGAAAGAAACCAAAATACGAGCTAAGATTCGATCAGATTAGATGCAGACAGCTGAATATTCTGACCTTAACCAGGGATGCTACCTCAGTTGTCAGCTTGTCCATTTAGGCATCCTCACCCTCAGACGGTGGCTGAAAGAAACCAAAAATACAATTAAGATTTGATTAGATTAGATGTAGACAGCTGGATATACTGATCTAATCAAAGGATATTGCCTCCGTTGTCAGTTTATCCATTTGGCCTTGTTCATCTTCAGAAGGTGGCTGAAAGAAACAAAAATTTCAGTTTAGATTTGATCAGATTAGATGCACACAGCTGAATATTCTGACCTTAACCAGGGATGCTCCCTCAGTTGTCAGCTTGTCCATTTAGGCATCCTCAACATCAGACGGTGGCTGAAAGAAACCAAAAATACAATTAAGATTTGATTAGATGAGATGAAGACAGCTGGATATACTGATCTAATCCATGGATACTGCCTACCTTGTGAGCTTGTCCATTTTGCCATTTTCATCCTCAGAAAGAGGCTGAAGGAAACAAAAAATCCAGCTTAGATTTGATCAGATTAGATGCAGACAGCTGAATACTCTGACCTTAACCAGGGATGCTACCTCAGTTGTCAGCTTGTCCATTTAGGCATCCTCACCCTCAGACGGTGGCTGAAAGAAACCAAAAATACAATTAAGATTTGATTAGATGAGATGAAGACAGCTGGATATACTGATCTAATCAAAGGATATTGCCTCCGTTGTCAGTTTATCCATTTGGCCATGTTCATCTTCAGAAGGTGGCTGAAAGAAACAAAAATTCCAGTTTAGATTTGATCAGATTAGATGCAGACAGCTGAATATTCTGACCTTAACCAGGGATGCTACCTCAGTTGTCAGCTTGTCCATTTAGGCATCCTCACCCTCAGACGGTGGCTGAAAGATACCAAAAATACAATTAAGATTTGATTAGATTAGATGTAGACAGCTGGATATACTGATCTAATCAAAGGATACTGCCTCCGTTGTCAGCTCATACATTTGGCCTTGTTCATCCTCAGAAGGTGGCTGAAAGAAACAAAAATTTCAGTTTAGATTTGATCAGATTAGATGCACACAGCTGAATATTCTGACCTTAACCAGGGATGCTCCCTCAGTTGTCAGCTTGTCCATTTAGGCATCCTCAACATCAGACGGTGGCTGAAAGAAACCAAAAATACAATTAAGATTTGATTTGATTAGATGTAGACAGCTGGATATACTGATCTAATCAAAGGATACTGCCTCCGTTGTCAGCTTATACATTTGGCCATGTTCATCCTCAGAAGGTGGCTGAAAGAAACAAAAATTCCAGCTTAGATTTGATCAGATTAGATGCAGACAGCTGAATATTCTGACCTTAACCAGGGATGCTACCTCAGTTGTCAGCTTGTCCATTTAGGCATCCTCACCCTCAGACGGTGGCTGAAAGATACCAAAAATACAATTAAGATTTGATTAGATTAGAGGTAGACAGCAGGATATACTGATCTAATCAACGGAAAGTGCCTCCCTTGTGAGCTTGTTCATTTGGCCATTTTCATCCTCAGAAGGTGGCTGAAAGAAACCAAAATACGAGCTAAGATTCAATCAGATTAGATGCAGACAGCTGAATATTCTGACCTTAACCAGGGATGCTACCTAAGTTGTCACCTTGTCCGTTTAGGCATCCTCACCCTCAGACGGTGGCTGAAAGAAACCAAAAATACAATTAGGATTTGATTAGATTAGATGTAGACAGCTGGATATACTGATCTAATCAAAGGATTTTGCCTCCGTTGTCAGTTTATCCATTTGGCCATGTTCATCTTCAGAAGGTGGCTGAAAGAAACAAAAATTTCAGTTTAGATTTGATCAGATTAGATGCACACAGCTGAATATTCTGACGTTAACCAGGGATGCTCCCTCAGTTGTCAGCTTGTCCATTTAGGCATCCTCAACATCAGACGGTGGCTGACAGAAACCAAAAATACAATTAAGATTTGATTTGATTAGATGTAGACAGCTGGATATACTGATCTAATCAAAGGATACTGGATCCGTTGTCAGCTTATACATTTGGCCATGTTCATCCTCAGAAGGTGGCTGAAAGAAACAAAAATTCCAGCTTAGATTTGATCAGCTTAGATGCAGACAGCTGAATATTCTGACCTTAACCAGGGATGCTACCTCAGTTGTCAGCTTATCCATTTAGGCATCCTCACCCACAGACGGTGGCTGAAAGATACCAAAAATACAATTAAGATTTGATTAGATTAGATGTAGACAGCTGGATATACTGATCTAATCAAAGGATACTGCCTCCGTTGTCAGCTTATACATTTGGCCATGTTCATCCTCAGAAGGTGGCTGAAAGAAACAAAAGTTCCAGTTTAGATTTGATCAGATTAGATGCAGACAGCTGAATATTCTGACCTTAACCAGGAATGCTCCCTCAGTTGTCAGCTTGTCCATTTAGGCATCCTCAACATCAGACGGTGGCTGAAAGAAACAAAAAATACAATTAAGATTTGATTTGATTAGATGTAGACAGCTGGATATATTGATCTAATCAAAGGATACTGGCTCCATTGTCAGCCTATACATTTGGCCATGTTCATCCTCAGAAGGTGGCTGAAAGAAACAAAAATTCCAGCTTAGATTTGATCAGATTAGATGCAGACAGCTGAATATTCTGACCTTAACCAGGGATGCTACCTCAGTTGTCAGCTTGTCCATTTAGGCATCCTCACCCTCAGACGGTGGCTGAATGATACCAAAAATACAATTAAGATTTGATTAGATTAGAGGTAGACAGCAGGATATACTGATCTAATCAACGGAAAGTGCCTCTCTTGTGATCTTGTTCATTTGGCCATTTTCATCCTCAGAAGGTGGCTGAAAGAAACCAAAATACGAGCTAAGATTCGATCAGATTAGATGCAGACAGCTGAATATTCTGACCTTAACCAGGGATGCTACCACAGTTGTCAGCTTGTCCATTTAGGCATCCTCACCCTCAGACGGTGGCTGAAAGAAACCAAAAATACAATTAAGATTTGATTAGATTAGAAGTAGACAGCTGGATATACTGATCTAATCAAAGGATATTGCCTCCGTTGTCAGTTTATCCATTTGGCCATGTTCATCTTCAGAAGGTGGCTGAAAGAAACAAAAATTCCAGCTTAGATTTGATCAGATTAGATGCAGACGGCTGAATATTCTGACCTTAACCAGGGATGCTACCTCAGATGTCAGCTTGTTCATTTAGGCATCCTCAACATCAGACGGTGGCTGAAAGAAACCAAAAATACAATTAAGATTTGATTAGATGAGATGAAGACAGCTGGATATACTGATCTAATCAAAGGATATTGCCTCCGTTGTCAGTTTATCCATTTGGCCATGTTCATCTTCAGAAGGTGGCTGAAAGAAACAAAAATTTCAGTTTAGATTTGATCAGATTAGATGCACACAGCTGAATATTCTGACCTTAACCAGGGATGCTCCCTCAGTTGTCAGCTTGTCCATTTAGGCATCCTCAACATCAGACGGTGGCTGAAAGAAACCAAAAATACAATTAAGATTTGATTTGATTAGATGTAGACAGCTGGATATACTGATCTAATCAAAGGATACTGCCTCCGTTGTCAGCTTATACATTTGGCCATGTTCATCCTCAGAAGGTGGCTGAAAGAAACAAAAATTCCAGCTTAGATTTAATCAGATTAGATGCAGACAGCTGAATATTCTGACCTTAACCAGGGATGCTACCTCAGTTGTCAGCTTGTCCATTTAGGCATCCTCACCCTCAGACGGTGGCTGAAAGATACCAAAACTACAATTAAGATTTGATTAGATTAGAGGTAGACAGCAGGATATACTGATCTAATCAACGGAAAGTGTCTCCCTTGTGAGCTTGTTCATTTGGCCATTTTCATCCTCAGAAGGTGGCTGAAAGAAACCAAAATACGAGCTAAGATTCAATCAGATTAGATGCAGACAGCTGAATATTCTGACCTTAACCAGGGATGCTACCTAAGTTGTCACCTTGTCCGTTTAGGCATCCTCACCCTCAGACGGTGGCTGAAAGAAACCAAAAATACAATTAGGATTTGATTAGATTAGATGTAGACAGCTGGATATACTGATCTAATCAAAGGATATTGCCTCCGTTGTCAGTTTATCCATTTGGCCATGTTCATCTTCAGAAGGTGGCTGAAAGAAACAAAAATTCCAGTTTAGATTTGATCAGATTAGATGCAGACAGCTGAATATTCTGACCTTAACCAGGGATGCTACCTCAGTTGTCAGCTTGTCCATTTAGGCATCCTCACCCTCAGACGGTGGCTGAAAGATACCAAAAATACAATTAAGATTTGATTAGATGAGATGTAGACAGCTGGATATACTGATCTAATCAAAGGATACTGCCTCCGTTGTCAGCTCATACATTTGGCCATGTTCATCCTCAGAAGGTGGCTGAAAGAAACAAAAATTTCAGTTTAGATTTGATCAGATTAGATGCACACAGCTGAATATTCTGACCTTAACCAGGGATGCTCCCTCAGTTGTCAGCTTGTCCATTTAGGCATCCTCAACATCAGACGGTGGCTGAAAGAAACCAAAAATACAATTAAGATTTGATTTGATTAGATGTAGACAGCTGGATATACTGATCTAATCAAAGGATACTGCCTCCGTTGTCAGCTTATACATTTGGCCATGTTCATCCTCAGAAGGTGGCTGAAAGAAACAAAAATTCCAGCTTAGATTTGATCAGCTTAGATGCAGACAGCTGAATATTCTGACCTTAACCTGGGATGCTACCTCAGTTGTCAGCTTATCCATTTAGGCATCCTCACCCTCAGACGGTGGCTGAAAGATACCAAAAATACAATTAAGATTTGATTAGATTAGATGTAGACAGCTGGATATACTGATCTAATCAAAGGATACTGCCTCCGTTGTCAGCTTATACAGTTGGCCATGTTCATCCTCAGAAGGTGGCTGAAAGAAACAAACATTCCAGTTTAGATTTGATCAGATTAGATGCAGACAGCTGAATATTCTGACCTTAACCAGGAATGCTCCCTCAGTTGTCAGCTTGTCCATTTAGGCATCCTCAACATCAGACGGTGGCTGAAAGAAACAAAAAATACAATTAAGATTTGATTTGATTAGATGTAGACAGCTGGATATATTGATCTAATCAAAGGATACTGGCTCCATTGTCAGCTTATACATTTGGCCATGTTCATCCTCAGAAGGTGGCTGAAAGAAACAAAAATTCCAGTTTAGATTTGATCAGATTAGATGCATACAGCTGAATATTCTGACCTTAACCAAGGATGCTCCCTCAGTTGTCAGCTTGTCCATTTAGGCATCCTCAACATCAGACGGTGGCTGAAAGAAACCAAAAATACAATTAAGATTTGATTTGATTAGATGTAGACAGCTGGATATACTGATCTAATCAAAGGATACTGCCTCCGTTGTCAGTTTATCCATTTGGCAATGGTCATCCTCGGAAAGTGGCTGAAAGAAACAAAAATTCCAGCTTAGATTTGATCAGATTAGATGCAGACAGCTGAATATTCTGACCTTAACCAGGGATGCTACCTCAGTTGTCAGCTTGTCCATTTAGGCATCCTCACCCTCAGACGGTGGCTGAAAGATACCAAAAATACAATTAAGATTTGATTAGATTAGAGGTAGACAGCAGGATATACTGATCTAATCAACGGAAAGTGCCTCTCTTGTGAGCTTGTTCATTTGGCCATTTTCATCCTCAGAAGGTGGCTGAAAGAAACCAAAATACGAGCTAAGATTCGATCAGATTAGATGCAGACAGCTGAATATTCTGACCTTAACCAGGGATGCTACCTCAGTTGTCAGCTTGTCCATTTAGGCATCCTCACCCTCAGATGGTGGCTGAAAGAAACCAAAAATACAATTAAGATTTGATTAGATTAGATGTAGACAGCTGGATATACTGATCTAATCAAAGGATATTGCCTCCGTTGTCAGTTTATCCATTTGGCCATGTTCATCTTCAGAAGGTGGCTGCAAGAAACAAAAATTCCAGCTTAGATTTGATCAGATTAGATGCAGACAGCTGAATATTCTGACCTTAACCAGGGATGCTACCTCAGATGTCAGCTTGTCCATTTAGACATCCTCAACATCAGACGGTGGCTGAAAGAAACCAAAAACTACAATTAAGATTTGATTAGATGAGATGAAGACAGCTGGATATACTGATCTAATCCATGGAGACTGCCTACCTTGTGAGCTTGTCCATTTTGCCATTTTCATCCTCAGAAAGAGGCTGAAGGAAACAAAAAATTCAGCTTAGATTTGATCAGATTAGATGCAGACAGCTGAATACTCTGACCTTAACCAGGGATGCTACCTCAGTTGTCAGCTTGTCCATTTAGGCATCCTCACCCTCAGACGGTGGCTGAAAGATACCAATAATACAATTAAGATTTGATTAGATTAGATGTAGACAGCTGGTATATACTGATCAAATCAAAGGATACTGCCTCCGTTGTCAGCTTATACATTTGGCCATGTTCATCCTCAGAAGGTGGCTGAAAGAAACAAAAATTCCAGTTTAGATTTGATCAGATTAGATGCAGACAGCTGAATATTCTGACCTTAACCAGGGATGCTCCCTCAGTTGTCAGCTTGTCCATTTAGGCATCCTCAACATCAGACGGTGGCTGAAAGAAACCAAAAATACAATTAGGATTTGATTTGATTAGATGTAGACAGCTGGATATACTGATCTAATCAAAGGATACTGCCTCCGTTGTCAGTTTATCCATTTGGCCATGTTCATCCTCGGAAAGTGGCTGAAAGAAACAAAAATTCCAGCTTAGATTTGATCAGATTAGATGCAGACAGCTGAATATTCTGACCTTAACCAGGGATGCTACCTCAGTTGTCAGCTTGTCCATTTAGGCATCCTCACCCTCAGACGGTGGCTGAAAGATACCAAAAATACAATTAAGATTTGATTAGATTAGAGGTAGACAGCAGGATATACTGATCTAATCAACGGAAAGTGCCTCCCTTGTGAGCTTGTTCATTTGGACATTTTCATCCTCAGAAGGTGGCTGAAAGAAACCAAAATACGAGCTAAGATTCAATCAGATTAGATGCAGACAGCTGAATATTCTGACCTTAACCAGGGATGCTACCTAAGTTGTCACCTTGTCCGTTTAGGCATCCTCACCCTCAGACGGTGGCTGAAAGAAACCAAAAATACAATTAAGATTTGATTAGATTAGATGTAGACAGCTGGATATACTGATCTAATCAAAGGATATTGCCTCCGTTGTCAGTTTATCCATTTGGCCATGTTCATCTTCAGAAGGTGGCTGAAAGAAACAAAAATTCCAGTTTAGATTTGATCAGATTAGATGCAGACAGCTGAATATTCTGACCTTAACCAGGGATGCTACCTCAGTTGTCAGCTTGTCCATTTAGGCATCCTCACCCTCAGACGGTGGCTGAAAGATACCAAAAATACAATTAAGATTTGATTAGATTAGAAGTAGACAGCTGGATATACTCATCTAATCAAAGGATACTGCCTCCGTTGTCAGCTCATACATTTGGCCATGTTCATCCTCAGAAGGTGGCTGAAAGAAACAAAAATTTCAGTTTAGATTTGATCAGATTAGATGCACACAGCTGAATATTCTGACCTTAACCAGGGATGCTCCCTCAGTTGTCAGCTTGTCCATTTAGGCATCCTCAACATCAGACGGTGGCTGAAAGAAACCAAAAATACAATTAAGATTTGATTTGATTAGATGTAGACAGCTGGATATACTGATCTAATCAAAGGATACTGCCTCCGTTGTCAGCTTATACATTTGGCCATGTTCATCCTCAGAAGGTGGCTGAAAGAAACAAAAATTCCAGCTTAGATTTGATCAGCTTAGATGCAGACAGCTGAATATTCTGACCTTAACCAGGGATGCTACCTCAGTTGTCAGCTTATCCATTTAGGCATCCTCACCCTCAGACGGTGGCTGAAAGATACCAAAAATACAATTAAGATTTGATTAGATTAGATGTAGACAGCTGGATATACTGATCTAATCAAAGGATACTGCCTCCGTTGTCAGCTTATACATTTGGCCATGTTCATCCTCAGAAGGTGGCTGAAAGAAACAAAAATTCCAGTTTAGATTTGATCAGATTAGATGCATACAGCTGAATATTCTGACCTTAACCAAGGATGCTCCCTCAGTTGTCAGCTTGTCCATTTAGGCATCCTCAACATCAGACGGTGGCTGAAAGAAACCAAAAATACAATTAAGATTTGATTTGATTAGATGTAGACAGCTGGATATACTGATCTAATCAAAGGATACTGCCTCCGTTGTCAGTTTATCCATTTGGCCATGTTCATCCTCGGAAAGTGGCTGAAATAAACAAAAATTCCAGCTTAGATTTGATCAGATTAGATGCAGACAGCTGAATATTCTGACCTTAACCAGGGATGCTACCTCAGTTGTCAGCTTGCCCATTTAGGCATCCTCACCCTCAGACGGTGGCTGAAAGATACCAAGAATACAATTAAGATTTGATTAGATTAGAGGTAGACAGCAGGATATAGTGATCTAATCAACGGAAAGTGCCTCCCTTGTGAGCTTGTTCATTTTGCCATTTTCATCCTCAGAAGGTGGCTGAAAGAAACCAAATTACGAGCTAAGATTCAATCAGATTAGATGCAGACAGCTGAATATTCTGACCTTAACCAGGGATGCTACCTAAGTTGTCACCTTGTCCATTTAGGCATCCTCACCCTCAGACGGTGGCTGAAAGAAACCAAAAATACAATTAAGATTTGATTAGATTAGATGTAGACAGCTGGATATACTGATCTAATCAAAGGATATTGCCTCCGTTGTCAGTTTATCCATTTGGCCATGTTCATCTTCAGAAGGTGGCTGAAAGAAACAAAAATTCCAGTTTAGATTTGATCAGATTAGATGCAGACAGCTGAATATTCTGACCTTAACCAGGGATGCTACCTCAGTTGTCAGCTTGTCCATTTAGGCATCCTCACCCTCAGACGGTGGCTGAAAGATACCAAAAATACAATTAAGATTTGATTAGATTAGATGTAGACAGCTGGATATACTGATCTAATCAAAGGATACTGCCTCCGTTGTCAGCTCATACATTTGGCCATGTTCATCCTCAGAAGGTGGCTGAAAGAAACAAAAATTTCAGTTTAGATTTGATCAGATTAGATGCACACAGCTGAATATTCTGACCTTAACCAGGGATGCTCCCTCAGTTGTCAGCTTGTCCATTTAGGCATCCTCAACATCAGACGGTGGCTGAAAGAAACCAAAAATACAATTAAGATTTGATTTGATTAGATGTAGACAGCTGGATATACTGATCTAATCAAAGGATACTGCCTCCGTTGTCAGCTTATACATTTGGCCATGTTCATCCTCAGAAGGTGGCTGAAAGAAACAAAAATTCCAGCTTAGATTTGATCAGCTTAGATGCAGACAGCTGAATATTCTGACCTTAAGCAGGGATGCTACCTCAGATGTCAGCTTGTCCATTTAGACATCCTCAACATCAGACAGAGGCTGAAAGAAACCAAAAATACAATTAAGATTTGATTAATTTAGATGGAGACAGCTGGATATACTGATCTAATACAGGGACACTGCCTCCCTTGTGAGCTTGTCCATTTGACCATTTTCATCCTCAGAAGGTGGCTGAAAGAAACGAAAAATCCATCTTAGATTTGATTAGATTATATGCAGACAGCTCAATATTCTGGCCTTGTCCAGGGATGCTGCCTCATTTCTTAGCTTGTCCGTTTGGGCATCTTCACCCTCAGACTGTGGCTGAAAGAAACTGAAAATCCAGTTAACAGTTTGCTAGATTAGATGTAGACAGCTGGATATACTGATCTAATCCAGGGACACTGCCTCCCTTGTGAGCTTGTCCATTAGACCATTTTCATTCTCAGAAGGAGGCTGAACGAAACGAAAAATCCAGCTAAAATTTGATTAGATTAGATGCAGACAGCTCAATATTCTGACCTTATCCAGGGATGCTGCCTCAGTTTTCAGCAAGTCCGTTTAGGCATCTTCATCCTCAGTCAGTGGCTAAAAGAAACCAAAAACCCAGTTAAGACTTGATTAGATTATATGCAGACAGCTGGATTTTCAATCTGATCCAAGGATACTGCCTCCATTGTCAGCTTGTCCATTTGGGTATTTTCATTATCAGAAGGTGGCTAAACGAAACATCCAGTTTAGATTTTATCAGATTAGATACAAACAGCTGGATGTACTGATCTAATCCAGAGATATTGCCTCCTCTGTCAGTTTTTCCATTTGGCCATTTTCATTCTCAGAAGGTGGCTTAAAGAAAGAAAAAATCAAATTTATATTTGATCAGATTAGATGCAGACAGCTGAATATTCTGACCTTAACCTGGGATGCTACCTCAGTTGTCACCTTGTCCATTTAGGCATCCTAACCCTCAGACGGTGGATGAAAGAAACCAAAAATACAATTAAGATTTGATTAGATTAGATGTAGACAGCTGGATATACTGATCTAATCAAAGGACACTGCCTCCGTTGTCAGTTTATACATTTGGACATGTTCATCTTCAGAAGGTGGCTGAAAGAAAAAAAAAATCCAGCTTAGATTTGATCAGATTAGATGCAGACAGCTGAATTTTCTGACCTTAACCAGGGATGCTACCTCAGATGTCAGCTTGTCCATTTAGGCATCCTCAACATCAGACGGTGGCTGAAAGAAACCAAAAATACAATTAAGATTTGATTAGATGAGATGAAGACAGCTGGATATACTGATCTAATCCATGGATACTGCCTACCTTGTGAGCTTGTCCATTTTGCCATTTTCATCCTCAGAAAGAGGCTGAAAGAAACAAAAATTCCAGCTTAGATTTGATCAGATTAGATGCAGACAGCTGAATATTCTGACCTTAACCAGGGATGCTACCTCAGTTGTCAGCTTGTCCATTTAGGCATCCTCACCCTCAGACGGTGGCTGAAAGATACCAAAAATACAATTAAGATTTGATTAGATTAGAGGTAGACAGCAGGATATACTGATCTAATCAACGGAAAGTGCCTCCCTTGTGAGCTTGTTCATTTGGCCATTTTCATCCTCAGAAGGTGGCTGAAAGAAACCAAAATACGAGCTAAGATTCGATCAGATTAGATGCAGACAGCTGAATATTCTGACCTTAACCAGGGATGCTACCTCAGTTGTCAGCTTGTCCATTTAGGCATCCTCACCCTCAGACGGTGGCTGAAAGAAACCAAAAATACAATTAAGATTTGATTAGATTAGATGTAGACAGCTGGATATACTGATCTAATCAATGTATATTGCCTCCGTTGTCAGTTTATCCATTTGGCCATGTTCATCTTCAGAAGGTGGCTGAAAGAAACAAACATTCCAGCTTAGATTTGATCAGATTAGATGCAGACAGCTGCATATTCTGACCTTAACCAGGGATGCTACCTCAGATGTCAGCTTGTCCATTTAGGCATCCTCAACATCAGACGGTGGCTGAAAGAAACCAAAAATACAATTAAGATTTGATTAGATGAGATGAAGACAGCTGGATATACTGATCTAATCCATGGATACTGCCTACCTTGTGAGCTTGTCCATTTTGCCATTTTCATCCTCAGAAAGAGGCTGAAGGAAACAAAAAATCCAGCTTAGATTTGATCAGATTAGATGCAGACAGCTGAATATTCTGACCTTAACCAGGGATGCTACCTCAGTTGTCAGCTTGTCCATTTAGGCATCCTCACCCTCAGACGGTGGCTGAAAGATACCAATAATACAATTAAGATTTGATTAGATTAGATGTAGACAGCTGGTATATACTGATCAAATCAAAGGATACTGCCTCCGTTGTCAGCTTATACATTTGGCCATTTTCATCCTCAGAAGGTGGCTGAAAGAAACAAAAATTCCAGTTTAGATTTGATCAGATTAGATGCAGACAGCTGAATATTCTGACCTTAACCAGGGATGCTACCTCAGTTGTCAGCTTGTCCATTTAGGCATCCTCACCCTCAGACGGTGGCTGAAAGATACCAAAAATACAATTAAGATTTGATTAGATGAGATGTAGACAGCTGGATATACTGATCTAATCAAAGGATACTGCCTCCGTTGTCAGCTCATACATTTGGCCATGTTCATCCTCAGAAGGTGGCTGAAAGAAACAAAAATTTCAGTTTAGATTTGATCAGATTAGATGCACACAGCTGAATATTCTGACCTTAACCAGGGATGCTCCCTCAGTTGTCAGCTTGTCCATTTAGGCATCCTCAACATCAGACGGTGGCTGACAGAAACCAAAAATACAATTAAGATTTGATTTGATTAGATGTAGACAGCTGGATATACTGATCTAATCAAAGGATACTGCCTCCGTTGTCAGCTTATACATTTGGCCATGTTCATCCTCAGAAGGTGGCTGAAAGAAACAAAAATTCCAGTTTAGATTTGATCAGATTAGATGCAGACAGCTGAATATTCTGTCCTTAACCAGGAATGCTCCCTCAGTTCTCAGCTTGTCCATTTAGGCATCCTCAACATCAGACGGTGGCTGAAAGAAACAAAAAATACAATTAAGATTTGATTTGATTAGATGTAGACAGCTGGATATATTGAGCTAATCAAAGGATACTGGCTCCATTCTCAGCTTATACATTTGGCCATGTTCATCCTCAGAAGGTGGCTGAAAGAAACAAAAATTCCAGTTTAGATTTGATCAGATTAGATGCATACAGCTGAATATTCTGACCTTAACCAAGGATGCTCCCTCAGTTGTCAGCTTGTCCATTTAGGCATCCTCAACATCAGACGGTGGCTGACAGAAACCAAAAATACAATTAAGATTTGATTTGATTAGATGTAGACAGCTGGATATACTGATCTAATCAAAGGATACTGCCTCCGTTGTCAGCTTATACATTTGGCCATGTTCATCCTCAGAAGGTGGCTGAAAGAAACAAAAATACGAGCTAAGATTCGATCAGATTAGATGCAGACAGCTGAATATTCTGACCTTAACCAGGGATGCTACCTCAGTTGTCAGCTTGTCCATTTAGGCATCCTCACCCTCAGACGGTGGCTGAAAGAAACCAAAAATACAATTAAGATTTGATTAGATTAGATGTAGACAGCTGGATATACTGATCTAATCAAAGGATATTGCCTCCGTTGTCAGTTTATCCATTTGGCCATGTTCATCTTCAGAAGGTGGCTGAAAGAAACAAAAATTCCAGCTTAGATTTGATCAGATTAGATGCGGACAGCTGAATATTCTGACCTTAACCAGGGATGCTACCTCAGATGTCAGCTTGTCCATTTAGGCATCCTCAACATCAGACGGTGGCTGAAAGAAACCAAAAATACAATTAAGATTTGATTAGATGAGATGAAGACAGCTGGATATACTGATCTAATCCATGGATACTGCCTACCTTGTGAGCTTGTCCATTTTGCCATTTTCATCCTCAGAAAGAGGCTGAAGGAAACAAAAAATCCAGCTTAGATTTGATCAGATTAGATGCAGACAGCTGAATACTCTGACCTTAACCAGGGATGCTACCTCAGTTGTCAGCTTGTCCATTTAGGCATCCTCACCCTCAGACGGTGGCTGAAAGAAACCAAAAATACAATTAAGATTTGATTAGATGAGATGAAGACAGCTGGATATACTGATCTAATCAAAGGATATTGCCTCCGTTGTCAGTTTATCCATTTGGCCATGTTCATCTTCAGAAGGTGGCTGAAAGAAACAAAAATTCCAGTTTAGATTTGATCAGATTAGATGCAGACAGCTGAATATTCTGACCTTAACCAGGGATGCTACCTCAGTTGTCAGCTTGTCCATTTAGGCATCCTCACCCTCAGACGGTGGCTGAAAGATACCAAAAATACAATTAAGATTTGATTAGATTAGATGTAGACAGCTGGATATACTGATCTAATCAAAGGATACTGCCTCCGTTGTCAGCTCATACATTTGGCCTTGTTCATCCTCAGAAGGTGGCTGAAAGAAACAAAAATTTCAGTTTAGATTTGATCAGATTAGATGCACACAGCTGAATATTCTGACCTTAACCAGGGATGCTCCCTCAGTTGTCAGCTTGTCCATTTAGGCATCCTCAACATCAGACGGTGGCTGAAAGAAACCAAAAATACAATTAAGATTTGATTTGATTAGATGTAGACAGCTGGATATACTGATCTAATCAAAGGATACTGCCTCCGTTGTCAGCTTATACATTTGGCCATGTTCATCCTCAGAAGGTGGCTGAAAGAAACAAAAATTCCAGCTTAGATTTGATCAGATTAGATGCAGACAGCTGAATATTCTGACCTTAACCAGGGATGCTACCTCAGTTGTCAGCTTGTCCATTTAGGCATCCTCACCCTCAGACGGTGGCTAAAAGATACCAAAAATACAATTAAGATTTGATTAGATTAGAGGTAGACAGCAGGATATACTGATCTAATCAACGGAAAGTGCCTCCCTTGTGAGCTTGTTCATTTGGCCATTTTCATCCTCAGAAGGTGGCTGAAAGAAACCAAAATACGAGCTAAGATTCGATCAGATTAGATGCAGACAGCTGAATATTCTGACCTTAACCAGGGATGCTACCTCAGTTGTCAGCTTGTCCATTTAGGCATCCTCACCCTCAGACGGTGGCTGAAAGAAACCAAAAATACAATTAAGATTTGATTAGATTAGATGTAGACAGCTGGATATACTGATCTAATCAAAGGATATTGCCTCCGTTGTCAGTTTATCCATTTGGCCATGTTCATCTTCAGAAGGTGGCTGAAAGAAACAAAAATTCCAGCTTAGATTTGATCAGATTAGATGCAGACAGCTGAATATTCTGACCTTAACCAGGGATGCTACCTCAGATGTCAGCTTGTCCATTTAGGCATCCTCAACATCAGACGGTGGCTGAAAGAAACCAAAAATACAATTAAGATTTGATTAGATGAGATGAAGACAGCTGGATATACTGATCTAATCCATGGATACTGCCTACCTTGTGAGCTTGTCCATTTTGCCATTTTCATCCTCAGAAAGAGGCTGAAGGAAACAAAAAATCCAGCTTAGATTTGATCAGATTAGATGCAGACAGCTGAATACTCTGACCTTAACCAGGGATGCTACCTCAGTTGTCAGCTTGTCCATTTAGGCATCCTCACCCTCAGACAGTGGCTGAAAGAAACCAAAAATACAATTAAGATTTGATTAGATGAGATGAAGACAGCTGGATATACTGATCTAATCAAAGGATATTGCCTCCGTTGTCAGTTTATCCATTCGGCCATGTTCATCTTCAGAAGGTGGCTGAAAGAAACAAAAATTCCAGTTTAGATTTGATCAGATTAGATGCAGACAGCTGAATATTCTGACCTTAACCAGGGATGCTACCTCAGTTGTCAGCTTGTCCATTTAGGCATCCTCACCCTCAGACGGTGGCTGAAAGATACCAAAAATACAATTAAGATTTGATTAGATTAGATGTAGACAGCTGGATATACTGATCTAATCAAAGGATACTGCCTCCGTTGTCAGCTCATACATTTGGCCTTGTTCATCCTCAGAAGGTGGCTGAAAGAAACAAAAATTTCAGTTTAGATTTGATCAGATTAGATGCACACAGCTGAATATTCTGACCTTAACCAGGGATGCTCCCTCAGTTGTCAGCTTGTCCATTTAGGCATCCTCAACATCAGACGGTGGCTGAAAGAAACCAAAAATACAATTAAGATTTGATTTGATTAGATGTAGACAGCTGGATATACTGATCTAATCAAAGGATACTGCCTCCGTTGTCAGCTTATACATTTGGCCATGTTCATCCTCAGAAGGTGGCTGAAAGAAACAAAAATTCCAGCTTAGATTTGATCAGATTAGATGCAGACAGCTGAATATTCTGACCTTAACCAGGGATGCTACCTCAGTTGTCAGCTTGTCCATTTAGGCATCCTCACCCTCAGACGGTGGCTGAAAGATACCAAAAATACAATTAAGATTTGATTAGATTAGAGGTAGACAGCAGGATATACTGATCTAATCAACGGAAAGTGCCTCCCTTGTGAGCTTGTTCATTTGGCCATTTTCATCCTCAGAAGGTGGCTGAAAGAAACCAAAATACGAGCTAAGATTCAATCAGATTAGATGCAGACAGCTGAATATTCTGACCTTAACCAGGGATGCTACCTAAGTTGTCACCTTGTCCGTTTAGGCATCCTCACCCTCAGACGGTGGCTGAAAGAAACCAAAAATACAATTAGGATTTGATTAGATTAGATGTAGACAGCTGGATATACTGATCTAATCAAAGGATTTTGCCTCCGTTGTCAGTTTATCCATTTGGCCATGTTCATCTTCAGAAGGTGGCTGAAAGAAACAAAAATTTCAGTTTAGATTTGATCAGATTAGATGCACACAGCTGAATATTCTGACGTTAACCAGGGATGCTCCCTCAGTTGTCAGCTTGTCCATTTAGGCATCCTCAACATCAGACGGTGGCTGACAGAAACCAAAAATACAATTAAGATTTGATTTGATTAGATGTAGACAGCTGGATATACTGATCTAATCAAAGGATACTGGATCCGTTGTCAGCTTATACATTTGGCCATGTTCATCCTCAGAAGGTGGCTGAAAGAAACAAAAATTCCAGCTTAGATTTGATCAGCTTAGATGCAGACAGCTGAATATTCTGACCTTAACCAGGGATGCTACCTCAGTTGTCAGCTTATCCATTTAGGCATCCTCACCCACAGACGGTGGCTGAAAGATACCAAAAATACAATTAAGATTTGATTAGATTAGATGTAGACAGCTGGATATACTGATCTAATCAAAGGATACTGCCTCCGTTGTCAGCTTATACATTTGGCCATGTTCATCCTCAGAAGGTGGCTGAAAGAAACAAAAATTCCAGTTTAGATTTGATCAGATTAGATGCAGACAGCTGAATATTCTGACCTTAACCAGGAATGCTCCCTCAGTTGTCAGCTTGTCCATTTAGGCATCCTCAACATCAGACGGTGGCTGAAAGAAACAAAAAATACAATTAAGATTTGATTTGATTAGATGTAGACAGCTGGATATATTGATCTAATCAAAGGATACTGGCTCCATTGTCAGCCTATACATTTGGCCATGTTCATCCTCAGAAGGTGGCTGAAAGAAACAAAAATTCCAGCTTAGATTTGATCAGATTAGATGCAGACAGCTGAATATTCTGACCTTAACCAGGGATGCTACCTCAGTTGTCAGCTTGTCCATTTAGGCATCCTCACCCTCAGACGGTGGCTGAATGATACCAAAAATACAATTAAGATTTGATTAGATTAGAGGTAGACAGCAGGATATACTGATCTAATCAACGGAAAGTGCCTCTCTTGTGATCTTGTTCATTTGGCCATTTTCATCCTCAGAAGGTGGCTGAAAGAAACCAAAATACGAGCTAAGATTCGATCAGATTAGATGCAGACAGCTGAATATTCTGACCTTAACCAGGGATGCTACCACAGTTGTCAGCTTGTCCATTTAGGCATCCTCACCCTCAGACGGTGGCTGAAAGAAACCAAAAATACAATTAAGATTTGATTAGATTAGAAGTAGACAGCTGGATATACTGATCTAATCAAAGGATATTGCCTCCGTTGTCAGTTTATCCATTTGGCCATGTTCATCTTCAGAAGGTGGCTGAAAGAAACAAAAATTCCAGCTTAGATTTGATCAGATTAGATGCAGACGGCTGAATATTCTGACCTTAACCAGGGATGCTACCTCAGATGTCAGCTTGTTCATTTAGGCATCCTCAACATCAGACGGTGGCTGAAAGAAACCAAAAATACAATTAAGATTTGATTAGATGAGATGAAGACAGCTGGATATACTGATCTAATCCATGGATACTGCCTACCTTGTGAGCTTGTCCATTTTGCCATTTTCATCCTCAGAAAGAGGCTGAAGGAAACAAAAAATCCAGCTTAGATTTGATCAGATTAGATGCAGACAGCTGAATACTCTGACCTTAACCAGGGATGCTACCTCAGTTGTCAGCTTGTCCATTTAGGCATCCTCACCCTCAGACGGTGGCTGAAAGAAACCAAAAATACAATTAAGATTTGATTAGATGAGATGAAGACAGCTGGATATACTGATCTAATCAAAGGATATTGCCTCCGTTGTCAGTTTATCCATTTGGCCATGTTCATCTTCAGAAGGTGGCTGAAAGAAACAAAAATTTCAGTTTAGATTTGATCAGATTAGATGCACACAGCTGAATATTCTGACCTTAACCAGGGATGCTCCCTCAGTTGTCAGCTTGTCCATTTAGGCATCCTCAACATCAGACGGTGGCTGAAAGAAACCAAAAATACAATTAAGATTTGATTTGATTAGATGTAGACAGCTGGATATACTGATCTAATCAAAGGATACTGCCTCCGTTGTCAGCTTATACATTTGGCCATGTTCATCCTCAGAAGGTGGCTGAAAGAAACAAAAATTCCAGCTTAGATTTAATCAGATTAGATGCAGACAGCTGAATATTCTGACCTTAACCAGGGATGCTACCTCAGTTGTCAGCTTGTCCATTTAGGCATCCTCACCCTCAGACGGTGGCTGAAAGATACCAAAACTACAATTAAGATTTGATTAGATTAGAGGTAGACAGCAGGATATACTGATCTAATCAACGGAAAGTGTCTCCCTTGTGAGCTTGTTCATTTGGCCATTTTCATCCTCAGAAGGTGGCTGAAAGAAACCAAAATACGAGCTAAGATTCAATCAGATTAGATGCAGACAGCTGAATATTCTGACCTTAACCGGGGATGCTACCTAAGTTGTCACCTTGTCCGTTTAGGCATCCTCACCCTCAGACGGTGGCTGAAAGAAACCAAAAATACAATTAGGATTTGATTAGATTAGATGTAGACAGCTGGATATACTGATCTAATCAAAGGATATTGCCTCCGTTGTCAGTTTATCCATTTGGCCATGTTCATCTTCAGAAGGTGGCTGAAAGAAACAAAAATTCCAGCTTAGATTTGATCAGATTAGATGCGGACAGCTGAATATTCTGACCTTAACCAGGGATGCTACCTCAGATGTCAGCTTGTCCATTTAGGCATCCTCAACATCAGACGGTGGCTGAAAGAAACCAAAAATACAATTAAGATTTGATTAGATGAGATGAAGACAGCTGGATATACTGATCTAATCCATGGATACTGCCTACCTTGTGAGCTTGTCCATTTTGCCATTTTCATCCTCAGAAAGAGGCTGAAGGAAACAAAAAATCCAGCTTAGATTTGATCAGATTAGATGCAGACAGCTGAATACTCTGACCTTAACCAGGGATGCTACCTCAGTTGTCAGCTTGTCCATTTAGGCATCCTCACCCTCAGACGGTGGCTGAAAGAAACCAAAAATACAATTAAGATTTGATTAGATGAGATGAAGACAGCTGGATATACTGATCTAATCAAAGGATATTGCCTCCGTTGTCAGTTTATCCATTTGGCCATGTTCATCTTCAGAAGGTGGCTGAAAGAAACAAAAATTTCAGTTTAGATTTGATCAGATTAGATGCACACAGCTGAATATTCTGACCTTAACCAGGGATGCTCCCTCAGTTGTCAGCTTGTCCATTTAGGCATCCTCAACATCAGACGGTGGCTGAAAGAAACCAAAAATACAATTAAGATTTGATTTGATTAGATGTAGACAGCTGGATATACTGATCTAATCAAAGGATACTGCCTCCGTTGTCAGCTTATACATTTGGCCATGTTCATCCTCAGAAGGTGGCTGAAAGAAACAAAAATTCCAGCTTAGATTTAATCAGATTAGATGCAGACAGCTGAATATTCTGACCTTAACCAGGGATGCTACCTCAGTTGTCAGCTTGTCCATTTAGGCATCCTCACCCTCAGACGGTGGCTGAAAGATACCAAAACTACAATTAAGATTTGATTAGATTAGAGGTAGACAGCAGGATATACTGATCTAATCAACGGAAAGTGTCTCCCTTGTGAGCTTGTTCATTTGGCCATTTTCATCCTCAGAAGGTGGCTGAAAGAAACCAAAATACGAGCTAAGATTCAATCAGATTAGATGCAGACAGCTGAATATTCTGACCTTAACCGGGGATGCTACCTAAGTTGTCACCTTGTCCGTTTAGGCATCCTCACCCTCAGACGGTGGCTGAAAGAAACCAAAAATACAATTAGGATTTGATTAGATTAGATGTAGACAGCTGGATATACTGATCTAATCAAAGGATATTGCCTCCGTTGTCAGTTTATCCATTTGGCCATGTTCATCTTCAGAAGGTGGCTGAAAGAAACAAAAATTCCAGCTTAGATTTGATCAGATTAGATGCGGACAGCTGAATATTCTGACCTTAACCAGGGATGCTACCTCAGATGTCAGCTTGTCCATTTAGGCATCCTCAACATCAGACGGTGGCTGAAAGAAACCAAAAATACAATTAAGATTTGATTAGATGAGATGAAGACAGCTGGATATACTGATCTAATCCATGGATACTGCCTACCTTGTGAGCTTGTCCATTTTGCCATTTTCATCCTCAGAAAGAGGCTGAAGGAAACAAAAAATCCAGCTTAGATTTGATCAGATTAGATGCAGACAGCTGAATACTCTGACCTTAACCAGGGATGCTACCTCAGTTGTCAGCTTGTCCATTTAGGCATCCTCACCCTCAGACGGTGGCTGAAAGAAACCAAAAATACAATTAAGATTTGATTAGATGAGATGAAGACAGCTGGATATACTGATCTAATCAAAGGATATTGCCTCCGTTGTCAGTTTATCCATTTGGCCATGTTCATCTTCAGAAGGTGGCTGAAAGAAACAAAAATTCCAGTTTAGATTTGATCAGATTAGATGCAGACAGCTGAATATTCTGACCTTAACCAGGGATGCTACCTCAGTTGTCAGCTTGTCCATTTAGGCATCCTCACCCTCAGACGGTGGCTGAAAGATACCAAAAATACAATTAAGATTTGATTAGATTAGATGTAGACAGCTGGATATACTGATCTAATCAAAGGATACTGCCTCCGTTGTCAGCTCATACATTTGGCCTTGTTCATCCTCAGAAGGTGGCTGAAAGAAACAAAAATTTCAGTTTAGATTTGATCAGATTAGATGCACACAGCTGAATATTCTGACCTTAACCAGGGATGCTCCCTCAGTTGTCAGCTTGTCCATTTAGGCATCCTCAACATCAGACGGTGGCTGAAAGAAACCAAAAATACAATTAAGATTTGATTTGATTAGATGTAGACAGCTGGATATACTGATCTAATCAAAGGATACTGCCTCCGTTGTCAGCTTATACATTTGGCCATGTTCATCCTCAGAAGGTGGCTGAAAGAAACAAAAATTCCAGCTTAGATTTGATCAGATTAGATGCAGACAGCTGAATATTCTGACCTTAACCAGGGATGCTACCTCAGTTGTCAGCTTGTCCATTTAGGCATCCTCACCCTCAGACGGTGGCTGAAAGATACCAAAAATACAATTAAGATTTGATTAGATTAGAGGTAGACAGCAGGATATACTGATCTAATCAACGGAAAGTGCCTCCCTTGTGAGCTTGTTCATTTGGCCATTTTCATCCTCAGAAGGTGGCTGAAAGAAACCAAAATACGAGCTAAGATTCGATCAGATTAGATGCAGACAGCTGAATATTCTGACCTTAACCAGGGATGCTACCTCAGTTGTCAGCTTGTCCATTTAGGCATCCTCACCCTCAGACGGTGGCTGAAAGAAACCAAAAATACAATTAAGATTTGATTAGATTAGATGTAGACAGCTGGATATACTGATCTAATCAAAGGATATTGCCTCCGTTGTCAGTTTATCCATTTGGCCATGTTCATCTTCAGAAGGTGGCTGAAAGAAACAAAAATTCCAGCTTAGATTTGATCAGATTAGATGCAGACAGCTGAATATTCTGACCTTAACCAGGGATGCTACCTCAGATGTCAGCTTGTCCATTTAGGCATCCTCAACATCAGACGGTGGCTGAAAGAAACCAAAAATACAATTAAGATTTGATTAGATGAGATGAAGACAGCTGGATATACTGATCTAATCCATGGATACTGCCTACCTTGTGAGCTTGTCCATTTTGCCATTTTCATCCTCAGAAAGAGGCTGACGGAAACAAAAAATCCAGCTTAGATTTGATCAGATTAGATGCAGACAGCTGAATACTCTGACCTTAACCAGGGATGCTACCTCAGTTGTCAGCTTGTCCATTTAGGCATCCTCACCCTCAGACGGTGGCTGAAAGAAACCAAAAATACAATTAAGATTTGATTAGATGAGATGAAGACAGCTGGATATACTGATCTAATCAAAGGATATTGCCTCCGTTGTCAGTTTATCCATTTGGCCATGTTCATCTTCAGAAGGTGGCTGAAAGAAACAAAAATTCCAGTTTAGATTTGATCAGATTAGATGCAGACAGCTGAATATTCTGACCTTAACCAGGGATGCTACCTCAGTTGTCAGCTTGTCCATTTAGGCATCCTCACCCTCAGACGGTGGCTGAAAGATACCAAAAATACAATTAAGATTTGATTAGATTAGATGTAGACAGCTGGATATACTGATCTAATCAAAGGATACTGCCTCCGTTGTCAGCTCATACATTTGGCCTTGTTCATCCTCAGAAGGTGGCTGAAAGAAACAAAAATTTCAGTTTAGATTTGATCAGATTAGATGCACACAGCTGAATATTCTGACCTTAACCAGGGATGCTCCCTCAGTTGTCAGCTTGTCCATTTAGGCATCCTCAACATCAGACGGTGGCTGAAAGAAACCAAAAATACAATTAAGATTTGATTTGATTAGATGTAGACAGCTGGATATACTGATCTAATCAAAGGATACTGCCTCCGTTGTCAGCTTATACATTTGGCCATGTTCATCCTCA